>NC_141689.1:1272185450-1272804097 GCF_964263255.1 Lissotriton vulgaris
GGCTGTTCCCACTGCATCGTTCAATAAATCAAAGGCACAACCATTTTCCCTGTTTGGTCCCCCTCATTGCTGGCAAATTCGTGTGTTGTATTGTGAGCGGCTAGCCTGAGGCCGTGAGGGGTTGACCTGCGGCACTGTGTGCCGTCCTGCAGCAGCTGTTAATTCCGAGGCAGCATTGAAACAAGGAAGCCTGTTGAAAGACATTAACGGACGTGGGTTAGCAGCTGGTGAACATTTTGCAACCCACTGTGGTCTTTAATTTTCTGCAACTTATGAAAGCGGCACTGATACTCAACCGAGAAAGACTATAGCACTACATCTACCAGTGGGCCACGGATGTGGCCACGCTCAACCGGGTGGGATTTGATTTGTCGAACTGGTGCTTAAAACAATCATTGTGCCCGCATCACAAAAGCCGGATAGCCCATGAGGAAGTGCCTGGGGGCATGAAACGCGTCGGGCGGAGCTGAGCGAGAACACTGGCGAAAGGTACTGGCTGTTCTCACTGCATCTTTCAATAAATCAAAGGCAACACCATTTTCCCTGTTTGGTCCCCTTCATTGCAGGCAAATTTGTATATATATATATATATATATATATATATATATATTGAAGCTCCAGGTTGCCCGCAGGTCCGGACGCACTCCGCCAGCAGCAAGCTTCAAGCCTTGAAAAGGTAGGACTGCCACTGCATTCCGATATGCTCTTAGCTGTGTCGATGTTAGCCTGACGCGTTTCTGAGCTGACCGCTCTCATCAGAGGCTCGACAATTTCACGTGCCGCTTCTGACACGCCCTCTCAGTTGCCATTGGTAGGCCGCCTTATGGTGTTTGCTGGGCCATGTAGTTCGTGTCAGAAATCCATTTCAAAACCCTGTATGGGCCCCGGAATGGGTGACAGTCTTGAATCCTGGAACCGGCTGGCTCACAATCCGAGCTCCTCATGATTCGAAGCCCTGTGACCCCCTCTGTTCCCGGGGTGGTGCAGTCCCTTACGGCCGGGCGGCCGCGTGTAACATTGAAGCTCCAGGTTGCCCGCAGGTCCGGACGCACTCCGCCAGCAGCAAGCTTCAAGCCTTGAAAAGGTAGGACTGCCACTGCATTCCGATATGCTCTTAGCTGTGTCGATGTTAGCCTGACGCGTTTCTGAGCTGACCGCTCTCATCAGAGGCTCGACAATTTCACGTGCCGCTTCTGACACGCCCTCTCAGTTGCCATTGGTAGGCCGCCTTATGGTGTTTGCTGGGCCATGTAGTTCGTGTCAGAAATCCATTTCAAAACCCTGTATGGGCCCCGGAATGGGTGACAGTCTTGAATCCTGGAACCGGCTGGCTCACAATCCGAGCTCCTCATGATTCGAAGCCCTGTGACCCCCTCTGTTCCCGGGGTGGTGCAGTCCCTTACGGCCGGGCGGCCGCGTGTAACATTGAAGCTCCAGGTTGCCCGCAGGTCCGGACGCACTCCGCCAGCAGCAAGCTTCAAGCCTTGAAAAGGTAGGACTGCCACTGCATTCCGATATGCTCTTAGCTGTGTCGATGTTAGCCTGACGCGTTTCTGAGCTGACCGCTCTCATCAGAGGCTCGACAATTTCACGTGCCGCTTCTGACACGCCCTCTCAGTTGCCATTGGTAGGCCGCCTTATGGTGTTTGCTGGGCCATGTAGTTCGTGTCAGAAATCCATTTCAAAACCCTGTATGGGCCCCGGAATGGGTGACAGTCTTGAATCCTGGAACCGGCTGGCTCACAATCCGAGCTCCTCATGATTCGAAGCCCTGTGACCCCCTCTGTTCCCGGGGTGGTGCAGTCCCTTACGGCCGGGCGGCCGCGTGTAACATTGAAGCTCCAGGTTGCCCGCAGGTCCGGACGCACTCCGCCAGCAGCAAGCTTCAAGCCTTGAAAAGGTAGGACTGCCACTGCATTCCGATATGCTCTTAGCTGTGTCGATGTTAGCCTGACGCGTTTCTGAGCTGACCGCTCTCATCAGAGGCTCGACAATTTCACGTGCCGCTTCTGACACGCCCTCTCAGTTGCCATTGGTAGGCCGCCTTATGGTGTTTGCTGGGCCATGTAGTTCGTGTCAGAAATCCATTTCAAAACCCTGTATGGGCCCCGGAATGGGTGACAGTCTTGAATCCTGGAACCGGCTGGCTCACAATCCGAGCTCCTCATGATTCGAAGCCCTGTGACCCCCTCTGTTCCCGGGGTGGTGCAGTCCCTTACGGCCGGGCGGCCGCGTGTAACATTGAAGCTCCAGGTTGCCCGCAGGTCCGGACGCACTCCGCCAGCAGCAAGCTTCAAGCCTTGAAAAGGTAGGACTGCCACTGCATTCCGATATGCTCTTAGCTGTGTCGATGTTAGCCTGACGCGTTTCTGAGCTGACCGCTCTCATCAGAGGCTCGACAATTTCACGTGCCGCTTCTGACACGCCCTCTCAGTTGCCATTGGTAGGCCGCCTTATGGTGTTTGCTGGGCCATGTAGTTCGTGTCAGAAATCCATTTCAAAACCCTGTATGGGCCCCGGAATGGGTGACAGTCTTGAATCCTGGAACCGGCTGGCTCACAATCCGAGCTCCTCATGATTCGAAGCCCTGTGACCCCCTCTGTTCCCGGGGTGGTGCAGTCCCTTACGGCCGGGCGGCCGCGTGTAACATTGAAGCTCCAGGTTGCCCGCAGGTCCGGACGCACTCCGCCAGCAGCAAGCTTCAAGCCTTGAAAAGGTAGGACTGCCACTGCATTCCGATATGCTCTTAGCTGTGTCGATGTTAGCCTGACGCGTTTCTGAGCTGACCGCTCTCATCAGAGGCTCGACAATTTCACGTGCCGCTTCTGACACGCCCTCTCAGTTGCCATTGGTAGGCCGCCTTATGGTGTTTGCTGGGCCATGTAGTTCGTGTCAGAAATCCATTTCAAAACCCTGTATGGGCCCCGGAATGGGTGACAGTCTTGAATCCTGGAACCGGCTGGCTCACAATCCGAGCTCCTCATGATTCGAAGCCCTGTGACCCCCTCTGTTCCCGGGGTGGTGCAGTCCCTTACGGCCGGGCGGCCGCGTGTAACATTGAAGCTCCAGGTTGCCCGCAGGTCCGGACGCACTCCGCCAGCAGCAAGCTTCAAGCCTTGAAAAGGTAGGACTGCCACTGCATTCCGATATGCTCTTAGCTGTGTCGATGTTAGCCTGACGCGTTTCTGAGCTGACCGCTCTCATCAGAGGCTCGACAATTTCACGTGCCGCTTCTGACACGCCCTCTCAGTTGCCATTGGTAGGCCGCCTTATGGTGTTTGCTGGGCCATGTAGTTCGTGTCAGAAATCCATTTCAAAACCCTGTATGGGCCCCGGAATGGGTGACAGTCTTGAATCCTGGAACCGGCTGGCTCACAATCCGAGCTCCTCATGATTCGAAGCCCTGTGACCCCCTCTGTTCCCGGGGTGGTGCAGTCCCTTACGGCCGGGCGGCCGCGTGTAACATTGAAGCTCCAGGTTGCCCGCAGGTCCGGACGCACTCCGCCAGCAGCAAGCTTCAAGCCTTGAAAAGGTAGGACTGCCACTGCATTCCGATATGCTCTTAGCTGTGTCGATGTTAGCCTGACGCGTTTCTGAGCTGACCGCTCTCATCAGAGGCTCGACAATTTCACGTGCCGCTTCTGACACGCCCTCTCAGTTGCCATTGGTAGGCCGCCTTATGGTGTTTGCTGGGCCATGTAGTTCGTGTCAGAAATCCATTTCAAAACCCTGTATGGGCCCCGGAATGGGTGACAGTCTTGAATCCTGGAACCGGCTGGCTCACAATCCGAGCTCCTCATGATTCGAAGCCCTGTGACCCCCTCTGTTCCCGGGGTGGTGCAGTCCCTTACGGCCGGGCGGCCGCGTGTAACATTGAAGCTCCAGGTTGCCCGCAGGTCCGGACGCACTCCGCCAGCAGCAAGCTTCAAGCCTTGAAAAGGTAGGACTGCCACTGCATTCCGATATGCTCTTAGCTGTGTCGATGTTAGCCTGACGCGTTTCTGAGCTGACCGCTCTCATCAGAGGCTCGACAATTTCACGTGCCGCTTCTGACACGCCCTCTCAGTTGCCATTGGTAGGCCGCCTTATGGTGTTTGCTGGGCCATGTAGTTCGTGTCAGAAATCCATTTCAAAACCCTGTATGGGCCCCGGAATGGGTGACAGTCTTGAATCCTGGAACCGGCTGGCTCACAATCCGAGCTCCTCATGATTCGAAGCCCTGTGACCCCCTCTGTTCCCGGGGTGGTGCAGTCCCTTACGGCCGGGCGGCCGCGTGTAACATTGAAGCTCCAGGTTGCCCGCAGGTCCGGACGCACTCCGCCAGCAGCAAGCTTCAAGCCTTGAAAAGGTAGGACTGCCACTGCATTCCGATATGCTCTTAGCTGTGTCGATGTTAGCCTGACGCGTTTCTGAGCTGACCGCTCTCATCAGAGGCTCGACAATTTCACGTGCCGCTTCTGACACGCCCTCTCAGTTGCCATTGGTAGGCCGCCTTATGGTGTTTGCTGGGCCATGTAGTTCGTGTCAGAAATCCATTTCAAAACCCTGTATGGGCCCCGGAATGGGTGACAGTCTTGAATCCTGGAACCGGCTGGCTCACAATCCGAGCTCCTCATGATTCGAAGCCCTGTGACCCCCTCTGTTCCCGGGGTGGTGCAGTCCCTTACGGCCGGGCGGCCGCGTGTAACATTGAAGCTCCAGGTTGCCCGCAGGTCCGGACGCACTCCGCCAGCAGCAAGCTTCAAGCCTTGAAAAGGAAGGACTGCCACTGCATTCCGATATGCTCTTAGCTGTGTCGATGTTAGCCTGACGCGTTTCTGAGCTGACCGCTCTCATCAGATGCTCGACAATTTCACGTGCCGCTTCTGACACGCCCTCTCAGTTGCCATTGGTAGGCCGCCTTATGGTGTTTGCTGGGCCATGTAGTTCGTGTCAGAAATCCATTTCAAAACCCTGTATGGGCCCCGGAATGGGTGACAGTCTTGAATCCTGGAACCGGCTGGCTCACAATCCGAGCTCCTCATGATTCGAAGCCCTGTGACCCCCTCTGTTCCCGGGGTGGTGCAGTCCCTTACGGCCGGGCGGCCGCGTGTAACATTGAAGCTCCAGGTTGCCCGCAGGTCCGGACGCACTCCGCCAGCAGCAAGCTTCAAGCCTTGAAAAGGTAGGACTGCCACTGCATTCCGATATGCTCTTAGCTGTGTCGATGTTAGCCTGACGCGTTTCTGAGCTGACCGCTCTCATCAGAGGCTCGACAATTTCACGTGCCGCTTCTGACACGCCCTCTCAGTTGCCATTGGTAGGCCGCCTTATGGTGTTTGCTGGGCCATGTAGTTCGTGTCAGAAATCCATTTCAAAACCCTGTATGGGCCCCGGAATGGGTGACAGTCTTGAATCCTGGAACCGGCTGGCTCACAATCCGAGCTCCTCATGATTCGAAGCCCTGTGACCCCCTCTGTTCCCGGGGTGGTGCAGTCCCTTACGGCCGGGCGGCCGCGTGTAACATTGAAGCTCCAGGTTGCCCGCAGGTCCGGACGCACTCCGCCAGCAGCAAGCTTCAAGCCTTGAAAAGGTAGGACTGCCACTGCATTCCGATATGCTCTTAGCTGTGTCGATGTTAGCCTGACGCGTTTCTGAGCTGACCGCTCTCATCAGAGGCTCGACAATTTCACGTGCCGCTTCTGACACGCCCTCTCAGTTGCCATTGGTAGGCCGCCTTATGGTGTTTGCTGGGCCATGTAGTTCGTGTCAGAAATCCATTTCAAAACCCTGTATGGGCCCCGGAATGGGTGACAGTCTTGAATCCTGGAACCGGCTGGCTCACAATCCGAGCTCCTCATGATTCGAAGCCCTGTGACCCCCTCTGTTCCCGGGGTGGTGCAGTCCCTTACGGCCGGGCGGCCGCGTGTAACATTGAAGCTCCAGGTTGCCCGCAGGTCCGGACGCACTCCGCCAGCAGCAAGCTTCAAGCCTTGAAAAGGTAGGACTGCCACTGCATTCCGATAGGCTCTTAGCTGTGTCGATGTTAGCCTGACGCGTTTCTGAGCTGACCGCTCTCATCAGAGGCTCGACAATTTCACGTGCCGCTTCTGACACGCCCTCTCAGTTGCCATTGGTAGGCCGCCTTATGGTGTTTGCTGGGCCATGTAGTTCGTGTCAGAAATCCATTTCAAAACCCTGTATGGGCCCCGGAATGGGTGACAGTCTTGAATCCTGGAACCGGCTGGCTCACAATCCGAGCTCCTCATGATTCGAAGCCCTGTGACCCCCTCTGTTCCCGGGGTGGTGCAGTCCCTTACGGCCGGGCGGCCGCGTGTAACATTGAAGCTCCAGGTTGCCCGCAGGTCCGGACGCACTCCGCCAGCAGCAAGCTTCAAGCCTTGAAAAGGTAGGACTGCCACTGCATTCCGATATGCTCTTAGCTGTGTCGATGTTAGCCTGACGCGTTTCTGAGCTGACCGCTCTCATCAGAGGCTCGACAATTTCACGTGCCGCTTCTGACACGCCCTCTCAGTTGCCATTGGTAGGCCGCCTTATGGTGTTTGCTGGGCCATGTAGTTCGTGTCAGAAATCCATTTCAAAACCCTGTATGGGCCCCGGAATGGGTGACAGTCTTGAATCCTGGAACCGGCTGGCTCACAATCCGAGCTCCTCATGATTCGAAGCCCTGTGACCCCCTCTGTTCCCGGGGTGGTGCAGTCCCTTACGGCCGGGCGGCCGCGTGTAACATTGAAGCTCCAGGTTGCCCGCAGGTCCGGACGCACTCCGCCAGCAGCAAGCTTCAAGCCTTGAAAAGGTAGGACTGCCACTGCATTCCGATATGCTCTTAGCTGTGTCGATGTTAGCCTGACGCGTTTCTGAGCTGACCGCTCTCATCAGAGGCTCGACAATTTCACGTGCCGCTTCTGACACGCCCTCTCAGTTGCCATTGGTAGGCCGCCTTATGGTGTTTGCTGGGCCATGTAGTTCGTGTCAGAAATCCATTTCAAAACCCTGTATGGGCCCCGGAATGGGTGACAGTCTTGAATCCTGGAACCGGCTGGCTCACAATCCGAGCTCCTCATGATTCGAAGCCCTGTGACCCCCTCTGTTCCCGGGGTGGTGCAGTCCCTTACGGCCGGGCGGCCGCGTGTAACATTGAAGCTCCAGGTTGCCCGCAGGTCCGGACGCACTCCGCCAGCAGCAAGCTTCAAGCCTTGAAAAGGTAGGACTGCCACTGCATTCCGATATGCTCTTAGCTGTGTCGATGTTAGCCTGACGCGTTTCTGAGCTGACCGCTCTCATCAGAGGCTCGACAATTTCACGTGCCGCTTCTGACACGCCAGCCGGTTCCAGGATTCAAGACTGTCACCCATTCCGGGGCCCATACAGGGTTTTGAAATGGATTTCTGACACGAACTACATGGCCCAGCAAACACCATAAGGCGGCCTACCAATGGCAACTGAGAGGGCGTGTCAGAAGCGGCACGTGAAACTTGACAAACCATACATACTTGGAACCCTTTCCTTGCATTGTACTCGATGTCTCTACTAGTAATTACAAGGTCTCTTGTTATAGATATAACGAACAATACAGCGCTGACAACTTCCATAGCAGGTATGAGAGCGAACAGTGATCTTTGTCTTTACTTTCACCAGAATGAGGTATTTAAAAGAGGTTTTGAGGACGTTTTTCATAATATGGAAGGGAAAGGTCCTGGAGGGTCAAGTGAGTGATGCACAGTGAAAAGAGACCGGAGGTTCTTGAAATGTTTGGGTGAATATTGGGAGACTATAAGCGAACAAGGGTGAGTAGGTTAGAGGCTTTATTAGTCTACGATATGCAGAGGCACGAGGAGTCGTAAATTGTGGGTTTACAAAGGGGCTTGGTGTATTGTTCGTTATATCTATAACAAGAGACCTTGTAATTACTAGTAGAGACATCGAGTACAATGCAAGGAAAGGGTTCCAAGTATGTATGGTTTGTCAAGTTGAAAGGGAACATAGATGCACTGCATATACCGAGTTCTTGCTGAAATAATTAAATGCATCATATTATAATTATTGTTACATGGATAAAAATGTTTTTGGTTTTTTTAAAATGCACATTTGACTTTTGAATGCAACTATACTAGACAGTAATGGCTTTATTGTTACTTTTACAGTGTCCCCTGACGAAGGGCGTATTCCGCCCGAAATGCATTGGGCTATTAATAAACACTGCTTGGAACGAATCATGGCATCAGTCGTGTCTTTACAAGAGGCTCGGATGGGCACAGTTTAAACACTAGAAACTTGAAAAAAGCCATATGAATCCTGTATGTAGAGCATAAAATGAATCAAAAAGGATAAAGAAAAAGATGAGGTTTTGGAGTATATTGATGAAAATGATTAACTGATGGTTGAACAGATTAATGGATTCGCCAAGGAGGCAGTTCAAAGCTGTGCAATTGGTTTGGGGCGAAAATTCGCCTCATCTCACTACATTTTGTTTCTGAGCAGCCCCTGAAAATTTGGGGGGGGGTTCGTCAAGGGGGGGCCGAGAAAAAAGGGGGGTCCCAAAACACGTTTTTCCCATGTTAATTTCCATGGGGCGGTTGGCCTCACTTTTAGCCCGAACGGCTGAATGGATTTGCACGAAACTTGGCAAAATTGTAGGGACTGTTAGCCCGATGTGCCTTTGCTAGGTCTCAATATATGTGCTCCAGTGGATTTTGAGAAATTAACGTTCAAAAAAAGATATATATCTGTAACAGCGCTCCGGGTAGCGCTCCGGTTCGCATACTTTTCGCGTAACGGAACTTTGCGATGCAAAGCTGATTGGCTCTCTGGTGTCTGTCAACATTCTAAACAGTCCGGAGCGGCCGCCATCTTGTCTCTCGGTAGGATCGAGAGACAAGAGGAGGCCAAAACAAAGGGGGAAATTACCATAAGGGGGCATAGTAGATCCTCGTTGACCCCCTAGGTTTTATGTGGAGGTCTTAAAAGGGCCCAGCAGGGCAAAAAAAACAATTTTTTTTTTTTTGGGTGGTGAGCGCCCAGTCCGCGAACCGGAAAGCGTTCTGGGCAGCGTACTATAAGGAAAAAAGAATGATAGACTTTTCAAATACTGTATGTTAATTGTTTGTTGTTTTTGTTGATTTTTTTTATTTTCTTTATTGTTTAAGCATTTTTTTTTATTTTGATTGTATTTCATAATTTATTAAACTTTCTAACATTTCATTGTCAGAAATTTCATAATTGTCATTGAATATATTTTGTAGTCTATGAGGGTGTAAAATGTCCTCATTTTTAATCAGGTTATCCACTGCTTCCACACATTGCAGTAGTTCCTGGTCCCTACTTTCATCCATAAATTCATTTTGATTTTCATCAATGTTTCCTTGGCTGCTCTCTTGCAGTACAATTTTAAATTGAACTTGCTGCTCGCCTTCCATTTTGCCTGAAATTTGGATTAAAAAAATATATATTAGTAGAGATAGGGCACTGTTGGGATTAATTTTAGATAGGCAGTTTTTATCAGTGAATTTATCTTTTGGCAGTGTATAGTATCAGAGTGGAAGTAGGAATATAAAAAAGCGTCTGTGATTTAACCAAGAGAAGCCTAACTCCATCCATAACTATAACAGAGAAGTCTATCTAAATCTATAACTACTACAGAGGGATAGTATATAACTATCAGAAAAAGTTTACCATATTAAGTTATAGTGCACAATATACTTCAGTTTTAAAAATAACAACTTACCTTCACAAACAAGTTGAAGTGTTTAGTAACTATTCAAATGTAATGTACAACAAGAAGTAGCAGTCAAAATGGCTGTGTTTTCTTCTCTTCCTTTATATATATTCAGGTATGTAACCAATCAAATGTCAGGTAATAAAAGTAGAAAATGAAAGTAACATTTTCATTGGTTGTCAATTCCAACACTTCAGATGTGTTTTGTGAAGTAATTTACCTCACGGTATTTAGAGAGGTCTACAGGCTTAATGGCTAAATGGAATTTCAATCAAATTTGTGAAAATGAAAGGGATTGTTATGTAGTATGAGCTAATCTATATTTGGTGAGAGTGTCGCTAGTCGTTTTTCTGTAAATTACTTTCCCACCTTTTTTTTGGACCGCTTCCCGGGAAGCGGTCCGGTTCGCGAACCAGCAGCGTTACGGGAATCCACCATTTTGTGTTTCGGTCGAATTAAGATACAAGATGGAGGGCAAATAATGTTCAGAATGGGTAGAAGGGGGCACGGTACAAGTATCTTGACCCCCTAGGTTTTCTGAGGGTGGCTGAGGAGGCCCATATGTGCGGGAAAAAAACATTTTTTTTAGAAATTTTGTTCAGTTAGCTTCCGGTTCGCATACCGGGTAGCGCTCCGGGGAGCGTAGTTTGTTGAAATTTAGAGAAAAAAGTTAGAGTAAAATAATAATTGTGAGTGATCAGATGTAGGGTAGCTCTGAGAAGAGCTTTTGGGTTTATGGTACATTTTGGTACTTATAAGTAGGTACCAATGCACAGTCTTAAATTCAAAATAAAAATTCTGTTGCCCTCATCTGAGAAGTGAACTCCATCTCCTCTGTAGATATCTTGCATGTAGTAACGCAAGTTATTGTTGTACATGGAGCCCATTCCATGGTCTCTCATGTAAGCTGAAACAGATTTGTTTACATGCTTCCTCGACTTCTCAATTTGTGGACAAAATTGGTTGGACCACCTCCATTTCTGTCTTTGGCATATATTGGAATATACCAAGGCAGTTTGAGGAAAAAGTGCCATTAATTGCTCAAAGGACCTACCCCAGTCAAAGTGCCCAAATTATTACCTCCACAGTGCACAATTAACAGGTCAGGTTTTGGAAAATGCATAAAGGTTTTCACCAATGGTATCAATTGGTGACATTTTAATCCTCTTTGGCCCAACCACTTAATTTCCACATCTTGTAAATTGAGGTTAGGTAAATTTCTGTTCTCAGCATACCTTTGAGCCCAGTAGATGTAACTATGTCCAACAATCCAGACATTAAACATGGTGAGAGAAGGTTGGGCTGCAGTCAGATGAAGTGTGGTAATGAAAGGGCAGTTGAAACAGTAGGAGTTTGTAAAGAAAAAAAACTGTGGATTTCCAGTGCTAATGATTCATTAGCAGTGATTGGTGGGTTTCCATTGCTGAAAACAGAAAGTTAGGGTGCATGGATGTGTTCTTTGAAAGATGTAATTTGAATGGTCAAGAAAAAAACATTTAATGAAAGATTGCACTGGATACGCAGGTGCACTGAGAGTTCAGAGTTCAATTGAAACATTGTTGTGTCTTTCAGGAGGTGGTTGCTAAGGAAAAAAGGCAGAGAGGGCAGAGGGGGGAAGGGTTTTGATTTGAAAAAAGTGAGGGAAGAGTTATGATTGGCTAATATGAGAGATATGTGTAATGAATATCAGCATTTCTGTGCTTTCTATAGCTGCAGCCCCTGGAGTGCATCCTCTTTGTTCTGCTGAAGACAATTTGGAGTATTTCTGAGACTGTTTTGAAACTCAAAAAGTATTTGCTAAGGTGAGAAAAGATTTATTTAATTTAGATAGAGAATAGTATGATTTAAGGAGAAAATGATGAAGAAAGCTGTGTTTTTAAAATGTGGCTTTGTCTCAAGTGATATACAAATAGATTTTGTTTCTTTGAGAAATTGTAATTGCATATTCGGTTTAGCATTCTGGCATGCAGTAACACAAGATATTGTTGTACATGGAGCCCATTCCATGGTCTCTCATGTAAGCTGAAACAGATATGTTGTGTTTAAAAACGATTTTTGAAAACAATTACATTTCTGGATATGTTCTGCTAGAGTTTCATAGGTTGTTTGGGCCATATTTATAAGGCATTTGAGTGTCTCTGATGTTATTGTTCCCATTTTAATTGAAGAGCTTTCTTCATGGGGCTAGTTTCTTGTAAATACGCTACCATCTGTGCTTGGTAAATTTATATTTTGATTATGGGAGTTACATAGCCATGTTAAAAATGTCCCAAAAATGGTGCAAGGGCATTCAAAAAAACGCTTTCATGTGTCTTAAGGACATTTTTAGTCATTTCCTCTTGAATGTAGGTATACAATTGATTTATATGCTGTGTTTAAAAACGATTTTTTGAAATCAATTACATTTCTGGATATGTACTGCTAGAGCTTCATAGGTTGATTGGGTCATATTTATAAGGCATTTGAGTGTCTATGATGTTATTTTTCCCTTTTTAAATGGAAAGTGTTCTTCATGGGGCAAGTTTCTTGTAAATACGCTCCCACCTGTGCTTGGCAAATTTATATTTTGATTATGGGAGTTACATAGCCATGTTAAAAATGTCCCAAAAATGGATGTACGGCATTACAACGTGGGCATTTACACTGCGTGCCGTTACAACGCTGTTTTTACAACGCAAGTCGTTACAACGACTTGCGCTGTAAGGGCTGGATAGTGGAATAGTTTAATTTTCTATTCCAACTCCAGCCCACGTTACAGTAGGGAAGGTGTTGGAATAGAAAATTAACTATTCCCTATCCAATAGCACCCTCTAGCGCAAGTCGTCGTAACGACTTGCGTTGTAAAGGCAGCGTCGTAATAGCAGCGCGGGGTAAAGCCCGCGTTGTTAAGGATGTTTCCCCCCAAAAATGGTGCAAGGGCAATCAAAAAAACGCTTTCATGTGTCTTAAGGACATTTACAGTCATTTCCAACTGAATGTAGGTATACAATTGATTTATATGCTGTGTTTAAAAACGATTTTTTGGAATCAATTAAATTTCTGGATATGTACTGCTAGAGCTTCATAGGTTGTTTGGGCCATATTTATAAGGCATTTGAGTGTCTATGATGTTATTTTTCCCTTTTTAAATGGAAAGCGTTCTTCATGGGGCAAGTTTCTTGTAAATACGCTCCCACCTGTGCTTGGCAAATTTAGATTTTGATTATGGGAGTTACATAGCCATGTTAAAAATGTCCCAAAAATGGTGCAAGGGCATTCAAAAAAACGCTTTCATGTGTCTCAAGGACATTTTCAGTCATTTCATCTTGAATGTAGGTATACAATTGATTTATATGTTGTGTTCAAAAAATTTTTTGAAATCAATTACATATCTGGATATGTACTGCTAGAACTTCATAGGTTGTTTGGAGCATATTTAAAAGGCATTTGAGTGTCTATGATGTTATTTTTCCCATTTAAATTGAAGAGCTTTCTGCATGGGGCAAGTTTCTTGTAAATATGCTCCCACCTGTGCTTGGCAAATTTAGATTTTGATTATGGGAGTTACATAGCCATGTTAAAAATGACCCAAAAATGGTGCAAGGGCAACCAAAAAAACGCTTTCATGTGTATTAAGGACATTTTAAGTCAATGAGGAAACACAGGTGATGTAATTCTGAAATGAGGAAAAGAAACTCCACATTTTTCAATTACATCACTAGTTTTTCCTAAGTTTATGAATGACATTGTGTAGATGAAGTTTAGGTCTGACCACAGATTCAAAAGAGGTCTGCCCTTTGTTCAAGAGTGAAGTGGACATGACTTACTTCATTGGTAGGCCTTCACATGTATTATCTCCTTTGTTTTCTTCAACAAGCGAAAATCTCATCTGCAACCGTGTGTTGGCCTCACCTCAAACAAACAAAACAGGTGATGGACCGAATGTGGATCAATGACACACATTCACCCCAGTCCAAAGATCTGGGCCCAAACAAACCTCTAGATAGGCCACACCTTGGGCCTCATTTATGAAAAGTGACGCATCGCTGCGTGAAAACAGCGATGCGCCACTTTTCACTGCGCACTCCTTGCGACACCAATTATGCGTCATATTTAATGTATGACACATCATGTCGCAAGGACTTACAGATACGTCAGTATTTCTGATGCATCTGTAAGCGCAAAAGTGACGCATTGCTGGAGTGTGTCACAAAAGTGACGCATCTCCAGCAATGCGTCCTTTCACATGGGAAAAGCCCCATGTGAAAGGGCTTGCGTCAGCCTTACGCCTGCTGTGAGGCAGGTGTAAGATTTTGACGCAACAACATCATAAAAGTGACGCAGTAAAATCTCATAGATTTCACTGCGTCACTATTACGAGGCTTTTTGCGGGGGAACGCCCCCTCTGCATACATTATACCTGACGCAGGTATAATGTGGCGCAGGGGTTTAAAAAGTGACGCATCTACCTAGATGCGTCACTTTTTAAATATGGCGCAACAAGGCGCATGTTTTACGCCGCAGATGCGTCACAAAAAGTGCCGCATCCGCAGCGCAAAACTGAAGCAAGGCCTCATAAATGAGGCCCCTTATCGTCATCCTGAATCAATCATTTAAAATGTTAGGGAGAGATTTATGATAGGTGTATGCCTGTTTTGTACCACTGTGCGTCACTTTTGTGACGCAGTGGTGGTGCAAAAGATTTGCTATGTTAAATAATAAGTAGGGTGTTAAGTTTTTGATGACTGTTATTCATTTACTGTTTAGTAATAGTGGTTAATAACATTTTTTATTATATTTTTCCACAGATTCAACTGCAGATCATTTCAAAAAGAAAGCTCCGGGTAAGAGCACGAAATCATTCATAAGAAATATTTGTAGTAAAAAAAGTATTTCAACAAAAAATGTTTCAGTCCAGAAAAAGAGAAGCAATTTAAATGGAAAGGAAAGACCACTCAAAAATGCTACTGGTAGAGCAAGAGATAACTCTGTGCATGATAGTAGAAGGAAACAACAGTTTAGGGACATTCGAAAACGAATGTTCCGCAACAGGATAATAGTTAATTTATTAAAAAATATTAAGAAAGGCCAACAGAAAGTGGCATTTTATAAGAAGAAGAAAAATGTAGAGAAAATTATTGATCATGCTTTCGAAATTAAGCGAAAGTTATTTATTTTGGTAATCAATAGAATTAGGAAACTAAACAAGGTAATTTCTGATTTCAAATCAAATAGTAGATGGAAGAGAGTAGTAAATCGTAGTAACTTTTGTGAAGTTTTTTCCGGAGAATGGATGCATAGTTCAAGTTGTGAGGCATTTTTTAATGAGGAGAGTTATTTTCAGGATAATGATTTGGTGTTTGCAGTTGACACCAGTGGTCGAGCTTATGAAGTGAAGAATGGTTGTCCAGTTGAAAAAGAAAAACTTGTGACAACAGAGACAGACGAGGTGTTAGGTAATGAGGTTTTAGGAAGACGTCCTAAGGGTCCTGTGTACATTTGGAAGTGTAGTTCTATTTGCAGTGTGCGACAGGATTCCATCAATTTGCTTTGTGATTTTGTACGGACATTTAATAAGAAAAGTTTGAAGCAGAAAATGAAGTTGTTGCAAGAATTAGATCCTTGCAGAGTGAGACAAATGACAGGTTTGCGTGGTCATTCACTGGCTTGTCTTTCCAGGAGAGTATGCCAGAGTGTTTTTCATCATTTCAGGATGCTAGCAGTGCATCATAATAAAGTGAGGAAATTAGTGAGAATGTTGTATCATGCTAAGAGTCCAGCAATTATGCTTAAACAATTATGTGCTGCTCTTTTGCATGGTTCTGAAATAGATGTCAAGAATGTTTGTGAAGAAATTGAGTTTTGTTACTTTGGAAGTAAAGATGAGAATGTTCAAATTGACCCAGAAGTAGAGGGTAATGTTGAAGATAATGTACAGGTTTCCAGTACAGATAAATTTCAGAAGGAAATTGCCACGTTTCAGATGAAATCAAGTGAGAGGCCTAATTTCACTTGTGTGTGTTGTCGACGCACTTATTACAAGAATCAGATTAAGTTAGTGGATTTATATGCAAAAAGTGAAAGGGAAAATAATAGTGAATGGAAGGATTTTGCCACATACTTGATGGTAGAAAATTATTTTGATTTGGGATCGGATCAACGTGTGTGTACTTATTGTTGTAACAAATTAAACCAAAACCAGATGCCTGCTAGGGCGGTTCATAATAATCCGGAATTGGTTGAGATTCCTTCTGAATTGAAGGATTTAAATACTTATGAATCTATTTTGATTCAAAGTATCCATCCCTTTCAGGCTATTGTAAGAATGGAGCCAAAGACAGGGAAGTTGCCTCCATCAGATTTACAGAGAGGATTAAAGGGAAGAGTTGTTTATTTGCCTCTAGATTTGAATAAAAACATTAACACAATTGGAGTAGAAAAAGTGGAAGAGGAACCTCTGGTTATCTTGGTTAATGGGGTTCCGACAAAGAATAAGAAAATATGGCAAGATTTAGTGGATGTTAGGAAAGTCAAAAAGGCAACATTGTATTTGAAGAAAAATAATAAGTACTATAAGAATGTATATGTTGCAGAAGAGGAAGTAAGTGATGAAGAGTATAGCGATTTGTGTGCTGGTCAAATTGAGAAAGTAGAGGCCTCTAAAAGTGAAGAAATATATGAACATTATAGTGTTCATCCTTTGCATTCCAAGGAAGTCATGGGGAATGCTATTGAGTTGTTTCAAATGAAACAAGCCAAAGGGAGTCCATTTAGTGTTTGGGAGGAAAGTTTGGAAGCTCAGTGTTTCCCACAGCTATTTCCAACAGGTCAAGGAGGAAGATATGATGAGCGACCTCATCAAATTCCTGCGTCTGAATACCGGACTTTACGATTGTATGCAGAAGATCCTAGGTTTCGTCAATGCATTCCCTATTTGTTTCATCTCCTGTTTGAAAGCGATCTGTCTGGACTGTCATATGCAGTGAACCACATCTTAAAAAGTGGTATAGAGATGCGAAACATCTCGGCAAGTGACTTTATGCATAAAGTCAATGTCCAAGACAGTATTTTGGATTCTCACCTAATTAATCTCATGGCGTGTCAGCGTGGTACTAATGAGTACTGGTACTGTCGTCATGGTGATTTAAAATGTATGCTGAGGAACTTAGGAACTCCAACATGGTTCCTCACTCTGAGCTGTGCCGAGTATGGCTGGGAAGACTTACTTGAATTTCTACGAGAGGCAAATGGAAATATTGAAAACATTGAATTGGAGACACCTGGAGAACTGTGTTCTTTGGATCCAGTGAATGTATGCAGGTACTTTAATCATAGATTTGAAGCTATGATGTCTTTCATCACAAATAAGAAGAATCCACCTCTTGGAGAGGTGTTGGATTTCTTCTGGAGAAAGGAGTACCAAGCAAGAGGTGCTCCTCATATACATATGTTGCTGTGGATCAAGGATGCACCTAAATTTGGAACAGATCCAGATGACTTAGTGATGAATTTCATAGAACAGTATTCTACGTGTGCTGTTCCAAACGCAACGGAGAAGAAAAGCCTAAGAGAACAAGTTCTACGTTTCCAAAGCCATCGTTGTGGAAAGTACTGTCGTCGTAAATTCAGAAACAAGGACAAGTTCTACACCAAATGTCGTTTCAACTTTCCACGACCGGTGATTTCTAAAGGAAGAGTGAACAGTTTGATGTCTTCTCTGCGACATAATGTGTCGAGGAAATCACCCAAAAATACATACAATTTGAAAAGGAACGAAGAGTCCAAGTACATCAACGACTACAACCCAGTGATTTTGTCCATGTGGAATGCTAACATGGATATACAGTTTGTGGCTGACAACTGTATGGCTGTGGCTCGGTATGTGACATCTTACATCACCAAAAAAAAAAAAGACAGAATTGAATGATATGTGGGAGGACATTTCCCATGAAAAGAGCCTCAGCAAGAAGTTGTACAGTTTCAGTCTGAAGATGTTGTCGCATCGAGAAATCGGAGCTTACGAATGTTCTGACCGGTTGTCTTCAGCAAGTCTCTATGCCAAATCCAGGAGTATCGTTAGGGCGAGTCTTGGTCTTGCTGCAACGCGAAATCGAGTTCTAAAACCTGTCCGGGAAATTGAGTATTTGGCGGAAAAGGAACCAAACAGTACCGACATTTTGAAGACCAACATGTTGGATACATATTATCCAAATCGAAGCAGTCACCTTGAGAATGTTTGTCTATATGAGGTTCTACAAAATTATATATTCAAGAGGAACATCAAAGAAGATATTGAGAAAGGAGTGTATGCTGTAATTGGAAGTGAGGGATGTCTGGTCAAGCAAAGAAAATGCCAATTAGTAAACCATCGAAAATTGAGTGGCGAATCTCAAGAAAAAAAGGAGTTTTTCTATTTAGCACTTTTGCAACTTTTCAAGCCTTGGCGTGCAGAAGAGGAACTGCTTGGAGATTTCCTCTGTTACGAAGACTCTTTCACTGCTGCTAAGGAGACCATAGAATGTCCTGCTTTTCCCAAATATCAAGAAATGTTGACTTTGGAAATTGAGCAGGAAGCAACGATTACAGCCGAGATTGCCAGAGACAGTTCTCAGGACAGTCAGAGTTCTGTTTCATTGAGTCAGGATCCACTAGGAGGACCTATTATCGAAAATGAAGCTGCCACTGCTATGAAGGAAGTGGAAAGAGCCATGGCACATGCTCAGGAGGATGCGGTTAACTTAGAAGACTTGGAAAAACAACTCAACGTTGAGCAGAGGAAAATATATGATGAAGTTACCAAGCAAATTGATCATGGATTAAGTCATGAGAAGAAAGAGTGCTCATGTACGTCGTTGAAGCCTGTCCGACTGTACGTGAGTGGAGAAGCGGGAACTGGAAAAAGTTTCCTTATTAAAGCAATTTCTTGTTATTTGCAGGAAAGGACTGAGTCATCGCTGTCTTGTGTTGTTACCGCTCCTACTGGACTGGCAGCACATAACATTAAAGGTATTACTTTGCATCGTCTACTGATGCTGCCAGTGGAGCATGACAACAAATTACAATACCACAAGTTATCTGGGGATGCTTGTTGTGAAGTTTCAAGAGTCTTGAGGAAAATGAAACTTCTTATCATTGACGAAGTAAGCATGGTTTCCAATGTCATGCTTGCCTTTGTGCATTTGAGAATGCAAGAAGTTCTTAAAACTGAGTATGATGTGTTATTTGGTGGCAAACACATCATTGTTTTCGGAGATCTTCTGCAGCTGACAACAGTAAAAGGACAACCTGTGTTCAAAATACTCATGCATGAAGATACCAGGAAGTGCCTAGGGAGCATTGGCAACGTCAATATATGGTTAAACTTCAATTATGCTGAACTGCATGAAAATATGCGTCAGGCAAAGGATGAAGATTACAAGAATATTCTACAAGATATTAGAATTGGAACTCTTGCAGAATGTGCCATCTTCAACAACAAAATGTTGAATTTAGAAAAGCAAGAGATTGTGAAACTTGAAGCTATTGACAGAATAGAGCACATGGGATCAACAATTATTTTGTCTGAGAATTTGAAATCAAAATTGGATTCATTAGAGAAGACTATATCTAAAACAGCGGGTTTTGAAAAGACTTTGAATGTGTGTTTAAATTGCTGAATCATTTTGAAAAGGAATTTACATGTTGAAAGGGGTCTGGTAAATGGATCAATGGGTAATGTTGTTGATTTTGAGAAATACAGAAGTAGAGATGGTATTGAATTTTTAAAAATTACATTTGATGGCATTGAGGAAGTACAGCTAATTGGTCGTTGTTCTGCTAGGTTTTTGCTTGTTAAAGACTTATATGTTTGCCGTAAACAGTTTCCTGTTTGCTTGGCATATGCGGTGACAATCCATAAATCGCAAGGTTTAGGTGTAGATAGTGCATTGGTGAATATTGGCAGTTCTGTGTTCAAAGAGGGTATGGCATATGTGGCATTGTCACGAGTTAGAACTTTATCGGGATTGTACTTGATTGATTGTGATGTCACAAACATTTGTGCGGATCTAGATTGTGTTAAGGAATACAATAGGTTAAGAAGAGAGTATGCGCCACATTTGCCTCAATATCCTTTGTTTGAGAAACGTGTGGTAGGCCGTAAACGAAGAAATATCACTAATAGTAGGGAGGTTGTAGCAAAAAGCCGAAAAGTCGATGAACCGAAAATTGTAAGCAGAAAGAAAACGGATTCTGTTGAAGATGTTGTCGGTTTTCAATTTGAAAACAGTTCTGGTGTCAACTGCTATGCAAATGTAGTGGTTAATGTTCTCTTTTCACTAGAGACTTTAAAAGAACAGATTGTGTTCAATTCGGAACAAAGTTTATGCTGTTTGTTGAATTCTGTGTTAGAGAAATGTAGCACTGATCGAACCAAAGTAGAAAGTGTGTCTGAAGTTCGTTATCTGTTAGATGAATGTTCAGGTCAAACAGACTTCTCTGAAAATAATCAGCAGGATTGTCAGGAGTTTTTAATGTATATGCTTGATGTATTGCAAGATGAGGGTGTAGATCACCTGTTTGGGCTTTCTTATCAATGGCAGCATGACTGCGAGAACTGTATGGTATCAAGTACTACTAGTGTAGACTCAGAAAGATTTATATATTTAACTTTGCCAGACAGTAAATCAGTCTCCTTTAATAAGCTAGTAAATGCAGCTGATCACAACATGGAGTGTAGCCAATGTAAATCTGAAATGATGTCAACATTATTTATACGAAGATATGGCCAGTATGTCATTTTAATGATCCAACGATGTAGGCCTGATGGATCAAAATTGTCAACTTTAATAAAAAAATTGTGTTGCTTCTCAGCTGTCAATATCAGGAAGGACTTTTGTAACTGTAGCAATTATCTATCACGATGGTCCTTCAACAACATCAGGACATTACACATTATTTAAAGTCTAGAAACGGCTGGTCATTCTGCAACGATTCTGTTGTAACTTTCAAAAAAAATTGCCGTTTGACCTTAAAAATCTTACCTGGTGTTTTTAAAACCAAAAGTTTAAGGAAAGAATCTCGGGATTTCCTCTGAGGAATTGCAAAAGGTTCATGAAGTAGAGGGAATGTAAGTCTGCAATGCTGTCTAGATTATTGGTCCAAAACTTTTAATTATAATGTCATTTTAAAAATCCAACTATATAAACCTGATGCAAGTAAGTCTGCTTCATAGTAAGCAGTATCAGTGTCATAGGAAAAGCAGAACATGAGTGAGCAAGAAGGGTAAGCTATTAGTAGTCCAGGATTGTGAAAGTAATCTTAAAAGTTTTCTTTTTGAAAGTTGCGAAAATAGAAAATGACGGGATTTGATTACAAGAATTACAAGAGTTGTACATCGCTGCAACATGATTTGGCCAAGTGGAAACATGTGGTAGAATGTGAGAAGTCTTTTATTGTATGTAACATATTTTTCAAAACGATGGAGATTTTCTTTCAGAAAGTGGCGGGCTGAAAATATTTATAGCCCAACAGAGTGTACGCTGTTCATAGGACATCTTTCGACGTTATGGAAAGTAAGTTAATTTTAAGGAGTTTTGAATTCAGATTTCCTATGTTGTATGGGTTTTTTAAACACAATCATTTTGATTGTGTTTTTTTTTCCCCGCTGTTACATGATGAATACCTTCAAGTCACTGATTTAAGTGAAATTTGATACATTCTGAGAACAGCAAAAATAAACCATTTAACATGTATAATTAATGTTCTATTTTTTGTACTTATGATATACATTTAGAAATGTGAGGTAGATATGGAGAAACTGAGGCTTCTGTAAGTGTCAAAGTTAATGCTCACAGTGCTGCACTTCTGGGTACTGTTTTTTTTTAAAACTGAATAGGCCTCACCTCAAAGAAACCTCTTGAAAGGACACATCTTATTTGCATCCTGAAACAATCATTTAAAATGTTAGACACAATTTTATGATGGCTTAACATCTCTTTTGCGCTGCCATTGCATCACTATTGTGAGACATCAGCAGTGCAAAAGATGCACCATGTTCCAAAATAGGCCTCACTTCATCAGCATCAAGATACTGTTTGTTTAATATATATATCTTTAGGATTGTGTAGGGGACGTAGAGAAGCAGAGGCTTCTGTAAATGTCAAAGTTGTTGAAAAACTGTTTGTTCTTGAACCTTTTCCCTTGTCTTTTCTAATTTTTAAATACATGTTTTAATATTTTTGAAATGTTTGTTCTCTCTTTCACAGATTGAAAGTATGAAAAAAGAATTGAAAAAGTTAACAAGAATTATAAGGTAAATGTTTTCTACTCTTTCTACCCGCAATCCACTGCTGATGATGTCACTGACCATGTCATGAATGATGTAATAAGTGGACATGACTTACTTCATTGGTAGGCCTTCACATGTATTATCTCCTCTGTATTCTTCAACAAGCGTAAAATTGATCTGCAACCCTGAGTAGGCCTCACCTTAAACAAACCTCTGGAGATCTCACACCTTATCGTCATCCTGAATTAATTACTTAAAATGTTAGGGACAGATTTATGATATGTGTATGCCTCTTTTGCGCCACTGTGCGTCAGTTTTGTGATGCAGTGGCGGTGCAAAAGATTTGTTATGAGGCGTCAAAATTACAAATTGATGCATCTAGGCAAATGTGTCATGCTGTTTTAAAACCGTGCCACATGATACTCAGTGAGACACATTTAATCACTCACTGATACAGTCAGTCATGCACCTACTAAATCCTTCATCCAGACACTTATACATCCACTCATTCTTCAATATGTAAGACACATTTTAACTTTACAGAAACATACAGTCGCTGGATGATGTCATCAGTGATGTCATTTGAGATGTCATCAGTGATGTCATCAGTGATGTCACTGACCATGTCATGAATGATGCAATATGTGACATCATCAGCAGTGGATTGCGGGTGCGCGATATATAGTTAGTGCAACTAACTATATATGGGAATTTCAATGGTTTTGTGCGAGTAAAATAAGGTTTTGTAAATGCTAATCCCTAACTATATATGGTCTATAACCTATGGTTTTTTCAGTGAATATATATATATATATATATATATTTATTTTTTTTTTCACTGAAAAAACCATAGGTTATAGACCATATATAGTTAGGGATTTGCATTTACAAAACCTTATTTTACTCGCATAAAATCATTGAAATTCGCATATATAGTTAGTTGCGCTAACTATATATCGCGCACCCGCAATCCACTGCTGATGATGTCACATATTACATCATTCATGACATGGTCAGTGACATCACTGATGACATCTCTGATGACATCTCAAATGACATCACTGATGACATCACTGATGACAACATCCAGTGACAGTATGTTTCTGTAAAGTTAAAATATGTCTTACATATTGAAGAATGAGTGGATGTATAAGTGTCTTGATGAAGGATTTAGTAGGTGCATGACTGACTGTATGAGTGAGTGATTTAATGTGTCTCACTGAGTGCATGGGTTAGTGACTAAACTGTCTTAATTTGTGCATCATTATGTCTGTTGTTCTGTAAACTGCTGCATGTGTTGATCAGTAGCTAAATGAGTAACTATATGGGTTATTGATTGGTTGCCCAAGTATTTGTATGGGAGACTGAGTGTGTGTGTGGGTGGCTGGGAGGTGTGTGACTCTGTGCATAGATGTGTGAGTAGTTGATTCACTATATGTATGGGTTCAAAAGTGCATGTGGAAACAGCTGTATGGGCGGTTGACTGTCTGCATGAGTGTATTGGTGAGTGAATGGATTTGTAAAACACAGTACATGTGAGAGTTGACATATATAAATAACTGTGCATAAGAGCCAGTGAATGTGTGAGTGGCTGTATGGATCATTGTGAACATGTATCAGGGATTGTATAAGAGAGTAAATATGTGTTAGTATATGTTTGAATAAGTAAGGTGTGTATAACTGTATAGTTGAGAAAATGGATGTGTGATTGATTCTTTGCATGACTGACTAGGTGTGTGAGTAACTCCATGGATAAGTGACAGTCTGTGAGTGTCTGTTTATACTGAATGTATCTAAGGTTATATTAGAGTCTGAAGATGTTCATTGTATTATCACATAAATGATATCATCAGTGATGTGATCAGTGATGTCAAATGAGATGTCATCAGTGATGTCATCAGTGATATCATTTGAGATGTCATCAGTGATGTCATCAGTGATGTCAATTGAGATGTCATCAGTGATGTCACTGACCATGTCATGAATGATGTAATATGTGACATCATCAGCAGTGGATTGCGGGTGCGCGATATATAGTTAGCACAACTAACTATATATGCGAATTTCAATGGTTTTATGCGAGTAAAATAAGGTTTCGTAAATGCAAATCCCTAACTATATATGGTCTATAACCTATGGTTTTTTCAGTGAATTTCATTGGTTTTTTAAAAGCTAATATCTGTAGCTGTAACATATGTTCTTATTCTAATTCACAAATATATTTTATATATATTTGTATTATATTTTTTTAATTCAATTTATATTATAGTTTAAATTATTTTTTCTTGTTTCGCTGCCGATCCGGGAAACGGAAAACGTTCCGTTAGTGCAAATACTGCGTTAGAAAGGCACATTGTGATGCGTCCCGTAAACGCAACATATCGCGTTACTATGTAATGCCTCTTATGACGTGCTGCGTTAGCGCACCCGGAAGCGTTCTGGAACGCGTACAAAGGCGCGAAACGTAAAGCCCCGGAATCGATCCAAGGCGCGGTGCAGAACGCGGAACGTAAGCATAACAGGTCATGTGACTAGTTAATAAAACTTTTCATTGGTTGATTTTACTTTTAGTTTCCTAATGATGGAACGCTTGATCATATGACGTAAAACAAACACTTTTCATTGGTTTAGAACATTTTGTTTTCTCAAATGATGAAAGTCCCACCTTTTTTCCTCACTCCGACTTTCATTTTTATGAGAGAAAGACCTGTTTTTTTTTGCTAAGACATGGCATTTGTATTAGCTGCAGCTGGTGGATCTCCACCACCTCCACCATCACCAAAGAAGAGAGGATCGACTAGCCAGGTCATCTTCGACCAGGAAGAAGAAGAAGAGGAAGACGAGTAACAGGAACAAGGGACAAGTGGCTTTCTGAAAGAAATGCCAAGAACGTCCCATATCAAAGTGAATTTTATCTGGCAATTTTTTTCTCATCCTTCTCATGAAAAGAAAGTTATTGCCAGATACGTTACCTGCCTCATCTGCAAAAAAAAACTCTCGAGAGGGACCGAAAAAAAATATAGCTATGGTAATCATACCATGCATCGGCACATGGAGAGTTGGCACCCTCTTAATTATTCTAAAGCACAACTTCGAGATCTGATGGATAACCCCCGACCGGCTAAAATATCCACCAATGACTTAGCAATTAGTGAGTCAGAGGCAAGAGAAACGGTCCCAAATCTCCAAAAGAACTTTGGGCAGATGAAATTTACATGTCTAGCATGTGGAAAATTAATTTAATGCGGAGAGATGAGTATTACTTTAATAAATACATCATTTGAAAATCATCAATGTCCAAATCGTCCAAGAAAGTAATTTTTTTTTGTTGCTCCTGTTGAGCCCTTTGAAGTGAATCATTTTTGTTTCCCCTTCCTCAAAAAAAACACAAAAAAATATAAAACATCAAAAAGAATAAAAAAGAATAAAAAAAAGTTCTTTTCAGAACTACCTTCCCTTTTTAAAAAAATTGCTAGAATGTTTAGCACTCTAGCATCCTCTATTTCTTTTGATTCGCTTCCCGGTTAGCGTTCGAGTACGCGAACCGGGAGCGAACTAAAAAAAATATTTTGTTTAAAAAAGACGAATAAATAAACAGAGAGTAATGTGAAAAGAAAGACAAATAGAGGGAGAAACACAGTTACTGTTGAAAGAGGGACTGATAGAAGAAGTGAAAAGAGTAGTATAAGTAAGTAAAAGAAAAAGAAATGAAGGAAGTAGCAAGGACAGGAAACTAAGGGTTAAAGAAAAGAAGCAGTGGAACTAATAAAAGTTAAATCTGATAGACATGTAACGTAAGAAGAATACTAAACACTTACCTTTTAATTGTCATGAATGTTAAATGTGGTATACTTGTAAAGCGCACAGCTGCCCCAGCAAAGAGGCGTCCCAGCGCTGTATACCGCTGGGGAACCCATTCTGGCTTTCCCTGAGAGATGATCCCTCCTGGGCATCCCCAAGATGACGCCATGCATCCCCGGCGCTGATGGGGCCGTTAGTAGAGATTAAGCAAGCTATTGCCCAGAGTTGCTGAGTGGGACCCATGGTTGGAATAGGCACCGAGGCAAGAATTATCGAGACCGCTGACCATGGCCCAAGACCCTGCCACGTAAGGAATTGAACCCTGGTCCCGGGCTGACCTCTACTTCCGGGTCTACCACCTCTAATCAGTGAGCCACACCAATCCATATATATATTAGAAATCACAATTCAAAGTAGAAAATTAATTAAACATATTTAATGGTTTATTTTTGCTGTTATCAGAAAATATCAAATTTCACTGAAAACAGTGAGTTGAAGGTATTCATCATATAACAGCGGGGAAAAAAACCCACAATCAAAATGATTGTGTTTAAAAAACCCAAATAATATAAATAAGCAGAAATAGGAACTTCTCCAAAGTAACTTACTTTCTATGACGTCAAAGGATATCCTATGAACAGCTTATACTCTGTTGTGCTGTTACTATTTTCTGCCCGCCACTTTCTGAAAGATAAACTCAATTGTTTTAAGAAAACTGAGACATACAAAGCAATTTGAAACAGCACACTAAATTACAGCAACACCTAGAATCATTCTAGTCCAATTACCTACCCTAAATTCTGACTTCAAAAAACAAGTCAAAAGGCAACATTGCTTCATAGTCAATTAGTAATGTTTGCTGAAAGACTAGCTATTTTATACATTTTAAATAAGCTGTGTAATATCCAGATGTTGTCAAAGGACCAGTATATTATATAATAGCTGCAGTTGCAAATGTTCTTCCTGAAATCGATGACTATGTAGCCAAAACATTTTTAATTAGACTGGACAACTTATTTTCTTCCAGTTTATGTTGTTGAAATTGTAAAATGACATTTCATCCATAAGTTTCCATAAATAATGTGGACAGCATTGCAGACTTACATTTCCTCTACTCCTTGTTTCCTGGGGTGAGTGTGTGACATTGATCCACATTCGGTCCATCACCTGTTGTGTTTACATTTCCTCTACTCCTTATTTTGATCTGCTACTTGACTTTGCTTATAAAAACAAACAGTTTTCGCTCTGTACTACAATTATCCACAAGGCCATATAGAGTAGGAGCCATTAGAACATCTTGAAATTCCTCTGAACAAATCCCAAGCTTTTTTTCCTAAAATTTTGGTTGTAAAAACACCAGGTAAGAATTTTGAAGGTGGAAAGGCAATCTTTTTTGGAAAGTTAAAACAGAATCATTGCAGAATGACCAACCGTTTCCAGATTTCAAATAAGCTGTATAATGTCCTGAATAAGTTGAAGGACCATTATGAAATATAATTGCAGTAGTTTTAAAAGTCCTTCCTGATATTGACAACTGCGAAGCCACAAAATTATTAATTAAAGTTGTCAATTTAGTTCCATCAGGCCTACATCGTTGGAACATTAAAATGACATTCTGGCCATAACTTCATAAAATTAATGTGGACAGCATTCCAGACTTACATTGGCTGCACTCCATGTTTTGATCGGCTGCCTTTACTAGCTTATTGAAGGATACTGATTTACTGTCAGGCAAAGTTAAATATATAAATCTTTCTGAGTCTACACTATTAGTACTTGATAGCCTACAGTTCTCGCAGTCATGTTGCCATTGATAAGAAAGGCCAAATAGATAATCTACATCTACACCTTCATCTTGCAATACATCAAGCATATACATTAAAAACTCCTGACAATCCTGCTGAATATTTTCAGAGAATTCTGTTTGACCTGAACATTTGTCTAACAGAAAACGAATTTCAGACACACTTTCTACTCTCGTTTTATCAGCACTACATTTCTCTAACACAGAATTCAACAAACAGCATAAACTTTGTTCCGAATTGATCACAATCTGTTCTTTGAAAGTCTCTAGTGAAAAGAGAACATTAACAACTACATTAGCATAGCAGTTGACACCAGAACTATTTTCAAATTTAAAACCAACAACATTTTCAACAGAATTCATTTTATTCCTGCTTCCACTTTTGGGTTCATCGACTTTTGGTCTTTTTGCATCAACCTCCCTACTATTACTGATATTTCTTCGTTTCCGGCCTACCACACGTTTCTCAAACAAAGTATATTGAGGCAAATGTGGCGCATACTCTCTTCTTAACCTATTGTATTCCTTAACACAATCTAGATCCGCACAAATGTTTGTGACATCACAGTCAATCAAGTACAATCCCGATAAAGTTCTGACTCGTGACAATGCTACATAAGCCATACCCTCCTTGAACACAGAACTGCCAATATTCACCAATGCACTATCTACACTTAAACCTTGCGATTTATGGATTGTCACCGCATATGCCAAGCAAACAGGAAACTGCTTACGGCGAACATATAAGTCTTTAACAAGCAAAAACCTAGCAGAGCAACGACCAATTAGCTGTACTTCCTCAATGCCATCAAATGTAATTTTTAAAAATTCAATTCCATCTCTACCTCTGTATCTCTCAAAATCAACAACATTACCCATTGATCCATTTACCAGACCTCTTTCAACATGTAAATTCCTTCTCAAAATGATTCGGCAATTTAAGCATACATTCAAAGTCTTTTCAAAACCCGCAGTTTTAGATATAGTCTTCTCTAATGAATCCAATTTAGATTTCAAATTCTCTGACAAATAAATTGTTGCTCCCATATGCTCTATTTTGTCAATAGCTTCAAGTTTTACAATGTCTTTGTTTGAACTGGGGTAGCCTGGCCTAGAGCAAAACATACATTACAGAGGCACAGTGTAAAGGTTGCAGACCACCCAACAGTAAAACCACGCAATAGCACACAAAAAGAAAACGCTACACCAAAATGTGGAAAAATAAGTACTGCTTTATAAAAAATAATATTTCTTTGCTCTCTTGTGATAATTATTTAGCTGAGTTAAGACATTTCATTGCATTACATTTTACAGCAGAGTTATGAATTTCCTTACAGATGTCAAGTTACTTCACTTTTCGGCTTACTCGCACCACATCACATTTCCTAGTTCTTAGCTAACAAAGACTGAATTTAGTTGGACTTGACTTTCTTAGTAAAGCGAAGCACAAAGGATCACTTTCTAGAGTTGGCCCCTATGCAGGTACAGGCAAACGTTTTCAGACCTTCAACTCCAACTCCCCACCTTCCAACTGTGAACAGAGTTATATGTCAACCCCAGTTACCACTTGCAGCATTATTCAAAAGGGAAATATCAACCACAGCTGGTCCCCAAAGTTAAGCAGGTGATATGCCCACAACCTCCCCCAGACATCAACTGCTGACAGGCTCCCAATTCCTCACCAGTCTGTCTAGGTAAGGGCAGCTTTACCTTCGGGCACAAGTCTTCCCCACTCCAATTCTGAGAAGTGAACACCACTCTCAACAAGGCCCAACCGAAATGTCGATTTACTTTTATCCTTTCCCTCCTCCTTACTGTTTCAGAAATCCGACTTCAGTTGGGGGAAAGGGCTTCCGCTTCCTCCGAGGTCTCTGCCACACAGTCTATGTCACCGGCAATCGGGGGAGGGGGGGTTCCTCCGCCCCCGTCACTGGTCCGACGCTCCTCCCGCCTAACTTCCTGCCACACAGCCTCTGTAAGCGGCGATAGGGATTTCTCCGCCCCCGTCACCGATCCGTCGCTCCTCCCGCCTAACTTCCTGAAGGCGCTCACCTCACCGTCTTCTGAGACGCTTCCCCTCAGCTCACCGCAGTACGAACGAAGGTCGCACTCCTCTTCCGGTCCTGCGCGGAGCTCTCCTGCAGTCGCCGCCTCTCCTCAGGGCTCCGGACACTCCCCTCGGTTCCGCCCTCAAAGCGCTGGCGCCAGGGTGGAACGCTACTCTCCTGCTCTTCCGCGCAAAAGCGGAATTATTCCACTTCACACGGTGGCTTCCTTTAGCGCCTCCGCTGCCAGGCTAGGAACAACCAAGGCGAAGGTAGAGGGCACCCGGCAGGGGCGCGAAAGCCTCCTTCAATACACGCTGGCTCCCAACTTGGGTGAGGGTAAGGAGAGGGAGTTGGGAGATGGGCTGCTTGGTGGCACTATCTCCCACGACGTCCTGGAGTAGATTTTCCCCCGCTAAGGTCCTTGAACAGCTTGGAGCCAACTGGTGGAATTTTACCAGAGGAGGGGGGGGGGAAGTAATTATGAGAGAGAAGGTGGAGGTTTGTTTGGAAAGGCTAGGGGGGAACCCTTCTTCCTCTTAGCCACACACCGCCAAGTCTTTACAGAGTCTTTCTCCACTGGGCAAAGGACTGCACTCCACAGCGCTGCAGTCTCCTTCTCCTCCTCACACCCCTTACTTTCCAAACTAAGGGTTGGTCAGGCGCCCAGGGTCTCCTGCAATCCAACACAGCAGGGACAAGTCAAGTAACCCAAGGGAGGAAGGGCGGTGAATCAATAGGTCCCAAACCTCTGACTATCCTACCCCCACCTTAAGCTACAGCCTGTCCTCCAGCTGACTCTCTCAGGTAGACAAAATGGCTGCCCCACATTCCGCCTTATATAGGCTGACCCTCAGTGGTCCAGAATGGACCAGAAGGTTCTAGAACGCCCTATGCTAGGCTATGGCCAAGTTCTGAGTGTGACAGTTAGGGCAGTTGGTAGCCACCATTTTGTGTGGTGCCAACTTTCCTGTCAGAACAGGCCTCTGGGCCTGAGGTGAAAAATTATGAGGGGGGAAAAGAACACCTATCCCCCTGGCCAACACCTATAAAAAAGTCAGTGGACAAAAAGTATCAAGGGTATGAGGGGCAAAAAGGGGACAAAATAAATAAATAAATAGGAGGGACTACGCCAAAAAGCCAGACAGGTCTAACAGTCTTGTTTTTCTAAATTCAACATTTTGTTGTTGAAGATGGAACATTCTGCAAGAGTTGGCATCAAACATATTCCAGATTTCTTCTCTTTAATTTTCTGAAAAATATCCTCTGGCAAAACGTCTTTTTCTGGATATAAATTTGACAGTAAGCGTGCATGTAAAGCTTCTTTACCACGCTCAGTCACTTTCCCGATTCTAACATCTTGCAGAATATTCTTGTAATCTTCGTCCTTCGCCTGACGCATATTTTCACGCAGCTCAGCATAACTGAAGTTTAACCATATGTTAACGTTGCCAATGCTCCCTAGGCACTTCTTGGTATCTTCATGTGTAAGCAGTTTAAACACTGGTTGTCCTTTCACTGGTGTCAGCTGCAGAAGATCACCAAAAACAATGATGTGTTTGCCACCGAATAACACATCATACTCTGTTTTAAGAACTTCCTGCATTCTCAAATGCACAAAAGCAAGCATGACATTTGAAACCATGCTTACTTCGTCAATGATAAGAAGTTTCATCTTCTTCAGGACTCTAGATACTTTACAACAAGCATCTCTAGATGACTTCTGGTATTGTAATTTGTTATCATGCTCCACTGGCAGCATCAGTAACCGATGCAAAGTAATCCCTTTAATGTTATGAGCTGCCAGTCCAGTTGGAGCGGTCACAACACAAGACAGCGATGACTCAGTCCTTTTCTGCAGATAACATGAAATTGCTTTAATGAGGAAACTTTTTCCAGTTCCTGCTTCTCCACTCACGTACAGTCGGACAGGCTTCAACGACGTACATGAGCACTCTTCCTTCTCATGACTTAATCCATGATCAATTTGGCTGGTAACTTCGTCATATATTTTCCTCTGCTCAACGTTGAGTTGTCTTTCCAATTCTTCTAAGTTAACTGCATCCTTCTGAGCATGTGCCATGGCTCTTTCCACTTCAATCATGGCAGTGGCAGCTTCATTTTCGATAACTGGTTCTCCTAGTGGATCCTGACTCAATAAAACAGAACTCTGACTGTCCTGAGAACTGTCTCTAGCAATCTCGGCTGCAATTGTTGCTTCCTGCTCAATTTCTGCATTCAACATTTGTAGATATTTGGGAAAAACAGGACATTCTATGGACTCCTTGGCTGCATTGAAGGAGTCTTCGTAACAGAGAAAATCCCCAAGCAGTTCCTCTTCTGCACGCCAAGGCTTGAAAAGTTGCAAAAGAGCTAAATAGAAAAACTCTTTTCTTTCGGAAGATTCACAATTCAATTTTCGATGATTTATCAATTGACATTTATTTTGCTTGACCAGACATCCTTCACTTCCAATTACAGCATACACTCCTTTATCAATATCTTCTTTGATGTTCCTTTTGAAAACGTAATTTTGAAGAACATCATACAGACAAGCATTCTCCAGGTGACTGCTTCGATTTGTATAATATGTATCCAACATGTTGGTCTTCAAAATGTTGGTACTGTTTGGCTCCTTTTCCGCCAAATACTCAATTTCCCGGACAGGTTTTAGAACTCGATTTCGCGTTGCAGCAAGACCAAGACTCGCCCAAACGATACCCCTGGATTTGGCATAGAGACTTGCTGAAGACAGGCGGTCAGAACATTTGTAAGCTCCGATTTCTCGATGCGACAACATCTTCAAACTGAAACTGTACAACTTCTTGCTGAGGCTCTTTTCATGGGAAATATCCTCCCACATATCCTTCAGTTCTGTCTTTTCTTTTTTGGTGATGTAAGATGTCACATACCGAGCCACAGCCATACAGTTGTCAGCCACAAACTGTATATCCATGTTAGCATTCCACATGGACAAAATCACAGGGTTGTAGTCGTTGATGTACTTGGACTCTTCGTTTCTTTTCAAATTGTATGTGTTTTTGGGTGATTTCCTCGTCACATTATGTCGCAGTGAAGACATCAAACTGTTTACTCTTCCTTTAGAAATCACCGGTCATGGAAAGTTGAAACGACATTTGGTGTAGAACTTGTCCTTGTTTCTGAATTCACGACGACAGTACTTTCCACAACGATGGCTTTGGAAACGTAGAACTTGTTCTCTTAGGCTTTTCTTCTCCTTTGCGTTTGGAACAGCACACGTAGAATACTATTCTATGAAACTCGTCACTAAGTCATCCGGATCTGTTCCAAATTTAGGTGCATCCTTGATCCATAGCAGCATATGTATATGAGGAGCACCTCTTGCTTGGTACTCCTTTCTCCAGAAAAAATCCAACACCTCTCCAATAGGTGGATTCTTCTTATTCATGATGAAAGACATCATAGCTTCAAATCTATGATTGAAGTACCTGCATACATTCACTGGATTTAAAGAGCACAGTTCTCCGGGTGTCTTGAATTCAATATTTTCAATGTTTCCATTTGCCTCTCGTAGAAATTCAAGTAAGTCTTCCCAGCTATACTCGGCACAGCTGAGAGTGAGGAACCATGTCGGAGTTCCTAAGTTCCTCAGCATACATTTTAAATCACCATGACGACGGTACCAGTACTCATTAGTGCCACACTGACACGCCATGAGATTAATTAGGTGAGAATCCAAAATACTGTCTTGGACATTGACTTTATCCATAAAGTCCCTTGCCGAGATGTTTCGCATCTGTATACCACTTTTCAAGATGTGGTTCACTGCATATGACAATCCTGACAGATCGCTTTCAAACAGGAGATGAAACAAATAGGGAATGCATTGTCGAAACCTAGCATCTTCTGCATACAATCGTAAAGTCCGGTATTCTGAAGCAGGAATTTGGACAGGTCACTCATCATATCGTCCTCCTCGACCTGTGGGAAATAGCTGTGGGAAACACCGAGCTTCCAAACTTTCCTCCCAAACACTAATGGGACTCCATTTGGCTTGTTTCATTTGAAACAACTCAATAGCATTCCCCATAGCTTCCTTGGAATGCAAAGGATGAACACTATAATGTTCATAAATTTCTTCCTTTTTAGAGGCTTCTACTTTTTCAATTTGACCAGGACACAAATCGCTATCCTCTTCCTCACTTACTACCTCTTCTGCAACATATACATTCTTATAGTACTTATTATTATTTTTTTAATACAATGTTGCCTTTTTGACTTTCCTAACATCCACTAAATCTTGCCATATTTTCTTACTCTTTGTCGGAACACCATTAACTATGATAACTAGAGGTTCCTCTTCCACTTTCTCTACTCCAATTGTGTTAATGTTTTTGTTCAAATCTAGAGGCAAATAAACAACTCTTCCCTTTAATCCTCTCTGTAAATGTGATGGAGGCAACTTCCCTGTCTTTGGCTCCATTCTTACAATAGCTTGAAAGGGATGCACACTTTGAATCAAAATAGATTCATAAGTATTTAAATCCTTCAATTCAGAAGGAATCTCTACCCATTCCAGATTATTATGAACCGCCCTAGCAGGCATCTGGTTTTGGTTTAATTTGTTAAAACAATAAGTACACATACGTTGGTCCGCTCCCAAATCAAAACAATTTTCTACCATCAAGTATGTGGCAAAATCCTTCCATTCACTATTGTTTTCCACATCACTTTTTGCATATATATCCACTAACTTAGTCTGATTCTTATAATAAGTCCGTCGACAACACACACAGGTAAAATTAGGCCTCTAACTTGATTTCACCATAAACGTGGAAATATCCTTATGAAACTTATCTGTACTGAAAATCTGTACACTGTCTTCCACATTACCTTCTTCTAGTGATTCAATATCAACATTGTTCTCTTTACCAGCAAAGTAACAGAACTCAATTTCTTGACAAATATTCTTCACATCTACTTCAGAACCATGCAAAAGAGCACTGCTTAATTGTTTAAGCATAATTGCTGGACTCTTAGCATAATACAACATTCTCACTAATTTCCTCACTTTATTATGATGCACTGCTAGCATCCTGAAATGATGAAATACACTCTGGCATACTCTCCTGGAAAGACAAGCCAGTGAATGACCACGCAAACCTGTCACTTGTCTCACTCTGCAAGGATCTAATTCTTGCAACATCTTTATTTTTTGCTTTACACTTTTCTTATGAAATGTCCGTATAAAATCACAAAGCAAATTGATGGAATCCTGTCGCACACTGCAAATAGAACTACACTTCCAGGTGTACACTGGTCCCTTAGGACGTCTCCCTAAAACCTCATCACTTAACGCCTCTTCTGCATCTGCAGACACAAGTATTTCTTTTTCAACCGGTTGACCGTCTTTCACCTCAAAAGCTCGACCACTGGTGTCAACTGCATGCACCAAATCCTTGTCCTGAAAATAACTCTCCTCATTAAAAAATGCCTCACTATTTGAACTATGCATCCATTCTCCTGAGAAAACATCACAAAAATTACTTCGATTTACTTCTCTCTTCCATCTACTATTAGATTTGAAAACATAGATTACCTTGTTTAGTTTCCTAATTCTATTAATTACCAAAATAAATAACTTTCGCTTAATTTCGAAAGCCTGATCAATAATTGTCTCTACATTTTTCTTTTTCTTATAAAATGCCACTTTCTGTTGGCCTTTCTTGAATTGTTTTAGCAAATTGACAATTACCCTGTTGCGGAACATTCGCCTACGAATGTCCCTGAATACATTTTCCCTTCTACTGCCATGCACAGAGTTATCTCCAGCTGTAGCAGAAACTTTTTTGACGGGCCTTTCCTTTCCATTTAAATTGGCTCTCTTTTTCGGCACTAAAACTTGTTCTGTAGTTATACTTTTGTTTCTACAAATGTTTCTAAGAAATGATTTCGTTCGCTTACCCGAAGTTTTCTTCGTGCGTTGAGGTGATTTAAATGTAGAGGACTGCTGCAAAAATGTAGTAATCTGCTGTCTTTGACGCTTCGTAGACTTTCGGATTCTATCTTTAGATGGCATTGTCTAATTTCTCAATAATCTGCAGTTGAATCTGTGGTAAAATATAATAAAAAATGCTATTAACTACTAATACCAAACAGTAAATCAACAGTAAGAATTTGATTCAGCAACGCTATAAAGATGATTCATTAAAATCTTTTAAATTTTACTGTGATAGTGATAGAATTACAGGGCTTTCATGCAAATGACTACCCACCCTGCAAAAAAAGCCCACATGAAACTTTACACACATTAAATTGTGTACTTACCTGCAATAATCCATATGCCAGTGTTTACGTCCCTCCACCCTGCCCCTCCCCCTCCCCGCATGCCTGCCCCACCGTAACTCCCTCCTCGACCCGCAGCTGCTGTTTTGCAACATGGTGCTTCTTGTAAATCTCTCCTGTATTACAAAAGTGACGCTCCAACAGCACAAAAGAGGCGCACAACCATCATAAATCTGTCTCTAAGACTTTAAGGGCCAGATGTAGGTCGGTTGGTAACGACCGAAAAACAGTATTTTCGGCCGTTACCGACCAGATAACAAAATTTGTCATGTAAGGGGCAATATATTACCGAATCGGTAATTTTACCGATTCGGTAAAATAAAACATCGATAAATATACCGATTTAAAGCCACCCATATGTAGGTAGGACTCTTTTGGTCATAATTTGAAAACACAGCACAGCTCCTATGTACATACACACCTTATCAGTACTAATACTTTACATTAACTACAATTACAATTGGTAAAAAAATGCAAAATCGCCTTTCAAAGCATAATGCAAGCACTTGACGCAAAACATCATTTAAAATATACATGTGGCCTTGGATTTAGGCCCCTACATACCGATTGGCCATTTACCGGTTGGAAACGGCCGAAATCGGCCGTAACCGGTCGGTAAATGGCCTGAAACGACCACCTACATCGGGCCCTAAGTGTGCATGCATTTGATTTCAAACAAAGTTTTTAAACCTTTTATGTAAAACAATTATACACCTACATTCATGGGGAACTCACTTAAAATGCCCTAATACACATCAAAACGTTTTTTAAGATACTTGCACCTTTTTTCCAATAACTTTTAACATGGCTATGTAACTCAAACAATCAAAATGAAAATTTTACAGGCACACATAGGGGCGTATTTACAAGGGCCTTGCAGCACGGGGAAAGTGACTTCAAATTTCCAGACACACATGGGGACGTATTTACAAGGCCCTTGAACCCGGGGGAAGTGACTTGAAATTGCTAAGCACACATAGGAGGGTATTTGCAACACTTATGCATCATTTTCTTTTAACATGGCTATGTAACTCAAACAATTAATCATTACTATGAGCTTTGAAGCCCATAGGAATGATTAGGCATTACCGATTCGGTATTTACCGAATCGGTAATTAAAGAATTCACAAGGGTGCAGGGGGTGTCACTTTGACACCCTCTGGCACCCTCAAAACAGGCACAGGTGCCATGTGGCAGGCATACCTGCCCTAAGGACAGGTCTGCCTTTCACATGACATAGGTGTGCATGCACACATGTGCATGCACACCGAAATCGGTATTTTACCATGAAGTTGGATTTCATGCTAAAATACCGATTCGTTAAGGCCTTTGAGACTCAGAAGAGTCCCCCCTACATAGGAAATTTACAGAATCTGTAAAATTACTGATTCGGTATTTTACCGACCCGATAATTTTTCCGATTCTGTAAATGTAGATTTACCTACATGTGGCCTTGAATTTAGGCCCCTACATACCGATTGGCCATTCACCGGTCGGAAACGGCCGAAATCGGCCGTAACCGGTCGGTAAATGGCCTGAAACGACCACCTACATTGGACCCTAAGTATGCATAAATTTGATTTCAAAAAAAGTTTTTAAACCTTTTATGTAAAACAATAATACACCTATATTCATGCGGAACAGACTTAAGATGCCCTAATACACATGAAAAAGTTTTTTTCAGGAACTTGCACCTTTTTTTCAATAACTTTTAACATGTCTATGTAACTCAAACAATCAAAATGAAAATTTTTCAGGCACACATGGGGGCGTATTTACAATTGCACTACGGGGAAAGTGACTTCAAATGACCAGACACACATGGGGACGTATTCACAAGGCCCTTGAACCCGGGGGAAGTGACTTGAAATTGCTAAGCACACATAGGAGAGTATTTACAATGCCCGTGCAACACTTATGCATCATTTTTTACATATACACCGTAACAATACCAACACAAATGCATCATATATCTGTTCCGCAAAAGCGATGCATTGCAGGAGTCACATCACAAGTATATAGTTTCTCATAATTTTTTAAAGCATGCCTTTTCCTTAAAAATGATTTTCTGATCATAATTTGAAAACACAGCACAGCTCCTATGTACATACACACCTTGTCAGTACTAATAATTTACATTATCTACAATTACAATTGGTAAAAGAATCCAAAATCACCTTTGAAAGCAGAATGCAAAACACTTGACGCAAAACATCATTTTAAATACACAGCTGACTTTCTTATTTACGCAAAAAAGCATACTAGTCTTTATCTAAAATATATAAACGATAACTCACCTTTACAAATTCTTTCTGAAATTCAAAACAGACTCAGAAACACACCAATTATTCTTTAGCAGAATTAAAGGTATGCACTCCAGAGGCTGGAACCAACAAAGGCACTGAAACGCTGATATTCATCACACATATCTCTCATGTCAGCCAATCAAAACCCTTCCCTCACTATTTTCAAATCAACACCCTTCCCCCTCTGCCCTTTCTACCTCTTTTCCATAGCAACTACCGCCTGCCAGACCTCTCATGTTCACAAGTTCACACAACAATGTTTCAAATGAACTCTGAACTCTCAGTACACCTGCTAATACACTGAAATCTTTCATAACATCATTTTTTATTAACCATTCAAATTACATCTTTCAAAGAACACATCCATGCACCCTAACTTTCTGTTTTCAGCAATGGAAATACACCAATCACTGCTAATGAATCATTTGCACTCAAACTCCACAGTTTTTTTTCATTACAAACTTCACTATTTCAACTGCCATTTCATTCCCACACTTCATCTGACTGCAGCAAAAACTCCTCTAGCCATGTTTTCAGTCTGGATTCTTGGACATAGCTACATCCACTGGCGATCCCCTTAGAAAGTGTATACGGGATTTAAACTGCGATAGAGCAGATGGGCTACATTTTGAACATACAGCAGAGGGTGAATTTTGTAATTCCATGATGAATGACTTAGTTTTAACAATGGGCATGGAAATTAGAGATCCCGGTAAAAGCTTTGACACTCCGACTTTTAAAGGGCATGGTAGAGGCACCTTTATTGACCACATGCTATTTTCTGAAGCTCTGTTGCCTTTCTTAGAATCCTTTGATATTATTAATAGTGAGTTCAGTGATCACAACCCCCTTGTGGTTTGTCTCAGGGGTTTTGGCCTCTCAGATGTCATGCCCTCACGCCTTGCAAGCAATCTGACAACGACTGACGGGAGGCGGCGCTTAAAGTGGTCAACTATTACCCCAGACCTTCTGTATAAAAATATAGAGGAATCCTGTGCAGATGAAATTGTTAATTGTACAGGGAAAGATCCGGTGGGGGTGCTTAATGCCTTTCAAGCTTTGGCGGGGAAAGTGTCAGGGTTACTTACAAAACCATCTAAGGGAAACTTAGAGAAATGCGGGCCAAGGTGGTTTAACCAAGAGTGTTCAAAAGCTGCCCGTAACCTGAAGGCAGCACTGGCAGATGTACCGCGGAACCAGGAGAAAATCCGACTTTGCCGCAAAGTATATAAGTCCTCCCTTAAAACACATAAGGAGACTTTGCGTGTGGAGGCCTGGAATGAGCTTTTGGACCCCGAGACCCTAAATAGTAGCACGAAATTCTGGCAGTTAGTAAAAAAACCATTCCTGTCAGAACAACCGGGGGATGGGCTGGAGTGCTGTATAATGAAAGAGGATTGGTTTCGTCACTTTGAATCACTGTACTTTTCAGCCGACCCTGGCACTGGTGCGAGCTATCCTAGGGAATCTAAAGGAGTACTCAGGTTTGAGTACGGCGAAGTGTTTGAAGCTATAGAAGGTTTAACATCAAACAAAGCCCCTGGCCCAGATGGCATCCCCCCTGATTTATTTAAATCTAGACCACACTTCTGGGTTCCTATCTTGCTGGCGGTTTTCAATGCTGCCACAGTGGTAGGATGTCCAGTGACCTGGAGGGTGTCAACCATTGTCCCGGTTTTCAAAAAGGGAGATAGGGGTAGCCCACTGTGCTACCGTCCAATCTCCCTAATTGATTCAAAGGTTAAAATTATCGGGAGAGTTTTGTTGAGGAGAATCACTAGGTGGGCAACCGCAAATAATGTCATGTCCATATCTCAATATGGATTCTGTGAGGGCAGATCCACGATAACTCAGTGTCTTAATTTATTCCTCATACTCAGCAAATACACAGTGGCCCAGAAGGGTACGATCCACCTCGCCTTCATGGACCTGTCGTCAGCCTTCGACTGTGTTAACAGGGGGAGGCTGTGGCAGCACATGAGGGCGAGGGGAGTCGACATTGGGATTGTCGACTTCCTGGTGGATATGCACCATCAAACTAGTGCCAATGAAAGATATTCATCTAATGGGGACACCACTGATAAGTTTATGATAAATAAAGGAGTACGTCAGGGATGTATTCTTGCCCCTTTTCTTTTTAATTTTTATATTAACGATTTGGATGCAGCTCTACAATCTATACAAGCTGACTGCCCCAGAGTAGGCAGAAGAGGCATCCCCGTGCTGTTATACGCGGATGACGCAGTTTTAATCTTGCGCACGGAGAAGGGGCTCCAGGCACTTTTAACTGCTTTTAACGTTTTCATGTCTGATAGGGACCTAATGGTCAATAATTCCAAGTCCTATATAATGCAGGTTGGCCAACGCCCAAGAAAGAACTTTGTATTCAAGCTTGATGATAGTCCCATTCCGGTCACAGAGACCTTTTCCTATCTGGGTGTGCTATTTGACTCGAAGTTAAGTTGGGCCCCTCATCTGGTGAAGAAGAAGAATGATATGTTGAGGGTTAATGGAACCATCCTTAATCTTGCGAAAAAGATAGGAAAGAAACCAATAACTGCTATGATTAAGTTATATAATGCCAAGTCTGTAGCCACGGCGGTATACGGCAGTGAACTGTGGGGCTATGTGTCCAATACTCAATTACAGGTTATCAAAAACACCTTCCTTAAATGGTTACTATGTGTCCCTGCGAGTACCCCGAACTTTGTTGTGCATGAGGAGCTAGGGACACCGTTTTTATGCGATAACCTAGCACTGAAGCCACTGATCTGCTGGGTTTCGCTGTGGCTTAACAAGGAGATACCACTCACTCACCAGATTGTACGGGATGTAACATCTCAGGATAGCTGTATGCGCATCCCCTGGCTAAAATACTTGAAATCATGCTTTGAAATGCTGGGGTTCCCCAAACTGTTCTCCCATCCGAGTGGCATTGTGAAGGGGGACATAACAGCGGTTAAAAGAGCCTATCTCAAGTTTAAATTGGTGGACAGAGAAAGTGTGGAAGTGCTGAAACCAAGTGTCAGAAAGTTTATCATGCTAAAGTCGTGTGGTGGAATGGAGCCCTACCTGGCTTGCGCCTTTAGCTCACATGAAAAGTTCTTGCTGACTAGGTTCAGATTTAACCCTTTTCAGCAGCTCTTAATAAGACCCAAATCAGACATTTTTAGCAAACATGTAGCTCCCTGTGGCTGCGACGGGAAGTCTCCTCAGGATATGCTACATTTTATATTTTTATGCAGGTTTTATGATTATCCCAGATGCTACTTTCTTGTTGACTTGCTGAGAACATTGGATTTTAAACAAATTAGACCTGCCCTTATTTATTTGCAGCTCCTGCACCAGGATTGTGTACTCCATATTTTGTCGTTTTTAAAACTTGCACTGAGAATAAGAACTTGCTTAGACCTATGATCTTTTTTAAGTAATACTGCATTATGTCAGGACCAGAAGGACACTTTTTGCTAACTAACAATCATGATGATTTTTAATGATATTTGTGTATAATGTTTTTTAATATTGTATTGATGCGCAAGTTGAAAATGTAATCAATGTATGTACTTTTTATGGTTTGAAATATTAACCAAAATAAAGTCTCATTTGATTTGATTTGATTTACATCCACTGGGCTCACAGGTATGCTGATAACAAAAAATTTACACAACCTCAATTTACAAAATGTGGAAATTAAATGGATTGGCCGAAGAGGATTGAAATGTCACCAATTGATACCATTGGTGATAACCTTTTTACATTTGCCAAACCCTGACCTCATAATAGTGCACTGTGGCGGAAACGATTTAGGCACTTTGACTGGGGTAGGTCTGGAAATGCTCCTAAAAGACACCTTTGAGCATTTGATGACACTTTTTCCTCAAACTGCCTTGGTATATTCCAATATATGCCAAAGACAAAAATGGAGGTGGTCCAATCAATTTTGTCCACAAATAGAAATATCGAGGAAGCATGTAAATAAGTCTGTTTCAGCTTACATGAGGGACCATGGAATGGGCTGCATCTACAACAATAACTTGCGTTACTACATGCAAGATATCTACAGATGAGATGGCGTGCATTTCTCAGATGAGGGGAACAAAGTTTTCATACTAAATTTAAGAATGTGTATTGGTTCCTACTTATAAGTTTCTCGAACATACACAAAACCCAAAAGCTCTTTTCAGAGCTACCTTAACTTAGTGTACTCTTTTGAAATTTCGAATGTACCTTTTTTCACTTATTTTCACCTATATTCGCTTGCCGGTACGCTAACTAGTTCGCGTACCGGCAGCTAACCACGCGATAAAAAACAATTTTTTTTAACGACATATATGAGCCTCCTGAGCCACCCTCAGAAAACTTAGGGAGACAGGATACGTATAAACTACCCCAATCTACCCATTCTGAACATTATTTACCCTCCATCTTGTATCTCAATTCTACCGAAACACAAAATGGAGGACTCCCGTAACGCTGCAAGTTCACGTACTGGGAAACACACTGACAAGCACTCGCTCAAAAAAGGTGGGAAAGTAATTTACAGAAAAACAACTGGAGACACTTTCACCAATTAAACATTAGCTCATACTACATACCAATCCCTACCATTTTAACAAATATTGTTGGAATACCATTTAGCCATTTAGCATGTAGAACTCTCTAAAATCCCTGAGGTAAATTACTTCACAAAACATATCGGAAGTTTTGGAAATGACAACCAATTAAAAGATTACTTTCAATTTCTACTATTATATCATGACATTTCATTGGTTATGTACCTGAATATATATATACAAAGAGAGAGAAACACACCCATTTTGACTACTACTTCGTGAAGTGCAGAACAACAAAAAATCAACTGATAACTTCAAATTATATTTAAAAGGTAAGATATTATTTTTAAAACTGAGGGTGCGCCAAAATGCTGGACAATGGGCCCCCCACAGTGTCTGTGAATGGTCTCCTTGCAATTGAGGGAGCGTCTCCTTCTCCCTCCCCTATACCTCCTGACACCATCCATGAGAGGCCCAAGGAGGGGCACCTGCCAATGGACCTTAATTGCAGGCGACACCTTTCTTTGTGATAGATCTCCAGGAAAACAAAAGGACACATCACCAGTGTGTGGCACCATGCTGATGGGCTGAGTGCGAGACCATGAGCGGCAGCCCAAACTGCCCATGCCTAGCGCCATCCCTGAGTTAAGGATAGAGTTAGACTTCTATAGTATAATTCAGAATTGACTAAGAGTTTATTTGATAATTTTCTTCATATTTCTACTTCCAATTTGATACCATACACTGCCCAAAGAAAAAAACACTTTTTAATTAACCAAACTGCCAATCTGTACTGAAACCCAACAGTGCCCTATCTGTACTGATATATTTTTTACAAATTCATTTTTCAGAATTGAAAATGGAAGAACAACAAAACAACATGAAAACTGAAACAGAAAAAAAAATGGAGACAGAAGTTGACATGGATTTCTACGACGACACAATAAACAATGAACTTGTGCAATGTGTAGATGCAGTAGATTTTCTACTGTAAAATGAAGAAAAAAATGATCACGATTTTTTAGATTTTCTTTTACATTTTGAAAAACAATCTGAAAAATAAATTTTTATTTCTTAATTCAAAAATTGTTTGACACATTATTTATTTTTATATATATGTTGAAAACTAGTAGCAAATGTATTATAACGTGAAGTCAGACTTAAAATATACTTTGCAACATTTTGGTGTTACATACTAGCTTTGTTCATAGTTACTTCCTTTCTCCCACTATATAATCCCCAATGTGTATTTAATATCTCTTTATATCTCCTGCCACCTTGTTGTTTCGGCTTTCCAGACAGACTATGGTATGAATTACATATACCACAATAACTTCTATAACAACAGGCAAGATGTTTACAAAGGAGACGGCGTTTATTAAATTATAGACTCTGCATTGGTACCTACATATAGCTACGTAAATAAAAAAAACAAAAAAAAACAAAACGAACAATCAATAAACATACAATGAGTTAAAAGTCAATCATTCTTGTTTCCTTATAGTACGCTCCCCAGACCGCTTTCCGGTACGCGAACCGGGCGCACCCCACGATAAAAACAACCAAGGCCTCTGTGTAGGCCGAAACGTTATCCTGGCGTGGTGCACTGCAAAATAAAAACTCACCTGCACTCTGGGTCTTCCGTGTTCTTACTCGTTTGGCTGAGGATTGATAGCCTGGCGTGGTGACAGAAACACAAGTGCGGAAATATATATATATATATATATATATATATATATATATATATATATATATATATATATATACATATATATATATATATATATATATTTATATTACCTACTGGCGGTCACCAGTAGGTATATATAGTTAGGATTTTTTCTCTATGGGATTTTTGAAAATTCTATGTCTAATAACTTTGGTGTTTGTGGACGGAATTGGCTGACATTTTCAGGAAAATGGAACATTTTGTTTCTGAGCAGCCCCTGACAATTTGGAGGGGTTTCATCAAGGGGGGGCCGAGAAAAAAGGGGGGTCCCAAAACGCGTTTTTCCCATGTTAATTTCCATAGGGCGGTTGGCCTCACTTTTAGCTCGAACGGCTGAATGGATTTGCACGAAACTTGGCAAAATTGTAGGGACTGTTAGCCCGATGTGCCTTTGCTAGGTCTCAATATATGTGCTCCAGTGGATTTTGAGTAATTTAGGTTAAAAAAAAGATATATATCTGGGCGGAGCCTAACCACACATCTGATCTGATTGGCTGTCAGCACTTCATCCAAGAAGTGTTGGCAGCCATCTTGGGACCAATATACATGATAGCACCTCATTAAAAAGCATTGTAGTTAATAGAGGGTTTTAGGACTTTAGTTACATTATAAATCATTTGTTGATGGTACCATACTCGTTTTAGGAATTGTGGTGGGTTCTAATGTGATTTTACCATGTGAAAAAACCTTCTGCTGTGATATCATGAATATTGTTTGAAAGAAAACTAATATCTCATGATTTTCCCACAGTGGTTTTGAAGGGGATCTATAAGCTAAACTGAAAGCATATTTTCTGTAAATTCACATTATCTTTCTCAGTCATGTGAAAATGAAGTCTGACATTCTCAGTAAAACATGTACATCCAACAAGGACAGAGACTGTCAGTTGATTCCTTTGTGTTCTACTGCAGCCTCCTAGAGTGTTCTAAAGAACAACTAGAGCGCTAACAGTCCTACTTATTACAAAGGTATGGCACACCTGAAGCCATCTTGATTGGAATAAAGTGGTAACTCTTAAAACATTTAATTTAAAAAGAAACAACATGAGGGGGTATATTTTGCCATAGAGAGTATGATTAGTGCTGCAGAATGAAAAATCAGGGCACATTTTGAGTGACTTCTCAAATCCTTTTCTATTTCATTAAAACATTCTGACATGCAGTCTCCCAAAATGGCCACCAGAGACAAAAGAGCCCAAATGTAGCCCAAACATCACCCAGATGTAGCCCAAGTATAGCCCAATGACAGAATGTCCCAGAGTGTTCTAAAGAACAACTAGAGCACTAACAGTCCTACTTATTACAAAGGTATGGCACACCTGAAGCCATCTTGATTGGAATAAAGTGGTAACTCTTAAAACATTTAATTTAAAAAGAAACAACACGAGGGGGTATATTTTGCCATAGAAAGTATGATTAGTGCTGCAGAATGAAAAATTAGGGCACATTTTGAGTGACTTCTCAAATCCTTTTCTATTTCATTAAAACATTCTGACATGCAGTCTCCCAAAATGGCCACCAGAGACAAAAGAGCCCAAATGTAGCCCAAATATCACCCAGATGTAGCCCAAGTATAGCCCAATGACAGAATGTCCCAGAGTGTTCTAAAGAACAACTAGAGCGCTAACAGTCCTACTTATTACAAAGGTATGGCACACCTGAAGCCATCTTGATTGGAATAAAGTGGTAACTCCTAAAACATTTAATTTAAAAAGGAACAAAATGAGGGGGTATATTTTGCCATATGAATTATGATTAGTGCTGCAGAAAGAAAAATGTTGTCACTTTTTGAGTGACTTCTCAAACCCTCTTCAATTTCATTAAAAAATTCTGACATACAGTCTCCCAAGATGGCCACCAGAGACAAAAGAGCCTAAATGTAGCCCAAATATCACCCAGATGTACCCCAAGTATAGCCCAATGACAGAATGTCCCAGAGTGTTCTAAAGAACAACTAGAGCGCTAACAGTCTTACCTATGACAAAAGTATGGCACACCAGAAGCCATCTTGATTGGAATGAAGTGGTAAGTCTGAAAACACTCAATTTAAAAAGGAATAACATGAGGCGGTTAATTTTGCCATAGTAAGCATGATTAGTGCTTCAGAAAGAAAAATTAGGGATCATTTTGAGTGACTTCTCAAATCCTCTTCTATTTCATTAAAACAATTGTGACATGCAGACTGAAACATGCACTTTGAATACCAGCAGCAGACGTCCCTGGTGAGCAGTAGCTTTACTACAGTGATCTAATGTGCAACTAGAGTGCTAACATTCAGAATTTATGGCAAATGTGTGACACATCTGAATGCCTTCTTGATGGAACCAAAGTAAACAAGCATTGAAAATGCAATAGATCTCGCCCTCGTTTAAGTTAAAGCCATTCTGTTTGTAATGAGGTGGCTTTTTAGCTTTGCTTTTATTAGTGTTTTTTCAACTTTCATGTAAATAACATGCATCTGTATGCATATAAGTATATGTATGCATGCATTTATGTTTGTATTTATATAGATATACAGATGATATATGTTTATATATGTATGTATATATATATATATTCACTGAAAAAAAACATAGGCTATAGACCATATATAGTTAGGAATTAGCATTTACAAAACCTTGAAAATTCAGTGAAAAAACCATAGGTTATAGACCATATATAGTTAGGAATTAGCATTTACAAAACCTTGAAAATTCACTGAAAAAACCATAGGTTATAGACCATATATAGTTAGGAATTCGCATTTACAAAACCTTATTTTACTCACACAAAACCATTGAAATTCCATATATAGTTAGTTGCACTAACTATATATCGCGCACCCGCAATCCACTGCTGATGATGTCACATATTACATCATTCATGACATGGTCAGTGACATCACTGATGACATCACTGATGACATCTCAAATGACATCACTGATGACATCACTGATGACAACATCCAGTGACTGTATGTTTCTGTAAAGTTAAAATATGTCTTACATATTGAAGAATGAGTGGATGTATAAGTGGCTGGATGAAGGATTTAGTAGGTGCATGACTGACTGTATGAGTGAGTGATTAAATGTGTCTCACTGAGTGCATGGGTTAGTGACTAAACTGTCTTAATTTGTGCATCATTAAGTCTGTTGTTCTGTAAACTGTTGCATGTGTTGATAAGTAGCTATATGAGTAACTATATGGGTTATTGATTGGTTGCCCAAGTATTTGTATGGGAGACTGAGTGTGTGTGTGGGTGGCTGGGAGGTGTATGACTCTGTGCATAGATGTGTGAGCAGTTGATTCACTAGATGTATGGTTTCAAAAGTGCATGTGGAAACAGCTGTATGGGCGGTTGACTGTGTGCATGAGTGTATTGGTGAGTGAATGGATATCTCAGTGCTACATGTCAAAGTAAGTACATATGTAAAACACAGTACATGTGAGAGTTGACATATATAAATAACTGTGCATAAGAGCCAGTGAATGTGTGAGTGGCTGTATGGATCATTGTGAACTTGTATCAGGGATTGTATAAGAGAGTAAATATGTGTTAGTATATGTTTGAATAAGTAAAGTTTGTATAACTGTATAGTTGAGGAAATGGAGGTGTGATTGATTCTTTGCATGACTGACTAGGTGTGTGAGTAACTCCATGGATGAGTGACAGTCTGTGAGTGTCTGTTTACACTGATTGTATCTAAGGTTATATTAGAGTCTGAAGAGGTTCATCGTATTATCACATGAATGATATCATCAGTGATGTGATCAGTAATGTCAAATGAGATGTCATCAGTGATGTCATTTGAGATGTCATCAGTGATGTCATTTGAGATGTCATCAGTGATGTCATCAGTGATGTCACTGACCATGTCATGAATGATGTAATATGTGACATCATCAGCAGTGGATTGCGGGTGCGCGATATATAGTTAGTGCAACTAACTATATATGGAATTTCAATGGTTTTGTGTGAGTAAAATAAGGTTTTGTAAATGCGAATTCCTAACTATATATGGTCTATAACCTATGTTGTTTTCAGTGAATATATATATATATATATATTCACTGAAAAAACCATAGGTTTCACACCAGTTATAGTTAACTGGAAATTTTACTGACATAAAACTATTGAAATTTCCACGTTATAGTTAGTTGGACTCACTATAACTTGCGCGCCTGCAATGCACTGCTAATGACGTTACAAATTACATCACTCATGACATTGTCAGTGACATCACTCATGACATCACTGATGACACCATCCAGTGAATGTGTGATTTTCTGAAAAATAAATATGTTTTACTTTGCAACTTTTTGGTGTTACATACTAGCTTTGTTCATAGTTACTTCCTTTCTCCCACTATATAATCCCCAATGTGTATTTAACATCTCTTTATATCTCCTGCCACCATGTTGTTTCGGCTTTCCAGACAGACTATGGTATGAATTCCATATACCACAATAACTTCTATAACAACAGGCAAGATATTTACAAAGGAGACGGCGTTTATTAAATTATAGACTCTGCATTGGTACCTACATATAGCTACGTAAATAAAAAAAAACAAAAAAAAACAAAACAAACAATCAATAAACATACAATAAGTTAAAAGTCAATCATTCTTGTTTCCTTATAGTACGCTCCCCAGACCGTTTTCCGGTACGCGAACCGGGGCGCACCCCACGATAAAAACAAATTTTTTTTTTTTTTGGGACCCGCGGGGCACTTTAATATCCCCCTCATCAATCCTAGGGGGTCAGAAGGGGTCTACCTTGCCCCCTTTCCTTTATTTCCCCCTCCGTTTTGACCTCCTCTTGTCTCTCGATCCTACCGAGAGACAAAATGGCGGCCGCTACGGACTGTTTAGAATGTTGACAGACACCGGAGAGCCAATCAGCTTCGCATCGCAAAGCTCCGTTACGCGACAAATACGCGAACTGGTGCGCTATCCAGGACGCTGTCACAGATATATACATTTTTTAAAACGTTAATTTCTCAAAATCCACTGGAGCACATATATTGAGACCCAGCAAAGGCACATCGGGCTAACAGTCCCTACAATTTTGCCAAGTTTCGTGCAAATCCATTCAGCCGTTCGAGCTAAAAGTGAGGCCAAACGCCCTATGGAAATTAACATGGGAAAAACGCGTTTTGGGACCCCCTTTTTTCTCGGCCCCCCCTTAACTAAACCCCCCCAAATTTTCAGGGGCTGCTCAGAAACAAAATGTGCCATTTTCCTGAAAATTTCAGCCGATTCCGTCCACAAACGCCAAAGTTATTGGACATAGAATTTTCAAAAGTTCCATAGAGAAAAAATCCTAACTATACATACCTACTGGCGACCGCCAGTTGGTAATATATATATATTGTACGCAGCAAATGAGCCATTAAATATTGTTTGGATTATGATTCACGGAGTCAGCGCCTTATTTTGATGGAAAGTTTGGTTTGGTTGAAATTTCCACGTTATAGTTAGTTGGACTCACTATAACTTGCGCGCCTGCAATGCACTGCTAATGACGTCACAAATTACATCACTCATGACATTGTCAGTGACATCACTCATGACATCACTGATGACACCATCCAGTGAATGTGTGTTTTTCTGAAAAATAAATATGTTTTATATATGTATTTGTAAAGGTCGATGGAAGAATAAATGTTTAACACCTTCGCTGCTATTGATATTTTCCTCCTGTGCTGAAAATGATATTTTCCCATTGTTCAACGAGCTCAGCTCGTCATCAGCACAGCTCCACTGTGCCTCATGACGAGCTGAACTTGTCATGAGCATCGAAGGGGTTAAATAAGTGTGTAAATGGATGTTTTTTAAATAAAACATTGATTGTTTAACTGGCTTATTGAATGTATCTTAGTGAATACATATATTAGCAAGTCATTTTTAAATATTTAAATATATGTATCAGTGTTTTTACTTTGTGTATAAGTGTCTGCATGGGTTGGTGACTAACTCACTGTTTGTATGTGTTTTGAAGATAGCATATGTGCAGGACTGTATGGGTGGATGAGTGTGTATATAAGTGTGTTAGTGAGTGAATGCCTGCCTCACTAGTGTCTTTATGAGTAACTACATATGTTTTAATCTAGTATATGTGAGTATTGATGTTTATAAGTGAGTATATGTGAGAGTGAGAGATTGTAAGAGTTCCTGTTTAAATAAATATGTCTTTCTATAAGTGATTGTTTAAGAGAGTAAGTATGTGTAAGTTTCCTTAGAAGTAATGTGCTAGTGTGTGTATAGCTGTATATGCAAATAAATGGATGTTCAATAGTTTATTTGCACGTGTGAGTATGTGTGGGAGTAACTTTTGGAAGACTGTCAGTGTGTAACAGGATGTATATGTGTATCACTACATATGATGAGTGAGTATATGTATGAGTGACTATGTAGAGTTGTTGGTGAATGAGTGGATGTGTATATAGATGGTGGTATTACTGGATTGGTTGTTGTAACTGGTATGGGTATCTCTATTTATATGAAAATTTTAGTTTCTATTTTTGAAAATGTGTTTCAAGGGTTACATTACACTGAAAGGAGGTCTGTTACTCTGTCACAAGGATGGTAGCATCTGTGATGTCATGAGTGATGTCACTGACCATGTCATGAGTGATGTGATATGTGACGTCATCAGGAGTGCACTGCAGGCGCGCAAGTTATAGTGAGTCCAACTAACTATAACGTGGAAATTTCAATGGTTTTATGTCAGTAAAATTTCCAGTTAACTATAACTGGTGTGAAACCTATGGTTTTTTCAGTGAATTTAATAGGTTTTTTAAATGCTAATTCCTAACTATAACTGGTGTGAAACCCATGGTTTTTTCAGTGAGTTTCAAAGGTTTTTTAGAAGCTAATTCCTTTCTACATCGAGTTTCTAACCTACGATTTTTTTATAAATTTGCTGTTTTGTGTTAGTATTAATTATTATTTTTAATTTTTTATAATATTATTATTTTTTTTAAATCATTTTTCCCTGGGGCGCCCTGGGTGCGCGCAGTGGTAAGCTTTCCGGAAAGCACACCCAGAGCGCTACTTGCGTTCGTGAAAAAAAATATGAATGAAAAGTAAATAATAACGCAAGACATTTAGTACCATACATATAAAAGCAGTTTTTTTGAATAAGGAAATGAAAATGATTTTACATTTCTGTGAAACTATCAAAACGTCCCTTAGGCGCACCGCGTAAGCGCCCCCCGGAAACGCCTTCATTCGTGCTGCGTATGCGCTCCCGAAAGCGCTTACGTTCGCGCCGCGTGAGTGCCCCCGAAAGCGCTTGGGTGCGCGCAGCGTAATCGCGTTAAGTTATGTGACCTTAAAATAACACTTCTCATTGGTTGCTTACAGTTTTTTTTACAAAGAAGGAAATCCCCATCCATTTCCTTCACTTCTTCTTGTGACTGAAAGACCTGCCTTTTTGCTCTCGGTTCTTTGTTGGATATCTTGGATTATCATGGCTGCCAGACCATCCAGCAGAGAAGATGACTCCAATGAATTCCTTGATGAAGAGCCTCCTCAGCCGAAGGTCAAAGAACATTTAATCTTGAATTTTATTTCCATACCTGATGACCAGAAGAAGGTAAATCCTCCAAAAGTGGAGTGCAGGATCTGTCACACAGTCCTGTCATGGGGTGACCCCACTAAAAAATATTATTTTGGGAACTCCACAATGATTCGCCATGTGGAGAGGAGGCACCCCCAGAATTTTGACCGGGAAAGTGTCAGGGCTCTGGCACAAGAGGTTCCCAGTGATGGGGCCTCTACATCAACCGGATGACCAACAACATCGGTGAGGGGGAGATCACAAGAGCTGGTTCCGAACATTCAGCCTTTATTTAACAAAGGCGTCCTTAAATGCAGATACTGTGATCAGCTACTTTGCTTTGGGAGCAAAGTGTTCTGCTCATGGTTCGATCATTGGAGAACCATCGCTGCTGTTCCCAGCCCTAATTTTTTTTTTTGCTCCTGTTGAGCAGTTTTCATTCCCTGTTTTTGTTTTTGTTCTAAAAAAAGAAAAAAGAAAAAAAAAGTTCTTTTCTGAACTACCTCCAATTCTCATCAAAAAGCTATATTCTTAAAAAAATTAAAAAGAGTAAGTGAAGTGGAGTGCATTGATAAAGGAAAGGAAAATGAGTAAGAAAGAACAGAAAGGTATGAGATGGGAAAGGAAGTAGAGTAGGGGGACTGAAAGAAGGTGAGTGTTGGGAAGGAAAGTAAGGAGAAGGAGAGTGAACATGGGGAATGTAGATATTCAAAGAAAATGTAGAAAAGGAACAGGGGTGTGGAAGGGTAAGAAAAGATACATTGCTGGAGTTGCATCATTTTTGTGACGCACTCCAGCAATGCATCACTTTTGCGCTTACAGATACATCTGAAATACTGACGTATCTTTAAGTACTTGTGACATAATACGTCCTATATTTAATATGACACATGAGTAGAAGACTGAAGACCTTATTTATGAGGCCATGCGTCACTTTTACGCCACCGGTACGTCACTTTTTGTGACGCACCAGTGCTGTTAAACATGCACCTTATTGAGTCATATTTACAAAGTGACGCATCTAGGTAGATGCGTCACTTTGAGATGTCATCAGTGATGTCATCAATGATGTCACTGACCATGTCATGAATGATGTAATATGTGACATGATCAGCAGTGGATTGCGGGTGCGCGATATATAGTTAGTGCAACTAACTATATATGCGAATTTCAATGGTTTTGTGCGAGTAAAATAAGGTTTTGTAAATGCTAATCCCTAACTATATATGGTCTATAACCTACGGTTTTTTCAGTGAATTTTCAAGGTTTTGTAAATGCTAATCCCTAACTATATATGGTCTATAACCTATGGTTTTTTCAGTGAATTTCAATGGTTTTTTAATAGCAAATATCAAAAGCCTGTAAAATGTATTCTTATTCTAATTCAAAAATATATTTTATATTTTTGTAATATATATTTTTTTAAATATTTTTTTTAATTATTTTTTTTGTTTCGCTGCCGGTCCGCGAACCGGGCAGCTTCCCGTTAGCTTCATTTTGTTCCGTGATCCGGTCCGCGAACCGGTAAACGTTCCGTTAGCGCAACTACCGCGTTAGAAATCAACATCGTGACGCGTCGCGTGAGCGCGACGTATCACGTTACCGCTTAATGCGTCTTATGACGCGCCGCTTTAGCGCACCCGGAAGCGCTCCGGAACGCGAACCGATGCGCAGCGCCCCGGAAGCGATCCGGGGCGTGGCGCGGAGCGTGTAACGTAAGCATAACAGGTCATGTGACTTGTTTATAAAACTTTTCATTGGTTCATTTTACTTTTGGTTTCCTAATGATGGAAGGCTTGGTCATATGGCCTAAAAATAACACTTTTCATTGGTTTAGAATTTTTTTTTCCCAAATGATGAAAGCCCCACCTTTTTTTCTCACTCTGACTTTCATTTTTTATGAGAGAAAGACCTTTTTTCAATACCAGAGAAATGGCTTCAATGATTGCTGCAGCTGGTGGACCCCCACCACCACCACAACCTCCTAGGAAGAGAACACCACCTCCTCAGGTCATCCTAGAACAAGAGGAGGAAGAAGAGGAAGAAGAGGAAGAGGAGCAAGGGACAGGAAGGTTTTTACCTGAAGAGCCTAGGAGGTCCCATGTTAAAGAGAGTTATATTTGGCAATTTTTTTCAATACCCCCGGAACAAAAAAAGGTAAATTCCCGGTATGTTACCTGCCTGATTTGCAAAGATGAACTGTCTAGAGGAACAGACAAGAAATACAGTTTTGGTAATTATACCATGCATCGCCATATGGAAAGGTGGCACCCTATAAATTACAGTGCTGCACAACTTCGTGATCTGGTGGATAACCCCCGACCTGTGGCCAGTACATCCACCAATGAAGAGGCAGTGTCGGGACCAAAGGAGAGGGAGATGGTTCCAAATATTCAAATGAAAAAGTGTGAAGCATGTTTGCATTTTTTGTGGACAACTCATTTGCTTCAGAGAGAGCAGCATAAACTTAATTAATAAAGCAATTTAGAATCACAAATGTGCAAAACGTCCCAGGAAATAAATTATCTCTTTTTTTTGTTGCTCCTGTTGAGCCCTTCATAATGAATCATTTTTGTTTCTCCCCCATCAAAAAAACAAAAAAAATATAAAACTGTTCAAAAAATACAAAAAAACAAAATGTTCAGAAAATTAATAAAAAAATATAAAACAACAAAAATAATAAAAAAAGTTCTTTTCAGAACTACCTCCCCTTTATTAGAAAATGCTAGAATGTTTAGCACTCTGACAACCTCTATTTCTTTTGGTTCGCTTCCCGGTTCGCGCGCCGGTACGCGAACCGGGAGCGAACTCTAAAAAATTTTTTTTTTTTTTTAAAAGAGTAAGTAAACTGAAAGTAATGTTAAAAGAAAGACAGTTAGAGGGAGTAACACAGAGATACTGTTTAAAGAGGGACTGAGAACAGGAGTGGAAAGAGTAGAGTAAAAAAAAGTAATAGAAAAAGGAATGAGGGAAGTAGCAAAGGCAGGAAACTGAGGGTTAAAGAAATGAAGCAGTGGAAATAATAAAAGTTAAATGTAAAAGAGATGTAACAGAATGAGTACTAAACACTTACCTTATAATTATCGTTAACTTAGTCACGTGTTATTTTTATACTTTCAATCTGTAAATGAGAGAACACAAATTTTAAAATTGATAGAAAGTAGTAAAAGATGAGTGAGCATGAGACAAGATAAGTACATATTAAAAATCACAATTCAAAGTTCAGAATTAATTATATATATTAAATGGTTTATTTTTGCTGTTGTCAGAATATATCAAATTTCACGGATAACAGTGAGTTGAAGGCATTCATCATATAACGGCGGGAAAAAAAAAACACAATCAAAATGATTGTGTTTAAAAAACCCATATAATATTATTAATCAGAAATCAGAACTCCTCAAAAGTAACTTACTTTCCGTGACGTCAAAGGATGTCCTATGAACAGCTTATACTCAGTTGTGCTGTTATTATTTTCTGCCTGCCACTTTCTGAAAGATAAGCTCTATCGTTTTAAGAAAAATGAGACATACAAAGCAATTTAAAACAACACACTAAATTACAACAACACCTAGCATCATTATAATCCAGTTGCCTACCCTAAATTCTCACTTCTGAAAACAAGTCAAAAGGCAACATTGCTTCATAGTCAAATTCTAATCATTACCGAGAGAGCAGCCTTTTTTAAATTTTGAATAAGCTGTGTAATATCGTGAACTTGTTAAAGGACCATCATGTCATATAATAGCTGCAGTTACAAATGTTCTTCCTGAAATCAACCACTGTGCAGCAAAAACATTTTTAATTAGACTTGACAACTTATTTACATCTGGTTTATATAGTTGGAATTGTAAAATTACATTTCACCGATAAGTTTCTATAAAAAATGTAGACAGCATTACAGACTTACATCACCTCTACTCCTTCTTTTGATCTGCTGCTTGAATTAGCTTATAAACACAAAGACTTTTCGCTCTGTACTACACTTATCCACAAGGCCATATAGAGTAGAAATGAAATTTGAAATGAAATTTGGGACTTATATAGCGCATGGCTGCCCGTAAGCGTCCCAGCGCTGATATTGCAGAACTACTGAGGGGGAAAGACGGGGAAAGAGAAGAAGTTATTGCGGGAAGAGGTGGGTTTTTAGGAGCTTGCGAAATTTCAGCAGATTGGCCTCAGAGCGGAGGTGAAATGGCAGAGCATTCCAGGAGGTGGCCACAGTGACCGAAAAACGGCGTCCTCCAGTCCGGGCTTTTTTGATTTTATGGACCGTGGCCAGATGACCTTGAGCTGAGCGAAGGGGCCTATTAGGTCTGTATGGAAAGATCATGTCTTTTAGCATTGGAGGCCCTTGATTTTGCAAAGCTTTATGGGCCGTGCAGAGGGCCTTAAATTTGACCCTTTCGCGGATCGGCAGCCAATGTAGTGCCTTGAGGGCGGGTTTAGCTGAGACCCTGCGAGAGGTCCCAGTGAGAATCCTGGCTGCGGCATTCTGTGTTCTTTGCAGAATGTTGATCGTGGATTCCGGGGCAGCAAGAAAGAGAGCATTGCAATAATCTAGTCTTGATAAGACTAGACCTTGAACAAGCAATTTCTGAGAGGGTCCTGGAAGTAAAGGGAGGATCTTTCTGATGGAACGCAGTAACCCCACACAAGTACCAGCTGTCTTTTTCGCTTGCGTTTTGAGGGAAAGGTCCTGTTCAAGGCAGAAACCTAGACTTTTTAATTCAGTCTTGGGTTGAGGGAGAGGACCTAAGCATGCTGGCCACATGGCAGATGGAAGAGAAGATATTTTATTTCCCAACAGCATGAGCTCAGTTTTCGAACCATTGAGCTTAAGCCTTGAGGCGGACATCCATGCATGAATACCCTCTAAACAGTCATGGAGATTTTTTACCTTGTCCTCTTCCAGGGAGAATGATACGATCATTTGGGTGTCGTCAGCGTATGTGACGGCTTTTATCCCAAAAGGGGAGACCACGTCATCCAGGGGGGCCATGTATATATTGAAGAGTGTAGGGCTCAGTGAAGAGCCCTGGGGGACCCCACACTGGAGAGGGAGAATGTCGGATCGCACATTTCCTTCACAGACCTGAAATGTTCTGTCTTTTAAGAACGACGAGAGCCAGCAAAGGGCTGTGCCCCTTACACCCAAACCGGAGAGGCGTTTACTGAGGGTTTTGTGGTCCACCGTATCGAATGCAGCGCTTAGATCCAGGAGGATCAGTAGCACTGATCCTCCCGAATCCAAGATGCATCTTGCCTCTTCAACTACCTTCAAAAGGGCTGTTTCCGTCCCTTGACCTGGGCGGAAGCCTGTCTGAGTGGGTCGAAGGAGGTTGTTGGTTTCAAGGAAGGCAGACAATTGCTTGTTAACTACCTTCTCTGCTATCTTACTTAAACCAGGAAGGAGTGAAATTGGGCGGAGGTTAGTCAAATCTGTGGGGTCCATACCCGGTTTTTTATGCAGGGCTTTAACAATGGCATGTTTCCAATTAGGAGGAACCACTCCCTGATTAAACGAAGCATTAATAAGATTGGTGGCCAGGTTTGAAATGGTGGGTCCAACTTGTTTGAGAATGTGGATAGGTGCAGGATCATTAGGGGAACCGCTTTTCAAGTCTGAAAGGGTTTTTACAAAATCGTCCTCAGAAAGTAAACTGAAATTGTCTAAAGTAGGGCCGCTGACAGTGACTGATGGGGCAGTCAGGGGATTGTCATCGTGTAAAGGAGGAAGTGACTGTAGGATCTTGATGATTTTATTTTGAAAGAAACAGGCTACTTGGTTGCATCTGTCAGTTGTGGGTTGTTGGTTTGGGAGGGTGTTGGGTATAGTGAGGAGCTCTTTAACTATTTTGTAGGTCTCCCGAGAAGAGTTAGAGGCAACTTTAATTTTTTTATCAAAGAAGGAGGCTTGGGCTGCTTTCCGCGCCGCTTTGTAGGTCCTCATCGCTGCTTTATATTCATCCTTGGTAATAGGATCCCATGTTTTCCTCCATTTACGCTCATGGATTTTACAGGTTTTCTTAAGGTTCCTGAGTTCCTGTGAGAACCATGGTGTTTTAAAAGTGGTACTTCTTTTCTTTAGATCTATCTTCGGGGCAACTATATCCAAGGTGGAAGTAATCCAGTTGGTGAAGTTATCGTTAGCTAGCACAGGATCAGGATCTGCGAAGGGGGTAGATCGTGTCAACTCCTGTGTCCAGTCTTCAAGAGGTATTTTAGACCATGGTCTGTCGCGTTCTCTAGGCGTTTGCAAGTGGCAAATGGGTTTACTGGTTTGCCACATAAAAGGGATGAGAAAGTGATCAGACCAGGGGAGAGGGAGTGCAGGGCGAGTTTCAATTTTTGTAAGATTGGCAAATATGGGATCAAGGAGGTGACCCTTGGTGTGGGTTGCCTCTGAGTTGAGCAGATGGAGGTCAAGTACTTTCAGTTCTGAGATAAGGTCCCTCGCAGTATTATTAGTACTGTCCTCGCAATGTAGATTTAAATCGCCAAGCAGGATAAAATTAGGGGTCACGGTGCAAGAAGAAGTGGTGGTGTCCAGTAATGATCTGACAAAGTTACCTGTGGCCCCCGGCGGGCGGTAAATCAAAAGACCAGACATGGATTTATTGGGAGTTAGTTGGAGTGAGAAGTAAGCACTTTCACAGTCCTCAATCCCTCCTTCTTGTAACCTACAAGTAATGGAATTCCTGTAAATAATCGCTAATCCGCCTCCTATGCCTTTTATTCTGTTTTGATGGTGTATGAGGTAATCCTTGGGTAGCATGCTCACAATATCAGCATCTGAATGGGGCGTTAGCCAGGTTTCCGTGAGGAAAAGAGTATCTAATTGTAGGTCCTGAATAAGTGTTTTTATCTCTAACGCATGTTTGACAGCCGATCTACAGTTCAATAGGGCCAGACTGAAGCTATTGGTTGTCTGGTTGGAGGAGATCACAGGAGCATCGTTATGGAAGGTAATTAAAGGGATCGGGGTAGGGGGAGAATTTACCTCACAGAATTGAAGGAGGTAGTCCCTTGAATGTCTAATACGATGCTCGTGAAAAACGGGCATAGTGGGTGGCCCTGTGCCCGGCCTGGCCCGGACGGGCACAGACGGGCATGCCTTTGGCGCGCCTTTGGCGCGCCGCCGGCCCGACCGCTGCGCCCGCCCGCTGCGCGAACGTGCAGGTCCGTTGTTTTTATGCATGGTAGAGGAGGGGGAGGAGGGTGGGAGGGGCGGTCAACTGGACCGTCGACCTTCCCTACCCAAGATGGCGGGTCCGTTCGGTGAGGCGATTACCAGCGCCTGTCCCGAGGATGCTGCCTGGCGAGTCAATCTCGCTGCAGGTAAGGCAGTGTCCGAGTTTAAAACAGCAACAGTTTAAAATATGTACAGGTTTTAAGTAGGAGCTATTAGAACCTCTTGAAATTCCTCTGAACAAATCCCGAGATTCCTTCCCTACAATTCTGATTGTAAGAACACCAGGTAAGAATTTTGAAGGCGAAAAGGCTATCTTTTTTTGAAAGTTAAAACAGAATCATTGCAGAATGACCAGCCGTTTCCAGATTTTAAATAAGCTGTGTAATGTCCTGAAGTTGTTGAAGGACCGTCATGATATATAATTCCTGTAGTTACAAAAGTCCTTCCTGATATTGACAACTGCGAAGCCACAACATTTTTAATTAAAGTTGTCAATTTTGTTCCATCAGGCCTACATCGTTGGAACATTAAAATGACATACTGGCCATAACTTCGTATAATTAACGTGGACAGCATTGCAGACTTACATTGGCTACACTCCATGTTTTGATCGGCTGCTTTTACTAGCTTATTGAAGGATACTGATTTACTGTCAGGCAAAGTTAAATAAATAAACCTTTCTGAGTCTACACTAGTAGTACTTGATAGCCTACAGTTCTCGCAATCATTCTGCCATTGATAAGAAAGGCCAAACAGATAATCTACATCTACACCTTCATCTTGCAATACATCAAGCATGTACATTAAAAACTCCTGACAATCCTGCTGAATATTTTGAGAGAATTGCGTTTGACCTGAACATTCGTCTATCAGATTTCGAATTTCAAACACACTTTCTACTCTTGTTCTATCAGCGCTACATTTCTCTAACACAGAATTCAACAAACAGCATAAACTTTGTTCTGAATTGATCACAATCTGTTCTTTTAAAGTCTCTAGTGAAAAGACAACATTAAACACTACATTAGCATAGCAGTTGACACCAGAACTATTTTCAAATTGAAAACCAACAACATCTTCAACAGAATTCATTTTCTTTCTGCTTACAATTTTCGGTTCATCGACTTTTGGTCTTTTTGCTACAACCTCCCTACTATTACTGATATTTCTTCGTTTCCGGCCTACCACACGTTTCTCAAACAAAGGATATTGAGGCAAATGTGGCGCATACTCTCTTCTTAACCTATTGTATTCCTTAACACAATCTAGATCGGCACACATGTTTGTGACATCACAGTCAATCAAGTACAATCCCGATAAAGTTCTGACTCGTGACAATGCTACATAACCCATACCCTCCTTGAACACAGAGCTGCCAATATTCACCAAAGCAGTGTCTACACTTAAACCTTGCAATTTATGGATTGTCACCGCATATGCCAAGCAAACAGGAAACTGCTTACGGCGAACATATAAGTCTTTTACAAGCAAAAACCTAGCTGTGCAACAACCAATTAGCTGTACTTCCTCAATGCCATCAAATTTAATTTTTTAAAATTCTATTCCATCTTTATTTCTGTATTTCTCAAAATCAACAACATTACCCATTGATCCATTTACCAGACCTCTTTCAACATATAAAATCCTTCTCAAAATGACACGGCAATTTAAGCACACATTCAGAGTCTTTTCAAAACCAGCAGTTTTAGATATAGTCTTCTCTAACGAATCCAATTTAGATTTCAAATCCTCAGACAAAATAATTGTTGCTCCCATATGCTCTATTCTGTCAATAGCTTCCAGTTTCACAATCTCTTGGTTTTCTAAATTCAACATTTTGTTGTTGAAGATGGAACATTCTGCAAGAGTTGGCATCAAACATATTCCAGATTTCTGCTCAGTAATTTTCTGAAAAATATCCTCTGGCAGACGTCTTCTTCTGGATACAAATTTGATAGTAATCGTGCATGTAAAGGTTCTTTCCCACGCTCGGTCACTTTCCCAATTCTAACATCTTGTAGAATATTCTTGTAATCTTCATCCTTCGCCTGACGCATATTTTCATGCAGCTCAGCATAATTGAAGTTTAACCATATGTTAACGTTGCCAATGCTCCCTAGGCACTTCTTGGTATCTTCATGCGTAAGCAGTTTAAACACTGGTTGTCCTTTCACTGGTGTCAGCTGCAGAAGATCACCAAAAACAATGATGTGTTTGCCACCAAATAACACATCATACTCTGTTTTAAGAACTTCCTGCATTCTCAAATGCACAAAGGCAAGCATGACATTGGAAACCATGCTTACTTTGTCAATGATAAGAAGTTTCATCTTCTTCAGGACTCTAGATACTTCACAACAAGCATCTCCAGATAACTTGTGGTATTGTAATTTGTTATCATGCTCCACTGGCAGCATCAGTAGCCGATGCAAAGTAATACCTTTAATGTTATGTGCTGCCAGACCAGTTGGAGCGGTCACAACACAAGACAGCGTTGACTCAGTCCTTTTCTGCAGATAACATGAAATTGTTTTAATGAGGAAACTTTTTCCAGTTCCTGCTTCTCCACTCACGTACAGTCTGACAGGCTTCAACGACGTACATGAGCACTCTTTCTTTTCATGACTTAATCCATGCTCAATTTGTTTGGTAACTTCATCATATATTTTCCTCTGCTCAACGTTGAGTTGTCTTCCCAAATCTTCTAAGTTAACCGCATCCTCCTGAGCATGTGCCATGGCTCTTTCCACTTCAATCATGGCAGTGGCAGCTTCATTTTCGATAACTGGTTCTCCTAGTGGATCCTGACTCAATGAAACAGAACTCTGACTGTCCTGAGAACTGTCTCTAGCAATCTCGGCTGCAATTGTTGCTTCCTGCTCGATTTCTGCATTCAACATTTCTAGATATTTTGGAAAAACAGGACATTCTATGGACTCCTTAGCTGCATTGAAAGAGTCTTCGTAACAGAGGAAATCTCCAAGCAGTTCCTCTTCTGCACGCCAAGGCTTGAAAAGTTGCAAAAGAGCTAAATAGAAAAACTCTTTTCTTTCTGGAGATTCGCAATTCAATTTTCGATGATTTACCAATTGACATTTTCTTTGCTTGACCAGACATCCCTCACTTCCAATTACAGCATACACTCCTTTATCAATATCTTCTTTGATGTTCCTCTTGAAAATGTAATTTTGTAGAACCTCATACAGACAAACATTCTCCAGGTGACTGCTTCTATTTGGATAATATGTATCCAACATGTTGGTCTTCAAAATATCTGTACTGCTTGGCTCCTTCTCTGCCAAATACTCAATTTCCAGTACAGTTTATGAACTCGATTACGCGTTGCAGCAAGACAAAGACTCGCCCAAATGATACTCGTAGAATTGGCATAGAGACTTGCTGAAGATAACCGGTCAGAACATTCGTAAGCTCCGATTTCTCGATGCAACAACATCTTCAGACTGAAACTGTACAACTTCTTACTGAGGCTCTTTTCATGGGAAATATCCTCCCACATATCCTTCAGTTCTGTTTTTTTTTTTTGTGATGTAAGACGTCACATACCGAGCCACAGCCATACAGTTGTCAGCCACAAACTGTATATCCATGTTAGCATTCCACATGGACAAAATCACTGGGTTGTAGTAGTTAATGTACTTGGACTCTTCGTTTCTTTTCAAATTGTATGTGTTTTTGGGTGATTTCCTCGTCATATTATGTCGCAGCGAAGACATCAAATTGTTCACTCTTCCTTTATATATCACCGATCGTGGAAATGCAAAACGACATTTGGTGTAGTACTTGTCCTTGTTTCTGAATTTACGACGACAGTACTTTCCACCACGATGGCTTTGAAACCGTAAAACTTGTTCTCTTAGACTTTTATCTTCCTTTGTCTTTGGAACAGCACATGTACAATATTGTTCTATGAAACTCATCACTAAGTCACCCGAATCTGTTCCAAATTTGGGTGCATCTTTGATCCATAGCAGCATATGTATATGAGGAGCACCTCTTGCTTGATACTCCTTTCTCCAGAAGAAATCCAACACCTCTCCAAGAGATGGATTTTTCTTGTTCGTGATGAAAGACATCATAGCTTCAAATCTATGATTGAAGTACCTGCATACATTCACTGGATCCAAAGAGCACAGTTCTCCGGGTGTCTTGAATTCAATATTTTCAATGTTTCCATTTGCCTCTCGTAGAAATTCAAGTAAGTCTTCCCAGCCATACTCAGCACAGCTGAGAGTGAGGAACCAAGTAGGAGTTCCTAAGTTCCTCAGCATATATTTTAAGTCACCATGACGATGGTACCAATACTCATTAGTACCACGCTGACATGCCATGAGATTAAGCAGGTGAGAATCCAAAATACTGTCTTGCACATTGACTTTATCCATAAGGTCCCTTGCCGAGATATTTCGCAGTTGTACACCACTTTTCAAGATGTGGTTCACTGCATAAGACAGTCCAGACAGATCACTTTCAAACAGTAGATGAAAGAAATAGGGAATGCATTGACGAAACCTAGGATCTTATGCATACAATCGTAAAGTCCGGTATTCAGAAGCAGGAATTTGATCAGGTCGCTCATCATATTGTCCTCCTCGACCTGTGGGAAATAACAGTGGAAAACACCGAGCTTCCAAACTTTCCTCCCAAACACTAATGGGACTCCCTTTGGCTTGTTTCATTTGAAACAACTCAATAGCATTCCCCATGACTTCCTTGGAATGCAAAGGATGAACACTATAATGTTCATATATTTCTTCATTTTTAGAAGCTTCTACTTTCTCAATTTGCCCAGCACACAATTCGCTGTCCTCTTCTTCACTTACTTCCTCTTCTGCAGTACATACATTCTTGTAGTACTCATTATTTTTTATCAAATACAATGTTGCCTTTTTGACTTTCCTAACATCCACTAAATCTTGCCAGATTTTCTTACTCTTTGTCGGAACCCCATTAACTAGGATAACTAGAGGTTCCTCTTCCACTTTCTCTACTCCAATTGTATTAATGTTTTTCTTCAAATCTAAAGGCAAATAAACAACTCTTCCCTTTAATCCTCTCTGTATATCTGATGGAGGCAATTTCCCTGTCTTTGGCTCCATTCGTACAATAGCCTGAAAGGGATGGACACTTTGAATCAAAATAGATTCATAAGTATTTAAATCCTTCAATTCAGAAGGAATGTCAACCAATTCCAGATTATTATGAACCGCTCTAGCAGGCATCCGGTTTTGGTTTAATTTCTTTAAACAATAAGTACACATACGTTGGTCCGATCCCAAATCAAAATGATTTTCTACCATCAAGTATGTGGCAAAATCCTTCCATTCACTATTGTTTTCTATTTCACTTTTTGCATATAAATCCACTAACTTAGTCTGATTCTTATAATAAGTCCGTCGGCAACACACACAAGTGAAATTAGGCCTCTCACTTGATTTCACCTGAAAGTTGAAAATTTCCTTGTGAAACTTATCTATATTAGAAATCAGTACACTCTCTTCCACATTACCTTCTTCTACTGGGTCAATTTCAACATTGTTCTCTTCACCAGCAAAGTAACAGAACTCAATTTCTTCACAAATATTCTTCACATCTACTTCAGAACCATGCAAAAGAGCAGTGCTTAATTGTTTAAGCATAATTGCCGGACTCTTAGCATAATACAACATTCTAACTAATTTCCTCACTTTATTATGATGCACTGCTAGCATCCTGAAATGAAGAAAAACACTCTGGCATACTCTCCTGGAAAGACAAGCCAGTTTATGACCACGCAAACCTGTCACTTCTCTCACTCTGCAAAAATCTAATTCTTGCAACAACTTCATTTTCTGTTTTAAACTTTTCTTATTAAATGTACGAACAAAACCACAAAGCATACACTGGTCCCTTAGGACGTCTCCCTAAAACCTCATCACCTAACACCTCTTCTACATCTGCAGACACAAGTTTTTCTTTTTCAACCGGACAACCATCTTTTTTTTTTTTTTTTTTAAATTTTTTTGTCCTCATTACGCAACATTTAAAAGTCTGGAGTTTTCAGGGATCCTTCTCGATATTCGTGACACCCGTGAGAGAGGAAACCCTTTACGTCCACATACTTATAGGGAGAAGGCATATTTGTTTATAGTGGGTTGAGCTAGCCATTTTTGCTACTCTTACAAGCCTTTCTCATCATTGTTGCGATAGCGTAATCATTGGACCGCATACAAAGGAGGTGATTTGGAGAGCCAAGAGTAATGCCTTCAAGTTTCAAAATAGACAATATATTCACCACACTCTTTATTTCATTACTTATGGTATTCTTCCCACAGGTCCCAAAATCTATATTTTTTAGAGGCGTACCTCTTATTTTTATCTAAATTAAACACTTTCAAAATTGAGGCCAACCATTCATTGTGAGTAGGAGGGACCGGAGTTATCCATTTTACACAGATCTCCCTCCTTGCCAAGAGAATCAGAATGAAAAGTAAATTCTCTTGGTCTTTAGTAAGAGGCCTTCCCACAATTGTTCTTGAGATCCCAAAAATAACTAAGTCCATACTTACAGAGAGTTGTCTTCCAAATACCCCTTCTAAAGTAGTACCCACTTCATTCCAAAAGGCATCCAAGCTGGGACAACGCCAAAACATATGCAAATCGTCAGCCCTCTGCAGACCGCACTTTGGGCAATTCTTCACTGTGGCCCCGTTAAATTTGGATAATCTTTTCGGAGTCCAGTAGGCTCTGTGTACAGTGAGCAAATGGTTTCTTTTAAGAGCAGCAGATGTTACAATTGACCAGCACATGCTCATAGATACTTGCCATATATTACTTGTATCCAGCGTCGGCAGATCTTTTCCCCAGATGTCTTCTGGAATTCGGAAATCTTCCTCCCCAGCCGAGATTAGGGCCCAGTACCAGTAGGAAGTTTCTTTCAAAAATGATTTAGACGTCAGCATCTTCTTCTCCAGGACCATATTACCTTTTCTAGTTTCTTTGAGAGACTTACTCCAACTCTGTAGTTGGTAGTATTTAAATTTAGAAAGAGTGAAGTTCGTACTCTGAGATAATATATCCCAGTCCAGCAAATTATTCTGGAACAGGAGTTGACCCCATTCCTTTATTCCTGCTGATCTTAGCGATGTTGCTAAACTATCCTTAAGGCAGTCTGATGTGGTATGAGAATCCCAGATCGGGGCCTTTTCACTGTAAAAGGGGATATCCAACGTAGATCTGATACAGTACCAAGCTCTTGCGGCAGATTTCAGGACCTTTAATTTAATTTTTTTAAAGAACTTAGGATGGACGAATTTGTATAGAAAGTGGCTGGTGTTGTTTGTTAATACACATAAGAATAATGGGTAATTTTCATATGGACCCAACAATACCCTACTACTTTTAAATTGGAAGGCTCTACCATATTCTAGTAGGTCTGGGCTTGCTATTCCTCCTTGCTCTTTTGATCTTCTTAGTTTACGCCATGCAATTCTTGGTTTTTTAGATGACCATATGAAGCTAGATAAGTCTCCCTGGATCTTTTTTATCTTATCTCTATTAAACTCAAGCGGGATAGCGTTAAAAATGAAGGTGAATTTTGGTAGGATTGCCATTTTTATGATATTTGATTTCCCCAGGAATGTTAAGGGCAGAGCTCTCCAGACATTCAGTAATTTTTTTACTTCAACCTCTACCCTATGTAGATTTATTTGAGTAATTTTGTCTATCTCCTTTACCAGATCAATACCCAGGTATCTTATTTTGTCTTTACTAAATGGGGATATGAAGTTTTCATTCCAGCTTATGGTTTCAGTTTTTGTTTGATTTATCTGATAACCAGATATCTTCCCAAAGTTTAACAAGGTCTCTTCTGTTGTTTTAAGAGCCTCTTTTAGGTCTGCGGTAAAGATCATAAGATCGTCTGCATATAATGCGACTTTCTTGTGCCACCCTTGGTAAGAAAATGGGGAGATTAAAGGAAGATTTCTAAGATGTTCTGCAATCGGCTCGATATAAAAGTTAAAGAGTAGAGGGGAGAGGGGGCAACCCTGGCGAGTACCTCTACCTATCCGGATGTTATTAGTTAGGTGGCCATTAATTAGTATTTTAGCTCTGGGCGAATTATAAATATTGCCTACTGCCTTTACGATGTTTTCCCCTAGATTGAATTTCTTTAGTACTTCATTAAGATAGGACCAATTTACTCTGTAAAATGCTTTAGCAGCGTCTATTGTAATTATTGATAGAGGAATTTTTTCTGCTATAGAAATGTCAATTGTTGCGATTAACTCATGAGTGAGGTCTTGTAAGTGCCTTCCTGCCATGAAGCCTTTCTGATTTGAATTTATTAAAGTCCCCGCTATTTTCCCTAACCTTTTTGCTAGGATTTGTGTAAAAATCTTGTAATCGCAATTTAATATGGATATTGGGCGGTAAGATTCGCAATGCTTTGGATTTTTTCCTGGTTTTAATATGATGGAGATGATGGCGTCGTTCCATGATTCTGGAATTTTAGCATGATTTGTAAAAATCTGGTTGACTAGTGTTGTTAAGTGGGGGACCAGCGTATCTTTTAACTTTAAATATAATTAGTTAGGGAGGGCATCAGCCCCTGCTGCTTTTCCTCTTTTTAGCTCTTTAATCGCTTGGGCAACTTCCTCTGATTTTATTTCACCATTTAACATTATTTTTTCCTCAGAGGTTAAAACCGGAATATTTTGTGTTTGCAGGAAGTTAGTTATTTCTTCAATGTTTGGGTTGCAATCCTCAGTGTAGAGCTTTGTAAAGAAAGCTGAGAATTCTTCTTTTATTATTTTCTCTTCAAACCCATTTTGAGAATTGTCTGTTGGGTGAATGTAATTTATTTTATTTCTAATTTGATCTGATTTAAGTTTCCATGCGAGCATCTTTCCACAACCCTCTCCATACTCGTAATTGGCAAGTTTACTACATTCCCATCTCTCTCTAATTTTCCTTTCCAATAGTGATGATAATTTTTCCTTCTGATTGAGCCTTTCTCTCATTAATTCTTGACATCTCGGTAAGGAAGTATCTAGCAAGATCTGTCTGTCCAAATTTTTTATATTTTCTTCCATTTTCTTTATCTCTTTTTTTGCCTCTCTTGATTTATGTATTGCCAGGCTACAAATCTTACCCCTGATTACTGCCTTATATGCATCCCAGATCATTTGGGGTGAAGCACTCCCAGTATTATCGTGAAAATACTGCTCTGTCTCTTGTATAAGTAAATCTATTATTGTAGTATCCAGAAGAATCGAGCGGTCTAAAGTCCATCTTGATAAAGTTTTAACATCATTTATTTTTAATAAACCATCTTTTACCTCATATGCTCGACCACTGGTGTCAACTGCATGCACCAAATCATTGTCCTGGAAGTAACTTTCCTCATTGAAAAATGCCTCAAAACTTGAACTATGCATCCATTCTCCTGAGAAAACTTCACAAAAATTAGAGCGATTAACTGCTCTCTTCCATCTAGTATTTGATTTGAAATCATAAATTACCTTGTTTAGTTTCCAAATTCTATTGATTACCAAAATAAGTAACATTCGCTTAATTTCGAAAGCCTGATCAATAATTTTCTCTACATTTTTCTTTCTCTTATAAAAAGCCACTTTCTGTTGACCTTTCTTAAAATTTTTTAACAAATTGCCAATTATCCTGTTGCGGAACATTCGTCTACGAATGTCTCTAAACAGATTTTTCCTTCTACTACCATGCACAGAGTTATCTCCTGCTCTAGCAGTTACATTTTTGAGGGACCTTTCCTTCCCGTTTAAATTGGCTCGCTTCTTCTGAACTAAAACATATTCTCTAGTGATACTTTTTCGTCGGCAAATGTTTCTTAAAAAAGATTTTGTTGTCTTACCCGGAATTCTTTTGGTGACTTCACAACTTTTAATTCTAGAGAACTGCTGCAAAGGTCCATTATCTCCATTTTTTTCATGGTGCAGTGTAAGACGCTTTGCTTCTTTTTTTTTTTCTTTGCCTTGAGGGCATGTTTGAACTTTAAAGAATATTCTGAGTTGAATCTGTGGAAAATTTATTAAAAAAATGTTATTAAATACTATTACCAAACAGTAAATCAATACCAGTAAGCAAACAATTGAATGGAAGGATTTTGCAACATACTTGATGGTAGAAAATAGCAATGGAATGGAATGCTTCAACATATGACCTGTACTCTGTTATATGTTAATCTCAACTAATTTCGAGACTCTATTTCTATTTAGAGATTATTCCAGAACAGACATTGTTCATGTTATTGTTATTGACTTAAAATTGCCAAGTACACATGAAGGCATATTTACTAGACCCTTGCATCAGGGGGAAGCGACTTAAAATTACCAAGCACACATGAGGGCGTATTTACAAGGACCTTGCACCAGGGAGAAGTGACTTCAAATAGCCAAGCACACATGGGGGCGTATTTACAACGCCCTTGCACCAGGGAGAAGTCATATGAAATTGCCAAGCACACATGGGGGCTTATTTACAAGGCCCTTGCACCAGGGGGAAGTGACTTAAAATTGCCACGCACACATGAGGACATATTTACAAGGCCCTTGCACCAGGGGGAAGTGACTTGAAATGGCCAAGCGCAGATGGGGGCGTATTTACAAGGCCCTTGCACCAGGGGGAAGTGACTTAAAATTGCCAAGCACACATGGGGACGTATTTACAAGGCCCTTGCACCAGGGGGAAGTGACTTAAAATTGCCAAGCACACATGAGGACGTATGTACAAGGCCCTTGCACCAGGGGAAAGTGACTTGAAATGGCCAAGCACACATGGAGGCGTATTTAGAAGGCCCTTGCACCACTTATGCATCGCTTTTGACATTGACACTGTGGAGCACCATGGGGCATAAACAGCACAGATGCATCATGCATCTATTCCATAAAAAACACGCATTGCAAGAGTCACATCGCAAGTAAATAAATTCCTATAAATTTAAAAAGCATTCCTTTCCCTTAAAAACGATTTTCTGATCATAATTTGAAAACACAGCACATGGGGGAAGTCACATAAAATTGCCAACCACACTTGGGGCCGTATTTACAAGGCTCTTGCACCAGGGGAAGTGACTTAAAATGGCCAAGTACACATGAGGGCGCATTTACAAGGCTCTTGCACCAGGGGAAAGTGACTTAAAATGGCCAAGTACACATGAGGGCGTATTTACAAGGCCCTTGCACCAGGAGGAAGTCACTTAAAATGGCCAAGCACACATGGGGACGTATTTACAAGGCCTTTGCACCAGAGGGAAGTGACTTGAAATGGCCAAGCACACATGGGGGCGTATTTACAAGGCCCTTCCACCACGGGGAAGTGATTTGAAATATGCAAGCACACATGACGGCGTATTTACAAGGAACTTGCACCAGGGATAAGTGATTTAAAAATGCCAAGCACACATGAGGGCATATTTAGAAGGCCCTTGCACCAGGGGTAAGTGACTTAAAATGGCCATGCACACACATAGGAGAGTATTTACAAGGCCCATACACCACTTATGCATCGTTTTTAACATTTACAATGTGGAGCACCATGGGGCAAAAACAGTACAGATGCATCATGCCTCTATTCAACAAAAGCGACGCAATGCAGGAGTCACATCGCAAGTAAATAAATTCTTATAAATTTAAAAAGCACTCCTTTTCCTTAAAAACGATTTTCTGATCATAATTTGAAAACACAGCACAGCTCCTATGAAGAAGCACAACTTGTCAGTACTAATACTTCACATTATCTACAATTACAATTTGTAAAAGAATGCAATAGCTTTTTGAAAAACATAATGCAAACACTTCACACAAAACATCATTTTAAATGCACAACTGGCTTCCTTATTTTCTCCAAAAAGCATACTAGTCTCTTTCTAAAATAAAGAAACCATATCTCACCTTACCAAATGCTTTTTGAATTTAAAAACAGTCTCAGAGGCCCTTGCACCAGGGGGAAGTGACTTAAAATTGCCAAGCACACATGGGGGAGTATTTACAAGGCCCTTGCACCAGGAGGAAGTGATTTGAAATGGCCAAGCACACATGGGGGCGTATTTACAAGGCCCTTGCACCAGGGGGAAGTCACTTAAAATGGCCAAGCACACATGGGGCGTACTTTCAAGGCCCTTGCACCAGGAGCAAGTGACTTAAAATTGCCAAGCACACATGGAGGCGTATTTAGAAGACCCTTGCACCACTTATGCATCGTTTTTTATATTGACACTGTGGAGCACCATGGGGCATAAACAGCACAGATGCATCATGCATCTATTCCATAAAAAACACGCATTGCAAGAGTCACCTCGCAAGTAAATAAATTCTTATAAATTTAAAAAGCATTCCTTTTCCTTAAAAACGATTTTCTGATCATAATTTGAAAACACAGCAGAGCTCCTATGTACAACCACACCTTGTCATTACTAATTCTTAACATTATCTGCAATTACAATTTGTAAAAGAATGCAAAATCTTCTTGGAAAACATAATGCAAACACTTGACTCAAAACATAATTTTAAATGCACAGCTGGCTTTCTTATTTTCTCCAAAAAGCATACTAGTCTCTATCTAAAATAAAGAAACCATATCTCACCTTAGCAAATGCTTTTTGAATTTCAAAACAGTCTCAGAAACACACCAATTTTTCTTTAGCAGAACAAAAGGTATGCACTCCAGAGGCTGCAACCAAGAAAGGCACAGAAATGCTGATATTCATCACACATATCTCTCATGTCAGCCAATCAAAACTCTTCCCTCACTTTTTTCAAATCAACACCCTTCCCCCCTCTGCCCTTTCTGCCCTTTTTTCATAGCAACTACCTCCTGCCAGACCTTTCATGTTTACAAGTTCACACAACAAGGTTTCAAATGAACTTTGAACTCTCAGTACACCTGCTAATCCACTGCAATCTTTCATAAAATCATTTTTTCTTAACCATTCAAATTACATCTTTCAAAGAACACATCCATGCACCCTAACTTTCTGTTTTCAGCAATGGAAATCCACGAATCATTGCTAATGAACCATTAGCACTGAAACTCCACAGTTTTTTTTCTTTACAAACTCCTACTGTTTCAACTGCCATTTCATTCCCACACTTCATCTGACGGCAGCAGAACCTCCTCTCGCCATGTTTTCTGTCTGGATTCTTGGACATAGCTATATCCACTGGGCTCAGAGGTATACTGATAACAGAAATTTACACAACCTCAATTTTCAAAATGTGGATATCAAATGGATTGGGCAAAGAGGATCGAGATGTCACCAATTGATACCATTGGTGAAAAACTTTTTGCATTTGCCAAACCCTGACCTCAAAATAGTGCACTGTGGAGGAAATGATTTGGGCACTTTGACTGGGGTAGGTCTGGAAATGCTCTTAAAGGACACCTTTGAGCAATTAATGGCACTTTTCCCTCAAACTGCCTTGGTATATTCCAATATATGTTAAAGACAGAAATGGAGGTATTCCAATCAATTTTGTCCACAAATTGAGAAAGCGAGGAAGCATGTAAATAAGTCTGTTTCAGCTTATATGAGAGACCATGGAATGGGCGCCATCTACAACAATAACTTGCGTTACTACATGCAAGATATCTACAGAGGAGATGGTGTGCACTTCTCAGATGAGGGCAACAGAGTTTTCATACAAAATTAGAGACTGTGTATTGGTACCTACTTATAAGTACCTAGAACTTACACAGAACACAAAAGCTCTTTTCAGAGCTACCTTAACTATAATTAGTCTTTCCAAATTTCGAATGTACCTTTTTTCACTAATTTTCACTTATGTTCGCTTCCCGGTTCGCTACCCGGTTCGCGTACCGGCAGCTAACCGCGGGAAAAATTCTAATTTTTTTTTATTCCAACATATATGAGCCTCCTCAGCCACCCTCAGAAAACCTAGGGGGTCAGGATACGTCTCCCGTGCCCCCTTATACCCATTTCCCACATTGTTTTTCCTCCATCTTGTGATTTCATTTAAAACGAAACACAAAATGGCGAACTCCCGTTACGCTACCGGTGAGCAACCCGGTTTGCGTACCGGGAAGCGCTTCTACCGCGAAAAATCGATTTTTTTTTATTTGCCCCACGGGACCCTTTAATAACCCCAACATCATTCCTAGGAGGTCAGGAGGGGTCTACCTTGCCCCCTCTCATTAAATTCCCCCTTCGTTTTTCTCCTCCTCTTGTCTCTCGATCCTACCGAGAGACAAGATGGCGGCCGGTCCGGACTGTTTAGAATGTTGACAGACACCAGAGAGCCAATCAGCTTCACTTCGCGAAGTTCCGTTACGCGTCAGGTACGCGAACCGGGGCGCTAACCGGAGCGCTGTCACAGATATATCTGTTTTTTAAAACGTTAATTTCTTAAAATCCTCTGGAGCATATATATTGAGACATAGCAAAGGCACGTCAAGCAAACCATATCTACAATTTTGCCAAGTTTGGTGTAAATCCATTCAGCCGTTCGAGCTAAAAGTGAGTCCAACCGCCCTATGGAAAACTCAATGTTAAAAACGCGTTTTGGGACCCCCCTTTTTTCTCGGCCCCCCTTGACAAAACCCCCCACATTTTCAGGGGCTGCTCAGAAACAAAATGTGCCATTTTCCTGAAAATCTCAGCCAATTCCGTCCACAAACGCCTAAGTTATTCGACATAGAATTCTCAAAAATCCCATAGGAAAAAATCCTAACTATATATACCTACTGGCGACCGCCAGTAGGTAATATATATATATATATATATATACATACATATATATATATATATATATATATATATATATATATATATATATATATATATATATATATATATATATATATGAAGGTCCACAGTTACCCGAAGGTTTGGAGCGCACTCTCCCAACAGCGTGTTCAAGTTTAGGAAAGAAACAGGAGCATCAAGCGTCAGCAGCGCCTGACGCGTTTCGGGCTACGCCCTTCCTCTGAGGCTTGCTGCTTTACTCAATAACTGTCAGAACAAGGACTCCAGATATACTCCCACATTTATTCAAATATTCTGCACTCAGGTGAGTATAGTTGTCACAAAGTATTCTGGGACTGGTAGTCCTTAACATCATACCCCAGTGGGCTGCCAGCAGTAATCGAGTCAAATCTTATTTCCAATCACCAATGCTACTGTTCAGTTCTCACCCATGTAAAGTAAGCGCAAGTTGAATCTGCAGCCTCGGTCGTAGACCGGCCGCGGAACTGTCTGAGTCCACAGCGGTGCGCCCCACGGCTGGGTCAGCCGTCATTACATTAAGGTCCACAGTTACCCGAAGGTTTGGAGCGCACTCTCCCAACAGCGTGTTCAAGTTTAGGAAAGAAACAGGAGCATCAAGCGTCAGCAGCGCCTGACGCGTTTCGGGCTACGCCCTTCCTCTGAGGCTTGCTGCTTTACTCAATAACTGCCAGAACAAGGACTCCAGATATACTCCCACATTTATTCAAATATTCTGCACTCAGGTGAGTATAGTTGTCACAAAGTATTCTGTGACTGGTAGTCCTTAACATCATACCCCAGTGGGCTGCCAGCAGTAATCGAGTCAAATCTTATTTCCAATCACCAATGCTACTGTTCAGTTCTCACCCATGTAAAGTAAGCGCCAGTTGAATCTGCAGCCTCGGTCGTAGACCGGCCACGGAACTGTCTGAGTCCACAGCGGTGCGCCCCACGGCTGGGTCAGCCGTCATTACATTAAGGTCCACAGTTACCCGAAGGTTTGGAGCGCACTCTCCCAACAGCGTGTTCAAGTTTAGGAAAGAAACAGGCGCATCAAGCGTCAGCAGCGCCTGACGCGTTTCGGACTACGCCCTTCCTCTGAGGCTTGCTGCTTTACTCAATAACTGCCAGAACAAGGACTCCAGATATACTCCCACATTTATTCAAATATTCTGCACTCAGGTGAGTATAGTTGTCACAAAGTATTCTGTGACTGGTAGTCCTTAACATCATACCCCAGTGGGCTGCCAGCAGTAATCGAGTCAAATCTTATTTCCAATCACCAATGCTACTGTTCAGTTCTCACCCATGTAAAGTAAGCGCCAGTTGAATCTGCAGCCTCGGTCGTAGACCGGCCGCGGAACTGTCTGAGTCCACAGCGGTGCGCCCCACGGCTGGGTCAGCCGTCATTACATTAAGGTCCACAGTTACCCGCAAGGTTTGGAGCGCACTCTCCCAACAGCGTGTTCAAGTTTAGGTTAAGTTTAGTATATGTGAGTATTGATGTATATAAGTGAGTATATGTGAGAGTGAGAGATTGAAAGAGTTCCTGTTTAATAAGTATGTGTTTATATATGTGATTGTTTAAGAGAGTAAGTATGTGTAAGTATTCTTAGAAGTAAAGTGGTAGTGTTTGTATTGCTGTATATGCAAATAAATGGATGTTAAATAGTTTTTTTTGCATGTGTGAATATGTGTGTGAGTAACTTTTGGATGACTGTCGAAGTGTAACAGGATGTATAGGTGTATCACTACATATAATGAGTGAGTATATGTATGCGTGACTATATAGAACTGTTGTTGAATGAGTGGATGTGTATATAGATGGTGGAATTACTGAATTGTTTGTTGTAACTGGTATGGGTATCTCCATTTTTTTGAAAATGTTAAATACTATTTTTGAATATGTGTTACACTGAAAGGAGGTCTCTCACTCTGTCATAAGGATGGTGTCATCAGTGATGTCATGAGTGATGTCACTGACCATGTCATGAGTGATGTAATATGTGACGTCATCAGCAGTGCATTGCAGGCGAGCAAGTTATAGTGAGTCCAACTAACTATAACGTGGGAATTTCAATGGTTTTATGTCAATACAATTTCCAGCTAACTATAACTGGTGTGAAACCTATGGTTTTTTTAGTGAATTTAATTAGTTTTTTAAATACTAATTCCTAACTATAAGTGGTGTGAAACCTATGGTTTTTTCAGTGAATTTCATAGGTTTTTTAAATGCTAATTCCTTTCTATATTGAGTTTCTAACCTATGTTTTTTTTTACAATTTGCTGTTTTGTGTAAGTATTAATTTTTAAGTTTTTTTTAATCATTTTTTTCTGGGGCGCTCTGGGTGCGCGCTCCGGTAAGCTCTCCGGTAAGCTCTCCGGTAAGCTCTCTGGTAAGCTCACCTGTAAGCTCTCCGGAAAGCGCACCCAGAGCGCTACTTTCGTTCGTGGAAAAAAATATGAATGAAAAGTTAATAATAACGCAAAACATTTCGTACCATACAAATAAAAGCAGTTTTTTTAATAAGAAAATGAAAATGATTATGCATTTCCGTAAAACTATGATGACGTCACTGCGGCGCGCAACGTAAGCGCCCCCGGAAGCGCCTATGTTCGCGCTGCGTATGCACCCCGGAAGCACCTACGTTCGCACCGCGTGTGCGCCCCCAGAAGTGCTCCGGTGCGCGCAGCGTCAGCGCGTCAAGTCATGTGACCTTAAAATAACACTTTTCATTGGTTCACAGTTTTTTTTACAAAGAATGAAATCCCCACCCATTTCCTTCACTTCTTCTTTCACTTTTGTGACTGCAGGACCTGCTTTTTTGCTCCTGGATCTTTCTTGGTTTTACCATGGCTGCCAGAGAATCCAGCAGGGATGAAGAACCTGGATTCATCAATGAAGAGCCTCCTCAACGAAAGGTGAAGGAACATTTTATTTGGAAATTTTTTAAAATACCACCTAACCAAAAAAAAGGTGAATGGTCCAAAAGTGGAGTGCGGGATCTGCAAAGAAGTCCTGTCACGGGGTAACTCCTTAAAAAAATACTCATTTGGAAACTTCACGATGATCCGGCATGTGGAGAGGAAGCACCCCCAGGATTTTGCCCGGGAAAGTGTCAGGGCTCTGGCACAAGAGATTCCCAGTGATGGGGCCTCTACATCCACCGGAGGAGCAACTTCTTCTGGGAAGGGGACAATCGCAGGAGCTGGTGCCAAACATTCAACCTGCTTTTAACCATGGTGCCCACAGATGCAGAGACTACAATCAACTGCTTACCTTTGGAGAACAAATTGTACAGCTCATGGTTCGAGCATTAGAAAACCATCTCTGCCCTTTCCACCCCTAATATTTTTTGTTCTTTTTGCTCCTGTTGAGCAGTTTCCATTCCCTGTTTTTGTTCCTGTTTTGAAAAAAGAAGAAAACAAAAAGTTCTTTTCAGAACTACCTCCAATTCTCATCAAAGAGCTATATTCTTTAAAAAATGAAAAAGAGTAAGTGAAATGGAGAGCATTGATAATGGAAAGGAAAATGAGTAAGAAAGAACAGAAAGGTATGAGAGGAGAAAGGAAGTGAAGTAGGGGGACTGAAAGAAGGTGAGTGTTGTGAAGGAAAGTAAGGAGAAGAAGAGTGAATATAGGGAATGTTGATATTCAAAGAAAATGTTGAAAAGGAACAGGAGTGGAAGGGTAAGAAAAGATACATTGCTGGAGTTGAAGGCTGAAAGCCTCATTTATGAAGCCATGCGTCACCTTAACACCACCAGAGCGTCACTTTTTGTGACGCATCAGTCCAGTAAAAAATGCACCTTATTCAGTCATATTTACAAAGTGGCGCATCTAGGTAGTTGCGTCACTTTGTAAGCCCCTGCGCCACATTATTCCTACGTCAGTTGAAATGTATGCAAAACGGACGTATTGACGCAAGAAAGGGTCGTAGAGGTGACACAGGGAATAAACTGGAGGCCTCATTTCTGAAAAGTGACGCATCACTGCGTGAAAACAGCGATGCGTCACGTTTCTGTGCGCACTCCTTACGACATTCCAGATGTGTCATATTTAATGTATGACGAATCATGTCGCAAGGAGTTACAGATACGTCAGTATTTCTGACGTATCTGTAAACACTGACGCATTGCTGGAGTGCGTCACAAAAGTGACGCAACTCCAGTAATGCGTCCTTTCACATGGGGAAAGCACCATGTGAAAGGTCTTGCGTCAGTCTTACACCTGCTGTGAGGCAGGCGGAAGATTTTGATGCAACAGCATCCTAAAAGTGACGCAGTGAAATCTCATAGATTTCACTGCGTCGCTATTACGAAGCTTTTTGCGGGGGAACGGCCCCTCTGCATACATTATACCTGACGCAGGTATAATGTGGCGCAGGGTTTTAAAAAGTGACCCATCTACCTAGATGCGTCACTTTTTAAATATAGCGCAACGAGGCGCATTTTTTTACACCGCTGGTGCGTTACAAAAAGTGACGCACAGGCGGCGCAAAACTGTCGCAAGGCCTTCATAAATAAGGCGCTGGATTTTCCCCGTGCTTCGCTCCCCGGTGCGCTTCCGGTGCGCTTCCCTGCCCCCTTATAGTCATTTCTCCCTTTTTTTATGTCACCTCTTGTGTCTCGATCCAACCGAGACACAAGATGGCGGCCGCTCCGGACTGTTTCGAATGTTTATAGACACCCGTGAGCCAATCAGCTTTCCGCGCGCAAGTCGCGTGTCATGCCTGGTGCGCTCCCCGGTGCGCGCACCGGAGCGCGCCTATAGATATATATATTTTTTTTAACCTAAATTACTCAAAATCCACTGGAGCACATATCTTGAGACATAGCAAAGGCACATCGGGCTACCAGTCCATACAATTTTGCCAAGTTTGGTGGAAATCCATTCAGCTGTTCGGGCTAAAAGTGAAATCGACCGCCCTATGGAAATTAACATGGGGAAAACGCGTTTTGGGACCCTCCTTTTATCTCGGCTCTCGCTTGACGAATCCCCCCCAAACTTTCAGGGAAGGACCGGAACGCCGCAAGGCCATTTTGAGGAAATTTTCAGTCAGATTCGTCAACCGGCGCCAAAGTTATTCCAAATAGAATTTTGAGATTTGACATTGAAAAAAATCCTAACTATAACTACCTACTGGCGACCGCCAGTAGGTAATATGTATGTATGTATGTATATATATATATATATATATATATATATATATATATATATATATATATATATATATATATATATATATTCACTGAAAAAACCATAGGTTATAGACCATATATAGTTAGGAATTCACATTTACAAAACCTTATTTTACTCACACAAAACCATTGAAATTCCATATATAGTTAGTTGCACTAACTATATATCGCGCACCCGCAATCCACTGCTGATGATGTCACATATTACATCATTCATGACATGGTCAGTGACATCACTGATGACATCACTGATGACATCTCAAATGACATCACTGATGACATCACTGATGACATCTCATTTGACATTACTGATCACATCACTGATGATATCATTCATGTGATAATACGATGAACCTCTTCAGACTCTAATATAACCTTAGATACAATCAGTGTAAACAGACACTCACAGACTGTCACTCATCCATGGAGTTACTCACACACCTAGTCAGTCATGCAAAGAATCAATCACACCTCCATTTCCTCAACTATACAGTTATACAAACTTTACTTATTCAAACATATACTAACACATATTTACTCTCTCATACAATCCCTGATACAAGTTCACAATGATCCATACAGCCACTCACACATTCACTGGCTCTTATGCACAGTTATTTATATATGTCAACTCTCACATGTACTGTGTTTTACATATGTACTTACTTTGACATGTAGCACTGAGATATCCATTCACTCACCAATACACTCATGCGCACAGTCAACCGCCCATACAGCTGTTTCCACATGCACTTTTGAAACCATACATCTAGTTAATCAACTGCTCACACATCTATGCACAGAGTCATACACCTCCCAGCCACCCACACACACACTCAGTCTCCCATACAAATACTTGGGCAACCAATCAATAACCCATATAGTTACTCATATAGCTACTTATCAACACATGCAACAGTTTACAGAACAACAGACATAATGATGCACAAATTAAGACAGTTTAGTCACTAACCCATGCACTCAGTGAGACACATTTAATCACTCACTCATACAGTCAGTCATGCACCTACTAAATCCTTCATCCAGACACTTATACATCCACTCATTCTTCAATATATAAGACATATTTTAACTTTACAGAAACATACAGTCACTGGATGTTGTCATCAGTGATGTCATCAGTGATGTCATTTAAGATGTCATCAGTGATGTCATCAGTGATGTCACTGACCATGTCATGAATGATGTAATATGTGACATCATCAGCAGTGGATTGCGGGTGCGCGATATATAGTTAGTGCAACTAACTATATATGGAATTTCAATGGTTTTGTGTGAGTAAAATAAGGTTTTGTAAATGTGAATTCCTAACTATATATGGTCTATAACCTATGGTTTTTTCAGTGAATTTTCAAGGTTTTGTAAATGCTAATTCCTAACTATATATGGTCTATAACCTATGGTTTTTTCAGTGAATTTTCAAGGTTTTGGAAATGCTAATTCCTAACTATATATGGTCTATAGCCTATGGTTTTTTCAGTGAATATATATATATACATACATATATAAACATATATCATCTGTATATCTATATAAATACAAACATAAATGCATGCATACATATACTTATATGCATACAGATGCATGTTATTTACATGAAAGTTGAAAAAACACTAATAAAAGCAAAGCTAAAAAGCCACCTCATTACAAACAGAATGGCTTTAACTTAAATGAGGGCGAGATCTATTGCATTTTCAATGCTTGTTTACTTTGGTTCCATCAAGAAGGCATTCAGATGTGTCACACATTTGCCATAAATTCTGAATGTTAGCACTTTAGTTGCACATTAGATCACTGTAGTAAAGCTACTGCTCACCAGGGACGTCTGCTGCTGGTATTCAAAGTGCATGTTTCAGTCTGCATGTCAGAATTTTTTTAATGAAATAGAAGAGGATTTGAGAAGTCACTCAAAATGATCCCTAATTTTTCTTTCTGAAGCACTAATCATACTTTCTATGGCAAAATTAACCCCCTCATGTTGTTCCTTTTTAAATTGAGTGTTTTCAGACTTACCACTTAATTCCAATCAAGATGGCTTCTGGTGTGCCATACTTTTGTCATAAGTAAGACTGTTAGCGCTCTAGTTGTTCTTTAGAACACTCTGGGACATTCTGTCATTGGGCTATACTTGGGGTACATCTGGGTGATATTTGGGCTACATTTAGGCTCTTTTGTCTCTAGTGGCCATCTTGGGAGACTGTATGTCAGAATTTTTTAATGAAATTGAAGAGGGTTTGAGAAGTCACTCAAAATGTGCCCTAATTTTTCTTTCTGCAGCACTAATTATAATTCATATGGCAAAATATACCCCCTCATTTTGTTCCTTTTTAAATTAAATGTTTTAAGAGTTACCACTTTATTCCAATCAAGATGGCTTCAGGTGTGCCATACCTTTGTAATAAGTAGGACTGTTAGCGCTCTAGTTGTTCTTTAGAACACTCTGGGACATTCTGTCATTGGGCTATACTTGGGCTACATCTGGGTGATATTTGGGCTACATTTGGGCTCTTTTGTCTCTGGGGGCCATTTTGGGAGACTGCATGTCAGAATTTTTTAATGAAATAGAAGAGGATTTGAAAAGTCACTCAAAATGTGCCCTAATTTTTCTTTCTGCCGCACTAATAATACCTTCTATTGCATAATATACCCCCTCATTTTGTTCCTTTTTAAATTAAATGTTTTAAGAGTTACCACTTTATTCCCATCACGATGGCTCCAGGTGTGCTATACCTTTGTAATAAGTAGGACTGTTAGCGCTCTAGTTGTTCTTTAGAACACTCTGGGACATTCTGTCATTGGGCTATACTTGGGCTACATCTGGGTGATATTTGGGCTACATTTGGGCTCTTTTGTCTCTGGTGGCCATTTTGGGAGACTGCATGTCAGAATGTTTTAATGAAATAGAAAAGGATTTGAGAAGTTACTCAAAATGTGCCCTAATTTTTCATTCTGCAGCACTAATCATACTTTCTATGGCAAAATATACCCCCTCATGTTGTTTCTTTTTAAATTAAATGTTTTAAGTGTTACCACTTTATTCCAATCAAGATGGCTTCAGGTGTGCCATACCTTTGTAATAAGTAGGACTGTTAGCGCTCTAGTTGTTCTTTAGAACACTCTGGGACATTCTGTCATTGGGCTATACTTGGGCTACATCTGGGTGATATTTGGGCTACATTTGGGCTCTTTTGTCTCTGGTGGCCATTTTGGGAGACTGCATGTCAGAATGTTTTAATGAAATAGAAAAGGATTTGAGAAGTCACTCAAAATGTGCCCTCATTTTTCATTCTGCAGCACTAATCATACTTTCTATGGCAAAATATACCCCCTCATTTTGTTTCTTTTTAAATTAAATGTTTTAAGAGTTACCACTTTATTCCAATCAAGATGGCTTCAGGTGTGCCATACCTTTGTAATAAGTAGGACAGTTAGCGCTCTAGTTGTTCTTTAGAACACTCTAGGAGGCTGCAGTAGAACACAAAGGAATCAACTGACAGTCTCTGTCCTTGTTGGATGTACATGTTTTACTGAGAATGTCAGACTTCATTTTCACATGACCGAGAAAGATAATGTGAATTTACAGAAATTATGCTTTCAGTTTAGCTTATAGATCCCCTTCCAAACCACTGTGGGAAAATCATGAGATATTAGTTTTCTTTCAAACAATATTCATGATATCACAGCAGAAGGTTTTTTCACATGGTAAAATCACCTTAGAACCCACCACAATTCCTAAAACGAGTATGGTACCATCAACAAATGATTTATAATGTAACTAAAGTCCTAAAACCCTCTATTAACTACAATGCTTTTTAATGAGGTGCTATCATGTATATTGGTCCCAAGATGGCTGCCAACACTTCTTGGATGAAGTGCTGACAGCCAATCAGATCAGATGTGTGGTTAGGCTCCGCCCAGATATATATCTTTTTTTGAACCTAAATTACTCAAAATCCACTGGAGCACATATATTGAGACCTAGCAAAGGCACATCGGGCTAACAGTCCCTACAATTTTGCCAAGTTTCGTGCAAATCCATTCAGCCGTTCGAGCTAAAAGTGAGGCCAACCGCCCTATGGAAATTAACATGGGAAAAACGCGTTTTGGGACCCCCCTTTTTTCTCGCCCCCCCCTTGATGAAACCCCCCCAAATTGTCAGGGGCTGCTCAGAAACAAAATGTTCCATTTTCCTGAAAATTTCAGCCAATTCCGTCCACAAACGCCAAAGTTATTAGACATAGAATTTTCAAAAATCCCATAGAGAAAAAATCCTAACTATATATACCTACTGGCGACCGCCAGTAGGTAATATATATTCACTGAAAAAACCATAGGTTATAGACCATATATAGTTAGAAATTCGCATTTACAAAACCTTATTTTACTCACACAAAACCATTGAAATTCCATATATAGTTAGTTGCACTAACTATATATCGCGCACCCGCAATCCACTGCTGATGAAGTCACATATTACATCATTCATGACATGGTCAGTGACATCACTGATGACATCACTGATGACATCTCAAATGACATCAATGATGACATCTCAAATGACATCACTGGATGACATCACTGATGACATCTCATTTGACATTACAGATCACATCACTGATGATATCATTCATGTGATAATACGATGAACCTCTTCAGACTCTAATATAACCTTAGATACAATCAGTGTAAACAGACACTCACAGACTGTCACTCATCCATGGAGTTACTCAAACACCTAGTCAGTCATGCAAAGAATCAATCACACCTCCATTTCCTCAACTATACAGTTATACAAACTTTACTTATTCAAACATATACTAACACATATTTACTCTCTTATACAATCCCTGATACAAGTTCACAATGATCCATACAGCCACTCACACATTCACTGGCTCTTATGCACAGTTATTTATATATGTCAACTCTCACATGTACTGTGTTTTACATATGTACTTACTTTGACATGTAGCACTGAGATATCCATTCACTCACCAATACACTCATGCACACAGTCAACCGCCCATACAGCTGTTTCCACATGCACTTTTGAAACCATACATCTAGTGAATCAACTGCTCACACATCTATGCACAGAGTCATACACCTCCCAGTCACCCACACACACACTCAGTCTCCCATACAAATACTTGGGCAACCAATCAATAACCCATATAGTTACTCATATAGCTACTTATCAACACATGCAACAGTTTACAGAACAACAGACATAATGATGCACAAATTAAGACAGTTTAGTCACTAACCCATGCATTCAGTGAGACACATTGAATCACTCACTCATACAGTCAGTCATGCACCTACTAAATCCTTCATCCAGACACTTATACATCCACTCATTCTTCAATATGTAAGACATATTTTAACTTTACAGAAACATACAGTCACTGGATGTTGTCATCAGTGATGTCATCAGTGATGTCATTTGAGATGTCATCAGTGATGTCATCAGTGATGTCACTGACCATGTCATGAATGATGTAATATGTGACATCATCAGCAGTGGATTGCGGGTGCGCGATATATAGTTAGTGCAACTAACTATATATGGAATTTCAATGGTTTTGTGTGAGTAAAATAAGGTTTTGTAAATGCGAATTTCTAACTATATATGGTCTATAACCTATGGTTTTTTCAGTGAATTTTCAAGGTTTTGTAAATGCTAATTCCTAACTATATATGGTCTATAACCTATGGTTTTTTCAGTGAATTTTCAAGGTTTTGTAAATGCTAATTCCTAACTATATATGGTCTATAACCTATGGTTTTTTCAGTGAATATATATATATATACATACATATATAAACATATATCATCTGTATATCTATATAACTACAAACATAAATGCATGCATACATATACTTATATGCATACAGATGCATGTTATTTACATGAAAGTTGAAAAAACACTAATAAAAGCAAAGCTAAAAAGCCACCTCATTACAAACAGAATGGCTTTAACTTAAACGAGGGCGAGATCTATTGCATTTTCAATGCTTGTTTACTTTGGTTCCATCAATAAGGCATTCAGATGTGTCACACATTTGCCATAAGTTCTGAATGTTAGCACTCTAGTTGCACATTAGATCACTGTAGTAAAGCTACTGCTCACCAGGGACGTCTGCTGCTGGTATTCAAAGTGCATGTTTCAGTCTGCATGTCAGAATTTTTTTAATGAAATAGAAGAGGATTTGAGAAGTCACTCAAAATGGTCCCTAATTTTTCTTTCTGAAGCACTAATCATACTTTCTATGGCAAAATTAACCCCCTCATGTTGTTCCTTTTTAAATTGAGTGTTTTCAGACTTATCACTTCATTCCAATCAAGATGGCTTCTATTGTGCCATACTTTTGTCATAAGTAAGACTGTTAGCGCTCTAGTTGTTCTTTAGAACACTCTGGGACATTCTGTCATTGGGCTATACTTGGGGTACATCTGGGTGATATTTGGGCTACATTTAGGCTCTTTTGTCTCTGGTGGCCATCTTGGGAGACTGTATGTCAGAATGTTTTAATGAAATTGAAGAGGGTTTGAGAAGTCACTCAAAATGTGCCCTAATTTTTCTTTCTGCAGCACTAATCATAATTCATATGGCAAAATATACCCCCTCATTTTGTTCCTTTTTAAATTAAATGTTTTAAGAGTTACCACTTTATTCCAATCAAGATGGCTTCAGGTGTGCCATACCTTTGTAATAAGTAGGACTGTTAGCGCTCTAGTTGTTCTTTAGAACACTCTGGGACATTCTGTCATTGGGCTATACTTGGGCTACATCTGGGTGATATTTGAGCTACATTTAGGCTCTTTTGTCTCTGGTGGCCATTTTGGGAGACTGCATGTCAGAATGTTTTAATGAAATAGAAAAGGATTTGAGAAGTCACTCAAAATGTGCCCTAATTTTTCGTTCTGCAGCACTAATCATACTTTCTATGGCAAAATATACCCCCTCATGTTGTTTCTTTTTAAATTAAATGTTTTAAGAGTTACCACTTTATTCCAATCAAGATGGCTTCAGGTGTGCCATACCTTTGTAATAAGTAGGACTGTTAGCGCTCTAGTTGTTCTTTAGAACACTCTGGGACATTCTGTCATTGGGCTACACTTGGGCTACATCTGGGTGATATTTGGGCTACATTTGGGCTCTTTTGTCTCTGGTGGCCATTTTGGGAGACTGCATGTCAGAATTTTTTAATGAAATAGAAGAGGATTTGAAAAGTCACTCAAAATGTGCCCTAATTTTTCATTCTGCAGCACTAATCATACTTTCTATGGCAAAATATACTCCCTCATGTTGTTTCTTTTCAAATTAAATGTTTTAAGAGTTACCACTTTATTCCAATCAAGATGGCTTCAGGTGTGCCATACCTTTGTAATAAGTAGGACTGTTAGCGCTCTAGTTGTTCTTTAGAACACTCTAGGAGGCTGCAGTAGAACACAAAGGAATCAACTGAAAGTCTCTGTCCTTGTTGGATGTACATGTTTTACTGAGAATGTCAGACTTCATTTTCACATGACTGAGAAAGATAATGTGAATTTACAGAAAATATGCTTTCAGTTTAGCTTATAGATCCCCTTCCAAACCACTGTGGGAAAATCATGAGATATTAGTTTTCTTTCAAACAATATTCATGATATCACAGCAGAAGGTTTTTTCACATGGTAAAATCACCTTAGAACCCCCCACAATTCCTAAAACGAGTATGGTACCATCAACAAATGATTTATAATGTATCTAAAGTCCTAAAACCCTCTATTAACTACAATGCTTTTTAATGAGGTGCTATCATGTATATTGGTCCCAAGATGGCTGCCAACACTTCTTGGATGAAGTGCTGACAGCCAATCAGATCAGATGTGTGGTTAGGCTCCGCCCAGATATATATCTTGTTTTGAACCTAAATTACTCAAAATCCACTGGAGCACATATATTGAGACCTAGCAAAGGCACATCGGGCTAACAGTCCCTACAATTTTGCCAAGTTTCGTGCAAATCCATTCAGCCGTTCGAGCTAAAAGTGAGGCCAACCGCCCTATGGAAATTAACATGGGAAAAACGTGTTTTGGGACCCCCCTTTTTTCTCGGCCCCCCCTTGATGAAACCCCCCCAAATTCTCAGGGGCTGCTCAGAAACAAAATGTTCCATTTTCCTGAAAATTTCAGCCAATTCCGTCCACAAACGCCAAAGTTATTAGACATAGAATTTTCAAAAATCCCATAGAGAAAAAATCCTAACTATATATACCTACTGGCGACCGCCAGTAGGTAATATATATATATATATATATATATATATATATATGTACGGTGTGGTTCTCCTTTCATTTGGCAATTCACGAGAGTATAGACTGGAAAATCAAGCTGCTTTACATTCTTTCAAGACTTAGCCTGAAGGCTGCTCTCCACAGCTACCACTAGGATAGCTTTCTATTAGGGTTGTCTTTAACCTACCATCAATAAGGGTCGTTTGGAGTGGTACAAGGTGGCCACTAATCATAATTTAACCAAAATTATATTGTTTGCTTGAGATTGTAAAAACTGAATGCTACTGCCTTACCTGTTGCTAATCATTGTCCAGCTGACCGCAGTGTCCATCTGTCAGAGTGGATCTGTGTAGCGGTTTACGGTCTAGTCTTCTTCCGGGCACCTTTCTCCTGACTACAACGCACCTGATATGTTGCGTCCGTGCAGCGGGCGCGCTGGTGGCACGCCGAAAGGCGTGCCAAAGGCAAGCCCGTCTGCGCCCATCGGCATTCGGAGCGCGCCCAGCGCCAGAACCCCTGCTCAATATTCCATGCTGCCCTATACACAAAATGAGCTTATGAGACTTAATTCCGGTGAGTGTCCTGCATTGAAACTAAAGATGGATGCAAGAATATCTCCCGGGTCACTGCAATCGGTGCGGAGTTAAGCTAGGCACTTTCAACACAAACAGGTCCAGGGAAGAAATACAGTTCAATAACACGGAGCTGGACAATGTTATGTAGGATGGGATGGCTCTGCAACCCAATGCTCAAACAAAAAATCCGATCACTTATGACCTCAAACCTATCAATTGTGTACTGGTTAATGCCAGGTCAGTAATCAAACACAAAAATGACTTAGCGTGCCTTATACAATTGGAATATCCAGACCTGATCTTTTTTAACAGAAACATGGGCAAATGACACTAGCAACCCTGACTGGAATCAGGTAGTTTGAGCTGACTACTTTGTTACCAATATCAATAGGATGGGGACAAAGGGGGTGGGATCGCCCTAATTTATAGAGCTTGTTATGAGGTGAGTATAATACCAGAACCACTATTGGATGCAGAGGCAATGTTTCTGAGTTTAAAACTAAATAATATCGAATGTTTTCAAGGAGTCTTAATCTATAGGCCTCCTGGCCCCAGGCTATCTTTCATTACCACACTCCAGACTCGCATGGAATTTTGCCTCAACGTGGATTCTTTCACGCTGCTGGGGGATTTCAATTTTCACCTGGAGGCAACTAATAATTCCGACACTCTAAGCCTAATAGACACCCTAGCTAGTTTTGGGATGACAGATATTGTACGGGAATCCACGCATCAGGCAGGTCATACCTTAGACGGCATTTTTACTAATAGGCCCACATTGAAGTGATCAGCTCGCTTCCCTTACTCTGGTCAGATCATCATGCCGTTCACTTTACTATTAACATCTCTAATACTAACCGGTGCCATAGAAACCAACCCCCCTCTGCGCAAAGTTCGTGCTTGGAAGAAAATATCCCAACAAGAGCTGACCACGGCCTTGAAGGAGAATCTAATCTGTAGGGCAGATACCAATGAGGCAGCTACTGACTTCAGTAATTAGATCACCCATGCAATAAATCTGCGGGCACCTGAACTTACCAAGATGGCTAGGAAAAGACTGGTATCCTCTCCTTTGTACTCAGCAGAGCTTAAAACAATATAAATAAAATGCAGACTTAAGGAACGCATTTGGATATCTTCATATAGTTTGGCCCATAAGATCGAATATGGATCAGTACTAAAAGAATATAAGCGAGCAATAGTAACGGCTAAGACAGCCTACTTTACTTTCAAAGTTCTAGAATCCACAAACTCCCCTAAAGAACTGTTTAAAACAGTAACAGCATTGTCTCCCCGGGCGAAATACACTGTCTTTGCCCCTGATCAAGCCTTTGTGGATAAACTTGTGGCTTTCTTCCAGACCAAGGTCCAAATGGTTTATGAGGAACTCTTGAACTCAGAAGAGGTTAACATTACCAGCTGCGGTCGGTAATGGGTGTACCTGCTGGGCAGTGACGTGGGGAGGGGGAGGGGCAGGGTGGGTGGTAGTAATCTATGGATTATGGAGCTTTACAGGTAAGTAAAGATTTAATAAATAAAAGACATTTCGTTGCGCGCACTGCATCGCATTTGGGTATGCAGTGCACACAATGAAATTTCTTTTATTTATTTAAATGTTTACTTACCTGTAAAGCTCCGTAATCCATAGATTACTACCCCCCACCCTGCCCTTCCCTCCCCACGTCACCGCCCTACAGTTACACCCATTACCGACCACGGCTAAACATTACAAACCATCTAGAGACACGGGAAGAACACTCTCGCCAAGGTTGCCTAACACAATTTACCACTCTGATTGAAGAGCAAGTGGTAGACATACTCTCACTAACCAAGTCTGGAACCCCACCCCACTTTACCCCTGTCCCCCACACATTCTACATCTAGCTAAGGATGAGGTTGGCACGTCGTTGACCCCTTTATTAAATCTAGTTATTGGAACAGGCACCTTCCCCTTAGGATGGAAAATGTCCTGTATCAGACCTATCCTAAAAAAACATCACTGGAACCGTTGGAGGCTAAAAACTACCACCCTATCTCCTGTCTACCTCTACCCTCTAAAATTTTTGAGAAAGCCATAAACCTGGAACTGACAGCCTAACTTGGGGACAATAACATTCTTGACTCCACCCAGCATGGGTTTAGAGCTTGAAGTTCTACAGAATCAGCTCTGATCATGGCTACAGAGGAGATTCGTATGATGGTGGGCGGTAGGGTGGCCTTAATACTGATAGACCTCACGGCAGCTTTTGACACTGTGAATCATACAGTGGTAATAAATAGGCTGCAGTCCGTTGGAGTCAGTGGCAAGGCCTTGACCCTTCTTACATATTTTCTTGACCCCAGGGAACAAATAATATACTGGGAGGGTATGAGGTCGGAACGGTTCACCGTCCCGGATGGAGTCCCTGAGGGCTCGGCCCTCTCTCCCACCCTGTTCAATATTTATGTAACCCTGTTGGCAAGACTAATTAAAAGTCATGGTCTAGCGCTTGTGTCTTACGCTGACAACACTCAGCTGGTGGTGTCTGTCACCCAAAGTGACAGTATGTCAGCTGAGCGGTTCTGTAACTGTCTCTCCTCGGTGATGTCATGGATGAATGTCAATTTTCTAAAACTCAATACTGGAAAAAACGAGATTCTGGAATTTGGCAAAATCTCTTCAATCTGGAGCAAACATTGGTGGCCCCCTGAAGCCGGAACATGACCGCTGGCGGTGTCTAGGGCCAGAAATCTCGGTTTTCTCATTGACAAAGATCTCACAAATAAACCAAGTGGTCTCAGCCTGCTTTTTCACATTAAAGATACTGCGTAAGATTCTTCCTTTTATCCTGTTTTCCCTGAGGAAAACAGTGGACGGTGCCCTTATTCTATCAAGGATAGATTACTGTAATCCCCTGTATTTAGGTACTGGAGTGAAAGAACTCAACCAGTTCAGTCACTTCAAAATGCTGTTGCGTGAGTCTTGTATTGTCTTCCCAAGCATCACTCCACTTGGGCCAGCATTAAACAACTGCACTGGCTTCCGGTGAGAGGTTGGGTGGAGTTTAAAGCTCTATGCCTAGTGCATAAAGCCCTCTATGGAGGTGGGGCAGAAGACGTACAATCATTATTACCCCCAATACATCCCATCGTGCTGTTTAAGGTCTATGGACACAGGGCTGGTTCTTTCTCCCAGGATGAAAAGGGTGGGTTGGGGAGGGAAGCGCTTTTCATTTCTAGCAGCCAAATTATGGAACTCCCTCCCCATCTCGCTGCGACTTCAGCCGTCATACATCATGTTCAGGAAAGGCATTAAAACTAGGCTCTGTATGCAATGCTAATCACACTGCGACTCTCAGATCACTCTACCTAAGGCCAAGACGCCTTCACATAAGTGCACTCTACAAATACCCTCAGTCAGTCAGTTACTAGAATATTGGCCAGCACATGCCAGGCCAACTTCTCAAAGGGAGGAAAATATTTTTAGTGTGCCACTGCCAATGCCTGAAGAGAGATAGATGGCTGTGTTGTTTGCCTCTCTATAGGGTGTACTTTACCTGTGGTAGTGGTAGATGCAGGCCTCAGCTGGGGTCTTACAAAAATGGAAGCCGGCAGTGGTGGTGGTGGAACCATATCCTTCTGAGCAGATTAAATAGGAGTCATCTCAGTGCTCTTCATACTGACTATCACTGGCTCATCATCATCATCATCATCACTGTAACTTTCCAAAGTTCAAAGGCTTCATGGGACTTTTCCTTTTCCCTTGTCCCTTGAGCAGGATTCTGACTCAGCCAGGGTCCAATCTATGTTCAGATCATCAGAAGGGGGGCTTGGAGACGATAGTGAAGTACCCTTTTTTTTCTTGTTGGAGGTCATGAAGCATAGAGCAATACAGTCCCTTAAAATGTAATGATTTAATGTTATCTCAGGATTAAGCCAAGTTTTAATCCAACATACTAGAGGGGCCAATCTCGGCTGGTCAGTCACGTATCCCTGGCCTAATTCCTGATTAATGGAAAAAGTCGGGGTAGATAGAGGTACCGACAAAAGGGTGCGTAAAACTTATTTTCAGCCAATTATACTTATAGCCCCAAATGGCAGCGCCATATGTGGAGATAGCCAGACACTTAGATCTATAATTAGCAAGAATTGCATCAAAAGGCCATGCTCCCAACCTCTGTGGGAACCCCACTAAGGCTGATGTCGATCTAACCACCGCATTTTTCTTTACTCTAAATTGGGGAACCCAGGACCCCTTATTATCAAATACCACCCCCAGGTATGTAAATGAGGACACTTTAGAAACCGAAGCTCCATTACAAAAAAAGGTCTTAACTTTTCTGTTATGGCAACCAGCTGTCATTACATAAGATTTGGACATATTCACTACCAAGTCCAGAGATTTCATATGCGCTCCTAAAGCATCTAACAGTCTCTGGAGGCCTATAGCCGTACGGGAAAGAAGCTCGGCATCGTCCGCGTATAGGAGGACAGGAATAATCCTGTTCCCTACACGTGGCGTATCCGGACTAGCCTTAACCAGGTCTTTTTCTATGTCATTTATATAAAGTGTAAAAAAGAAGCAAAGACGTCCACCTGATGTCTAAGAGCATTTGGAGTGAGGGCTACCAATATCGCGATATCGGCATACAACAGCGCAGGAATTGGGGAACATGCAATTCTAGGCATGTCTGGATGGGAGGAGGATAAATAAACTGTTAAATCATTAATGTACAAAATAAATAATAAAGGTGCCAATATATACCCTTGCCTCACACCTTTCTTCAATGGAAAATCGTGTGAGAGCTCACCATAAGAATTTAAGCGAAATCTAGCTGAAAGATCTAAGTAGGGATTAAAATTTTACAGTCCTTTCCTCTGGAGACAAGATCCAAAAGCGCCCAATCATGTATGTATAATTCCATCTCCCTGTTTAGGAGTACAGTTTTATATTTAGTATGTGTCAGGTAGATTTCACTCCTTAACCTGGGGCATGCATTTAGTACTTTTCTCCGCTTTAAGTTTGCTTGGGAATAGGCCCCATTAATCTATCTCGGATCCTATTTCGATGTGCAAATTGTCTTTAAACCTTTTGCTGCTAGGTCTCCCCATGCTCAACCTTTTGTTGGCTATTTGGGGTAGTTCGAGGTCAGGCCGCTGTAACATTTTATCCACCTAAGGTATCCATGCCAAATTTGCAACCTTTTCCTCCAACATCATGGGGATGTTAATGGTACCGGGGTTTGTGGATTCCCCTGAAGAGGGCATAGAAATTAGCCAAAATACAGCAAAAATTTTTTTGGGGGGGGGGGGGGTGGCAAAAAAGTGCTGCACAAGAAAGTCTATGCATGTAGGAATCGCTATTAAAGTGGCGATTCCTAGACATTCCTTAATTGCTACTTGCAAAATGCTAGTCTCAATTAAGGAATGCTGTTCCATTCATTCCTATGGGCCTCCAGGCCCCAAAGGCATGTGTGTGCACAACATGAAACTTAAAAAATGCACAAACTGCACTTTTAAAAGTTTTTGCAAATTACCATGAAGTTGAACTTCATGGTAATTTGCTACTCCTATTAGCGAAATTGCTGATTTTATAACTTTGATGCATTGCATTTAAGGAATCTCAATTTGGGATTCCTTAAATGCTATTGCAATTTAAGGAATCACAATTTAGAGATTCCTTAAATTGAGATTTTTGCATTTGGGATGATGCATCCCAATGCAAAAATACCGGTCACCAAGAGGCAGATTGTGAGAATCTACCAGGTGGTGTCCGGTGTTTCCTTTGATGCATGTGCCTGCTGGTCTTTTCCCTGCAACGGTATCAACAAAGTAATTCTGTGCTGACATCACCATCTTCCCAGCTTTTAGGGACAGGCTGACTTTTGTAGAAAAACCCATTTTGTACACAGTTTTGGCATTTTACTGGGGCATAGCCTATTTATGCTACTTTTTGGGCTTTCAACTTCTTTCCAATTAGTGGTAGGAATGGTTCTGAACGCAATAATAGATCAAGCAAAGTTATACATTTCTAAAAACTATACAACATTTTGATTTAAGTGAGGGATCATTTGTGTAGATCCTTCAAGTTTTTTTATAGAAACTAACAGTTGAAAATAAGAAAAATTGAAAATGATTTGAAGAAAATAGCCATTTGTGCCAACATTTTCAACTGTAACCTTTTTTAAGTATGACAGATTTTTTAAAGCAATATACTGTTACATCCAATGGACCCTTCAGTTTGTGGGGATATATAGGAATTGTAAGCTCACCAAGAACCCGAGGAACTCAGAGCCAAGAACTGAGCAGCGTTTTGCAATGTTTTTTTCATTGTGTACCGGATATATCGCAATTTATTTGGTAAAAAATAAAGAGTAAAAAATCGGTACCAAGGACACCAATATATTTCTGAAATGGTGAGGAAATAGAGTCTAGAAGCATTATCTATTTGCAATTCTCCATAATTGTGGCTACCCATACTAGCATGTGAAATATAGGAGATTTTTCAAAGTGGCATCTTTTTTACACATTGTCTTACATTTTGAAGACAGAAATGCATAGAAAGTCAATAGGTAATAACAGTTTCTCTACAATTCTGTGTTCCCCTAAGTCTCCCGATAAAAATTGTGTGAGTAGGCACAGTGCTCGTGACAGGAAACTGGCCAAAACACAGCACGGACACCACATTTTTGCACAGAAAACTAACAGTTTTGTTCAAAGTGCCTAACTGTGGATTTTGAACCCTAGCTCTTTCAGAACCTAGGGAAACCTGACAAACCTATAAAAAACATTATTAGACAACCAGGGAAATCCAGGAGGGGGTGACTTGTGTAGCTCTCACTAGGTTTTGTTACCCAGAATCCCTTGCAAGCCTCAAACTGCAAAAAAAACACTTTTTCCTTACATTTCTGTGATGGAAAGTTCTGGAATCGTTGTGCATCCACACAATTCCACCCACCCCGCATTCCCCAAAACTGTCTGATAACAATAGTACCTTGCTTGTGTGGGTAGGTCAAGTGCCCGCCTAGGAAAAAAGCCGAAACACGAATTGAACACACCACATTTTTACAGTGAAAACTGACCCTTTCTTATCAAATGCATAGCTGTGGATTTTGAATCCTAGCTCTCCTGGCACCCAGAGAAACCTAGCAAACCTATACATTTTTTAAAGTAGACACCTAGGGGAATGCAGGAGGGTTTGACTTGTGCGGGTCTCACCAGGTTCTGTTACTCAGAATCCCTTGCAAACCTAAAACTGCATTTAAAAAAACACATTTTCCTCACATTTCTGTGATGGAAAGTTCTGGAATCTGCGTCGATCGACAAACTTCCACCCACCCCGAATTCCCAAAACTCTCTTGATAAAAATGTTACCTCACTTGTATTGGTAGGCTAAGTGCCCGTGACATGAAATGGCCCAAAACACAAAGTGGACACACCACATTTTTACAGTAAAAACTGACCCTTTTTTTGCAAAGTGCCTAGCTGTGGATTTTGAACCCTAGCTTTGCCAGCACACAGGGAAACCTAGCAAACCTATACATTTTTTAAAACTAGACACCCTGGGGAATTTAGGATGGGGTTGCTCATGTGGCTCTCACCATGGGTCCACAAACTTCCACCCACCCCACATTCTCCAAAGTCTCACAATGAAAATGGTACATCACTTGCGTGGGGTGGGCCAAATGCCTGAAGCTGGGAAGGGTCCAAAAATTATTGTGAAGACATCAAAATGACCTGGTTTTGTAAGGGGTATCTGGGGGAATGCTGGGTGGTAGGAAATTTGTGTAAGCAATTTGTGTTTTCAATGTAAAAATGTGGTGTGTCCACGATGTGTTTTGGTCCATTTCCTAGAAGCGGGCACTATTGCTATCCAAACAAGAGAGGTACCATTTTTATTGGGAGACTTTGGGCGATGCAGGATCAATGGAATGTTGTGGATCCACACAAATTCCAGAACTTTTCATCACAGAAAAGTGAGTTAAATTTGTTTTTTTTCAAAGTTTGAGGTTTGCAAGGGATTCTGGGTAACAGAACCTGGTGAGAGCCACACATGTCACCCCCTCGTGTATTCCCTTGGGTGACTAGCTTTAAAAAATGCACAGGATGTATAGGTTTCCTTATGTGCTGACAGAGAAAGGGTCCAAAAGGCACAGCTAGGCACATGGCAAAAAAGGGTCAGTTTTCACTGGAAAAATGTGATCTGTCCACATTGCGTTTTGGGCTGTTTCCTGAAGCGGGTACTAGGCCTAACCACAGAAGTGAAGTACCATTTTTATTGGGAACAATATTTGGGGACTGCTGGGTGGGTGGAAGTTTGTGGACCCACGCAGATTCTGGAGGCTTCCATCACCAAAATGTGGGGGAAATATATATTTTTTACAAAATTTTGTGAGGGCAAGGGATTCTGGGTAATACATTCTGGTGATTGCCACACAAGTCTTTACATCCTGGATTTGCCTGAGTGTCTAGTTTTAAAGAATGTAGAGGTTTGCTAGGTTTCCCTAGGTGCCGGCAGAGCTAGGGTTCAAAATCCACCGCTGTGTTCATGTTGCATTTTGGGCCATTTCATGTCGCTGGCACGAGGCCTACCCGCACAAGTAAAGTACCATTTTTATCAGGAGACTTGGGGGAATATTGACTAAGTGGCCCCTCTTTGCTCCACTTAGATTCCAGACCATTTACCACAGAAATGTGAAGAAAATGTAGAGTTTTTCACTACGTTTGAGGCTGACAAGGGATTCTGGGTAACAGAACCTGGTGAGTGGCACAAAAGTTGTCCCATACTGGATTCCCCTTGTTGTCTAGTTTTCAAAAATGTACAGGTTTGCTAGGTTTCCCTAGGTCCCGGCTGCGCTAGGGCCCAAACAGCTAGGCAATTTTGCTAAAAAATGGGCAGTGCCTAGTGGGCTTTCTTCAGCCTGGAAAAGGCATATCAGGGGCTATTGGCCTGATATGCCCCCAAGTGTGGCAAAAAGACTGCAGCTATATTTTGGAGGGGTGGGTACATTCTGGGCAGGCCCCACCCCTATGTTTTAAAAAGTCAGCATAATCCCTGGCACCTAGGGGGCTCTCTGCCCCGTTTGTGTGGGGGGAGATCAGGGCCTATTGCCCCCATATGCCTCCTGGGGGGTAGAAAGGTTGTGGTCGTTTTTTGGGATGGGAACTTTGGCATGCCCATTCTGGCTATCCCTCACCCCCTACATTTTATACAAAGCGTAATCCCTGGTGCCTAGTGGGCTTTCTGTCCCCCCCGGGCCAGGTCAGTGGCTACTGCCCCAAATGCTTCCTAGTGGGTCAAAAAGACTGTGACATTTTTTCTGGGAGTGGGGCACTGGAATACGTATTCTGGGTAGCCCCTAACCCTAAACTTAAAAAAAATCCCTGGTGCCTAGTGGCTTTACTGACTGCCCTGGGTGGCAGATAAGGGGTTATTGCCCCATCTGCACACCGGGGGGAAGAATGACTGTGGCAATTCTTTTCGGGTGGGGTACTGGCATGCCTATTCTGTGCAACCCCCACCACTAAATATAAAAAATAATAATAATCCCTGGTGCCCTAGTGGGCTCTCTGCCCCCCCCCCGAGGCAGTTCAGGGGCTACTGCCCCCATCTACCTCCTTGAGGGGCCGAAAGACTGTGGCATTTTCTTGGGGTGTTGGGGTGATTGGCATACCCATTCTAGGCAGCCCCGAGCCCTGAACTTTAAAAAACATATCCCTGAACACTAGTGGGTTTTCTGTCCTCCGGGAGGCAGATAAGGGGTTATTTTTCTGCTCTGCCTCCTGGCGGGCAGAAAGTCTGCGGCATTTTTTTGGGGAGGGTGCGTGCTTTGGAATGCCCATTTTGAGCAGCCACCACACTTGAAGTTTGGGGTAAAAATCCCTGGTGCCTAGTGGGCTTTCTGCCTTCACAGGGGGAGATAAGGGGCTATTGCCCCATCTGCCTACCGGGGGGCAGAAAGACTGTGGCAATTTATTTGGGGTGGGGCATTGGCAAGCATATTCTGGGCAACCCCCTGGTGCAATCCCCAAGCAGGGACCCACTTGATAATAAACTTGGTTCCTCTCAAAACACGAGGGATACCAGATCATATATAATCTTTATTTATTTAAATTTTTTCAAACTTATAACCTCTGGTTAGGGTCGGTCTTAGCATGCCCATACCGCCGAGGTTACACCTTACGGTCCTGACGAATGCCTGTTTAACTCATAACACATAGGCAGGAACATGTTGACCACTTCCTAGTGGACTTCGCTGAACAATCTATTCAGCCCTAATGTCCCACACTTTGTTTTTAACTATGTCTGATTGGCTTTTAATAAAATGTATTCTTTGAAACAATTGTGACATTTTTAACACTCACTTGTTACTATTCCCTGCACACGAACTACTAGCTTCGCAGTAATTCTGGAATTGAAGCAGGCCAGGGTGGTACTCGGCCTCTCCGGGTGGGGCCCGATGATGGAGCATGTCACAAACTAGGTTGGTGAGTGAGGGCTTTATAAAGAACCTAGTTGTTTTTTTTCTTTGTGCTCTACCTTTATTGTATAAGTAAAAGGCACACTTGTCTGTTGTTATGATGAAATTTAACTTGAGGAACTGAGAGTGTTCCTGTATATACACTCTTCCCTCCCTCTCGTTGTTTCTCAACAAATCCTTTCCTAAAGAGCCAGTTGCCGGATCCAAGGAAAAACCCCACTGCATATTATAAGAAATTGATAGAGGCGGCCTCCTCCACAGTGAAGATGCTAGCTGACAGTTATTTTTTGTCTTGTTGGTACCAGTGGATATATGAAGACCAGTCCATACGCAGGACAATGCCTTGGAGCTGGGTGGCACATGGGATGAGAGCAGAGCATGGGATAAGGAGCGCAAGCTTGGTGAGAAGCCCAAAGCAGAGCTATTGGCTTTACCGGGCGTATTATCGCCTACATGCACTCCCTTATCCTACGGTGGGTTACTGAGGCAGGTTACTCCAAAAGGTTCTGATGATAGGGACAGCACCCCATGAGGGAGGTTCGACCCATCTATCATCCTGAAATACCGGAACTGCGCAACTCCACACATACTGTAATAAGACCGCGAGTCGACGCTCGGTTTCAAGAGCAATGGATCCACACTACTTGAAAAAGGAACGAGGTCCTTTCCCTAAAGAGTCAGTTGCCGGATCCAAGGAAAAAACCCCAGTGCATAATATAAGGAATTGACATAGGCGGCTTCCTCCGAAGTGATGACGCCAGCTGACATAGTTTTTTTTTTGGCTTGTTAGCACCGGTGGATATATGGAAACAGGTCCAAACGCAGGATCATGCATTGGAGCAGGGTGCACATGGGCCAAGATCAGAGCATGGGATAAGGAGCGCAAGCCCGGTGAGAAGCCGGGAGCAAAGCCATTGGCTTTACTGGGGCGTATTATAGCCTACATGCACTCCCCTATCCCACGGAAGAGAGTGGATGAAGATAAGTTGACTGCGTCTCATGAGAAGAAGGACAAGAGTGTGTTGGAGTTCTTTACCAGATTTGAAGGGGTGTTTCTAGATTTTATTGGTCAGGATTTGTCATAAGAGGGTGGTCTCCGTTTGTTTGTGAACAGATTTGTCACTAATTTGGTCCCTGAGGTTGCAAGCCTCGGAAAGTACCTAGACGACTTCCTCTCCATTGGTCATATTGAGTATGGCACAGTATTATGAGCATAGAGAGAATGAGGACAAGGAAACTGTAGAGAAGAAGTCAAAAGATATAAAGTCGAGGGTGTTGATGCAGCAAGTCGCAAGAGGAAGGAGAAGAGGACGTGGTTCAGGTTCAGGTCCACGGTCATCTCGATCTAACAGGGCTGGTGCTTCAGGTGCACCTGTGGCACCCAACCAATGTGTGTACTGTAAGAAAGACGGATATTGGCGGAACGAGTGCCCGGTACTGTTGCAGAGAGGTGGGGCTCCAAAAGGTCGGGGTTTCCAAGGACGTGGAGGAGGAGGCCGAGGGGGATGCAGTCAGAGGACATATCTTACAATAGACAGAGCGGGAACTATTTTGACGATCCTCTGGGAAAACAATACTACCATGACGATTATGATATGGACGAAGTGACGAGGTTGTCTCACAGTTATGACAGCCAGGGGCAGGGCAAAGGACTAGTTCCGGTGCCTGTAGATCAGCGTGGACCTTATGTTACTGCAGATCTACGAGGTACTACTGAAAAAAATTGTGTTGATACAGGGGCTATGAATAGCTCTGTTTCCCGCTCACTGGTCCTGGGGGCTGCTTTGTCTGGCCAAAACAATGTTTTGGTGGGTTTCTCAGGCATACCGGTTGGTAGCCCCATTTCCAAGCCTCTCGCTTTGACTATTGGCCCCTTTACGGTTGACTCACCATTTCTACGAAAGTCAGATTGTGGGGAGAACTTACTAGGACTGGATTTATTAAAAAGGTTGCATGCAACAATTTACTGTTCCCCAGACGGTGTTTACATGACTCTTGGTCTGAAAGTGGCTTGTGACAAACAATGCCTTGCCAAAGATGCCCCACTTCCTCCTGAGTTCCGAGATGTACCACACATGCTATAGGCTACAGGTGATACTGATGTGGGTTTGCTTCAGATCCCGCCAGTCTCTATACAGATCAAGGATAATGCAAGATTGCCCAGAGTTCCCGAATACAAGATATCTTAGGCAGGATAAAGGGCTTTGTTGAAAATAATACAGGAATTGATTAAGTCTGATGTGGTTGAAGAGACAGCAGCGAATGTGTGCAATAGCCCTATTCTCCCTATCCTAAAAAAGGAACCATTGGACTCTTCTGATGCCCACCCTGATGTTTATCGTTTTGTCACTGACCTTAGAGAGGTTAATAAAATTGTGGTTCCCCAGTATACTGTGGTCCTTGACATTACAACGATCCTGACCATAATTCCTCCTTCAGCCAAATTCTTTTCAGTGATAGATTTGAAAAATGCTTTCTTTAGTATTCCAATCCATCCAGATAGCTGATATCTATTTGGATTTGCACTAGCCAGTCAGAGCTTTAGATTCTGTTGTGCTCCACAAGGCTATACAAAAAGCCCAAGTATTTTGGTAATGTGTTGCATCAATACGTTGATGATCTCCTAGTGGCATCGGACACTGAAAAAGGATGTAAAGAATCTGTGGTTAAATTACTACTGCATTTGACACACCATGGACACAAGGAGCTCCATAACTAAGTTCCAATATTGTCGACTGGAGGTCACCTACTTAGGCTACCTACTGTTAAAGGAGGGTTGCAAACTAACACCTGAGCGCATAGCGGCTATCACTATTATGCCTGTTCCTTAGACGCAAAGCGAGGTACGCGCGTTCCTGGGGATAATTCGGCATTATCTGCACTGGATTCCAAACTTTTCCTTACTAACAAAATCCCTTCTGTACCTCACCACCAAGGACGTGCATGAATCCCTACCTTGGACACCTGCATGCCAGCAAGCTTTTGAACAATGAAAGGTTGAGCTTTGTTCTTCTCCTGTTCTTGGTACTCCTGACTACCAGAAGTCTTTTGTGCTCTATGTACATGAGGCGGACGGTTGTGCACTTTCTGTTCTAACACAGGGTTTCGGTGGTAAGGAGAGACCCTACGCCTTCTTCTCCGATATCCTTGATAATGTCACCAGAGCGCTCCTGAGTTGTCTGAAAGCTGACGCAACAGTGGCGGTATCTATCAGACAATCAGCAGGGCTCATTCATGATACGGACCTCACAGTTATGGTACCTCATGCTGTGGACATGCGTTTGAATAAGACAAAGACGCAGCACCTCACCAGTGCGCGTCTCACTGGATATGAGCCAACATTATCTGCTCCGCACATTACCATCAAAAGATGCGCTAACTTGAACCCAGCCACATTAATACCCCTCCCTTTTGGAAGAAAAGGACAATGATATCCATGATTGTTTATTTCAGACCGAGGAGGAAACGAAGGGATGGGTAGACCTGACTGATGTTCCCTTATCTGACTCCCAAGGGGAACTATACGTTGATGAATCTGGGTTCAAATTGTCGGATGGCACTACTACTGCTGCGCACGCAATCACCACGTTACACACTGTAGTTGAGAAATCTCACATTCCATACCAGTCGGTCCAAGCTGCAGAGTTAGCTGCCCTCCTAAGGGCCTGTGAATGAGGAACTGGCTGTTAATGTCTACACTGACAGCCAGTATGCGTTCAGGGTGGCCCATAATTTTGGGTAACAACAACGCTACGGTAGGGTAGGACCCGGGGGAATGTTTAAAGACCAAACTCTGGGAACAGCCCCAACAGATACAGAATAACAAAATAGCGCCAGAGGGTCTAGAAGAAAAGGTGGGTTTATAGTGTGCGAAAAACAAACAAACAACAAACGACCCATACGCTGACCTATAAAGAATGGTATTCAATGACAACCTGATAGATGGTCAGCGATACCCATCAGTCACCACTCGGAACCGCCCTTCATCATCTGGGATTTTTCAAAACCATCTATCCAGCTGTGTTTTTTTCAGACAGAAAGAGACCAAGATGTGAATAGATCTCTTACACTGAAAAAATAAATAGTATGGTATACCACTTCTCGAAACAAGTGAGTGGCAGAGTGTGGTGTGACTGGGGGAGTGCAGTGCAAAAAAAACTTGTACGTGAAAAAATAAAATAGAAAGGTGTGACTAAAATTGGATGAGGGAGCATAGAACACATTTTATTCGGATGATACTCACTCCGCCAATATTAAAAATTTGTTAGGACAGCTTGAGAAATGCGCTGTCTAGAAATTGAACCAGGTCGACATCTTTCAGCAATACGTGTACATAGTTGTCCTTGCTTTCTTCAGGACCTTACAACAAATGAATGCTACTGCAATTATAAAAGAAATAATATGTGACAACTAAGAAACAAAGTTCACAGACAAGTACTGAGATCACCTGCAGTTTCCAGGTGATGAGTCTTGTCTAGTTCCTTACAGGTTATGTCGTTCACATAGCTTGTAAGAAGTGAAGACCTCACCCCACCTGGCAGTGGCTCAGGAGTAGAGTGAAGCATCGCTCTAACCGTCGGTACTTTGGAGCCGGCGTCTGAACCGACTCCCAGTCAGTTCAGACGCCGTCTAAACCTCCCCAGTCGGTTCAGACGCCGGCTCCGAAGTATGATACTCCGCCAATATTAATTGTCTTATCTGTCTAAAACACAATCCTGGGAAAGGGCACCCCTACACCAGCTGGTAATTTTGCACCACCTTCCTTTCCTTTCAAGTTTCTTCAGATGGATGTTATCGAAATGGAACTAGTAAATAATTTGAGCTATGAACTAGTGGTAGTTTGTGCATTCTGTAAATGGATTGAGGCTTACCCCACTAAGGAGAATACGGCCATGGCAACAGCAAAGGCACCTTTAAAACCGTATTTCCCATGCTACGGATTGTCACTTGTGATCTGAAGTGACAATGGGAGCCATTTCAATGCCAAAGTCATTGATTTGGTGTGCAAGGGCTTGTAAAATAAGTAGAAATTCCATGCAGTTAACCACCCCCAATCAGCAGGCCTTGTTCAGAAGTACAATGGTACTCTCAAGCTAAAGCTAGTGAAAATTCATGAACGTACAGGATTGCAATGGCCAAATGAATTGCCCTTAGCATTTTTATCTACAAGAGTAAACAGGTGCTGCTCGCCACTCGTACAGCTGTCAAACTAGACAGGCGGAAGCACTGGGTCCATGCATCGCACGTAAAGAAGGTGCCTCTGCCGCTTCGATACATCGACTGGGTTCTAGATGGGATCACCGACCAGGAAGGTGTGCTGGTTCCTCGCTTCGCTCGTTTCTCCGACGCCCGGTTGGACGATGAGAGTGACGACGCACAGATGGACGATGAGAGTGACGAGGCCTTATTCGATGTGATTCCCCCTGAGATAAGGGCCGCCCCGGATGCTCCAGCTCCTGGTGTATAAACACCTGAGTCCAGAGGCCCAACTGAATGTGAATTCTTGTCTCTGTGGATGAGCAAGTGCCTGGGCGTATTAGGTAAAATATGCGGCCCGACCGAAGTACAGTGCACAAGAGCTATGGAATGACTTGAGCTAAGGGTGTAGGTGCTGTGTGTTGGATTCCACCGGCCCAGACACTAAAGGAACGTAGTGTGGCCCAATCCACTACTCTGACTCAAATGTCGCCCATGAGGTATATAACCATGAGATAACACTGGAGCCTAGGACAGGGGGTGGGAAAACAAAACAAAGGGGAATGGATGTCAGAAGGCTTCACCCAGACCTGGACTGCAGACCAACACTTGCCACCACCTCCACGCTTCTGTACCTAAGGAGTAATACACACAATTACTTCAAAGTCCAAATACCTACTCAACAACCTCCCTCCCTTTCCATAACCACACTCAGCCATATAGAAGACATGACCTCCTTACTTGTTGGCAATACAGGATCAGCTTCGGGAGGTCCCGGCAGCAGAGAGAGCACAGAGTCTGCTGGAGGAGATTCTTAGTCCAGGAAAGTGTCACGGTAAAGCACTCCTTCACTCGGGGACTTTCAGATTTAAACACAGGTTATTGGGGGGGAAAAAGCCTTACTATGGGCATAAAAAAAACCCTAAGGACTGTCTTTATGCTAATATATACGGGCCTTGGACAAGTAAGGTACAAACGAAACAAAACACCGCATCAGAGATTAGTAGCGTTCTTCGTGGTTTTCAGCGCGTCGGAAAGCGACCAAGCAGCCCATAATGATGTGGACTGCCCAACACTGAATGCGGAAGCCGAACGCGCTACACAGCGTCCATGCAGCGTCTTCCGAGTTACTCCCACAGTGTATCCGCAGATGACACGCTTCTTCTTGCGGTAAGTGTCCGAGGGGGCTGGAGCCCCAGTATCCCTCGATGATCCAGACAAAAAGTTCCAATGGCAAGGTACAAGGTTCGGGAAGAAACTAAAGAAGCAGAGTAACAGGGAGGGGAAAGGGCAGGAGGTAGAACACGGCAACTGGAAGTGAAAACAGGGAAAAAACTAGTAAGGGAACACGAGCCCGTGAACCCAATTTAAACGGGAGCTTAGTACAACAACCCAGCACCTGGAACCCAATGCAAAAAGATACCAAGCACTGATTCAAGGGTGGGGTCGATCTTTAAACACAGCAGGGCAGGTCACGTGATGGCAAGGCATGGCCATAGAAAGCGGACTAGACCTAATTTCCTAACACTGTGTCTCTGGTGCCTGCTTTAGACTAGAGTGTAGAATTTGAATTTGAATTTAAAAACATTTGTATAGCGCGCTTATACCACGCGGTTTCATGGTGCTTTACAGATTGCGAGGTGATAGCAGGAGCAGAGGAAGTTAGACAGCGAAAGCTCGGGAGAAGAGCAGGGTTTTAAGTCTTTTTCGGAACTCTGTGTAAGAAGATGTCATGCGGAGTTCCACAGGGAGGGAGTTCCAAAACATAGGAGCAAGAACCGCAAATTTTGTTCCGCCAGCCTTTTTCTTTTTAAATCGAGGGGTGGTCATAAGTGCCATGTGGGTGGAGTGAAGCTCTCTACCCGGAGTGTAAGGCTTAATGGCAGAACACTGGTGCACTCCCCTCGATGCTGAACAGGATCATTAAGGGTATTTGCCCAGGAGGGAGTTTGCCCGATCCTGAAAGAAGAAGGATTTGTTTCTCAGTAAAGGACGCAATTGTTTCCAGCAAGGGTTGTGATCGTGCAGTTCCTCCATGGGAGTGCTTAATGAACAATAGGAGCCTGTCTGTGAGGCTCTTAATGGACACAGGAAAGAAGAATACCCCTCTGGTCAGTTGTATTTGTGGCTCCAATTCTTAAAATTATTTTCTATGTACCTGTTTGGTCGTGCAATCATGAGAGAGGAGCATCCTCTCTGTGATGCAGCAGAATGGTCCATGGTGGTCCAGTTGGTCTACTGGAAGTAGGGTAGTGGTGGTGGTGTTTATTCTTATGGTGACGATAACACTATTTGGGGTAGTCTGGTATTTAGAGGAACAACACCCTGTGCATACTTTAATAGGGACTACCCCGGTTCCAGCTGAGCACTCGTTTATTACATTGGCCCCACATAAAGAAAGACATAGACAAACTTACAAGTAGAATGCATTCATCCAAATGCTTCATCAAGTACATAGCACTACTAATGCCAGGAAGTGTTAGGTGTGTGGACTGCTCCCCTCAGTTATGCATACAAATGACTTACTGATATTGTTGCCCTTGTCATTTCTAGGTAGCTGTGAAGCCTAGTTTCAACTGCTCTCTATGGTTTCTATGCCTTTCTATGCGGATGCAATGAAAATTACTCAGGCTGACTATGAGGCAGTTTTAGATTATATAGTGGTACATCAAGGATATACACTTGGAGCAGATGGAAAGGAGGGTACCATACACCCTGACGCTTGTATAAATGTTTTCACAGTCCCCGAAAATTTCACATGGTTACAAAATGGAAGTACTAGACTAGAATGTCACATGGTTACAAAATGAAGTACTAGACTTACAATGTCACTAAATACTTTAAATGTTTCCAAGAGTGCAATATCACTGAATATAAAGCTATGCCGGTTCATTTGATAAATGCAACAGCTAGTTTCTGTGTTCAAGGGTCAGGTAATGTTTCCGTAGGACAGGTCCATTGTAAATACACATACCAATTGAATACCACTAGTAGTACATTCTTGCTGACACCTCCCAATGAATATTTCACATGTGGGGAACAAGCTTATACCTGGCTTCCTAGAGGGGGGTCTGGCCGGTGTTATCTCTCCTTCCTTCTGCCACCTGTTTTTCATGCACCATCCAATTACCACAAATATCATAAGTTGCATTATAGGGACCTTCTTGTGCACCAGGTTAAAGGAGTTGTCAATACAGATGAAATTGGCCAAACAGTTACCTCCCTACAACAATTCACCGATATAATGAAGGGTATTGTTCCGTTCTGGGGTCCAATGTTTAATAGCAGTGACATGCGTCGCCTTGCCAGAGTAGTTGAGGGAGTCATTAACACTACTGCTGGTACACTGACTAATATTACAGTTGAGCTGCAAGCTACGAGACTCGTCTCGCTTCAAAATCGGATGGTTTTAGATGTCATTCTAGCTGACAGGGGTGGAGCATGCCACGTCATCTGCAGCAGTTGCTGCGTTTATACACCGATAGTGCCCCGACTGTATATTCTTCAATACAGAAATTACACAAACTAGCCTCTGAGATTCACCAAGACACAGGTTCATGGTCCCTCACATGGTAGCTCTGTGGTCTGCTGGCTTAATGGGGATGGTAGATAGGTATTGTCCTAATAGCCATCGCAGGGGTCATCTTTGCCTGTTGTTTGTGCATCAATTGCCTCTCAGCCTGTTGCCTGTATAGTCCGAGTAAGCTCACCACCAGCATTACACTGCCCAAATAGGATAATAAGTACTCCCCCATGATGATGCAAGAAATTCAATGATGCTGATTGACGAAGGAATATTCGAATATTAAATGACGTTTCTTTCATGCTCGCATTTGCTTTGATTTCGTTTTGCAAAATAAATGACTATGTAATTCTCCTCATCCCACTTAGAGTTGTAAAGAACCTGCCGGATAGCAATAAGGCTTTTAGCCACATATGCTAAAAGGAGGGTCAGTTAGGTTTGAAATTCCCCTTCCCGTTGTGCACTTACACATGCTATATTAGGTTAGCAATATGTGGCTAAACAGACGCGATTTGTATTCACGTTATGCAACCCACTGAGTTATCCTCGCAACATGTAAACTTTAGTTCGCTTGTGTGACTTCATTTTGTATTCCGCAATCAATAGTAAACAGCTTGGGCTGTGCTCGTACTAGGCCTTATTTTTAATCCGCTTGCCTCAGTAGCACACAGTGTTTTGTTAATATTTTTTCTCTCCTGTTCAGGGCTGTAACCCGACTTGCTAATGAACTGATGTTCTTTCTTTGCATTCCAATCTCAATTTGTAGTTCTGCTTTCACGTTAGGAGTTGCTTAGCCTCTGCACAGTGGCCTTTGGCTACTGATAGTGCACCCATCTGGCAGGAGTTAGCTCATCACTCTGTACCTCCTTTGTTCATGCCCGGCTCAAGCTGGTAACTTTCCATTAGAGGCATGGGTGAAGCCTCCAGAAGGGTTTAATATGTATTAGCGAACCCTGGGGCGTCAGTCCTCTCTGCAGACATCTTAGTGGTAAATGCCTGACTGGGCTCCTCTGCAGAGTATATGCTGAATAAAGTAAGTTCGTATTCTCTACTATCTGACTGACTCTTCATTTTGGGGAAGGCATAGCCGGTGGTTGTAAATGACGCGCGAGGCCCTAGAGGGCCCCGTTCTTCAGAGAAACAATGCCGTTTGGGGTTAAAGCTGTCAACGTATCCGAAAGGCGGCAAGGGGATAGACAAGGTAACTCTCTGCGTTTGCCATCCAGGTTCATAGAGAGCCTCCATTGTGTTTGAACAATATCATTACTGGTGGCACTAATGGCCATTCTAGCATCTGGTCAATTGAAGTTGGTTTTACCAGCAGAGTTAAAAACAACTCCGCAACCGCCCACTTTTTTCCTACCCATGATTAAGGCAGGGGACCTGTATACTAAGGGCATGGGTAAAGAACAGCAAACTTACACAGAGTCCTGAAGCAAAGTAGAGACCACGGTTCAACATTTTAAATTTTAAACAGTACCTTTCAGATGTTAGTTCAATTTCCAGAAGTGGCTTGGTATCTTTGGCGACCTCAGATCAAATTGGAGGTTTGACTGTAAAGGCCTCAAAAGAGTGGGCCCTGCCCAACCTCGAACAGCCACTGATGGGTTCAGACAGGCCATCTCTTTGCCCGGTGTCTTCCCGGGCACGTCTCACAAAGCGGGGGCTCCCAGAAAAAGAAAAACACACCTCCGGGTGCGGGATGAATGGCGTGAGCGGCGGCTGGCGTGTCTCTGGTTCCTATGGTCCTGCCCCCACCAGCACAATCAAGACAGGAGTTCCACAAAGCGAGGGTCCCAGGCAAAAGAAATGCATTATTTGGGCATGGGATGAATGGTGTGAGCAGCGGCTGCTGCAAGCGTCTCTGGGACCTGTGTTCCTGCCCCCACCAGCACAGTCAAGATGGGGGTCCAGTTGTTCTTTTGCAGTGGGGGGACTTAAAAGAAAGCTTTAAATGACACAGAGGTCTACCCTTCCTGCAGTGGCTCCAGACTCACTGCAGGGTGGTATGCTGCCCTTAGTGTATGAACAGGGCACATCCTATCCAGTTGTAAGTGTAAGGCTCCTACCTCTCATCTCCCAGGATGGTCCAATGTTGCTGGGGTGTGAATTTACCCTAAAAAATTAAAAGACAGGAGGCGTTTGGACAAACAGAAACATTTGGTTTAATTAAACACAGCAGCTGCGAGGCAGCACTCAGAGTCGGGTCTGTAGACTGTCTCAGAGTACAAGGGTGTTCAGCCGATTCTTATACATTTCACAAAGTATAATAAAACAAATACACATTCTCAAAAGCACTTAAATCTGGACCTAAACCAGGAACAATAAATATGATTATCTGATAGGGACAAAAGGTGGCTCTCGTTCTTGCATCGATATCGTGGGACAAAGTGTGTTTGTCCAGATGTCCCGCATGGAGAGTGTGTGATCAGAGTGCATGCTGTATCCTGATTGGTTGAGTGTTCCTAACTACATGTGACATCTACTTTTGTGGTATTTTGGGTATGTGAGCCCCTTCGACCAAAATAGTTTTTTGGAGCCAGTCTCCTTAGACTTGTTTGTGGTGCAGCTCCCTTTCTGGGGAATCAAATTGATCTGGGTTCTCCCTGAGCGCACATTTGTCCCCGGGTTCAGTGTAATTCCACCTATAGCATGTCTATCTATAAATATGGGCTTGCAGGGACTGCCTAATCATGTATCTTGGGCTGGAAGTAGCTGGGGATGGATTTGACAACAACAATATAATTTCTATATTGAAAGTACATCCAACACGATGATCATCACTATGGGTACATACAGTATAATCATTGCTATTACAGGTGCATACCGCTTGGTCATTGCTATTAAGGGCACATACACTGGCATTACTGGTGTTGCAAGTACACAGGTTGTCATTACTGAGATTGCGGGTACATATAATCATTGCAGGCACTTTGGCTATGGTATACATTGATATCATAAGATTACATTGATCATCCTTAGTAAATGTATTGTGGTTATGGCATACTTTGACATAATGAGTTTTGAATTGATCAACATTATCATGGCTGTATGGTTTATGGCTGTTGCCTACAGTAATATTACAGGGACTGCATTTATTGGCAGTGTTGCTACTCTTTTGCATGTTTTGACTAGTGTACACATTACATTACAGGGATTGCATTTGTTAGAATTATTGTTATGATGCAAACTGTTGTTATCATATACACTGTAATTACAATGGTTGGTATTGGCAGTCTTATGCGTACATATATCATGACATACATTGACATCAAATTCTTCCTTTCATCAATTTTATCACAATCAAGGCACACCTAAAGCTCCCTTTGTGCGTGGCTATCTAGAACAAATAAACAAAGCCCAGGTGTCACTCAGCCCAGACTGAACAGAGAGCAGCAGAAGGCACCAAAATGGCCAAAGTCATTAAATGTTAAATTTCTAAAAGGGGCCTTTGCTATACTAATTTAAAATCCAACTTCAAAATGAGTTGAGATTTTAAGATGAAAGTACAGTGACACCCAACTTGAAAAGTCTTTCACTTCCCAAATAGAGATCACACTTAAAAGATGTAATAAGGTAGTCAAAAGTGTTATCCAATGGAAGAGATAGGCCTTGCAGTGGTGAAAAATAACCAAGACATGTAAAATTTAAGAGTACATGTCCTGCCCTTTAAATACATTGCACCCTGACTTTGGGTTATATAGGCCTACTTTAGTGTCGACCTGTATCTATAGAAAAATTGACATTTTGGCCCTGGGAAGAGGTTTTCTTTCCAGGTCGAGACAGCAGTGTATAACTGCACAAACATGCTCTACAGTAGTTGGCCACAGACCTGGTTGAGGGGCTACTTATGTGGGTGGCACAATCAGTGCTGCATGCCCACTAATATAATTTAATTTACAGATCCTAGGCACGTGCAGTGCACTTTGCTCGGGACTTATAAGTAAATTAAATATACCAATTGGGGTTAAGCCAATACTACCAGGTTTATGGGAGAGAGCACAAGTACTTTAGCATCAGCAGTGGTAAAGTGCACAGAGTACTAGAGCCAGTCAAAATGAGATCAGACAAATGGAGGAAGGCAGGGTCTAAGTTTAGGGAAGACCACCCCAAAGCTGTCAGGTCACGTTTGGGATAGCCCTACATAAAGTAAGGTCTGAAACTGCATCATGCCGAAAGGATGATTGTTTCCAAAAAATGATTCTCACAAACACATTTTATATGTTTCTTGCTGCACAATCTGTTTCCCTTATGACTTTTACATTTTTATTTTTAGCAAATAATCTGTCCTACAAATTTAAACCGGAAAGATGAATTTTCGGTGCAGATTTTCCTCAAATGATTAATGCATTAGTTGCCTAATTCTGATATGTAGTTCCTACTATAATAGACAACTTTTATTTTTTAAGCATTTCTGTTTCAAATTGGAAACCATTTCAAAGAATGTCAGACAGGCAATATCCATCAGAGAAAAGAAAGTATGATGTAAATGCACAGACTGTTTTACACCGTTCTACTCCAATCTAACAAAATTAGGCCACATAACACTTCCTATCAAGAATCTGATTAAACAAACTGTGGTGTATTCAGTACTGCTTAAACCTAACCCATCAACTTGTATTAACTCATTTGAAATATTAACATATTGTTAGATGATCCAAAACATAGTCTAGATACAAAATTAAAAAAATGTTGCAAGTCACTTCTGCTTTTCTTTGCCCAGCTCCTGTTGACACAAACCTGGTCTCTTCTTCGCCCTTTGTTGCAGTCTTCACAGATCCGAGGTTCTAGTGCCAGGGGTGAACCATAAATCCTACATTTGGAGGTATTAGGGGTGTGAGTGCATGTGGGCTAAAGGCAATTTACCTCAGTAGCTAATCTGTTCCTCATGTGAAGACACCTGGGAGAGGTTGTCACCTTTACATATCAATAAGTCTCTATTCTGCCACTTCTTAAAATGTTTGAAACATTCCTTGTCTCTACAGACCAGGCAGCCCATTCTGAGTGTGGGGCTAGACATCTGGGGGTGTATGCCCTCTGACCATGTGATGTCCTGCCTAAGCATGGGCGGAAAATCCGTTACGCTCGCGGATTTTGCGGATTTTCGGTAAATTCGCAATCCGCGAGATTCGCGAATTTCCCGCAAAATCCGCAAATTCGCACGCAGCGGATTTTTTTTCTTTGCGGTGTAAGTTCGCAATTGCGAACATGTAGGTGCGGCGGGCAGCAACAATCTCGCACTCGCGAAATTACAAAAATTGCAATTCCGCACAAGAAATCTACTAGCAAGCAGCATAGACCTTCTGAAAATGATTATTTTTATCAGAATAACTCCTCAGGTTGACATTTGCCTGCACTTTTTTAGATTTGAGGCCTTTTGATTTTCTTTGGATAACTTTTGGATTAGAAATCAACTTTCTCATATAAGCTTGGTGGGGCATTAAAGTTGCTGTAATGCTGCTCTGCAGAAAAACGAGTTTTGCAAAAGTGAAAGCAGGTTCAAAAGTTCAAACTCATCATTAGTAACCGTTCCCTGCAGTGCTTCCTGACAAGGGCCCCTCCAAAGTTCAGTTGCTAGTTGCAACAATTGTTCAGTTGCTAGTTGCAACAATTGTTTGACCCTGCTCTGACCCTCACAGCAGGCTCATAGAATAGCTACAAGTAGGCCACAAAGGTCCTGGAAAAAAATTGCACTGCAACAGAAAGCAAATTACAGAGAAGGATGCAGGTGCCAGACTGGAATTTTAAAACAGTGACACATTAATAAATCAACCCCAAATTAATTCATGTCAGTTGAAGCAGGCAGGTGTGCTTGCTTTTTCCCCCCATTGATGTACCAGAGGGTGGCATGGGTAAAACAGAGGGTGGCAGGGGTGAAACAGAGGGTGCTGGGAACCTATGATGATGAACCAGACGTAGAAACAACATAATCGTGACCGTTGCGAGCCGACATGTAAGTTCGCGATTGCGAACTGTTACAAAACCCTCGCGAACTGTCAGAAATCCTTGCGAACTGGCAGAAACCCTTGCGAACACAAAAAAAAAAATCCGCAAATTCGCGAGAATTCGCGGATTTTGCGGATTGCGAGTTCGCAAATTCGCAAAATTTGCGAACGCCAGATTCACAAAATTCGCCCATGGTTAGTCCTGCCTGCATGGATCCAGATTTGCCCGGGGACAGGGAGAGGGTGGCTTTCTCTTTGAAAGTCAGCCTGCATGCATACCAGTGGCAGTAAATGCTTTGAAGCTCCCCACCTTGATCTGCCACGTCACTAGCAATCCTGCCAGAGATGATCTCCTTCCTGGGCAGGCCTTTTTCTGACTCCTGGGTGTGTTCACACTGCCTGGCAGGAGATCAGATTCCTGTCTGGCTGTTGAAGGCTGCCAGCCAGGCAACACGAAACGCTACGGCAATGAGGTGGTCAACCTACTGGGTAGCCGGCTAAGTGCATGCCATATCAGCCTCAACACTGGAATTGTGACAGGGAGCGAGAGGCACGTTGTTTGATACCAAACATGACCATTTCAGCGGTACTGTAATGGAGCTGATGACCTAGATTGTGCCCGAGTGCCCACCCATGTTCTCCTATGGACTGCAAAACCCCTTAATGGAAAGGGTCACTATAGGGACATATAAACTTGCATTTATATGCCTCAACCTTTAATATACTGCACCCTGCCTTCTGGGAATAGGAGGCCTATCTTAGGGGTGACTACCATAAATTAAAGATAGTGCCTTGAACTTGCAACACATGGTGAGGGCAGAGTTGAGATGTAGTAGTGTGCACTGTTCCTGCAGTCTGTAATAGCAGGCTTGCTGTCATCTGTTTTCTTAGGTCACTCAGGGTGGTGCAAATAGTGCTTCAGTTCCTGTTGATTCCTCTAACACCCATGCCCCAGGAGCCCTTTGTACCACTTTATTGGGCACTTATAAGCAGGTTAAAGTCTGTGCCAATTGAGAGTATCAATTTGCTACATCATGTTTTAGGGCAAGAGCACTGGCACTGGGGCCAGGTTACCAGGCTTTTGTGCACTTTCAGAGTCATAAACAAGAAGTTTGTAGTCTAAATGGAGGCAAAAGGTGGTGTGAAACCTGCAAGAAAACTGTTTTCCTACATATATTCCCCCCAGCTAACACGTCTAGGACTCTCAACCCCACTCGGGGTGAGATTTCTTGACTTGTCCATTGAGAACACCTCTTGCAGTCATACAGGATCGATTACGCATCACGCATTACGAGGGGGCAGAGTGAGGTCTCCGTCGTTTTTCCCTACATCTTTGACCCCGTTTCTGCCCTGTAACCAGCCTGCAATTGCAGTCGTGATCTGACCCGATCCGCTAGTTGGCAGTGGGGGGTCATGCGGGGGTCGGGCAGCCGCTCCCGAAGAGATCCATTCAAAGTGTGTAACAAAAGGGGGGCAGGAGGAGGATCCAAAGTGATCCAGTAGGTCTTAAGTTACCACTCAAAGGAATGAATGGAAGGTCCAGCCACAGTCGTAGCCCTGGTTAATGTAGACAACAAAAGGGAATTGGCTGTTCCAAAAGGTAAAGGAAAGAAAAGAAGGTCACTAAGGTGCAAGGGGTAGTACTCAGACGTGAGCTAACCCTGGGTTTCCAATATGTTGGATATAATGGCCTCACACACCCTTCTTGCGAGTGTCATGCTTCATCATAGGCAATGCTCCTCGTTGGGCAGGCGGTGCAATGCCCAACGGGCACACCTCGAAGAGGGGCTCTTTATAGGAGATCTTTTATCCAAATGCCTATGGGTGAAGTGTGGGTGAGGGGCCAGGACAAGGTAGATGGTGTGGCTGAAGATAAAATGATTCAGAAAAGGGGGGTGGTGATGGACAGAGTATCTGAATTAAGCAGAACACTCCTACCCAATCAACAGATCAGGGCTTGATCATCACCGTTTTTAGCTCACTGCACCATCCCAGCTCAGAACCTGGCTACATGCAAATTAGTCTGTCCCTGGCCCAGTGAATCATGGGAACAGGGCAGACCAAACTACCAAGCCAATTCTTTTACTGGAAAGGAAACAAGCTTCCGGGGACCGGTTTCTGGCAATACAGCCGTCTTCGGCCCGGCTTGCTTGAATCCTGATGGTGCAGTGAGCAAGGGACTCATGTCTGAGCATACCCTTCCACGCTTATGGTGGACAAAACGATTCAGAAAAGGGGGGTGGTGATGGACAGAGTATCTGAATTAGGCAGAACACTACTACCCAGTCAACAGATCAGGGCTTGATCCATCACCGTTTTTTAGCTCACTGCACCATCCCAGCTCAGAACCTGGCTACATGCAAATTAGTCTGTCCCTGTCCCATTGCATCATGGGAACAGGGCAGACCAAACGACCAAGCCAATTCTTTTACTGGAAAGGAAACAAGCTTCCGGGGACCGGTTTCTGGCATTACAGCTGTCTTCAGCCTGGCTTGCTTGAATCCTGATGGTGCAGTGAGAAAGGGACTCATGTCTGAGCATACCCTTCCACGCTTATGGTGGACAAAACGATTCAGAAAAGGGGGGTGGTGATGGACAGAGTATCTGAATTAAGCAGAACAATCCTACCCAGTCAACAGATCAGGGCTTGATCCATCACTGTTTTTTATCTCACTGCACCATCCCAGCTCAGAACTTGGCTACATGCAAATTAGTCTGTCCCTGGCCCAGTGCATCATGGAAACAGCGCAGACCAAACTACCAAGCCAATTCTTTTACTGGAAAGGAAACAAGCTTCCGGGGACCGGTTTCTGGCATTACAGCCATCTTCGGCCCGGCTTGCTTGAATCCTGATGGTGCAGTGAGCAAGGGACTCATGTCTGAGCATACCCTTCCACGCTTATGGTGGACAAAACGATTCGGAAAAGGGGGGTGGTGATGGACAGAGTATCTGAATTAAGCAGAACACTCCTACCCAGTCAACAGATCAGGGCTTGATCATCACCATTTTTTAGCTCACTGCACCATCCCAGCTCAGAACCTGGCTACATGCAAATTAGTCTGTCCCTGGCCCAGTGCATCATGGGAACAGGGCAGACCAAACTACCAAGCCAATTCTTTTACTGGAAAGGAAACAAGCTTCCGGGGACCGGTTTCTGGCATTACAGCCGTCATCGGCCCGGCTTGCTTGAATCCTAATGGTGCAGTGAGCAAGGGACTCATGTTTGAGCATACCCTTCCACGCTTATGGTGAACAAAACGATTCAGAAAAGGGGGGTGGTGATGGACAGAGTATCTGAATTAAGCAGAACACTCCTACCCAGTCAACAGATCAGGGCTTGATCCATCACCGTTTTTTAGCTCACTGCACCATCCCAGCTCAGAACCTGGCTACATGCAAATTAGTCTGTCCCTGGCCCAGTGCATCATGGGAACAGGGCAGACCAAACTACCAAGCCAATTCTTTTACTGGAAAGGAAACAAGCTTCTGGGGACCGGTTTCTGGCATTACAGCCGTCTTCGGTCCGGCTTCCTTGAATCGTGATGGTGCAGTGAGCAAGGGACTCATGTCTGAGCATACTCTTCCACGCTTATGGTGGACAAAACGATTCAGAAAAGGGGGGTAGTGATGGACAGAGTATCTGAATAAAGCAGAACACTCCTACCCAGTCAACAGATCAGGGCTTGATCCATCACCGTTTTTTATCTCACTGCACCATCCCAGCTCAGAGCCTGGCTACATGCAAATTAGTCTGTCCCTGGCCCAGTACATCATGGGAACAGGGCAGACCAAACTACCAAGCCAATTCTTTTACTGGAAAGGAAACAAGCTTCCGGGGACCGGTTTTTGGCATTACAGCCGTCTTCGGCCCGGCTTGCTTGAATCCTGATGGTGTAGTGAGCAAGGGACTCATGTCTGAGCATACCCTTCCACGCTTATGGTGGACAAAATGATACAGAAAAGGGGGGTGGTGATGGACAGAGTATCTGAATTAAGCAGAACACTCCTACCCAGTCAACAGATCAGGGCTTGATCCATCACCATTTTTTAGCTCACTGCACCATCCCAGCTCTGTCCCTGGCACAGTGCATCATAAGAACAGGGCAGACCAAACTACCAAGCCAATTCTTTTACTGGAATTACAACATGGCCTTAAGCAACCAAGGGAATAATCACTCTGCCCTTTTTTCACCTCCGGCTATGGTGACTTAATGCACCCATTCTACCATTGTATGCACTTTATATATATTTACATACATACATACCTTCCACTGTAATATATACGTTTATATATAGGCATATACATCAATTCATGAGCGATAACTTTAGACAATTCAATAGTGATGAATCAATCTTTGTAACACCACCAACACAGACTAATGGTCTTTACATATGCCTATCACTGAAATACCTATTTTTGTCTGTAATGTTAAGTATCGGGTCATCCCCCTTTTTGGTTTTTCTTCCAGAAACATAGTTCCTTACACTCGCTATTAACTACACCACCTCCACTCCATCATGGCCGCCACACTAACTGGCGTTATCACATGACCCACCGGCACCAACCTTGTCCAGTTTGAGAGCCACGCCCACCGCTATCCGGACCCGGTAGAGATGGGCAGGCGTGATCATCGCTGACACAGGCAGCAGAAAGTAAGTGACCTGGCTGCTAGCTACACCCGCAGGGCTGACATAGATATCTCCCGCAGCGCTTTGCTTGATTATGTGATCACTATTTCGATTGTGTGGACCCCGTGCAGGGTTGTGCGAACACCACATAGAGGTTGCACTAAGTACAGTTCCTGGGTTGTAAATGGTAACGATCTCGGTGTCGCCATGCGGGCGATACACACGCCGTAATCGCTCACCAAACGCGCTGTTTCCAACCGACACAGGCAGCAGGAAGTGAGTGACCTGGCTGCTAGCTACACCCCCAGGGCTGGCATAGATATCTTTCCCAGCACTTTGCTTGTTTATGTGATCACTATTTCGATTGTGTGGACCCCGCACAGGGTTGTGCGAACACCACATAGACGTCGCACTAAGTACAGTTCCTGGGTTATAAATGGCAACGATCTAGGTGTCGGCATGTGGGCGATACACACGCCGTAATCACTCGCCAAACGCGCTGCTTCCAACTAGTATTATCATGCTTACCAGGAGGGGCACGACCTGGCAGAGTTAAGTAGTTTTTAATTAACATTAGGCATGCCCTTCAGTACGAGGTGCAACTTCATTTTTCAAGATAGTAACAACAGCGGACATTTAATTTAATACTTTGGGCACATCAACAACCTTGGTGTAGAATAAGCCGCATACTGGGTGCGTTCTGCTTTAGACATTGGTCTTCATATACTGACCATCTAATTGGTCCCTTCCGCTTCTGTGACTATATTGCCTTACAATCCAAATCAGACCTTGGAACATATCCACACAGCCTTCGGCGTTTTATATATATTATTTCCATTATCCTGGTAGATTTAACAATACGCCTATTCATACATGACCGTTTTGGCAGAGCTACTCCTTAGGGTAACTTCCAGACCTATAGTTACACTTTAACTCGAGAGAGGGTTTACAACCTTTCTGAGCCCGGTAACTTTGGATTTCATCCATTGGCTAATTATTACCCCCCTCTCCCCACTCCTAATGATAACCTGCTATTCACAAAGCAAACCCTCTACACGAACGCTGAGGGCGCAATGAGAGAGGCTTTCTCATATCCTAACATCCTCTTACACTTACCCTCCCTTCCTAGCCTCAGTCCTTATGTTTTCTCCCCTGATGTCAGACCTACCGGGTACTGTTGACACATTTTACTCTAACTATTAGGTGAGTACCTTGCTCCTCTGGTTTTAATTCTATACCTGATATGATTGGTGCTGCAACTCATTGTTTTTATACATCCAATTTTGGTTTCGCCACTTTGGTTTTTAGCCACATACTACACCTATCACTTGTATGTCACAATGTCACAGTGTGCTCACGGTCACTACAGGGATCACGGATTGTCACTTACCTGTGGTAACGATCTCTTTTGTCTCCCAATTTAGGCAAGAGACGGTGTTGAACAGGTAGTACAATATGTGTGCTGTTTGCAGCCTGATACTTTTATAGCTCATGTTTATGTAGATAGTAGGTATTAATAGGTCCTGAAGAATCACAGCTAATGAGCTTGAAGCGAGAAACATGTTGACCATACCCTTCACATCGTAGTACTGTATCATTCCTGGAAACCTAAGTTCCAGCGAATACAGGCTACCCTTGATTTTATTTGCGGCAGAGGACCACGAGAATAAAATTATTTTCCGGTACCTTGTGCCTCATTTTATCTTCACCCACACCATCTACTCTGTCCTGGCCCCTCACCCACACTTCACCCATAGGCAGTGGGATAAAAGATCTCTGATAAAGAGCCCCTCTTCGAGATGTGCCCGTTGGGCATTGCACCGCCTGCCCAACGAGGAGCATTGCCTATGATGAAGCATGACACTCGCAAGGGTGTGTGAGGCCATTATATCCAACATATTGGATACCCAGGGTTAGCTCTCGTCTGAGTACTACCCCTTGCACCTTAGTGACCTTCTTTTCTTTCCTTTACCTTTAGGAACAGCCCAGTTCCCTTTTGTTGTCTATCCATTCAAAGCGCTCAGAAGCAAGAAAAAGAAATGGAAAAAAATCTGTAGAAAGTGGCAGGAGCGGCTGGTGGTAGCTGGCGGCTGCAGTGAGAGTTAGCCTTCGGTAGTGCTGGGGAGGCGGCCTGACCAGGTCGGGTACAGCCCGCAGCCCAGCCTTGCATGCTCTGCTTGCCTCCCTCTCTTCCTTTCTTCCTACCCTAGTCACACGCCCCAGCCATGACAGTTCACAACAGCCTAGAAATAGTCCAGAGCCTACAGTGGCCAGGAGCACCAGAAGTTGCTCTACTCATCCAAGGAGGAAAAAGGAAATTAGGGGAAAAGTGATAGGGGGAGCCCCTGATCCCCTATCCCCTACCCTCTACAAATAGTGAACAACAGCAACTTGCTTTGTGGCAGAAACTGACTAAGCAAGTCACATCGCATCTTTCATGGGTCAGGAAAAACTCCTTGTCCCGCGCATTACAACCTGCCCCGTACAATAAGATCCGGAAAAATCAGAGTCGCTGTAGGAAAGCCACAAGGAAAACCTAAAAGGGAAAAAGGGGGCCAACAAGATGCGGGCAGCCAAAGCAGAACCCAGGACTCGGAATCAGAGATCGATCAACACAAGAACATGGATACTGACATGGACAATGCCAAAGAAGGCACCCTGAGCCTCACTATCACCACTAGCCCAATCACCAGAACTAGTGCCAAATGCAGCAAGAGGGCACTAATAACAGATTTCTCAAATGTATGCAGCAGACTATCTCCGGAGAAACACAAAGCTAACAAGGAAGCCAAGGAAGCTAAAGAAGCTATGCAAGACAATATCACCGATGACACCAATGAAACACACAAAGAGTAGGCAACAGGAACAGCGATAACAAAATAGTAAAGAATGAAAGAATGGAACAAGGGGATCTTATGCCCTTCACAAAAATAGTAATTTGTTCTTTATTGAGGGTAGTTGTAGCACGGTTGATTGCATGTTTGATAAACGGGTCTTTATATAATTTTTTAATGTTCAGGCTATTTTGTCGTCGTGACTACATGCTTGTTTTCAAACGTGAATAATTGAGCAACAGCAGCACCTGTTCTTTTTTTTTTCTTTTCATTTTTCCAACTGTATTACCTGGCATGAGATCACCAGTAGCAAACTATAGATTTAGAATTCACTGAGCTTTGCCTAACTTTACTGGAACTCTTTCCTGGCCAGTCAGTAATTTGAATACTTTTAACAAAGGACACACTATATCACACAATGACTTAGCCTGGCCATTGTATAATGGTTATAATGATTATTCAGTAGTTTTAACATATGTAGGAAAACGCGCCTTGAAAGATTCTTGAACCAAGACTTGGACCATGTTATTTTGTCTAAGGATTTAGCAAAGACATTGCACCTGCTGTATAGCTGATGCACTTTAATATACATCTGCCCTGCGACTATTGCAGAGGCTGCAAAGGCTGATAGTTTTTCCTGATCTTAGGAAATCACCCGAACAGAAAGTTTGAGAGGCTCCTGGTAGGACAATGGGAAAAATCTAGGCAATAGAGTCAGCTACTGGCAGGAAGAAGATAGCAAAGACCAGCAAAATAGTTACATCTGCAGCAGATAATTGTACATTGGCAGCGATTGACAATTTAATTGAAGAGGTGGAATCCATGCTAGCGAAAGGGCACCAAGGGCACCACAAAGATTTCCACATACGTCAGTAAACGAAGTAAAGAGAGTACCACAAAACAAAGCACAGTACTACTAACACCTCCAGTAATCGTACATCAGACCCAAGTGACTCTTACACCTATGCAAGTTAATCCCTCCCCAATAGCCTCTCCCAGGCAAGATATCATAGGGAATGATAGCAGTCTGGTTAACATTTCACACCGCACACCACCACAGCTGAAACCTGGCGTTCCTTGCACAAATAGGTTTTTCCCCTTTATGGCCCTATCTGACAAAGTAGTGGAAGACAAACACCAATATTGTCCCAAATTAATAGAGTTGGCAACTGTTGCTCCAATGTAAAAATAGTGTACTCACGTACCCATCGGATTATTAAGGACATGAAGGTTGAAGTAGGGTCCCTGAGAGCGCTGATAGAGGGACTCACTACATTAGTCAAATCATTATTGCAACCTAGTCCTCCTCCTACACTTCCAGCTACACGAGAGCCATGCGCTACAGCAAGGCGACCATAGCCGATATCACAAGGCATCAGGAACACTATCTTACACACAAAGCAAACACCTTTCAGGGGCCAATTTATAACCACTGGCACCCACAACCACCGCCAGTAGCCGCTGCTTACCCTAATCAAATATTCTCTGATCTTGATGGGAATCATGCAAACTGCCCTTTTGCACGAGCAGGTTTGCATGGTACACTTAACTACCAGAAGGTTTGGGTGAACAACTGAAATATAGAATCCAAAATATAGACAGGACAGAATATTGACTCTAAAATATAGACTGGACAGAATATCGAATTACCAAATATAGTTAGTCAGAATATCGAATTTGGGGTTGGAAATATCGATTTCCATAATATCAAATTTAAAATATAAAAGCTTTCCATAATATCGATTTTTTTTTGTGTTATGTATGGTAGTATATGTATTAAAATTATGTATTAATTTTGTAATGTATGTTTAATTTTCTTAAAGTAATGAATGTTATGTTATTTAAATTTTGCCTAATTTAATTCCATAGCGGGTTGGGGCTTTATAAGGGATTAGGGTGGGAAGTAATTTAATTATAGTAAATTAAATATTAATATTTATTTATATGTATTGATAATTAATTGATTGATAATTAAATATTAATTGGTAATTCATTTTTATTAATTGAATAATTGATAATTATGTTTATTTATTTATTAATGAAATTTAGTTAAGCGCGAACATTGCCCATGGGCGTCTCGGCGCTGCTACTTCTGCAAAAATTCTCCACGACTGGTTCTTTAGGGGATCACTGATTAAACAACCAGGTTTTCAGCTTTTTACGGAATGAAAAAAGGGAGGGGCTGGTCCTGATGGACTGAGGTAATGTGTTCCACAATTTTGGTGCCGCGACCAAAAAGCGGCGATCTCCCCAGGAGACAGTCTTGGTGCGTGGCACCACTAGTTTGTTGAGGGTAGAGGATCGAAGTAGTCTCGAGGGGCTATAAGGTGTCAACTGGTCTTTAAGGAACTCGGGTCCTTGTTTATGCAATGATTTATATACGATGCATAATGTCTTGACCTTCATGCGGTTTCTAATTGGGAGCCAGTGATAGTTTCTGATTGTATCGGCGATGGGTTTATGTTTGGGGGTTCTAGAAAGTAATTGGCTGCCGCATTTTGTATAGTCTGCATTTTATTGATTACACGGGTCTGGGCATTGGCAAATAGGCCATTGCAGTAATCCAGTGAGGATAGCACTAGGGAACTTATCAGGGTTTTGCCCGCACTATCGGGTAGGAAGGGGAGAATTTTCCTTACTAATCGTAGCTTATGAAAAGCTGTGGCCGATGTCTGATTGGCATGGGCAACAAAATTAAGGTCATTGTCAAAGACAACGCCCAGGTTCCTTACTTTAGAAACTGGTTTAGGAGCGGGTTGTGGGTTTATAGGGTAATAGGGTGGGGACTAATTTAATTGTAATAAAGTTAATATTTCTTTTTATTGATATGTATTGATAATTCATTGCTTGATTAATACATTTTTATTATTTGTTAATTATTTTGTATTAATTGATAATTAATTTTTATTAATTGGAAATACATTTTTATTAATTGATTAATTGATAATTATGTTAATTGTATTATTCATTATTATTCATTATTTGGAGTGGGTTGTGCGTTTATAGAGGAATAGGGTGGGAAGTAATTTAATTGTAATTAAGTAAAAATTTATTTTTATTTCTATGTATTGAGAATTAATTGATAATTATTAATTTGTAATTCGTTTTTTAATTGGTAATTCATTTGTATAAATTGGTAATTATCTTTTATTAATAATAAATTGGTATTGATAATTAATGTAATTTTATTTTAATATTAAATCATTACTTTCCCTACTGTTACACTCTTTGGAGTGGGATAGTAGTTTTTACCTCTACGCTATCTAACGCTTTCCCTACTGTTGCACTCTCTGCAGTGGGAATAGTAATCTTTACCCTCCCGCTATCCAAAGCTTTCCCTACTGTTGCACTCACTGGAGTGGGAATAGTAATTTTTACCCCTATGCTATCCAACGCTTTCCCTACTGTTGCACTCACTTTAGTGGCAATAGTCATTTTTACCCTCTCACTATCCAACAAATGATCTACTTTTGTTTACATTGCATTTATTATTTTTACATTTTAAGCTTTTTTACATTATTTTTAAGTATGTTTTATTTAATTGTTTCTAATTTTTAATTACTTTTATATTATTTTTAATACATTAAAAAAATTCGATATTCTAGTAAACTATATTTTAACATTTTATATTTTGGATTCGATATTTTAGTACTTACCTGTTTGTAAATAGGGATTCTACATTCTGTACTTCAATATTTTGGAATCGATATTTTGGGAATTCTATGTTATGTCCCTCGATATTAAAACACTGAACCGAGGACTTGCAATCTGTCTCAAAATCAGTCATTGTTATACTACAGTATGAATTACCGAGTACATACACCTCGGCCCCATTTGTCGTTAGCAAACAAAATCATCATGGTGAATGTCCCAAAATTAGGTGTAAGGCAAGGGCCAGAGCGGGAAGACTCCTTGATCAACAAAGCAATCTGTTGGATCTGCCATGTCAGGGGCTGTGGCTTGATAATCCGAGAGGATATTATCAGGGCACGCAGATGTACATCACCAGGACAATCAGTAGATTACATTGAGCTGACACTGACAGGACCAGTATTGGTCGATAATCTACTCACTCTGGAATTTCGCACTTGTTCCCCTGACTCTTCCTCTATTCAATTCAATTCAAATGTTCTATCCCCCACAGGTCAACTCAGCCACTATTAGTGCAAGATATAAGACAGAGTAGCTCTAAACTAGAACACAATGACTGACGTCCGGATGGAATCCATCGATACACCAGACCTCAGCCTCCTCCGCAGTTCAGGGTGTTACTAGACTGAGTGGAAAACTCCTCTGAATAGTCCCAAACTGTTATAAGCACAGGTAGCGTTGTCAGTGATTTGAATAATTTAAATGAGCTGGAGGGGACTCCACGACATGAGGGTACATACCCTACCATATGCTCCAATAATCCAACACATAAAACGAATGCGATAGGTCAAACAAGTATGGCCATATTATCCTGGAACGTAGCTGGACTAAATAAAAGTTTGAAGAATCGGATTGGCATAGCTACAAAGACAAATTTGTTATGTCTTTTCCAGGAGGCATGGTTACTTACACCTCCACATGTTACGGTATAAAACATTATAAGAACGCAATTCCCACTCAGAGAGGGAGACCATTGGGGGGGTCTTGTGACCTGGATTAAAATAACACTGGGGATGAGATCTGGGAACTTTACTATAGATTCACCAGACCTGCTTGCATTTGGCAATTTTGCATCATCGTGACTCGTCCTTTGGGCCGCTGCACCTAAGAGAGAGCGGCTGCCACTGAGTGCCCGCAGCTTTGCCAACTTTGCATCATCGTTATCCCACCTCTGGGCCGCCGCAGCTAAGAGAGAGCTGCTGCCGTTGAGTGCCCGCATCTTGCTCACTAGTGTTGAGGATTGTCATTATCGTCATGTATGCTGCCGCAGCTAAGAGAGAACTGCTGCCGCTTTGAGCCCACCATGGAGTTGCAAGACGAGAGTCATCAGCACCACCAGCCTGGGCTGTCGCAGCCACATGTTGCTGCAGCTGAGAGTCCGCCTGTCCCGAGTTCCCGAATCATTGTGGGTAAATGCTGCGGTCCCCTGCAGCCAAGACTTGTTGTCACTGGGAGTCCTCCTGTCACCTTCTCTGCTTCTTCGAGAAGCTGAGTGCTGTGTCCCTTTTCAACGGCAGGTATCTGGTGCGCACCGGGTCACTTAGGCCCCGGCCTTGAACTCAGTCAGCGTCACGTTCTGGTGAATACGTTATCGCCTTTTTGAGTCCCTATTGGTTTACGTGCATTGTAGCTTGTTAAAACGCTTTGAAAGTCTTGAGTTAAACCTTAGATAAAGACACTATTCTTCTATACCTTCGTGAGTTGTGTCTTTTTGTGGTGTTGTTACTGCTTTGTTGTGCATGGTCATAAATTCTTCACACACTGCCTCTGAGATAGGCCTAACTGCTCGTGCTACGTTACCACAGGGTTGAGCAGGGGTTGTCAAAGAGGGTAGCCCACTTGCCCTAACTTAGGAAGAAGGGTCCCAATTTGGACATTGGCACCAGCCATTACCAACTAGAGACCCCCATTTCTAACATTGGCAGCCAGCAGTGAGGATCAGGACTTGCATTTATGATCCACGTACAATAACTGGTAGACACCACTAGTGAGTGTACACGAAAGCGCAGCCACAAGTTTTTTTTATTGTTTGGTTGGTTGTTCTAGTATTGAATTGTTGATCGCAGACATGAGTATTGTTATCGCCAATGCTTTGGTGGAAGGAAATATTAGATACCTATACTGCCAGACAGCTGAAGTCATTTTGTAAGCTATTCACCGTCCCTGAGATAGGTCTCTCTAGGAAGGAGGAGTACCAGAAGGCGCTGAAGGCCTGGTGGGAAGTAAATAGAGTCCACAGGGGATGAGGAAGAGAATGCTGGAGGGCAGCAGGATGATGCAGTAGAGCGTGGGAGATAGAACACCCTTCAATCAAGGTATTAGTGTATCCCAACGGAGCATGACCCAAGGGGTGCTGGAGGACAGGGAGAGAGATAGGAGGCATAGTTTGGAGATAGCTTAATTGGAAGGTCAGTAGGACCTTGAGAGTAAGAAGTTAGACATTGATAAGAATTGATTGCCAATTGAACTTGATAAAATGAAAATGGAGCATGAGAGAATATTGAGGGAGATAGAGATCAGGGTTAGGAGTGTCCCGATCTTACCTTTAGTAACTCCTGAGAGTAGAGTTTATATTCCTAATGTTGTCATTAAGGATTTTCACAAGAGTGAGGATATTGGGCAATGGTTTGCCACATATGAGATAGCACTTGTGTCCCACCGGGTCCCTGAGAAGGATAGGGGAGCGGGTTTGTGGCGTCGCTTTGTGAGGGATGGTAGGGATACCTTGTTGGACCTGCCTGAGGAGAGCAGGATGGTGTATGCCCATTTGAATAAAGCTTCGATGACCCTGTATGGTATGACTCCAGAAATGTACTGGCAGAGGTTTAGAACCTGTATGAAGTTAGAGGGTACCCCAGGGGTTGAAAGTGTCTTATTTCAGCAGAGCAATGGATTGCTGGGTAAAAGGTAGCAAAGTGGAAACATTTGAGCAATTGTATGACTTGTTTGCATGGGAGCATATTTCTAGTAATTGTTTCCCAGAGCTATGCCAGCAACTGATTGATAGCAAGCTGACTAATCCTGGGAAGCTTGCTGGGTGAGCACCAGGGTCTGCAACGGTTTTGTGGGAGACTTCGCCAGAGGTGGGCAGGGTCCCCAGCAGACCAGTGGGGGAACAAGGGTAAGCTGAGGGAGTTTCAGAGAGGGTCCCAGAGTAATTTCCAAGGGAACCAAGCAGTGGTGTCCCAGCCTACCCTGGAGAAGAAGCCAGTGTCCCTGACAGTTAGGCCTGTTCAAAGGGGCCACTCACTAGGTTCAAGTGTGGTCGAGTGGGCCACAGGTATTATGATCCCCAGTGTACCCAGAGGGACCCCAATGCATCCCCTTGTGCACCACCCCGTGCACCATTCTGCCAGATTGCCAGTGTAGCCCGGGGGGGAGATGGAGATCCACGGTGGGTGGGATCCCATAGAATTAACCATTGTCTCACTAGGAGACTTTGAGAAGGTCCCTAACCCCACACTGCCTAATAACACTAAAGAGTACCGCCAGTGGGTGACCATCAATATCCATAAGGTGACGGCTCTCAGGGACACCGGAGCTAGTGTGACTGCTGTCAGCTCCAGGTTGGTGTCCAAAGAGCAGGTTGTCCCCCATGCATTCTGCTCTGTAGTGTCAGCAGACAACTCAGAGAGCCAGTGTGAGGTGGCTCTCGTCCCTTCAAGTGGGGGGGTCTCATGAACTCTTCAAGTGGTTGTGAGGCATGCCATGCCTGTCGACTGTCTGTTGGTTACTGATCTAGAGAACTCCCCATGAACTACGGTGGAGAGAAAGTCTCATTTGGAAATGTTGGGCCTGCCTGAGTGGGCGTGTACGACCACTTGGTCCATGGCAGCTCAATAGGATTTTCAGGAGGGCCTGGAGCCTGAAATATTGCCCAGGACGCTGCCTCAAAGAGAAGGGGTAGGAAGCAGGGGTAGCTAGCCCCCATGGTTCCCACAGTCCTTGAGGGAGCAGACCCTGAGGGGGATGTCCTGGAACCTACAGGGGAACAAGTAGCTGAGCTGGGGGATCTCCCAGAGCTTACCATTGGCAGCAGAAAGGGGGGCCCTCCAGGGAGAAATTTTTCAAGCTACAAAGAACCTGCCCTTCTCTTGAGGGGGTGCGGCGACAGGCCGCCGCCCAGGCTGCAGGTGATCAGACAGGGTCACATTGGATCTATTGGGAGAATGACCTCCTTTAGAGCGAGCCTAAGGTTGCTGAGCCTGGGTCAGCGCATGTGCTGGGGGTACCCCAGCGCTTCAGTACCTTCCTAATAGAGTTGGCTCATGATGTGCCATTAGCCTAACATCTGGGGCGGACCAAGACCTTGGAGAGGCTGGTCACCCACTTCTATTGGCCCCAGATGTGCAGGAGCTGAGATGCTCACTGCTGGATGTGTGAGACTTGCCAGGCAAGTGGGAAGAGTGGGAGAAGATGAAATCCCCACTAAAGCCCTTTCCCATTGTGCGTACCCCATTCGAGAGAGTGGGCATTGATATTGTGGGACCTCTGGATCCCAAGACAGCCATGGGCCACAGGTCTTGTTGGATCATGCCACCAGGTACCCTGAGGCCATCCAGCTCAGGAAAAGTGACTGCCCCGGTGGTGGGACGGGCACTGATGGGGATTTTCTACAGCATGGGATTCCCCGGAGAGGTGGTATCCAATAGGGGAACTAATTTTATCTACAAATACATGAGGTCTCTGTGGGAGGAGGGTGGGGTAACGTATAAGTTCACCACTCCTTACCTCACCCAGGGTAATGGGCTGGTTGAGAGATTCAAACTGACCCTTAAGTTCATGATTATGGACCTATGTGATCCCATGAGGCGTAAGTTGGATGTCCTCTTGCCATGCTGTTGTCTGCTTACCGTGAGGTACCAAAGAAGTCCTTAGGGTTCAGTTCCTTTGAGCTGCTATATGGTCACATGGTTATAGGGCTTCTGAGTCTGGTCAAGGAAGGCTGGGAGCAATCTCCCAGGAAAACTCCCCGGGATGTGTTTAGTTACATGCTGGCCTTCTGAAACCAAACTCGGCGTTTCAGGAAACTTGCTGAGGCAAACCTGGAAGCCAGCCAGTAAGAGATGAAACACTGGCACGATCAGAATGCCACTCTGATCAAGTTTCAGCCTGGACAAAAGGTTTGGGTCATGGCACCAGTGGAGCCCTGTGCGCTCCAGGATAGGAGGACCGGCCCCTTTGAGGTGGTGGAGCGCAAGAGTCCTGTTACCTACATGGTGGACTTGCAGTCCCTAAGGAACCCCTTGCAGGTCCTGCATGTTAACTGCCTGAAGCCCCACTTTGAGAGGTCTGAAGTGGGCATTCTTCTGGCCACAGATGCTGGTATGGAGGAGGAGAGTGAGCCCTTTCCTGACCTCCTGTGTGCAGGGGAGTGAGATGGGGTAGTAGAGGGTGTGGTCCTCTCCACCGCACTTACTCCTGAGAAACTGGGTTATTGCCGCCAACTGTTGGGACAATTCACTGATTTGTTCTCCCTGTTGCCTAGTGTCACTGAATGATGTGTCCATGACATTGACACTGGGGACATACAGTTCCAACATCATTTATTCTGGAATGTGTCAGAATACCTTTATGTGAGAACTTTTTCCTATTTCAAAATTCTTTGTTCCAACAACAGAAAGGGGTGGCCATGGGCGCAAATTTTGCCCCAGACATTGCGAATATTTATATTGCATGCTTCGAGGATGAACACATATGGCACACTTCCAATCCATTTTCTAATAACATCCGTAAGTGGCTGCATTATATAGATGACGTGTTTATGGTATGGCATGGCACTGCTGATCAATTGAACAACTTTCACCAGTGGTTAAACTCTAGAAACACCAATTTACAGTTTACAATGGAACATAACACCCAAGAGATGCCGTTTCTTGACATTACTATCAAAATAAATACCAACCATCAGTTCGTACACCACTTTGTTTACTAAGAAAACAGCCATAAACACCCTTTTGCGCTACACAAGTCATCACCCTCAGGCATTAAAAGATGGATTACCGTTTGGGCAATTTCTTCGCTTACGAAGAAATTGTACCTTTAAAGATGACTATTTCAGTGAGGCAAAAAAACTCAAGGATAAACTACAAGTTTGTGGCTATCCTTCCAGATTACTGAGAAAATCAATGAAAAGGGCCTGGTATAATAACTGTGAGGCGCTTTTAACTGTCAACGAACGACAAAACAAACCGAACATTGTCTGTGTGTCAACATTTGGCTCACACTCTAATGCTATCAAGAGAATTGTTTGTAGACAATGGAATTTACTTTAATCTATCCCTGAATTCAAACAAAAAGCTTTATTTGCATTCAAAAGAGGCACCAATTTACAGGATATGCTGATACATGCCTATGAAGATACTTCACCAGCAAACACTATTGACAATATGAGGCAAATAATTCCACTAGTTGGCCACCACAAATGTAATAACTGTGCGGCATGTACCACTACTAAAACTGTGAAAACCTGTAAAATCAACAATGTTAACTTTACAGCGAAAACCTTCTCTAACTGTAATACCACAAATGTAGTTTATTGCAATCAATGCCCTTGCCTGTTACACTATCTAGGTAAAACTATCCAGCCCATCAAAAAACGGATCCTGCAACATCAGTCGTGGATCAGATGTAAGAAAGATAACGCACCTCTGGTTGAGCATTATCTGCAATTGGGCCATAAGGAAACAGACATGCTGTGGTGGGTCCTAGAGGTTATCAGACCCAACAAAAGACAGAACAACATTGACAGGGTTCTCTCATTGAGAGAAGGCAAACTCATCTGTTTAAAGGATACCATTAAACGTGGTTTAAATTCAGTAACTGAATGGCATGCTTTAGCATGCCTATCTTATTCAGTTTTTCTGTCCAGATATTTCTTTATCGAAAGGTCCTAGAATTTGTTCTTTCACTGAATGCCTATTCCCTTCTTAGTTTATTGTTAGTAAGGTTACACTTTTAACCACATTGACTGTGAATAGATTACATCTGTATTACACGATGTTAGATTGGATGTATATGCCATATGGTTCGTCTGACCTTGGATTGGATTTGCTTTCAAGCTTGAAGCCTTTTTTCAAGTTCCACATATTTGTGTATTGCGGATGTTTTATTATCAGAAGAATGTCTTTATTGCATCCTTGATAGGCACATGTCTGTTATGCCTTTGTCTATACTATCACGTATTCAGTGATCTTACATATGGCTCCATCTTGTTCTTATAGTGACGTTCGTGTTTGACATCTTGTTAAATTTTGGCCATAATTTTCGGCAACTTACGGTGTTTACTTTATACCGTTCATTACATTCTATACCCTTATTCAAAACATCTCCTGTTGGGTTGAATTGTTATTATTGCCCAGACCTTTTCCAATATGGCGGCCACGGTGCAGTTCTATTCTGCGCTCCAATCTGAGCTTTAAATTAGGTTAACACTAGCATCTGTTGCTTGTTAAATTGTGGACATGATTTTCGGCAACTTGTGGCTTATATTTACACCTTTATTCAAAAATATTTTTCGGGTTGAATATATAGCATTACCCGTACCTTTTCCAATATGGCGGCTAATGTGCAGTCCTATTTCGCGCTCTAAACGGAGCTTTAAATACAGGTAATACCAGCATGGGGTGCTTTTGCCTCCCGTTTGCTGTTTGGATTTCTATTGCCGATCACATAGAGAGACTGAAGGTAAGCCTCCAGTTGTAGGCTCGTAGGTACTCTGTAAGGATTCTGTCTGCAGGTCCTCAATAATTTTTATCTCTCTATTGTAGAATAATACTTAAAATTTGAAGGCCCACATGATTTTGCTCGACCCTTTTGGATCGAGGTAAACAGTTCCGTTTGTTCGCATTTAAACTTTATAAATCCACGCTTGGTATTGTATGTGATATGATATAATTTACTTCCCCAGATTTTCAATTACTCATTCTTATTCCGTGGGCAACGGTAACAATGCGACAAATTCTTTGGCCTACGTGTAATCCACAAAGATTTATAGGTAAATAGTTTTGTCTATTTGCTATTAAACTATACAAATCCACGCTGGATGTGGTATGTGATACAATATAATTTACCTCCCCAGATTTTCAATCGCTCATTGTTAATCCGTGGGTCACATCAACAACGCAATATATTCTATGGTCTACGCTTCTTTCACACAGACCTATAGGTACGTCTCTGACTCGACCTATATGATATGTACATTTGTTTTACTGCTTCGTCTAAATCTTGGCTGGTAATATGTTGTTTAAAATCCGGGCTTTATTTTGTAGATTGCCTGTGCTCAGCCTTGACAGCCTCCACCACTGAAACTGAATTAACTTCGGTGTGGTTTATCGTTGATATGAGGTATCTATTGCTTCATTACGTTATTTTGATTATACACATATTTCTCGATTTTCTTGAGTAATTGTGACACTTATATTTAGGAGTAGCTGTATTCACTCTCCCTGAAATGGAATTGTGATCGCATTAGAAAATTAACGATTTCCAGCATCTTAATTGAGGTAAATTGTTCCCCTCTTGATCACACAAGATCTCTTCTGGTTTTAAAACACCCACAAACTTGAAACTTTCTGCTCTAGATCAATTAGGTTGTACAACTAGAGTTTTGAGTATAATGATCATAATGGATAGTTTTAAGCAGATCGGTTCAAACAGTAAGTTTCATTATGTTCTGTGTCTATGTTTATATGAAATGGGAATTGTATTCAAGTATGTAAATAATGAATAACGGCAATGTATGTATGAATTCTTGACCGCATCTATTTGATAAATTGTATTCTCTTGATGAAATTGATGTTTGTGAATTCTCACGATATTACCACAGTTATTAGATGATGTTTTTTAGACAATTGCATTTACTAAACCTTTATTACTGTGATTATGGAATATCTATATATGTTGCTACAAGCAGACATCTCTATGAAGTATGAATACTGTTATATATGATATATGATATCTTTATGGCTAAATAATATGCCATCTTTTTATGTAATGAATTGTTCTCTGGTGTAGTTTGTTTTTTGTCACTAGTGTTGTTTTGTTTTGTCACAAAGGTGTTATAGATAAAATTTAAAATAGTAGATATGGATGTGTAACTGTAAATATTTTTGTTTCAGATTACACTTGGTTTTATACAGTATACAACTGACACCAGTCCTGAAGATGGTCTCAGAAAGTATTATCTAGGAGACCGAAACGTCAACCTCCGTCTCATCCTTGCTTTATGTTACTTATGTAGATTTCGGATAGGCGTCTTTTAGGTTCTGTTGAGTCATTCATTAACAAAGTCTTTTTGTGTACCTGCAGACCTATTCAATTTTGAATCATTTATATCTGTATATGAAATCAATCTTTTTACCATTATATTTTCCTATACACCTTTGTGTTTGTTGTCTATGTACTTTTTATGTGTTTTGATAAATTGTGTCTATATATAATCAATAATTCATTTTGATGAATTAATTTTCCATAAGGATCATTAACTTATCCTTCCTAGTTAGTTTTAATCACTAATTATCTTCTAAACAAACTCCCTTGCAGGCACCTATACCTCTCTACTTAATCACCCAAGCCCTCAAGGGTATTTTGGGTTGCTCACTGTTCTATATTCAGTCCTCCCATTAAGCACAAGGCTTACAGAGTGACTGACTGGGTAAGGGCCTACATTAAGGATGACGTTACCAAAATGTTTTCCCTTGTGGTGATTGAGTCCTCTAGCAGCCCGTGGTACAGCCCAATGGTCCTGGTCCCAAAAGCAGCAGCGCCTGGTACCATCTCAGAACTTTGGTTCTGCATGGACTATCGGGCAACAATTCAGTCACGAAGACTAACGTGCACCCCATCCCCATAGCTGATGAGCTCGTAGATTGGTTGGGGGCTGCTGTCTGGGTATTGCCTTGACTGAGGGAGCAAAGGAGAGATCAGCATTCTCCACACCGAATGGGCACTACCAGTACCAGGTGATGACCTTTGGAATGAAGAATGCCCCTGCCACCTTTCAGAGGTTGGTCAACAGGGTGTTGGTTCGGCTGGAAGACTTCAGTGCCACCTACCTGGATGACATTGTTTAGCTCCTCTTATGAGGATCATCTGCTCCACCTCTGGGCGGTATTGATGGCACTGCGGAAAGCAGGCCTCACAATCAAAGCCAGTAAGTGCCAGATTGGGAAGGGTTCTGTAGTATATTTGGGGCACTAGGTGGAGAGTGGCCAAGTGGCATCCCTTCAGCCCAAAATTGAACCTATCCTGGCGTGGGAACCCCCCAAAGACTCAGACACAGGTGAGGGCCTTCTTAGGACTCACGGGGTACTACAGGAGGTTTGTCAAGGGGTCTGGCAACACTGTTGCACCCTTGACTGAGCTGACTTCTAAGAAGCAGCTGAAGAAAGTTAATTGGACTGATACCTGTCAGAAAGCTTTTGCCGCCCTGAAGACTGCCATGTGCACCGCACCAGTGCTTCGGGTACCAACTTTTCAAAGGAATTTGTTGTCCAGACAGACACCTCAGAACATGGTATATGGGCTGTTCTGTCACAGATCAATGAAGAGAGACTAGACCAACCAGTAGCCTTCCTAAGCAGGAGATTACTTCTCCGGGAACAGAGGTGGCGTGAAATTGAGTGTGAGGCATTTGCTGTGGTCTGGGCACTGAAGAAGTTGAACCATACCTGTTTGGGACTCACTTTCGGGTTCAGACAGACCACAGGCCCCTTAGATGGTTGATGCGGATGAGCGGTGAGAATCCCAAGTTGTTGAGGTTGTCCATTTCCCTACAGGATATGGATTTCACTGTGGAACACGGCCCTGGTACTGAACACTCCAATGCTGATGGTCTATCTAGATTCTTCTGCCTTAGTGATGACAACTCCCAAGGAGATGGATAGTTCTCCCCACTTTTCAGCTGGAGGGGATGCATGTTAGACCTGGCATCATTGGCGTGGGTCTCCCACCCTCTCTTCTCTTCCTATCTTTTACATTGGCTGGATTTCGTTGCTCTGGGCACCATGCCACTGATAATCAGTGTCACCGCGCGAATGATCCCTATGTGAAAATGACTGTAGGAATTATGATAACCTTAATGCCTAGATCTGTGTAGCATGTTCTATTAGCGAGTTATCCTCCATTTCACTGTTCTGTGTAGCATGTTCTAGTAGCAAGTTATCCTCCATTTCACTGTTCTGTGTAGCATGTTCTAATAGCAAGTTACCCTCAATGTCACTGTTTATTTAATTTATTAATTTATAAAGTTTTATATAGAGCGAAAAAGATCCCGAAGGATATCAGAGCGCTTTAAAAAAGGATGGAAGAAAGGTAATAAATGCAATATCGACATCACGTAGGAATAACAAACAAGAATCATCACATGATTACAAGACAAAGGGGTCAGAGCGGAGTAATACCAACAACATGTACATAGCCAGCTACGAGGGGGCACTCGATAAGACAAAGAAGAACAACATCAACTGGGGGTCTAATGGTTGTAGGATCAATGACTTAGAGCAGATGATCCTAACCCAATTAAGGTAAGAACTTGTTCATTATGAATCTTTTGGCTTCCAGTTTAAACATCAATCGTAGAGGAGATTCTGCGAACTTCCAGTGGAAGAGAGTTCCATATCTTCGGGGCAGCGCCGGAGATGGCTCAGTGGCAGGTTCTCTTTTTGATAAAGATGCATGGTTTCAAGAGGAAAGAGTTACTATTGAGAATCTACCCATTCTCATAGGCCAGAATGGGCAGGTTGAGGATTACCTTCTATAATCCTATCTGACCCCCGGAACCTGATAAGGAGTTTGATATGTTTATGCTCAGGATATTGAGATACACCTTTTAGTAAGGACCGCTTATATATCCCATGTTCGAAAATGCCTCTTCTGAAAACGCTGGATTTTCTTGCCTAAGCTTTCCTGTAGGCTTTTTAGTATGTGTATTGACAGTCTGGTTTTGGAGCAGCAGGGCCAGCTGTGTTAGACCTGTCTGGAAAGAGAGATCGGTATTCAGAGCATGAGGAGGGGTGACTCTTTGATCTGAGCAAGGCCGGGCCAGGCAAGGTGAATGATGGCTCCACCTCCCACGGGGCGTCTGATAGCAGAACCCCTCATTCTGAAGGGGCAGGATGTAGCCTCATAAACCAAGTACACCCTGACCCCACCGGACTGGCTCTGACTGGATTGAGTGATTTGTTACTTTAGAGAACAAAGACTTTTGAGGTATAAAATGCAGTACTGGAACTTTGTCCAAGTATGTTTCTTCTGGATGTCAAGACAAAACTCTATCCGAGTGAACAGAGGAAAGGACTTTGAAACATTCACAAGCTTGCTGGAGAAACTACCAGAGGGCCTGAATTGAGAGCGCCCCCTGCTGAAGTCTCAAGCACATTAGACTTCACCCCGTCAGCTATCGGAATCCCTCTGCGAGGAATTCTGTTTGCTGGTGAGGCTTCCGTTAAGTGATCCGGAGCCTCTAATTCTACTGTGAGGAGCGCAGACTGAAAACCTTCATTGAATCTGTGTGTGCCGCTGCAGCTATGAGAGAGCTGCCAGCGCTGAGAGCCCGCCTGAATTTGAACCTTCGAACCCCTTGCTGAATCTGTGTGGGCCGCTGCAGCTAAGAGAGAGCTGCTGCTGCTGAGAGCCCGCCTGAATTTGAACCTTCAGAACCTTCATTGAATCTGTGTGGGCCGCTGCAGCTAAGAGAGCTGTATCCACTGAGTGGCCACCATTGTGCCAGCCTGGTCAAGATCACCATTCATCCTGTGGCCTGCCGCAGCTAAGAGAGAGCTGCTGCCGATGATTTCCCGCACCTTTGCCAAGTTTGCATCATCGTGATTCATCCTGTGGGCCACCGCAGCTAAGAGGTATCTGCTGCCACTGAGTGCCCCCACCGTTGCCAATTTTACATCATCGTGATTCGCCCTGTGGGCCGCCGCAGCTAAGAGAGAGCTGCTGCTGCTGAGGCACGCACCTTTGTGCCAAGTAGGCTAAGAGAGATCTGCTGCCGCTGAGTGCCAGCACCTTTGCCAAGTTTGCATCATTGTGATTCATCCTTTGGGCCACCGCAGCTAAGAGGTATCTGCTGCCACTGAGTGCCCCCACAGTTGCCAATTTTGCATCATCGCGATTCGCCCTGTGGGCTGCCGCAGCTAAGAGAGAGCTGCTGCTGCTAAGTGCCCACATCTTTGCCAACTTTGCGCCATCGTGATCCATCCTGTGGGCTGCCACAGCTAAGCGAGTGCTGCTGCTGAGGGCCCACACTTTTGTCAACTTTGCACCATTGTGGTTTGTCCTGTGGGCAGCGGCAGCTAAGAGAGAGCTGCTGCCCATGAGTGCCTGCATCTTGTTCACCAGTGTCGAGGATTATCGCTATTGTCACGTGGGCCGCCGCAGCTAAGAGAGAGCTGCTGCCGCTGTGAGCTCACCACAGAGCTGCAAGACGAGAGTCATCGCCACCACCATTGCAGCCGCGTGCTGCTGCTAATGAGAGCCTGCCTGTTCCCGAGTGCCCGGATCATTGTAGGTGCACGGTGCAGTCCCCTGCAACCAAGACTTATGGTCACTGGGAGTACGCATGTTACCGTCTCCGCTTCTTCGAGAAGCTGCATGATGTGTCCCCTTTCAACAGCAGGTATCTGGTGCGCACCGGGTCGCGTTGGCCCCGGCCTTGAACTCAGTCAGTTTCACGTTCTGGTGAATACATTATTGCCTTTTTGAGTCGCTATTGGTTTACGTGCATTGTGGCTTGTTAAAATGCCTATTTGGACATTTGCGCCAGCCATTGCCAGCTAGAGACCCTCATTTCTAACAACAGTCCATTATGTTTGGAAGTAATAGGCCAATCAATAAGGGATGATCAATCAAAAATCTGCATGCCGAATGTGCACCCCTTAGAAGGGAATAACCGAAGATCCATCAGGTGGCCCAAGATCACATGTAACATAGAGCTCACTAGAGACAAGTGGTCTGCATATAACATCCATGTGCATAGCCCTGGTCTCAAAGTTAGAGCCTCTTCCCTCTAAATATAATGGGAAGAACCCGAAACCCAACCCTAAGGCAAAAACTAAGGTAAACCCATGGTATACAACAGAATGTAGAAGATCTAAGACAGCTCTACTTGAATCAATAAAGCAGGGAAGTACAGATTCAGTAAGGAATGCAAGGGATGCCCACCGGAAAACACTGACTACAGCCAAGAGGAATTGGGAGGAAAACAGTTGGCTTGTCCTTTTGCAGGCAGCAAAAGCCAACAACTCAGCAGAGTTCTTGAAAAATATAGCATTTGGGGGCAAGGACCTGGTACGATGGACCGAGCATTATATGGACTCAGCGGTTTGGACCGACCACTTCACTGACTTGTACCCCAGTTTCGTCCCATTGTAGCCTCGAGTGGAGAGAGACAATCTATTAACATCGAGGGAGACAGTGGGGTGATCGTTTTCTCACTGCAAGAAACTAAGTATGCTATAGATTCTATCAAACCGGGAAAAGCACAGGGATTAGATAGACTCTCTGGTGACTTATTTAAACATGACAAAAAGGTATGGGTCCCATATGTTAAAGCTCTTAGCAACTCAATATGAGCCGTTGCTCTAATACCGGGAACATGGAAAGGGGCTGAAATTGTCCCTATCCACAAAAAGGGCAGTAAACATAAACCTGGAAATTACAGGTCAATTAGCCTGATAGACGTACTCCAAAAAATCTACGCCAGGCAGCTACTGAACAGGCTTTATGACTGGATAGACACTTCTAGTATATTGTCCCCATATCAGGCAGTGTTCAGATCTTGCAGGAGTACAATAGACCAAGTCTTCAGACTCTTGGGCATTAGCTGGAAATATGTTAAGATCAGAAAGGGGCATATTTATGTGGCATTTTCTTGATTTGAGGGCAGTATTTGACCTGATACCCAGAAGCCTACTATGGGTGTCACTTGAGAAACGAGGAGATACCCCCAATCTGGTCATGCAGTTAAAAAAGCTACTGGAAACTATGCTAGAGTCCACTGGGGTATGAACGGGGAACTCACAAAACCAATCCCGATAGAAGAAGGAGAAAGGGGTGCGTACTTGCTCCCTCCCTGTTATCACTCTATATCAACGACATGGTAAATCACTTACAAGATCAAGCTAATGACCGCCCAAAGCTGAATGTGAACTTGGTACCGGCGCAGCTTTTTGCAGACGATACCATCTTGCTATCCCAGACCATAAAGGGGTTGCAAAATAAGAGCCCCGTCCAAAAGTTGAGCACCCTCTGCCTATATGTAAAAAGGATAATAGTAAGGCCCAGCTCTAGCCTCAAGGCTCTACTCATGGAGCCTGTGGGCAATCCTAACCACTTTTTCAAATGGATGTTTCTATAATTTGCAAACGCTCAACATTTTTTTCTAGCAAAGAATTAATAGAGTAACTACTATTGCATTATACATCTATCTCAGCACTTCAACAGACTTATGACCGAGAGCTGATTCCAATCTCTGAAGTGCACCAGCAATCATCTTGGCACTAGATTCTTGCAACGAGACATGGGCACCAACGTCAAAATGTTGGCTAAATAAAAGTCTTAATTATTTGAATTTCTTAATAATCTCCAATTGATCCCCATCCAGCCACCACCCAAACCCTGGGGTCCACCTCCTACTCTTTGAAAAAAAACATGGGGGCATATTATCAAGGAACAGCGTAAAAATGATCGCTGCTTTAGCTGCAGGAAACTGCGGATAAAACAGCAATAATGGGCCTGATAATATGCCAAAGAGAATTCCAATAGAAGCCCATGTTAACACCAAAGCATGGGTTTCTATTGGAATTCTCAAGGGCATACTATCAAGCCCATTTACATCGCTTTAGCGGCAGTTTCCTGCCGCTAAAGCAGCAATATTTCCAATGCCTTCCCTTGATAATATGCCCCATGGTCTTTATTTTCGCTGTATTGATCTTTAAATTGTTTCCCTTGCAGTAGTATTAGAAAGCAGCAAGTTGCCCCCGCAAGCTGACTAGCGTTAGATCTAATAACACAGTGTCATCTGTGTGAAACAACATCGAAATAGGCTTCATCCCTAACTTAGGGGGAATGTTTCTGGCCTGATTTAGGACTCCCAAGGAATCCGCTATATAGATAGAAAACAACAACATAGCCAAAACACACCCTTGCCTTAACCTTTGGGGATGCTCATCTTTTTGGACAAGGCCACATTACCACCAGTTCCACTCAAGTCCATGAGCCCATATGCAGTTGGACTACCAACTTCAAAAGACCTGGTGCATTCTTTCATTTTGCTCTCTTTTCCCAGAGAAAATATCTATTAACCGTGTCAAACACTGCTGACAAAAGTCAATGTACCACATGTAAAGTGGCTGCTTTTTTTTGAGGGTCTAATCTTACACCAGCAGCTTTAATATCACACAACCTCCTCTAGTTGAATACTCTTTCCTGAAGATCATTTGGAGGAAAGGGTAAATTCTAGCTAGGCACATCCACTCTTCTAATTGATCCAGCAAATGAATTGCATACCTTTTACTTTGGAAATCCAACAATGTAATCATGCGATAGCTGGAGGGCAGGCCCCTACTCCCTTTTTAAACAAAGATACCCTAATTCTATCTTTCCAGGTTTCCTACAAATCATGGCCGTCAATTATTTCTTCAAACAGCGGTACCAGGGTCTGTGCCCACTGGTGGGAGTAGTATTTAATATTATTTGAAGCAATGCCTTCTAACCCATTTTAGGTCTCTCATCCTACATCAATGGGAAACAGCATTTACAACGATGTTAATACCACGCAGCTAGGTAACAACGCAATCGTTACAATGACTGTGTTGTTATCATGCGTGGCATTACATCGCAAGACGTTTCAACGACTTGCGCTAGGTGGGGTGCAAAACCAGGGAAAGTGTTGGAATTTAAATCCAACACCTTCCCTGCTGTTGCGCTAACTGGAGTAGGAATAGTAATTTATACTATTCGCAAGTCCAGTGCACCACCTAGCGCAAGTTGTTGAAATGACTTGCGATGCAATACCAAACGTGGTAACAACGCGGTTGTTGTAACGACTGCGTTTTTACCTACTGCGTGGTAAAAGCATGCGTTGTAACTTCAGTACCACTAACTGTAAGGAGTGGAATGCTCTAACTCCATCACCCTTACCATTAAAGCTTGTCAAGCTTGTACCCCCAACCCTCCCACCCTCATTGTTGGCTTTATAGAAATCTGAGATGCAATTGACCCACCTTTCTTCAGGAATTGGACCTGCTGTCATATGAGTGGTTCCTCCAAGAATGCAGTTTAAAATACTTCAAAACCCCTTAGGCTGCCAGTGCACTTGGAAAAGATTGCCTATGTCCTTAGGTTCTCTCTTACTCTCCATTTGATTTGCAATATATCTTTCCTAAAGGCTTTCCTATGCTGTCTTTCTACACTGTCCCTTTGAGGCAAGATGGCGGCGGCTCACTAGTCCGCTGTGAGACACTCTCCTGTGCCAAGCCGATCGAATGGGCTAGGAGAGGGGTTAGGATCCTGCAATACCCACGAGACACCGTGAAAAGCGATGTTAACAGATGCAGCGAGGGACAACACTAGCAAATAATTTTTACCTTACAAGGGGTAAAAGAATGAATAATGAGTGGCGCCTGCTTTAAAGCATCTGGAGACTCGTCATTCTTACCTGTGCAGTCACGCTCATGACTCCACTACATCGCATCAGCACTCGGCCTTACGGTGTTAAGGCTCTTCATTCAGCTCCACGAACGGTCTAGGAGTGCTCCTGGTAACGACTACCTTCAAGTGAAGACACCGATGGCTCCGAAAAATGCTGCAGCGGTGACAGCCGCCTCGAAAACCCGGGCGGCCAAGCAAGCGCTCCGCGATCAAAAACTAGCTGCAAGGCGTGCTGGCTCATTGACGGACGAAGCTGCTGGATCAGATGGGGGACAGGTCCAGCTCCAGCTCCATCCAAAGCAGCTGAAAGCAGCGAAAAACATCAACACTCCGGGGCCAGGTCCCTCCGTTGTAGACCTGCTTCGAAAGACGCCGGCCGGAGCTGCTCCCTCCCCCTCCATGCAACACGCAACAAGCGGGACGCTGATTGCAGCGCCGCCGGTAACCCTGGCGGCGCTCTCCAACACGGATTCGTCAGCAACAATAGCAGCGTCTGAGCTATCCGCTGGAGCAAATCCCACAGTAAGCTCTACACAGTTAGCTACTGCCGTAGCTACAGCTGACCCGCTATTACCGCTGCAATGCCCAACAGACACAACAGAAGGGCCAGGGAGTTACACTGCAGAGGCAGCGGTAGTAGAAAAGGCCACAGCAATACCGGCGCAGTCACAACTACAAGCACCAGAAAATACAGTGGGGACAGTGGGGACAGACACACCAATTCAAGTACGAGGCTCAGTCACAGCTGAGTCTGCAGTACTCACTCCAAATACAATTGCCCCCACAAATGGTACAAGCGGCGCAACAAATATGCCCACTCATCCACAGCCTGAAAAGCACTCGGTATTACCAAATCTGGCCAACGAGGAGGGCAAACTAACATCACCTTTTTCAGCACAAACACTTGCTCAGACTCAAGGCGCTTCTGCATCAGTTGGAAAAGAAAATGATGAAGAGCTAACATTGCCTATGCCAGAGTATACTGGTGGAGCCGGAATCGCGTCTGATACAGATTTGGAACCTCTTGAATTTTATACTATTTCTGAAGGTCGCGAGGATCTAGGCTGGCACCATGACTTAGACTCTGATTTAGACCCTCTATCCGACCTGCATACAGGCTCCAGTACCAGCACTCAGGATAGTGATGTGGATGAACTATTGGGGGAAGCTACAGCCGGAAGACACACAGTGATAAAAAAAAAGAGAAGTCATCATGGCCCAGCAGGCCCTCACCGGGAATGTATTCCTGCAACAGCCTCCAGCTTTCAGGGGGCCTCTTCCTCGAAGGAGCAAGATACTACCTTAACTGCGGTAATGGACACGGTGCTGCAGGCAATCGCATCCCATAGAGAACAAACTTCTAAGGATGGTCGGAAAGCTCAGCAAGCTCTACAAAAGGTACAAGGGGTGGTGTGTAAGCTTTCAAAAACAGTGGCAGCTTCCAATGCAAGAATGTCTGATATGAAAGATCGAATTGTGGTTATTGAGGCTGAAGCAACCGTGGTGAAAGAGCAGGTTGATGCCCATGACGCCGAGATGACTGATGGAAGATGGAAGCTTGAGCAGATGGAAAATCGTATGCGTCGCAACAATCTCCGAATACTGGGAGTTCCTTAGAAAAGAGAAGGAGATAACATACGCGTCTTTGTGATCCAACTCTTTTAAGACACTTTCCCCGAGCTATCTTCATGGAACTGGGAACTGGAAGTTCAGCGTGTTCACAGAACCCCCGCTACATTACGGGCTATCAATTCGCAAAGCAAATATCCTAGGGCAATTCTGGTCTATTTCGGTAACTTTTTGCTACGTCAAGCCATTGCAGAGAAAGCGAGACCTGAGGCCCATCGGTCCCGAGGTGACATTTCATATTTTGTCAGGCCGGATTTCTGCCACACAACTGTGGAGCGGAGATGGCAACTCCGTCAGCTAATCAAACCCTTTTTGGACAAAAAAGCTAAGGTCTACTTGAATAACCCAGCTACACTCAAAGTGTTGTATAATGGTCAGGTAAAAATTTTTTCCTCCGAAATCAAAGCGAAGGCTTTTTTAGATAGCCTGACCTAATTTTTTGAATTAATAGTTTTTTTTCCTAGGAACTCTAAATGCAATGTTTATTTCGATTACCGTATAACCCCCGGATGGTGGGTTTTGATTTACGACATAGAAGGAATAAGCATATTTCAAAGTCCTAAGCTTAATACCAACTCTTATCTTTTCTGATAAATCGCTTAGAATAGGACTAGTATATGCTGTTTAATCTATTATCGCTACAATGAATTTTTCTGTTAGCATTTATGGGTTCTTTTGTCCGGCTCACTGGGTACCACGGGGTCCTAGTATGATTACTCTATTATAGCTTTACCTGTTTCCTGTTTTTATACCTTTCTGCTAGCCTACACATGTGTTATTAGATGTACATAGAATTAACAATAAGGCACGGGTATTGGGTGTCTCTCCATCACTATAGACTCTAGCTAGAGTCTACATGCCTCAAAGGGTGGTGTGCAGGGGGAGGTGGGTGGGGAAGGCCTTGGGGAAGGCCCTGGGGAGGGGGTTGTGGAGGGGGGGAGGGAAGGGGGAAAAAAAAATAAAAAAATTGGCTAATTCGGTCACAGATTACGTTGTACAAGGAGATAAAGTTATAGAAAGCAAAACCGTATTATGTACCTTAAGGAGAATGGGGGTTTTAAGCTCCAACATATTAAAACTGGGCTCGTTTTTCAAGTTAATAAATGGGGAGAATAAGTCTATGTACGTGGAACGTGGCTGGCCTCAACCATAAAGATAAAAGGGCCCAGCTTTTTCAATTAACACAACAAAATCCAGTTGATGTATTATGTCTCCAAGAGACACATATAGCATATTCTGACAGAGATTTACTTAAATTACCTGGTTATAATCTAATGGCAGCTACATCCCAAACATCCAAAACTAGAGGGGTAGCCATTCTAGCCAAACCTATAATAGGTCCCCCAATTCGTAAATTAGCCGATAAACACGGTAGATGGGTCATAATTCAGCTTCAGCTGGGTATTACTATCTGTGCAATTTATGGCCCAAATTTAGATGACCCTGCTATTTTTCGGGAGCTTGAAATCGAATTGGCCTCTTGGTCTGGCTCTCTGGTTTTCTGCGGAGACTTTAATATCGACACTGGGCTGTCTTCTGGGAACTATCTATCTCCAAACTATAAAGGGCGTAAACCAAAGGTATACAGAGCACTGGATCAGATGATGAAAAGTCATAATTTGGTTGACGTCTGGGGCCTACTCCAGGGGCCAAATGTAGATGGTTATACATATTTCTCCTTCCCCCACAATAAATACGTTAGAATCGATTATATTATCTCAAGTATAGAGGAGAAGGATATCATAGAAATAACTAAATCCCCGAAAACTTTATCTGACCACAATGCACTGACCTTTACCTTTGATACGGCCAATTTAGTTAAACCAATAACACAATGGACTTTTGATAGGAGGTTATTAGTTAATCAGGAATATATAACGTATATTAAATCATGGACCCAGTCCTTTTTTGAGTGTAACCAGTTTAGTGCACCCCGTATAATAGTGTGGGATTGTTTTAAAGCAGCATTGAGAGGAGAGACTATCTCATTTGTAGCTAATAAACGAAAGATAGAAAAGCAATCTAACATACAAATGATGCAAGAACTTTCCAATCTTGAGGCCCTTCATGCCTCCCAGCTAAATCAGTCTCGAAGAGGGCAAGACGATCCTACCTCAGATCCTGGGAAAATCTTAAATAAAATAATGATTTTAAAAAATGAGATTAATAGTACGCTAATTCAAAAAGCTGCGGAAATTTACCAGGCTAATAAGGATAGATTGTATGAATCAGGGGAAAATGTGGGGAAGCAGCTAGCATTACGTACTCGACAAAAACAATCACTAAGTAGTATTAAGAAGATAGAATTTGAGGGCAATGTGTATACAACTCCCAAAGACATTGTTAAAATATTTCAAAAGTATTATCAAAAACTTTATGGTAGTGATATATCATACCCTAACAATGAAATAACAACATTTTTAAATAATTGGCTCCCAGATCAGACTTTACACAAAATTATTGATGAAGAAAATAAGATTTACTTGGACAGAGAGATTACGATCACTGAGGTGGAGATTGCATTAGCCGAGATGGCCAATGGTAAGGCGGCAGGACCGGATAAAATTCCATTGGATCTATATAAAATCCTTGGTAATCAGATAACTCCTTTCCTGTTTGATTTGTTTCTTGGAGTGCAATACCACACAATTCCCCCTGAGTCATGGAAGCAAACAAATATAATAATTTTTCATAAAAAGGGTAAACCACCTCACCTGCCTTCCTCATATAGGCCTATATCCTTGATTAACTCCGACTCAAAGCTATATGCTAAAATACTCGCAAATCGACTGAGCGGGGTCATCGAACGGCTTGTATCCCCGTGGCAACACGGCTTTATCCCCGGCAAAGGCACTACAGACCATACTCGTAGAGCCATAACCCTGTTTGACATCATGGGCGCCGCGGGGGGCGAGATGTCGATGATCTTCCTCGATGCCGAAAAGGCATTCGATCGAGTATCATGGCAGTTTCTCTGGAATATCTTGGAAAGTAAAAATTTTGGAAACAACTTTATTAATGCCATCAAAGCCATTTACACCAACCCTACGGCTAAAATTTCTATAGCTGGTAACGAGTCGGAGGTTATTACGGTCCAGAGAGGTACAAGGCAAGGTTGCCCATGTATTTGCACTTTATATCGATCCCCTTATTCAAAAATTATTAATTTCACCAGCTATCCAACCAGTAATTACAGGGTCCTTCTCCACCAAAGTTATGGCATATGCGGACGACATTGCCGTAATAACCACCAAGCCGTCTGAAGCAGTCTCTGAAATTGAGACAATTACTCAAGCTTTTGGGAAGTATTCAGGGTATTCTATGAATAGAGATAAAACCATGGTATTAGCCACTAATAACACCCAATATGAAAGCACACTTAGGGTTAAACAGGCCACTTATCTAGGAGTAGTTCTCTCGGCGGAGATAAGTAAGATCAGCGAAATTAATTATTCTCCCCTCATTGATAAAATTAAAAGTGATCTAAGAAGGGTAGACAGTTTACACCTTTCTATTATAGGTAGGGCCAATTATGTTAAAATGAACATATTTCCGCGGGTTTTATACTTTTTCAGAGCAATCCCTCTACTGCCTGGGGAACACTTTATAAAGACTATAGATTCCCTCATAGCAAAGTTTATGTGGAGCTACGGAAAAATAAGGCGGGCCCTTCCCCTGCTAGCACTCCCTCAAAGTAGAGGCGGCTTAGCTTTACCAAATCTAAGATTATATTTTTGGGCATCATTAGTGCAACATATGGACCCTCTTTTGACTGCTAAACCTGGAGTTCCAACCTCTATAACTCCATATATACTATCTATATATGAGCTTAGTTTAGGCAAAAAACATAAGGGACTACTTTTAAGGCAGGTAGAACCATCATATTATAAAAAAATTAAATTAAAGACTGTTCTAGATGCTCGTTCAGTTTGGAAAGCTATCTGTAAACATCTAGGTATTCCTACATATACGAAATATTCACCATTATGGCAATGCAAAATTTTTCCCAACATCCCTAACGACAGTAGATTCCATAGGTGGGAGCTCCTAGGCATTAAAACAATCGGGGATTTTTTTGGTAATAATCTCCCACTTTCTTTTGAGTCCTTTCAAGTAAGATATAATGTCCCCGCGAGTGATTCTTTAAAATTTTATCAAATATCTGCTAGTATTCATAATACTAAACCAAAAATTCTACTAGATAATATCCCACTATTTGATATTATAGGGAACAAATCTACAAGAATTGGGGTCCTATATCAGTTACTCTTGGCCAATACCCCTGATGATCTAGAGCGCACGGAACAATCTTGGGCCTTAAAATTAGCTAATCCAAATGTAGATATAGATCTCTCATTAGCCCTCTCAACAAGATATTTTATAGCCTCTAACTTAAAGGCTCAATATTATAGAATCATTTATAATCTATACTATACGCCAGCTAAATTGTTTGCTTGGGGGCTCAGGATTGATGATAATTGTCCCAGATGCAAACAACCACTTGCAAATCTCCTGCATATGTTCGCTGAATGCCCTACATTGGCAACAATCAAAACTATGATATTGGAATATTGGACCCAAATCTTTGGGCACCGAATATATGATTCTATAACATTGCTCCTATTGGGTCATGATGACTCTTTGAAACACAACAGTGAAGAACAGGCGGTACTTTTTCTGGGATACGCCGTGCTTCGGATAATTCTAGCAGCTAGGTGGAAAGATACAGAGCCTCCTACCTTTAATATGTGGCTTAGCCGTTTTATAGCTATCTATAAACAAGAAATTACAATATATGCCACAAGAGGCAGGAAAATGAGAGCAATAGGAAAACAGATATGGGAACCTATTACCAGGTGGTATAATGTCGAAAGGGGAAACCAGATACAGGACATTTGATGCATTCTGATTCTGATACTATGTTCCCTTTTTTTCCTTTTCCCTTTTTCTTCTTTCTTTTCTGTTTCTTTTCTTTATCGTTATATTTTTCCTATTTGTTCTTCTTTCTTTATTTCTCCTTGAGGTAGAAGTTTGCTTACTTACTTTAACATATCTGTGTATTCATATTGTATTCCATACATATCGTATCAATCCATATTGATTATGCTTTGTACTTATGTTTCGTGATTTGAATTTGCCAATAAAAAAAAAAAAAAAAAAAAATGATTTGCAATATATCTTTCCTAAAGGCTTTCCTATGCTGTCTTTCTACACTGTCCCTTTATTCCCACCCTACTCTGAATGTCTCATGTATTCTCGTATTAGGCGTCACTTTGGCCTGTGATTTTTCAAATCTCAGAGGGTCCTCAGCGACCCTACTCCTGTTCAACCCTACGGCTGCCATATACCTTATGGAAGAAATGCATTATTCAAAAGCCTGAACTGTGTGATGTAAGGGTGAGCTGGATAGCGCCTTTAGCAATTCTTTTATGCTATGTATAATATGACATTTTAGTTTGACAGACCACACTATTCTACAGTCATTTTTACAGTAAAAGGGCGAACTATTGGCCACTAATGTCTTAGTTTAACCACCCTAAACAGTAAAAGAATAAGAGGCTTGTGGTCACTGTTATCAAAAACACCCTCTAATATATCCTTAACAATCCCGAAATGCAGCAGTAATGACTACTTTATGTTCCTTAACTAGCTATACCCTGCCACGCGTTGCTGTGGCTCAGTCTGGTTAAATGGTAAAGAAGGAACATTTTCTTTATATATATCCTTATTTTACACACCCTATGTGCTTTGGATATAGCTTCGCGCATTGCCGTCGTATTGACTATTGACGGCGGTAAAATGGGTATCTCATTGGCGGTGTATTAACCGGATGTACTTCACTACTGATTGTATTGCCGGACACCGGAAATACTTGATACAACCGGATATAATCCATCCGTGTTGTAGTGACGGACGTAAAAGAGAACTGTTACTTGGCCAGTTTTTGTAGGCATGCGCAATAGACATGGCGGACCTGAATGGAAGCATGCAGTTGATTACGGAAGGCGCGAAAACGCTGGCACTTGTTGATTGGTTTAACAATAGTTTAAAGGGAAGTATGAATTTCGGCTTCTTTGCACGCTGTCGGGATCACACACCAGACGTCGCCTGCTGAGACTCCCCTTTTGTATTGAAACGATCCTTTGCATATAAGGTGAGGTACGGATGATAACAGTTATGCTGACTTCTAGGTAGTGGATATGCTATATCATAGTTACTTGCTTCGAAAATGAGGTTATTTTAGTCTCGCCTCATTTGTATACTTTTTTTCTCTTTTTTTAGAATTTGCCTCGAAAAATCAATGGTTGTGATTATAATATAACGCTGAATGTCGGCTGTCTTTAGGTAAGGACATAAATTAGTTTGGGCTGTGCTAACATGGTTTATGTGAATAGGTTTAATAATATGCATTCATATTTGAGCTTCTTTGAAATATATAGATTCTTTAAAAAAAAAAATAATAAAGGAGATTTTTATATTACCCCTGATATGGAACATGCTAGAGTGATTTATTGGATGGTTCTGGCGGGACAGATTCATGGTCATAAGGATATTGCAGCTCTAGTGCTATAAAAATTTGTGCTTATCCCTCCTCCTATAGATAATGTTGTGTGGCATTTTTTCCAAGGATAGACCTTAATATTAACAATTAAACACGGAAAGGGGACCTGCCCGCAATAATTTTAGTTCATGGCCTAGGAGAGGTCCTTTGTATTATAAAAATTGTCCTGAACCCAAGCAATTCATATAACAAGTTAGTTTTTATCAAAATATATTTTTTTTATTTTCATGAATTCATTATCATTGTGTATAGATATAAAAAGTTATACATCCAAATAAATAAACATCTTGGCAACAATTAAATGGTGGTTCTGACTTCATACTAACATACCCTTCACATTCTTACAAAAAACATTCACACATCATGCATCCTACAACACTAAGCAGAGATGATTTTCAGATGACAGGGGGACCGATGATCAAATGTCCGGGTTGGTTCAGAAGGTTCCTCAGTGGGAACAAACGCCAACGCGCGTTTCGGTGTATGGCCCCGTCCGGGGCAACACCTTCATCAGGGCAAAGTGGGGTAGAGAAGAAGGAACCACACAAGTATAGAAAATCTGTATGGAGAAACATATTAAAAACATATATTTTAGAACACATACTTGCGTGGGTTCAAGGCACAATAAGGCAGGACTATATAAATACTCATGACAAATAATGACTAACAGTTTGTACCGTCTAGACTGGGCCCGGAGACAACATTTATGTTATAGAGAAACCACATCAATATATAGACAATTTTGAAAAAAGAGAAGAAAAAAAGAGAAGAAAAAGCATTTTAATGCCTAGATGGAAATATTAACGAAGGACTTCTCCTTTTAGCCAGATACAAAGTTAGTGCTATCTAAATTTTTTTACCTACTGGTAGCGGAAGGAGCTGGCGTATGGTTAACCACAGTAGGAGGCAATTTGCTTATGCCTAGGGGAGATCGTGTTGCTGTAGATAAATGGCTGGGATGGAGGGAATCCCGTTCCCACTTGTATGTGGCGGAGTCAATCCCACGGGGGGAAAAAATGCAAGGATAAGTAAAATTGAGAGTCCCTAGGGTGGAAGAAAAGTTACATCAGTATACTTGTCTTGCCCTGGATTCGTTTTGGCCTAAAAGAGGAATGGTAAGGTACAGAGTCACAGTTTTTATAGCCGCATACCTTCACATCAAGAGGAAGATATCGTGAAGGACAGTAGGGGGATGCTGACCTTGTCTGCTGCCCGTATGGGATAAATATACCTGAAACATCGGAAAAGGCAGTTTAGTTTAAACGCTAACTATCAGTATCGCCCCAACACCAAGGGAATCACACGTTATAACTAACATGGAGAATTATTACAAGAATACCTTTTCTAGGTTAGGGCGAAAACCACAGATGGATTCTGTTCAAAGCGGGGGCCGCCGGCTGAGAGAGTAAATAGGACTTATCTACAAAAGACGGAAGAGAGGGAAGGTGGGATGAAATGAGGGTTAGACTGCACGGAACATCGGCTAGGCCTAGGCCAAAACGAATCCAGGGCAAGACAAGTATACTGATGTAACTTTTCTTCCACCCTAGGGACTCTCAATTTTACTTATCCTTGCATTTTTTCCCCCCGTGGGATTGACTCCGCCACATACAAGTGGGAACGGGATTCCCTCCATCCCAGCCATTTATCTACAGCAACACGATCTCCCCTAGGCATAAGCAAATTGCCTCCTACTGTGGTTAACCATACGCCAGCTCCTTCCGCTACCAGTAGGTAAAAAAATTTAGATAGCACTAACTTTGTATCTGGCTAAAAGGAGAAGTCCTTCGTTAATATTTCCATCTAGGCATTAAAATGCTTTTTCTTCTCTTTTTTTCTTCTCTTTTTTCAAAATTGTCTATATATTGATGTGGTTTCTCTATAACATAAATGTTGTCTCCGGGCCCAGTCTAGACGGTACAAACTGTTAGTCATTATTTGTCATGAGTATTTATATAGTCCTGCCTTATTGTGCCTTGAACCCACGCAAGTATGTGTTCTAAAATATATGTTTTTAATATGTTTCTCCATACAGATTTTCTATACTTGTGTGGTTCCTTCTTCTCTACCCCACTTTGCCCTGATGAAGGTGTTGCCCCGGACGGGGCCATACACCGAAACGCGCGTTGGCGTTTGTTCCCACTGAGGAACCTTCTGAACCAACCCGGACATTTGATCATCGGTCCCCCTGTCATCTGAAAATCATCTCTGCTTAGTGTTGTAGGATGCATGATGTGTGAATGTTTTTTGTAAGAATGTGAAGGGTATGTTAGTATGAAGTCAGAACCACCATTTAATTGTTGCCAAGATGTTTATTTATTTGGATGTATAACTTTTTATATCTATACACAATGATAATGAATTCATGAAAATAAAAAAAAAAATATATTTTGATAAAAACTAACTTGTTATATGAATTGCTTGGGTTCAGGACAATTTTTATAATACAAAGGACCTCTCCTAGGCCATGAACTAAAATTATTGCGGGCAGGTCCCCTTTCCGTGTTTAATTGTTACTTTCCCCATCGACCTGCCCAAATTGATGTGGGGTCCCCCTCCGATTTAGACCTTAATATTAGACATATTGTTTTTTCTATATTCACACAGTGATTTCAAGTTTAGAGATTGAATCTACATTAGGAATATTTTAAGGGGAGCTCAGGCAAGGACACTTAATTTGAATTTTTACCAGGTGAGATATCTCTTTTGTTATCAGTATCATATTCAGTCATTTAGAAGTACTCACTTACGCTGTTTAGGAATAATGATATTATCATGATATGTTAATGTACAGTGTATATGTGTTGAAACATCATGGCTGGATATATATTATTTCACTTTATAGGACTTATGAGACAAGAATCTTTTACTATATCTTTGTCTTAAATTTTGTTATAACTTGTATGGTATGTGAACATTGCGTCTATGTCATACTTTATCATTAAATCTATTCTATTAGGTATATCACATTAGGACTAAACAAGTATAAAGACACGATTTCGTCATGAAACAAGAATAACACTTACAGGAGGTAGGGAGGACTATTTTTCATTTGGTAAATTGATTTCTTTGTCCCTTTGTTTATATAAAAATAAGTGCTGTTGGTTTAAGATAAACCCTGTTATCAATTGCTTTGTCCATGTTTTCTTCAATAGATTGTTATATAGGCAGGTGTCCCATTAGTTTATGCTGTTTAATTCTGTTTCTTGAAATCTGTTAATTTGAAATATTCAAAAATATCAATTTATTAATCTAATACTCTTTTATGTTTTGGCGTTTACAGCCCTGATGATGTCCATCTGTGGACGAAATGCGTCGGCTGTTTGTGTTACAGTTTTGAAATATTGAAGAATTGATACTGCTTTGAACAACATCATCTCTGTGGAAAAATCATCAAAATAAATGAACACTTTGGAATTCACTTTTGTGAACCATCTGATTTTGTATGAATTAGTCGCTTCCTCAATTCTTTGTATGTTCACTATTGTATTTACTGGATTTTACTGGTGGATCCAGATGAGGTGTTGAGTTGACTTGGAAAGATTGATCTATACTTCTCTTGACGTATCAGGAAATTTAGTTTGTGTTTGTGCTGGTCTTGTACCCTCACCGTTGTCTGTATCTAAAACAATAAAGAAAGAAAAGAGTAAGCGCACGTTTCTAATATGTTTAATTTCACAATGCTTGTGGGTATACAATATGTTTTTGTGACTATTGTCTGTATGCGTCCTTTGTAGTTGTTGTGCAGCAAGCAAATCGATAGGGTGTGTTCGACCTTTCGATTAAAAACACACGCGTCTTGTACACGCACGTATTCTAATCCAACGTTGTGTATATATAAACATGGGCTAATGTTGTGAAGTAAACCAACTCCTCCCGCCTCCCTCCACCCACCCCAGTCTACCATCCTGACAGCAACTGTCCTTCCTAATATATGTAGACTATTGTCTCTATGTGTCCTTTCTTAATGTTGCAAAGTGAACCAACTCCTCCCCCCTCCCTCCACCCACTTCCCGGTCTGCCATCCTGACACCAACTGTCCATCCTAATGTAAGTAGACTATTGTCTCTATGCATCCCTTGTATTTATTTCGCAGCAACCAAACGCCCGTATTCAAATCCAACGTTGTGTATATATAAACACTTGCTAATGTTGCAAAGAGAACCAACTCCTCCCCCCACTCTCCACCCACTTCCCGGTCTGCCATCCTGCCACCAACTGTCCATCCTAATATATGTAGACTATTGTCTCTATGCGTCCTTTCTTAATGTTGCAGAGCGAACCAACTCCTCCCCCCTCCCTCCACCCATTTCCCGGTCTGCCATCCTGACACCAACTGTCCATCCTAATATATGTAGACTATTTCTCTATGCGTCCCTTGTAGATGTTGCGCAGCAACCAAATCAATAGGGTCTGTTTGGCCTTTCGATTAAAAACACGTGTGTATTGGACACACGCATATTCGAATCCAACGTTGTGGCTGCAATTACTCAATCAAGAGTGTCGCTGTAGGCCCAAATCACCACAGTTGTTTGGAAAATGACACTATTGTGCCAAAACCTCTGGGGAGTGGTTGACTGACTAACTGAGGTAGAATTCAGGGTCTTAGAGTTATAAAAGGCAGTCACCACACTCCCGGCTAAAGTATCCACCCTGGAAAAGCTCACTGAAGGCCTTGCGACACGCGTGGAGGACCAGAGCGAAGTGCCTGCAGAAATAATCTCTGATTTGTAGGCTTTTCTGAGAATTGTGAAGGTAATGACATAGACAAAAGCTTGCTGGAGTGGTTTACCTTATGGATTTCAGTGGGAACTCTCTCTACATGCTTCATATTAGAACGCACACACAGAGCCATTCTGCCGCGACCACCACCTGGGCTAGACAGTGGCCCATTATTGTGCGAATCCTAATCTACCCTGATGGCGACCTCATCCTCAAGCAGGCCGGGACGAAATGAGAACTCTTTTTTGAATCACAGCGAATTATGGTGTTCCCAGACTATACTTGGCTGGTCCAACAGCAGCATCAATCCTTCCATGTGGCCAAGGCACGTCTTCGAGATCTGAAGATTACATACATGCTCCAGCTTCCGGCTCGACTGCCAGTGGTCCTGCGCCATGTTCTTTGAAATGCCAGAAGAGGTCTTTGATTAGACAGATGAACTTAGATATCTTAAACCTCACACTCCACTGCGGCATGCCTCAGACTCCTCGTTATAAGAATCCAACCGAATGCAAAAACAACAGAAAGATAAACTGAGACATTGGTCCAGATCAACTATGGCATTGTAAGGCCGATGACAAGGAATGCAAAAAGGCTTCAGCGGCTGAGGCCCCTAACCCTCACAAATGACTGAATATGTTTGTGTGGGGAATAGACGTTGGGACTTTACCAATATTCTAGAGTTGCAGTATCTCGGTGCTACATAAGGGCTGGTACATTAAGTCTTTTACTCATACCCTTCATATTGACACTACGATGCAGGAGCATTTGGGGATCCATTGGATGGACTCTAGTTTAAGCCCCTGTTGAGGTCAGCACAGCTTACCATCCACAACAATACTTCAGTTTTTATGAGGTATTGGGGTGGGGGTTAAAAGATCAATGAGGATTACGTTTTTTGTTCGCACCCACTGCTCAGACTTTGATATCTCAAGAAGATGTTCCTCTATCTTATTTAGACACCATTATTGATCACTACATGCCCATGCCGACACAGACAGATGAGGCCCCATCGGGTCACGTACAAATTGTAAGCTGGAATGTTAGGGGCTTTCTAGATAAAGTTAAGTGAGGCGTGATACTCCGCCAGGCAAGGCGAATAAAAGCAGACATACTGCTGCTACAAGTGACACACCTCATGGGCAACAAAACTCCCTATCTGGCCCAGTTTTACTATATGCATGTGTTTCACACGGGTTTCTTGAGGGGTTCCAGGGGAGTACAAAAGCAAAAACAACAATATATAGACAGAATGCAGAAAAATGTCATACATTCACCCCAGTACATCGATCTGGGCCTAAATTCATAGTTCTTCTGCTCCCCATGCCATTACAGTTTGAATCCAGCCATATGCAGAATAGTCTTCGCCCAGTTCCCTATGGGAACAGTCCAACCTGAACTGTGAGGCCAGGTCCTCCCTGGAATGGAAACAAGCATTATGGGACCAGTTTTGGGGATTCACCAAAAATGTACAGACAGAGATATACAACCCTGGACAGGTTTGTCACTACCCTTTTATGTGACATCTGCCATATTGAAGATGATCTCCCTCCCAAGACTACTCTACCATTTACGGTACCACGCTTACCCGGTTCTGCTATCCTGGTATCGCCACATTAATGCTATACTAGGACAGTTCCAGTGGGGCAGGGGAACATGTCCAGCTGCATTGTGTACATGCTTCCAGTCCACATACTGGAGTGGAATTGCAGCTGCGGACATCCAAGCCTACCATGCTGCATCACACCTATGGGTACTGAATGACTGGTGGCATGGGTCGAGTGAAGATCCGGCATATGCCAAAGAATGATGGCTGCTTCATGACCCAACACTTACCTCATATTTATACACAGTATAAGTACGTCTCTCTTGAGAAGTGCCAGTACTCTCCCTCTCAAAATAAAAAAGAGCTGGGACTCCGTACAGGGCAGCCCTGGCACATTTAAAGCACTGCTTATACAGTAAGCCAGACATCCAGGCACTGCTGCCCATCACCAGAGTAATGGTACTTGGTGACAATCTCTGCGACGGATGGATTGGTGGGGACGTATCATGCGCATAACATCGCTATGGCAGAATATACTGCTGCTCCACTTAGCAGATCTCCGGGATTTCTGTGGGCTGGATCAGATAGGGATAGCCACCATTGGGGATGTAATGCATGGCCTCACACTCACATCATTCTAAGATCTAAAAACCAAATATTAAATGCCCCACTCCCAGTTCTATAGGTATTTACAATTTTGCCATGCCCTCACACCCTACATAACTATGAGTGCATCACTTCCAGACTTGAATCCATAGGAGGGTAAACTCTTGATGGGAAACTTAGGTGATCACAAGATTTCAAAAATTTATCAGGGCCCCAGCCTAGCTGCTTCCTCTCTAAACTGATTGCATGTACTTTAGGTACACTCCAGTTTGGTTACCTGGGTAACCTTGTGAGTTCCTAGTGTATGGTACCTTAGGTACTAATGGCATAGGTACCCCAGAGGCCTACTAGGTGCAGACGCATGCATCGTGCCACCCCTGAAAGCCTTCCAAAATAACACCACAGGTTTGCCCCTGTAGCCTGGGTAAGGTGATGCATGCACCCCTTACTAAGATATAGGTTACCTATGTCTACCTTTAACCACTGAACCATATAAACCTATAAGTCACTCCTATTGCAGGCATTATCAATCCTGAAGGCAGAGTGCTTGGTTTTGTGTGAGAGAGTGCCCATGCATGAGCAAGACCCATCTGCAGCTTTCAGAATCTATTCTCTGAGGATGTTCTGTGATGCAGCCAGACCATATACTCTTAAGTGCATTATAACCTCACGGTAAATGCTAACTTTAGATTGGCTGCATCGAAACATGTCGTGTTTGGTGTCAAACACTTTGGAATCCAGCCCCCCCACCAGTCCTGGCAGGTGGGGGGTAGAATTCCACCCTTCTAAAGGGAGAGACATGTACACACTAGTCTAACCGAAATTAGTTTAAAAGAACCCTAGCATCACAAAATGGATGCTGTAGCCACAGACACGGGTCTGCCCTCCTGCTGCTGGATGAAACTCCGGCAGGGGAGGCCCTGACAATAGGTTTCCTGTCACAGGGAGGTGTAACCACCTCCCAGACAGGCTTTAGTGTATTGGGGCTGGGTGGGTCACTCAGAGAGTGCTTTTCAGACAGTGCCGGGGGCACTTTTGGTGTCCCTGTGCATAGTCCAGTGCAAACCAGTTGCAGGGGCAATCAGCCCATGCTCTGGCATGAAACTGGACAGAATGGGTGTAACTACCCCTCATCCCAGACCCTCTCATAGGTGGGTCCCCAGAGTATGTCCAACCCCCTTTCTTAGTATTAGTATGGGACCCCAGTCCTTATAACTTCAGATTATACCTGGACGAAACTCTGCAACATATATCCTGGAACTTCGACATTCTACATGACTAGAAGACTGAAGAATCTCCCTTGGGGTCAAAGAGTGACTCCCCTGTTCCAACTGGCACCAATGAAGCATTTGCCGGTCTGCATCTTCGAATCTCCCACTGGACTCTGAAGTACTTGCAGCCCAGGAAGAAGATTTCCAGACTTCTCCAAGGCCAACACGAGTTCCCAGCAAAGCTGAGTCCCGCAGCCCAAACGAGTGACTTGGAACTGCACTTCAACCACACTTCTCGTTTCTCAGTCATAGCGCTTGGACGCCCCAGGGCAGCTACTTGCGCTCTACAAAAACCATTTTCATTTCAACTGGAACTCCTGACAACGTGCACATTTGCTAAGTGCATTGACTTTCCGAGCTTTCCTGAAGTCGTGCTTTGAGTAACTGGTAGCCCAAGCCCCGAGCATCATCTGCAACAAAGATCGTGGGTCTACACTCAATGAGTGTTCCGTGGGCCTGCTTCTTGCATTTCTGCTCAAGGCTCCTTTGCGATCCCTAGTCCATTGACTGGTTGGTCCCCTCGAAGGTAACTCTATTTTTTCTTGGGCTTCCCTGGTTGTTCTAGACTTGCCCTGACTTCCTACAAAGTGATGAGTCTCCCAGATCTTGCTGGTCTGCTCCAAAGCCTATCTCTGCTTTCTGCCAAGGTTGCTGTTGCCAAGGCTTGTTGGGTCCAATCCGGGCACCAACACTGTAGCACTCAACATCCTTTGTGGGACAGCTCGAATCCGGTTCCTGGTAATCATTGACATCTCTGGGACCTCATGGCTGAAGAGTCAAGCTTCACCTTCTTCACCTGAAATCACTTGCCATCAGTGGGCCTCCGCTCATCGCCTTCCTGGTCACTGGCTAGTGACCTAGGGCCAGATGTAGGTAAATCTCATTTACCGATTCATAAATACCGAATTTTATCGATTCAGTATTTATGAATCTGTAAATGAGATGTGGGTAAAAATTCTGTATTTTTTACCGAATCGGTAAGATTCGGTATTTACCGATTCGGTAAATATAAAATCGGTATTTGCTGTTGAATCCTATGGGCCTTGAAGCCCATAGGATTCAATAGCAAATACTGATTCGGTATTTACCGAATCGGTAAAAATACCGAATTGCTAACGGGGACAGGGTGTCACTTTGACACCCTGTTGCACCCCTGTAACTGGCTTTTGTGCCATGTGGCACACAGACATGCCCTTAGGGCATTACTGTGTGCCACATGGCACAGGTGTACATGCACAGATGTGCATGTACACAAGAATTCGTGATTTACCATGCAGTTGTATTGCATGGTAAATACCGAATTCTTAAGGCCCTGTAGCACTGTTAGAAGTGCTACCTACATCTCGAAATACATATTCGGTAATTTTACCGAATGGTAATTTTACCGAATCGGTACACTTTACAGAATCGGTAAATTTACCGATTCTGTAATTTAAACGATTCGGTAAAATTACTGATTCGGTAAAATTACCGAATTTGTCCGTTTTTTGTGCCCCTACATCTCCATAGCCCCTTACCGGTCGGAATGGGCGAAAATTGGTATTTTCGGCCGATTCCGACCGGTAAAGGGCTACCTACATCTGGCCCCTAGTCTCTGTTCCCTCTGCCTTCAGGTTCTTCACATCTCCGATCCAGGCTTAGATCTCTCTGAACACTTCACTCTTCGATCCCAGCAGCACTTTGCAGCAGATCGCAATTGAAAATGACGACAAAACTCGACACAAAAAGACACCTATGCACCCGGCTTCCCCGAGTGAGGTAACTCGAGTACTCTGGTGCTCCTGTGGGTGTTGACTCTAAAACCTCCTGAGTCTATAGGGGTTTGCTCCAAGTCCTCTTCCAAGTGTCCTTTATCTTTGAATTTCAAACTGCGACTTTCCCTATAGAAGTTAATGGTGATTCGCAGCTGTTTTAGACACTGCACTCGTCCCCCGTGGGTCCCCTGTGTCAAAACCTTGGGTGGTTCCTGGTAGCCCCAGCGGTTCTAAAGGCTCTAGGCCTGGTATCTATGCAAGTCATAGTTCTTATACCACTTTATCGATATATGGTTTGGTACACCCCTAGTGCTCAACTTAAAAAGGTAAATACATTTTGTTGAATGAGAAGTACAATAATGAACTCGAGGTTGTTTTAGAAAATACCAGGGTATAGTTTCAATGTTTTGTAACCATGATACCATTTATAATTTATACAATCATCACACAAAGATTTATATTAGTTTAATTTGAATATTTCTTTTGTCACTTTTGTATATAATTTTGGTGATCTTATTGGACGAAATTTCACTGTAATATAGATAGCACTACAATAACCATAATGCCCTTAAAGTAGGAGGAGGATGTCGATGTAACACATGAGCTTTAAAAACGAATGAGGAAATGGGGGCGGCACTGTGAACAAGATCTCAGTAGGAGATTGAAACGCGTTGGTGTTTGGAGTGTTTGGAGTTGTTGAAAATAAATACTTTGGATCAACTTTAATGGATTATTGGTGTGCGACCCAACTTCTTTTCATCTGAGAAGAAATTTTCATATTGACGGCGGTCTGCTCGACCGCGGGATTACGCACGGCTGATAAGTAGCGCCTGGACCGCGAAACGAGCACTAAGTGTTTTTTTAAACTAAAGCGGACTGTGGCGATCACCGACATAACGAGAAGCAAAGGAGGTCCATTCACTTCCCCAAACCGCGAACTGAGGAGGGATACACGAGCTGAGTCCAAGCTGAGGACGCGCCCGACTGCCGGAAGGAGGAAGGGGGCTGTAAGCGGATACCTCTTCTCATTAACGTGAGGGAAGTACACAGAAGTTTCCAAATTGAATTGCAACGAGCAACATGTCGGTCAGCCCGTGACAGATCACTTATGAGAGACGTAAATAAAATCAATACCACTGCATAATGATTTCAATGTAAATCAGGTTGATAAGATGCAGAACTCCCCAAGTGAGTCACGACAAAAATCAGAGAGTTTGCAATACGGCAAATAATTCATCATTTGTAAAATCTCCAAACAGACAAATATAATGAAATCACGTGATGCAAAAAGACAAACACTGTAAGGCAAGCCGGAATTTTTTGAAACGGGAGGAACGGAAGGAGCAGATCCCAGATTTAATAAAAAGACTGATGCAAGGACAACATTGAAAAATTGGGAGAAAATCTCCAAAAAAGAAATTAATAAGTGGTGGGAAGTCACCACTTTAAATAAATACATAGAGGTACAAAGAGTACCAAGAGGTTTGAGAATTCACCTAATGCCAAGTCATCAGGACTCGAGCACTGACTTACTACAGGAATGGGGCGAAAACCTTCTTAGTTCATCACTTGGCTTAATGAACATACTAATTAAGCATATCAAAATATCACTACAAAAAATCAAAAGCCAAGTCCAAGAAATGGAAAAGGAAATTCCAACACTTGATCTAACACCTGATTTGGAGAAGTGTGGCTCAATGATTAGAGTGGCAGACCCTGATGCAGAGATCTAGCCCGGGACCAGGGTTCAATTCCCCGCCTCAGCGGGTCTTGGGCTCAAAATTCCACGGACCTGATAATTCTCGCCTCGGTGCCTATTCCAATCATGGAGTCCAACTCTGCAACTCTGGGCAATAGCTTGCTTAATCTCCACAACGGCCCCCACAACGCTAAGGATGCCTGGCCTCCACCTTGGGGGTACCCAGGAGTGGACGCCTCACAGGGAAAGCCAGGATGGGTTCCACAGTGGTATTCGTACAAACGCCTTGAGACCCTTGCGGGTGAGTAGTGTGCTATACAAGTATCAATTTACATTTTACATTTGAAAAAATTCAAAGCAGAATTGGAAAAACAAATTGAATCTCATGAAGACTCAGTGCAACATCGCAAGTGTATCAAGTTCCTAAGAGATAAAAAGGACTACAGTGAAGGAAGAATCTTTACATATGCGAGACAATTCGACCACCTGGAGCAACAAGATTATAGCCAAAGCAATGCGGGTACCTCTGACAGCTTATCATCAAATGTATCAATTGAACAAAGTGATGAAGAAATCACATCAGTCAGAAAGCAGTCTTTTTGGGGGATACGCGGCTGGTCCTGAAACTACACCCGTGGGACCAAACAAGGGGATTTCAGCCGCAAAATCGAGGACGTGACCGTGGAAAATCAAGAAGCAAAAAACAAGGAGAGGAAGAAGGGGCAAGTGGCGGGAGAGAGTGGGAACACTCACACGCAGCATGAGATTGAAGAAAACATTTTAGAGGAAGATCAGGCACTGACTGTCATCAACCTATCAAGCCGTCAGCTAACAGAATCACTGTTTATTATCACATTATTAAAGAAAGGCTTACACTTTTGCCCAAAAGTGCACCTAGATATTGCACAAACAAGAATTGACTTATACAAGTATGTGTGCAAGATCAAATTATCCAAGCTTTTCAAAGAGAAAGAACAAAGTTTGAATTATAAGAAGAAAACACCATTACCTAAAGGCACAACAAGCACAACTTTATTGGCCAAAGATTCTGAAAGTTACCTGGCATTGATGAATTTAGATATTGTTAATAAATCTCAACAAACAACATTGGAACCCACCTGTACACAATTGGGAGCCGGCTTGAGTCAAAAAAAGCGGAAATCACGATTTTACCAGCAATTTCCACCTGGCAACAAAGTGGATATTTTGTATGAAGCCGTATTACAGGATATTTATAAACTAAAAAAACAGTGCTATTTTGACAATCTGAAAGCAGAAGAATGCAAAGCACTTACAACTTTGAGTCAGGTTAAAACTATTGAAATCAAGATGACAGATAAAGGCGCAAATGTCATCGTATGGGACAAATTGGAATATGCAAAAGTAGCCCATGACCAATTACAAGATGAAGTGTACTATAAGAAATTAACAGCCGATCCAGCAAAGCAAATAAAAGAGTCATTGGATAAAAAATTGAAAGAATGGCTAGATATAGGTCTGATTGACTTCGATGAACACAAATGTTTCACAGTGGATGACCCGGTGACCGCAACTATGTATTTATTACCCAAAGTACATAAGAATCGAACTAGACCACCTGGGCACCTGATTGTCTCCACTATGGGCTCCTACCAATAGCCAACTATCTGGACTTCTTTTTACTTCTGTATGTTTCAAAATTAAGTTCTTTCAAACAAGACACGACGGATATGTTAAAACAACTGAATGGAATTTCCTGGAAATCATCGTATAGACTGATAACGATGGATGTTGTATCTTTATATATGAATATAGACCATGAGCTTGGAATTTCAGCCTGTAAATTCTTTCTCCAGCATAGAAACATGCACTATTCACGTCAAAACATCATGTTGGAAGATATGAAGTACACACTACTCTGCGCAGAAAGAAAACCGCAACCAATGCAACCTTGCAGGCTAGCAGTTTCCATCAGCAGTATTTATTTGAAAACATCCCATATGGAGAATTTTTAAGACTCCGTAGGATATGTTTGGAAGAATCAGAATGGGATAAAGAAAGCACATCCATGACTAAAAGATTTGAGAGGAGAGGATACTCGAAAAGTCACATAAAGAAAGGCTGGGAAAGAGCAAGCCAAAAGGACAGAAACACCTTATTGCAAATGAGGAAGAAACAAGAAATTAAAGAAAGTGACAAAGAAGTAATAAGATTCATAACAACCTTCTCAAATGAATCAAAACGAATTAGGGATATCCTAAAGAAAAATTGGAACTTTCTAAAGATGGATGCCACCATTGGTCCGATTGTGGGTAACACGCCACAAATAATATATCGTCGAGCACCGAACTTAAAAGACCGATTAACTAAGAGTCATTTTTTCAAAGAGGATAAGAAAGTATGGTTGAAAGGAAAAGGTTTAAAAAAAATTTACAATTGTAAAGTGTGTCAGATAGGCAAACCAATCCAAGAGGTTATGTTATCAAATGGAAAAATCTGTAATATTGATGAACTTATCACATGCATGACACCGTATGTAATCTATGTAATTGAATGCCCGTGTCAATTAAAGTATGTGGGCAGCACTAAGAACAAACTGAAAAAAAAGGGTTTTGGAACATGTTAGGGCAACCATACATCAGGACAGGAGTGATGCAGTTGCCAAACACATGGAGTCTCATCATAACAGCGAGTGGAAAAGTTTAAAATTCTATGGCATTGACACGGTAAAAAAACCAATGAGAGGAGGAAACAGAGAAATCATGTTGAGAAAGAAAGAATAAGATATATTCTCAGTCTGCGAACCATGACTCTGTATAGTCTGAATCAGAGCGAGGAAATGTATATACATTTGTAAATAGACATATGGACAGAAAATATCATGAACTTTATGTAAATATGGCAGAGCAGAAACAGATGCGTCTTTTCACATCATAAAATAATTTTGTTTAGGTTTAATTTTATTAGTGAATTGATTGTCACTTTTGTATATAATTTTGGTGATCTTATTGGAGGAAATTTCACTGTAATATAGATAGCACTACAATAACCATAATGCCCTTCATGTAGTAGGAGGATGTCGATGTAACACATGAGCTTTAAAAACGAATGAGAAAATGGGGGCAGCACCGTGAACAAGATCTCAGTAGGCGCGTTGGTGTTTGGAGAGTTTGGAGTTGTTGAAAATAAATACTTTGGATCAACTTTAACGGATAATTGGTGTGCAACCCAACTTCTTTTCATCTGAGAAGAGATTATCATATATATATATATATATATATATATATATATATATATATATATATATATATATATATATATATATATATATATATATCCAAACACAAGTCTGGCTGATATGGAGTCAGCCACATCACAGGTAGGTGTACATCATAAATCTTTATTGAAGGCTGCTGCGAGGAGTAAAAAAAACTAACTTCACTGCGGTATTGTCAGCCTCAGCCTGACTCATTTCGTGGCGGTCCACTTCCTCAGAGGCACAGGCTTCGAAGACTTAACACGCTCATTTCAGCACTGTTTAACTGTTTATGATACCGCCCATGTGGGCGCGGTCACTCCCGTGGCCCGCTGGTAGTTGCAGTGCATAGTCTTGCTGCAGTGAGCTGGCGTGCTGGAGACCTCAACATAAATGAAAAATTAAAACCCCAGTGGGTTGTGATGTCCATCTTTAGCCCTTGCACCACTCTTACTCCTTCAATATTGGCTCCTGTTATCTGAATTTCAGCGTTTTTAGGCGCCGATGCAGAGATGCTTGGGAGCATCCGGGCTTCCTCCGCGGCTCAGGCGAGACCGCTACCATCCAAACACAAGTTTGCCTGCTATGGAGTCAGCCACATCACAGGTAGGTGTGTGCCATAAATCTTTATTGAAGGCTGCTGCGAGGAGTAAAAAAAATGAACTTCACTGCAGTCTTGTCAGCCTCAGCCTGACGCGTTTCATGGGGGTCCACTTCCTCAGAGGCACAGGCTTTGAAGTCTTAACACGCTCATTTCAGCACTGTTTAACTGTTTATGATACCGCCCATGTGGGCGCGGTCACTCCCGTGGCCCGCTGGTAGTTTCCCTGTTTGGTCCCCCTCATTGCAGGCAAATTTGTGTGTTGTATTGTGAGCAGCTAGCCTGATGCCGCGAGGGGTTGACCTGCGGCACTGTGTGTCGTCCTGCAGCAGCGGTTAATTCCGAGGCAGCTTTGGAACAAGGAAGCCTGTTGAAAGACATTACAGGACGTGTGTTAGCAGCTGGTGAACATTTTGCAACCCACTGTGGTCTTTAATTTTCTGCAACTTATGAAAGCGGCACTGATACTCAACCGAGAAAGAGTATAGCACTACATCTACCAGTGGGCCACGGGTGTGGCCTCGCCCAACCGGGCGGGATTTGATGTGTCGAACTGGTGCTTAAAACAATCATTGTGCCCGCATTCACGAAAGCCGGATAGCCCATGAGGAAGTGCCTGGGGGCATGACACGCGTTGGGCGGAGCTGAGCGGGAACACTGGCGAAAGGTCCTGGCTGTTCCCACTGCAATGTTCAATAAATCAAAGGCAACACCATTTTCCCCTTTTGGTCCCCCTCATTGCAGGCAAATTCGTGTGTTGTATTGTGAGCGGCTAGCCTGAGGCCGCGAGGGGTTGACCTGCGGAACTGTGTGCCGTCCTGCAGCAGCTGTTAATTCCGAGGCAGCATTGGAACAAGGAAGCCTGTTGAAAGACATTAACGGACCTGGGTTAGCAGCTGGTGAACATTTTGCAACCCACTGTGGTCTTTAATTTTCTGCAACTTATGAAAGCGGCACTGATACTCAACAGAGAAAGGCTATAGCACTACATCTACCAGTGGGCAACGGGTGTGGCCACGCCCAACCGGGCGGGATTTGATGTGTCGAACTGGTGCTTAAATCAATCATTGGGCCCGCATCTCGAAAGCCAGATAGCCCATGAGGAAGTGCCTGGGGGCATGAAACGCGTCGGGCGGAGCTGAGCGAGAACACTGGCGAAAGGTCCTGGCTGTTCCCACTGCATCTTTCAATAAATCAAAGGCAACACCATTTTCCCTGTTTGGTCCCCTTCATTGCAGGCAAATTTGTGTGATATATATATATATTCACTGAAAAAACCATAGGTTATAGACCATATATAGTTAGGAATTCGCATTTATAAAACCTTATTTTACTCACACAAAACCATTGAAATTCCATATATAGTTAGTTGCACTAACTATATATCGCGCACCCGCAATCCACTGCTGATAAAGTCACATATTACATCATTCATGACATGGTCAGTGACATCACTGATGACATCACTGATGACATCTCAAATGACATCACTGATGACATCACTGATGACAACATCCAGTGACTGTATGTTTCTGTAAAGTTAAAATATGTCTTACATATTGAAGAATGAGTGGATGTATAAGTGTCTGGATGAAGGATTTAGTAGGTGCATGACTGACTGTATGAGTGAGTGATTAAATGTGTCTCACTGAGTGCATGGGTTAGTGACTAAACTGTCTTAATTTGTGCATCATTATGTCTGTTGTTCTGTAAACTGTTGCATGTGTTGATAAGTAGCTATATGAGTAACTATATGGGTTATTGATTGGTTGCCCAAGTATTTGTATGGGAGACTGAGTGTGTGTGTGGGTGGCTGGGAGGTGTATGACTCTGTGCATAGATGTGTGAGCAGTTGATTCACTAGATGTATGGTTTCAAAAGTGCATGTGGAAACAGCTGTATGGGCGGTTGACTGTGTGCATGAGTGTATTGGTGAGTGAATGGATATCTCAGTGCTACATGTCAAAGTAAGTACATATGTAAAACACAGTACATATGAGAGTTGACATATATAAATAACTGTGCATAAGAGCCAGTGAATGTGTGAGTGGCTGTATGGATCATTGTGAACTTGTATCAGGGATTGTATAAGAGAGTAAATATGTGTTAGTATATGTTTGAATAAGTAAAGTTTGTATAACTGTATAGTTGAGGAAATGGAGGTGTGATTGATTCTTTGCATGACTGACTAGGTGTGTGAGTAACTCCATGGATGAGTGACAGTCTGTGAGTGTCTGTTTACACTGATTGTATCTAAGGTTATATCAGAGTCTGAAGAGGTTCATCGTATTATCACATGAATGATATCATCAGTGATGTGATCAGTAATGTCAAATGAGATGTCATCAGTGATGTCATCAGTGATGTCATTTGAGATGTCATCAGTGATGTCATTTGAGATGTCATCAGTGATGTCACTGACCATGTCATGAATGATGTAATATGTGACATCATCAGCAGTGGATTGCGGGTGCGCGATATATAGTTAGTGCAACTAACTATATATGGAATTTCAATGGTTTTGTGTGAGTAAAATAAGGTTTTGTAAATGCGAATTCCTAACTATATATGGTCTATAACCTATGGTTTTTTCAGTGAATTTTCAAGGTTTTGTAAATGCTAATTCCTAACTATATATGGTCTATAACCTATGGTTTTTTCAGTGAATTTTCAAGGTTTTGTAAATGCTAATTCCTAACTATATATGGTCTATAGCCTATGGTTTTTTCAGTGAATATATATATATACATACATATATAAACATATATCATCTGTATATCTATATAAATACAAACATAAATGCATGCATACATATACTTATATGCATACAGATGCATGTTATTTACATGAAAGTTGAAAATACACTAATAAAAGCAAAGCTAAAAAGCCACCTCATTACAAACAGAATGGCTTTAACTTAAACGAGGTCGAGATCTATTGCATTTTCAATGCTTGTTTACTTTGGTTCCATCAAGAAGGCATTCAGATGTGTCACACATTTGCCATAAATTCTGAATGTTAGCACTCTAGTTGCACATTAGATCACTGTAGTAAAGCTACTGCTCACCAGGGACGTCTGCTGCTGGTATTCAAAGTGCATGTTTCAGTCTGCATGTCAGAATTTTTTTAATGAAATAGAAGAGGATTTGAGAAGTCACTCAAAATGATCCCTAATTTTTCTTTCTGAAGCACTAATCATAATTTCTATGGCAAAATTAACCCCCTCATGTTGTTCCTTTTTAAATTGAGTGTTTTCAGACTTACCACTTCATTCCAATCAAGATGGCTTCTGGTGTGCCATACTTTTGTCATAAGTAAGACTGTTAGCGCTCTAGTTGTTCTTTAGAACACTCTGGGACATTCTGTCATTGGGCTATACTTGGGGTACATCTGGGTGATATTTGGGCTACATTTAGGCTCTTTTGTCTCTGGTGGCCATCTTGGGAGACTGTATGTCAGAATTTTTTAATGAAATTGAAGAGGGTTTGAGAAGTCACTCAAAATGTGCCCTAATTTTTCTTTCTCCAGCAATAATCATAATTCATATGGCAAAATATACCCCCTCATTTTGTTCCTTTTTAAATTAAATGTTTTAAGAGTTACCACTTTATTCCAATCAAGATGGCTTCAGGTGTGCCATACCTTTGTAATAAGTAGGACTGTTAGCGCTCTAGTTGTTCTTTAGAACACTCTGGGACATTCTGTCATTGGGCTATACTTGGGCTACATCTGGGTGATATTTGGGCTACATTTGGGCTCTTTTGTCTCTGGTGGCCATTTTGGGAGACTGCAAGTCAGAATTTTTTAATGAAATAGAAGAGGATTTGAAAAGTCACTCAAAATGTGCCCTAATTTTTCTTTCTGCAGCACTAATAATACCTTCTGTTGCATAATATACCCCCTCATTTTGTTCCTTTTTAAATTAAATGTTTTAAGAGTTACCACTTTATTCCCATCACGATGGCTCCAGGTGTGCTATACCTTTGTAATAAGTAGGACTGTTAGCGCTCTAGTTGTTCTTTAGAACACTCTGGGACATTCTGTCATTGGGCTATACTTGGGCTACATCTGGGTGATATTTGGGCTACATTTGGGCTCTTTTGTCTCTGGTGGCCATTTTGGGAGACTGCATGTCAGAATGTTTTAATGAAATAGAAAAGGATTTGAGAAGTCACTCAAAATGTGCCCTAATTTTTCATTCTGCAGCACTAATCATACTTTCTATGGCAAAATATACCCCCTCATGTTGTTTCTTTTTAAATTAAATGTTTTAAGAGTTACCAATTTGTTCCAATCAAGATGGCTTCAGGTGTGCCATACCTTTGTAATAAGTAGGACTGTTAGCGCTCTAGTTGTTCTTTAGAACACTCTGGGACATTCTGTCATTGTGCTATACTTGGGCTACATCTGGGTGATATTTGGGCTACATTTGGGCTCCTTTGTCTCTGGTGGCCATTTTGGGAGACTGCATGTCAGAATGTTTTAATGAAATAGAAAAGGATTTGAGAAGTCACTCAAAATGTGCCCTAATTTTTCATTCTGCAGCACTAATCATACTTTCTATGGCAAAATATACCCCCTCATGTTGTTTCTTTTTAAATTAAATGTTTTAAGAGTTACCACTTTATTCCAATCAAGATGGCTTCAGGTGTGCCATACCTTTGTAATAAGTAGGACTGTTAGCGCTCTAGTTGTTCTTTAGAACACTCTAGGGGGCTGCAGTTGAACACAAAGGAATCAACTGACAGTCTCTGTCCTTGTTGGATGTACATGTTTTACTGAGAATGTCAGACTTCATTTTCACATGACTGAGAAAGATAATGTGAATTTACAGAAAATATGCTTTCAGTTTAGCTTATAGATCCCCTTCCAAACCACTGTGGGAAAATCATGAGATATTAGTTTTCTTTCAAACAATATTCATGATATCACAGCAGAAGGTTTTTTCACATGGTAAAATCACCTTAGAACCCACCACAATTCCTAAAACGAGTATGGTACCATCAACAAATGATTTATAATGTAACTAAAGTCCTAAAACCCTCTATTAACTACAATGATTTTTTAATGAGGTGCTATCATGTATATTGGTCCCAAGATGGCTGCCAACACTTCTTGGATGAAGTGCTGACAGCCAATCAGATCAGATGTGTGGTTAGGCTCCTCCCAGATATATATCTTTTTTTTAACCTAAATTACTCAAAATCCACTGGAGCACATATATTGAGACCTAGCAAAGGCACATCGGGCTAACAGTCCCTACAATTTTGCCAAGTTTCGTGCAAATCCATTCAGCCGTTCGAGCTAAAAGTGAGGCCAACCGCCCTATGGAAATTAACATGGGAAAAACATGTTTTGGGACCCCCCTTTTTTCTCGGCCCCCCCTTAATGAAACCCCCCCAAATTGTCAGGGGCTGCTCAGAAACAAAATGTTCCATTTTCCTGAACATTTCAGCCAATTCCGTCCACAAACACCAAAGTTATTAGACATAGAATTTTCAAAAATCCCATAGAGAAAAAATCCTAACTATATATACCTACTGGCGACCGGTTTTTTCAGTGAATATATATATATATATATATATATATATATATATATATATATATATATATATATATATATATATATATATATATATTCAATGAAAAAACCATAGGTTATAGTCCATATATAGTTAGGAATTAGCATTTACAAAACCTTATTTTACTCGCATAAAACCATTGAAATTCCATATATAGTTAGATGCGCTAACTATATATCGCGCACCCGCAATCCACTGCTGATGATGTCACATATTACATCATTCATGACATGGTCAGTGACATCACTGATGACATCACTGATGACAACTCAAATGACATCACTGATGACAACTCAAATGACATCATTGACAACATCACTGATGACATCAATCATGTGATAATACGATCAACCTCTTCAGACTCTAATATAACCTTAGATACACTCTGTGTAAACAGACACTCACAGATTGTCACTCATCCATGGAGTTAATCATACACCTAGTCAGTCATGCAAAGAATCAATCACACCTCCATTTCCTCAACTATACAGTTATACACACCTTACTTATTCAAACATATTTTAACACATATTTACTCTTATGCAATCACTGATACAAGTTTTCAATGATCCATGCAGCCACTCACACATTCACTAGCTCTTATACACAGTAATTTTTATATGTCAACTCTCATATGTACTGTGTTTTACATATGTACTTACTTTGACATGTAGCACTGAGAAACCAACCACTCACCAAAACACTCATGCACAGTCAACCACCCATACAGCTGTTTCCACATGCAGTTTTGAACCCATACATCTAGTGAATCAACTGTTCACACATCTATGCACAGAGTCACACACCTCCCAGCCACCCACACACACACACTCACTCTCCCATACAAATACTTGGGCAACCAATCAATAACCAATATAGTTACTCATATAGCTACTGATCAACACATGCAGCAGTTTACAGAACAACGGATATAATGATGCACAAATTAAGACAGTTTAGTCACTTACTCATGCACTCAGTGAGACACATTTAAACACTCTCTCATACAGTCAGTCATGCACCTACTAAATCCTTCATCCAGACACTTATACATCCACTCATTCTTCAATATGTAAGACATATTTTAAGTTTACAGAAACATACAGTCACTGGGTGTTGTCATCAGTGATGTCATCAGTGATGTCACTGACCATGTCATGAATGATGTAATATGTGACATCATCAGCAGTGGATTGCGGGTGCGCGATATATAGTTAGCGCATCTAACTATATATGGAATTTCAATGGTTTTATGCGAGTAAAATAAGGTTTTGTAAATGCAATTCCTAACTATATATGGACTATAACCTATGGTTTTTTCATTGAATTTCAATGGTTTTTTGAAAGATAATATTTCTATCTGTAAAATGTATTCTTCTTTAAATCATAAAATATATTGTACATGTTTTTTATACATTTAAAAAAAAAAAAAATTTGTTCCGCTCCTAGTCCGCGAACTGGTCAGCTTCCCGTTAGCGGGATTCAAAGCCGCGACTTGGTACGCGAGCCGGTAATCGTTGCTTAAGCGTAACTGTTACGTTATCATGACGTTTTGCGTTGTCGCGTAATACGTTATCCGACGCGCCAAGTTAGCGGACCCGGAAGCGGATTGGATAGCGGCGCAAAGCGCGAAACGTAAAGACAGCAGGTCATGTGACTCGATAATAACACTTTTCATTAGTTCATTTCACTTTTGGTTTCCTAATGATGTAATACTTGGTCATGTGATCTAAAATTAACACTTTTCATTGGTTTAGAACTTTGGCTTTTCCCAAATGATGAAAACCCCTCCTTCTTTCCTCACTCTGACTTTCATCTTGGTGAGAGAAAGACCATTTTACATTCCAGAGAAATGGCTTCAGTTATTGCTTCTGGTAGTGTTCCTCCACCACCACCTCCACCTCCTCATGGAAAAAAAAGGACCACCTACTCAACCAATCTTTCCAGAAGAGGAAGATCAGGAAGAGGAGGAAGAACCTGAATATTTGCCAGAGGAGCCCAGGAGGTACAACAGGAAGGAAAATTTCATATGGCAATTTTTTAAAATTCCACCAGGACAAAAGAAAGTGAACGCCAGATATGTCTTCTGCCGTATCTGTGATGATCGCCTTTCGAGAGGGACGGACAAAAAATATAGTTTTGGGAATTTCACTATGCACAGGCACATGAGCAGGTGGCACCCAAATAACTATAGTGCTGCTCAGCTTCGGGACGAACAACAAAATTCCCCAGCAATAGCCAGAAGATCGGTCGTGCCAGAAGTTTTGGGACCAGAAGCAAGGGAGTTGATCCCGAATATTCAAATGGACATGGGGGAAGTGAAACAAATGTGCGTGTGGTGCAATCAAACATTATGCTACCGCGAAAGTAGCATAACTCTCATAATGAGAGCAATCAAAAATCATGCATGTCCAAAACGCCCCAAAAAATAAATTCATCTTTTTTTTGTTGCTCTTGTTGAGCCCTCTTCGATGAATCATTTTTGTTTCCCCCCTCCCCCCCAAAAAGTAAAAAAAAATACAAAATGTTCAGAAAAAAACAAAAAAATATAAAAAATGTTCAGAAAAGTAATAAAAAAATTTAAAACAACAAAAAGTAAAAAAAAGTTCTTTTCAGAACTACCTCCCCATTATTAAAAAAAATTGGTAGAATTCTTTGAACTCTGCCAAGCTCTATTTCTATTAGTTCGCTCCCAGTTCGCACTCCGGTACGCGAACTTTGAGCGCACCAAAAAAATTTTTTAAAAAAAAGGAACAGTAAGTATAAGGAAAGAAAACAGACAGCTATGTTACAAAAAAGACAGCTATAGGGAGTAAAGAAAAGATACTGTGACCCGCAATTCACTTCTGATCATGTCATATATTACATTATTTTTGACATGGTCAGTGACATCATCAGCAGTGGATTGCGAGTAACAGTTTTTTTTGTTTACGTCCTATAGCTGTCTTTTTTGTAACTGTCTGTTTCCTATCCTTAAACTTACTGTTCCTTTTTTTAACGAGATAACAGATATGCCCACTTATTACATCATTCATAACATAGTCAGTGACATCATCAGCAGTGGAATGCAGGTTAAAAAAGTAGAAAACATTTACCTTATATTTCTTGTTAATTTTTAAAGAAAATTTTTCATACATTCAATCTGTAAAAGAGAGAACAAACATTTCCAAAAATATTAAAACATGTATTTAAAAATTAGAAAAAAGAAGGGAAAAGATTCAAGAAGAAACACTTTTTAAACAACTTTGACACTTATAGAAACCTCTACTTCTCTACGATCCCTACACAATCCTAAATATATTTATTTTCAACAAACAGTATCTTCATGCTGATGAAATGAGGTCTATTTTGATATATGATGCTTCTTTTGCATTGCTTATGTCTCACAATAGTGATGCCATAACAGCGCAAAAGAGATGTAAAACCATCATAAAATTGTGTCTAACATTTAAAATGATTGTTTTAGGATGCAAATAAGATGTGTGCTTTTTCTTTTTTTTTTTAAAAAACAGTACCCAGAAGTACAGCACTGTAAGCATTAAAATTGACAGTTACAGAAGACTCAGCTTACCCATATGTACCTCACATTTCTAAATGTATATCATAAGTACAAAAAGCATAACATTAATTATACATGTTAAATGGTTTATTTTTGCTGTTCTCAGAATGTATCAAATTTCACTTAAATCAGTGACTTGAAGGTATTCATCATGTAACAGCGGGGAAAAAAAAACACAATCAAAATGACTGTTTAAAAAACCCATACAACCTAAGAAATCTGATTTCAAAACTCCTTAAAATTAACTTACTTTCAATGACGTCGAAGGATCTCCTATAAACAGCATCCACTCTGTTGTGCTATAAATATTTTCAGCCCGCCACTTTCTGAAAGAAAACCTCCATCGATACGTAAAATATGTTACATAGAAAAAAAAACTTCTCTCATTCTATCACATGTTTCCACTAGGCCAAATCATGTTGCCGCGATTCGCAAGTCTTGTAATTCTTCCAATCAAATCCCGACATTTTCTATTTTCGCAACTTTCAAAAATAAAATATTTTAGATTATTTTCACAATCCTGGACTACTAATATCTTACTCTTCTTGGTCACTCATGTTCTCCTTTTCCTATGACACTGATACTGCTTACTATGAAGCAGACTTACTTGCATCAGGTTTATATAGTTGGATTTTTAATCTAGACAGCATTGCAGACTTACATTTCCTCTACTTAAAATTTTGGTTTTAAAAACACCAGGTAAGAATTTTTAAGGTCAAACGGCAATTTTTGTTTTAAAGTTACAACGGAATCATTACAGAATGACCAGCCGTTTCCAGACTTTAAGTAAGCTGTATAATGTCCTGATGTTGTTGATGGACCATCGTGATAGATAATTGCTACAGTTGCAAAAGTCCTCCCTGATATTGACAGCTGAGAAGCCACAAAATGTTTTATTAAAGTTGACAATTTTGATCCATCAGGTCTACATCGTTGGATCATTAAAATGACATACTGGCCATATCTACGTATAAATAATGTTGACATCATTTCAGATTTACATTGGCTACACTCCATGTTGTGATCCGCTGCATTTACTAGCTTATTAAAGGACACTGATTTACTGTCTGGCAAAGTTAAATATATAAATCTTTCTGAGTCTACACTAGTAGTACTTGATACCATACAGTTCTCGCAGTCATGCTGCCATTGATAAGAAAGCCCAAACAGGTGATCTACATCTACACCCTCATCTTGCAATACATCAAGCATATACATTAAAAACTCCTGACAATCTTGCTGATTATTTTCAGAGAAGTCTGTTTGACCTGAACATTCATCTAACAGATAACGAACTTCAGACACACTTTCTACTTTTGTTCGATCAGTGCTACATTTCTCTAACACAGAATTCAACAAGCAGCATAAACTTTGTTCCGAATTGAACACAATCTGTTCTTTTAAACTCTCTAGTGAAAAGAGAACATTAACCACTACATTTGCATAGCAGTTGACACCAGAACTGTTTTCAAATTGAAAACCGACAACATCTTCAACAGAATCCACTTTCTTTCTGCTAACAACCTTCGGCTCATTGACTTTTGGTCTTTTTGCAACAACCTCCCTACTATTACTGATATTTCTACGTTTCTGGCCTACCACACGTTTCTCAAACAAAGGATATTGAGGCAAATGTGGTGCATACTCTCTTCTTAACCTATTGTATTCCTTAACACAATCTAGATCCGCACAAATGTTTGTGACATCACAGTCAATCAAGTACAATCCCGATAAAGTTCTAACTCGTGACAATGCCACATATGCCATACCCTCCTTGAACACAGAACTGCCAATATTCACCAATGCACAGTCTACACTTAAACCTTGCGATTTATGGATTGTCACCGCATATGCCAAGCAAACAGGAAACTGTTTACGGCGAACATATAAGTCTTTAACAAGCAAAAACCTAGCAGAACAACGACCAATTTGCTGTACTTCCTCAATGCCATCAAATTTAATTCTTAAAAATTCTATTCCATCTCTATTTCTGTATTTCTCAAAATCAACAACATTACCCATTGATCCATTTACCAGACCTCTTTCTACATGTAAATTCCTTCTCAAAATGATTCGGCAATTTAAACACACATTCAAAGTCTTTTCAAAACCCGCTGTTTTAGATATAGTCTTCTCTAATGAATCCAATTTTGATTTCAAATTGTCTGACAAAATAATTGTTGATCCCATATGCTCTAATTTGTCGATAGCTTCAAGTTTCACAATCTCTTGCTTTTCTAAATTCAACATTTTGTTGTTGAAGATGGCACATTCTGCAAGAGTTGGCATGAGACATTTCCCGGATTTCTTCTCAGTAATTTTCTGAAAAATAATCTCAGGCACAATCTCTAATTTGGGATATAAATTTGACAGTAATCGTGCATTTAAAGCTTCTTTCCCATGCTCGGTCACTTTTCCAATTCTAATATCTTGTAGAATATTCTTGTAATCTTCATCCTTTGCCTGACGCATATTTTCATGCAGTTCAGCATAATTGAAGTTTAACCATATATTGACGTTGCCAATGCTCCCTAGGCACTTCCTGGTATCTTCATGCGTGAGTATTTTGAACACAGGTTGACCTTTTACTGGTGTCAGCTGCAGAAGATCTCCGAAAACAATGATGTGTTTGCCACCAAATAACACATCATATTCAGTTTTAAGTACTTCTTGCATTCTCAAATGCACAAAGGCAAGCATGACATTGGAAACCATGCTTACTTCGTCAATGATAAGTAGTTTCATTTTCCTCAAGACTCTTGAAACTTCAAAGCAAGCATCTCCAGATAACTTGTTGTATTGTAATTTGTTGTCATGCTCCACCGGCAGCATCAGTAGACGATGCAAAGTAATACCTTTAATGTTATGTGCTGCCAGTCCAGTAGGAGCGGTGACAACACAAGACAGCGATGACTCAGTCCTTTCCTGCAAATAACAAGAAATTGCTTTAATGAGGAAACTCTTTCCAGTTCCCGCTACTCCACTCACGTACAGTTGGACAGGCTTCAACGACGTACATGAGCACTCTTTCTTCTCATGACTTAATCCGTGCTCAATTTCCTTGGTAACTTCATCATATATTTTCCTCTGCTCAACGTTGAGTTGTTTTTCCAAGTCTTCTAAGTTAACTGAATCCTCCTGAGCATGTGCCATGGCTCTTTCCACTTCATTCATAGCAGTGGCAGCTTCATTTTCGATAATAGGTCCTCCAAGTGGATCTTGACTCAATGAAACAGAACTCTGACTGTCCTGAGAACTGTCTCTGGCAATCTCGGCTGCAATCGTTGCTTCCTGCTCAATTTCCAAAGTTAGCATTTCTTGATATTTAGGAAAAGCAGGACATTCTATGGACTCCTTGGCTGCATTAAAAGAGTCTTCGTAACAGAGGAAATCTCCAAGCAGTTCCTCTTCTGCACGCCAAGGCTTGAAAAGTTGCAAAAGTGCTAAATAGAAAAACTCCTTTTTTTCTGGAGATTCACCACTCAATTTTCGATGGTTTACTAATTGGCATTTTCTTTGCTTGACCAGGCATCCCTCACTTCCAATTACAGCATACACTCCTTTCTCAATATCTTCTTTGATGTTCCTCTTGAATATATAATTTTGGAGAACCTCATATAGACAAACATTCTCAAGGTGACTGCTTCGATTTGGATAATATGTATCCAACATGTTGGTCTTCAAAATGTCGGTACTGTTTGGCTCCTTTTCCGCCAAATACTCAATTTCCCGGACAGGTTTTAGAACTCGATTTCCCGTTGCAGCAAGACCAAGACTCGCCCAAACGATACTCCTAGATTTGGCATAGAGACTTGCTGAAGACAATCGATCTGAACATTCGTAAGCTCCGATTTCTCGATGCGACAACATCTTCAGACTGAAACTGTACAACTTCTTGCTGAGGCTCTTTTCATGGGAAATGTCCTCCCACATATCCTTCAGTTCTGTCTTTTCTTTTTTGGTGATGTAAGATGTCACATACCGAGCCACAGCCATGCAGTTGTCACCCACAAACTGTATATCCATGTTAGCATTCCACATGGACAAAATCACTGGGTTGTAGTCGTTGATGTACTTGGACTCTTCGTTCCTTTTCAAATTGTATGTATTTTTGGGTGATTTCCTCGTCACATTATGTCGTAGTGAAGACATCAAACTGTTCACTTTTCCTTTAGAAATCACCGGCCGTGGAAAGTTGAAACGACATTTGGTGTAGAACTTGTCCTTGTTTCTGAATTTACGACGACAGTACTTTCCACAACGATGGCTTTGGAAACGTAGAACTTGTTCTCTTAGGCTTTTCTTCTCTGTTGCATTTGGAACAGCACACGTAGAATACTGTTCAATGAAATTCATCACTAAGTGATCGGGATCTGTTCCAAGTTTAGGTGCATCCTTGATCCACAACAACATATGTATATGAGGAGCACCTCTTGCTTGGTACTCCTTTCTCCAGAAGAAATCCAACACCTCTCCAAGAGGTGGATTCTTCTTATTTGTGATGAAAGACATCATAGCTTCAAATTTATGATTGAAGTACCTGCATACATTCACAGGATCCAAAGAACACAGTTCTCCAGGTGTCTTGAATTCAATGTTTTCAATATTTCCATTTGCTTCTCGTAGAAATTCAAGTAAGTCTTCCCAGCCATACTCGGCACAGCTCAGAGTGAGGAACCATGTCGGAGTTCCTAAGTTCCTCAGCATACATTTTAAATCACCATGACGACGATACCAGTACTCATTAGTACCACGCTGACACGCCATGAGATTAATTAAGTGAGAATCCAAAATACTATCTTGGACATTGACTTTATGCATAAAGTCTCTTGCCGAGATATTTCGCATCTGTATACCACTTTTTAAGATGTGGTTCACTGCATATGACAGTCCAGGAGGATCGCTTTCAAACAGGAGATGAAACAAATAGGGAATGCATTGACGAAACCTAGGATCTTCTCCATACAATTGTAAAGTCCGGTATTCAGACGCAGGAATTTGATGAGATCGCTCATCATATCTTCCTCCTCGACCTGTGGGAAATAGCTGTGGGAAACACCGAGCTTCCAAACTTTCCTCCCAAACACTAATGGGACTCCCTTTGCCTTGTTTCATTTGAAACAACTCAATAGCATTCCCCATGACTTCCTTGGAATGCAAAGGATGAACACTATAATGTTCATATATTTCTTCACTTTTAGAGGCCTCTACTTTCTCAATTTGCCCAGCATACAAATCGCTATCCTCTTCATCACTTACTTCCTCTTCTGCAACATACACATTCTTATAATACTTATTATTTTTCTTCAAATACACTGTTGCCTTTTTGACTTTCCTAACATCCACTAAATCTTGCCATATTTTCTTATTCTTTGTCGGAACCCCATTAACCAAGATAACCAGAGGTTCCTCTTCCACTTCTTCTACTCCAATTGTGTTAATGTTTTTATTCAAATCTAAAGGCAAATAAACAACTCTTCCCTTTAATCCTCTCTGTAAATCTGCTGGAGGCAACTTCCCTGTCTTTGGCTCCATTCTTACAATAGCCTGAAAGGGATGGATACTTTGAATCAAAATAGATTCATAAGTATTTAAATCCTTCAATTCAGAAGGAATCTCAACCAATTCAAGATTATTATGAACTGCCCTAGCAGGCATCTGGTTTTGGTTTAATTTATTACAACAATAAGTACACACACGTTGATCCGATCCCAAATCAAAATAATTTTCTACCATCAAGTATGTGGCAAAATCCTTCCATTCACTATTATTTTCCCTTTCACTTTTTGCATATAAATCCACTACCTTAGTCTGATTCTTATCATAAGTGCGTCGACAACAAACACAAGTGAAATTAGGCCTCTCACTTGATTTCATCTGAAACGTGGCAATTTCCTTCTGAAAATTATCTGTACTGTAAACCTGTACATTATCTTCCACATTACTCTCTACTTCAGGGTCAATTTGAACATTCTCATCTTTACTACTAAAGTAACAAAACTCAATTTCTTCACAAATATTCTTCACATCTATTTCAGAACCATGCAAAAGAGCAGCACATAATTGTTTAAGCATAATTGCTGGACTCTTTGCATAATACAACATTCTCACTAATTTTCTCACTTTATTATGATGCACTGCTAGCATCCTGAAGTGATGAAAAACACTCTGGCATACTCTCCTGGAAAGACAAGCCAGTGAATGACCACGCAAACCTGTTGTTTGTCTCACTCTGCAAGGATCTAAATCTTGCAACAACTTCATTTTCTGCTTCAAACTTTTCTTATTAAATGTCCGTATAAAATCACAAAGCAAATTGATGGAAACCTGTCGCACACTGCAAATAGAACTACACTTCCAAATGTACACAGGAGCCTTAGGACGTCTTCCTAAAACCTCATCACTTAGCGCCTCTTCTGTCTCTGTTGTCACAAGTTTTTCTTTTTCAACTGGACAACCATCCTTCACTTCATAAGCTCGACCACTGATGTCAACTGCATGCACCAAATCATTATCCTGAAAATAAGTCTCCTCATTAAAAAATGCCTCAGAACTTGAACTATGCATCCATTCTCCGGAAAAAACTTCACAAAAGTTGCTACGATTTACTACTCTCTTCCATCTACTGTTTGTTTTAAAATCAGAAATTACCTTGCTTAGTTTCCTAATTCTATTGATTACCAAAATAAACAACTTTCGCTTAATTTCAAAAGCATGATCAATAATTTTCTCGACATTTTTCTTCTTCTTATAAAATGCCGCTTTCTGTTTGCATTTCTTAATATTTTTTATTAAATTAACTATTATCCTGTTACGGAACATTCGTTTTCGAATGTCCCTAAACTGTTCTTTCCTTCTACTATCATGCACAGAGTTATCTCTTCCTCTACCAGTAACATTTTTCATGGGTCTTTCCTTTCCATTTAAATTACTCTTCTTTTTCTGAACTGAAACATTTTGGCGAGAAATACTTTTTTTACTACAAATATTTTTTAAGAAAGATTTTGTGCTCTTACCCGGAGCTTTCTTGGTGTTTTGATAAGTATTTAGGGAAGAGGACTGCTGCAATAAAACATCACCGTGCTGTCTTTGACGTTTTCGAGCCTTTCTAATTCTATTTTTTGTAGGCATTTTCCAAACTATGAAAGAATCTGCAGTTGAATCTGTTGAAAAATATAATAAAAAATGTTAATAACCACTATTACCAAACAGTAAATGAATAACAGTCATCAAAAACTTAATGCCCTACTTATTATTTAACATAGCAAATCAAGGCATATGACTGTGTATGATGTTATTTTTCTTTTTTAAATGAAAAGCGTTCTTCATGGTGCAAGTTTCTTGTAAATACGCTCCCACCTGCGAAACGGAACTTTGCAATGCAAAGCTGCTTGGGCCCCCAGTGTCTGTCAACATTCTAAACAGTCCGGAGCGGCCGCCATCTTATCTCTCGGTAGGATCGAGAGAGAAGAAGAGGTGAAAAACGAAGGGGAAAATTAATGAAATGGGGCAAAGTATACCCCAGTTGACCCCCTAGGAATGTTGTTGGGATTTTTAAAGGGTCCCCTGGGGAAAATAAAAAAATATATATTTTTCACGATAGAACCGCTTCCCAAACACCGAACTGGGCCGCAAACTGCACGAGAATACGCCATTTTGTGCTTCGTTTTAATTAAATTACTAGGAATAAGGAGGTGCGGGAGACGTATCCTAATCCCTTATATTTTCTGAGAGTGGCTGAGGAGTCTCATATATGTTGATACATGTGTTCCAGCGGCTGTGCGTGAGCTTTTTTTTTTATTTTTGCTGCGTGACGTCTGTTAACGTTCGATTCGAAGGAAATCAGGAAGTGTTGACCACCAATTTCTCAGTGCGATAAAATATTTTGGGGCATATTATCAAGCCTGCGCGCTAAAATTATCGCCGATAAAGCGGCGACAATGGGCTTGATAATATGCTCTGTGGAATTCCAATCGAAGCCCATTTTAGATGTCTTCACATCTAGCATGTGCTTCGATTTGAAATCCATAGAGCATATTATCAAGCCCATTATCGCCGCTTTATCGGTCGTTTTCGGCCGATAAAGCGGCGATAATTGAAGCGCACAGGCTTGATAAAATACCACATTGTTATAAATGAATCCTTATTGAGACACAATGTCTGCGCCAACTTGCCTTTTTTACAATGCCACAATTTTGTTGTGCACGGCAGCCATTTTACATGCCAGGCTGGTCTCAGCCTATCACCTAGCCCTGCGAATGTAGGGAAATATTATCAAACCTGTACACTAAAATTATCGTCGCATTATCGGCCGAAAACGGCTGATAAAGCGGCGATAATGGGCTTCATAATATGCTCTGTGGAAATCCAATCGAAGCCCATGTTGGATAACATGGCTAAAAACTACTCAGCACCATTGTTTGGACATTATTAACATGGCTATGTAACTCCCATAATCAAAATTTAAATTTGCCAAGAACACTTGTGTTACTGCATGCCAGAATGCTACACCGAATATGCAATTACAATTTCGCAAAGTAACAAAATCTATTTCTATATCACTACAGACAAAGCCACAATTTAAAAACACAGCTTTCTTCATCATTTTCTCCTTAGCGATAAAAAGCGGTAGCAATGCATGAATATCACGCTGAAAAGTCAGCGATATTCATGCATTATCCTGCAAATGCTCTTAGCCATGTTATCCACCTCCCATTGGATAACATGGCTAAGAACTGCTCGCAAATGCGAAAAAAAACGGCCGCAATGCATGAATAACGGTGAAAAGTCAACGATATTCATGCATTATTCAGCAAATGCTCTTAGCCATGTTATCCACCTCCCATTGGATAACATGACTAAGAACTGCTCAGAGCCCCATGAGGAACGCTTTCCATTTAAAAGAGAAAAAATAACATCATAGAAAAGAATCGTTTTTAAACGCAGCATATAAATCAATTGTATACCTGCATTCAAGAGGAAATGACTGAAAATGTCCTTGAGACACACGAAAGCGTTTTCTGGAATGCCCTAGCACCATTTTTCCGACATTATTAACATGGCTATGTAACTCCCATAATCAAAATCTAAATTTGCCAAGGGCAGGTGAGAGCGTATTTACAAGACACTTGCCCCATGAGGAATGCTTTCCATTTAAAAATGAAAAAATAACATCAAAGACACTCAAATGCCTTATAAATATGACCCCAAACAACCTATGAAGCTCTAACAGTACATATCCAGAAATGTAATTGATTTCAAAATGGTTTTTAAAAACAACATATTTGTTTCAGCTTACATAAGAGACCATGGAATGCGCTTCATATACAACAATACCTTGAGTTACTACATGCCAGAATCCTACACCGAATATGCAAATACAATTTCTCAAAGTAACAAAATCTATTTCTATATCACTACAGACAAAGCCACAGTTTTAAAACACAGCTTTCTTCATCATTTTCTCCTTAATTCTCTATCTAAAATAAATAAATCTTTTCTCACCTTAGCAAATACTTTTTGAGTTTTGAAAACAGTCTCAGAAATACACCAAATTGTCTTCAGCAGAAGAAAAAGGATGCACTCCAGAGGCTGCAGCTATTGAAAGCACAGAAATACAGATATTCATTTCACATATCTCTCATATTAGCCAATCATAACTCTTCCCTCACTTTTTTCAAATCAAAACCCTTCCCCCCTCTGCGCTCTCTGCCTTTTTTCCATAGCAACGACCTCCTGGAAGACCTCTCATGTTTGCAAATTCACACAACAATGTTTCAATTGAACTCTGAACTCTCAGTGCACCTGCGTATCCGGTGCAATCTTTCATTAAAAGTTTCTTCCTTGACCATTGAAATTACATGTTTCAAGAACACATCCATGCACCCTAACTTTCTGTTTTCAGAAATGGAAATGCACCAATCACTGCTAATGAATCATTAGCATTGGAAATCCACAGTTTTTTTTCTTTACAAACTCCTACTGTTTCAACTGCCCTTTCATTACCACACTTCATCTGACTGCAGCACAACCTTCTCCCACCATGTTTAACGTCTGGATTGTTGGACATAGTTACATCCACTGGGCTCAAAGGTATGCTGACAACAGAAATTTACACAACCTCAATTTACAAGATGTGGAAATTAAATGGTTGGGCCAAAGAGGATTAAAATGTCACCCATTGATACCATTGGTGAAAACCTTTATGCATTTGCCAAAACCTGACCTGTTAATAGTGCATTGTGGAGGTAATGATTTGGGCACTTTAACAGGAGTTGGTCTGGAAATGCTTTTAAAGGACACCTTTGAGCAATTAATGGCACTTTTTCCTCAAACTGCCTTGGTATATTCCAATATATGCCAAAGACAGAAATGGAGGTGGTCCAACCAATTTGGTCCACAAATTGAGAAAGCGAGGAAGCATGTAAACAAATCTGTTTCAGCTTTCATGAGAGACCATAGAATGGGCTCCCTGTACAATAATAACTTGCGTTACTACATGCAAGATATCTACAGAGGAGATGGAGTTCACTTCTCAGATGAGGGCAACAGAATTTTCATTCTGAATTTAAGACTGTGCATTGGTACCTACTTATAAGTACCTAAATGGAACATAAACCCAAAAGCTCTTCTCAGAGCTACCCTTCATCTGATCACTCACAATTAATACTTTTCTCTAACTTATTTCTGTAATTTTCAACAAACTACGCTCAAAGAGCGCTACCCAGTACGCGAACTGGAAGCTAACCGGCCAAAATTATTTTAAAAATGTTTTTTCTCCGCACATATGGTCCTCCTCAGCCACCCTCAGAAAACCTGGGGGGTCAAAATACTTGTACCGTGTCCCCTTCTACCCTTTCTGAACATTATTTAACCTCCATTTTATATGTTAATTCGACCGAAACACAAAATGGTGGACTCCCGTTACGCTTCTAGTTCGCGGACTAAACTGCTTCCCGGGAAGCGGCCCAAAGAAAAGGTGGGAAAGTAATTCAAAGAAAAAGGACTGGAGACACTCTCACCAATTATAGATTAACTCATACTACATAACAATCCCTTTCATTTTCACAAATTTGATTGAAATTCCATTTAGCCATTAAGCCTGTAGAACTCTCTAAATACCTTGAGGTAAATTACTTCACAAAACACATCTGAAGTGTTGGAATTGACAACCAATAAAAATCTTACTTTCATTTTCTACTTTTATTACCTGATATTTGATTGGTTATATACCTGAATATATATAAAGGAAGAGAAGAAAACACAGCCATTTTGACTGCTACTTCTTCTTGTACATCACATTACAAAACTTACCTAAGACTTCAACTTGTTTCTGAAGGTAAGTTGTTATTTTTAAAAATGAAGTATATTGTGCACTAGAACTTGATGTGGTACACTTTTTCTTAAACATATACACTATCCCTCTGTAGTAGTTATGGATTTAGATAGACTTCTCTGTTATAGTTAGGAATGGAGTTAGGCTTCTCTTCGTTAAATCACATACACTTTTTTATAGTCATATTTCCACTCTGATACTATACACTGCCAAAAGAAAAATTAACTGATAAAAACTACCTATCTAAAATTAATCCCAACAGTGCCCAATCTCTACTAATATATATTTTTTTATTCAAAATTTCAGGCAAAATGGAAGGCGAACAACAAGTTACATTTTCAATTGAACTGAAGGAGAACAGCCAAGACAAAATTGATGACTTTATGGATGACAGTAGAGACCACGAACTTCTACAATGTGTTGAAGCAGTGGACAACCTGCTTCAAAATGAAAAAAAATTACACCCTATAATAAATTATGACATTTCTGACAATGAAATGTTAGAAAATTTAATAAAGTATGAAACACAATCATAATAATAAAAAAAAAAAAATAAAGAAAACAAAAAAAAACCAACAAAAACAACAAATAATTAACATACAGTATTAGAAAACTCTATCATTCTTTTATCCTTATAGTACGCTGCCCAGAGCGCTTCCCGGTTCGCGTACTAGGAGCTCACCACGCATAAATATTTTTTTTTTTTTTTTTTTTTTTTGCCCTGCAGAAACCTTTTACAACCTCCACATAAAACCTAGGGGGTCAGGGAGGATCTACTATGCCCCCTTATCGAAATTTCCCCCTTTGTTTTGGCCTCCTCTTATCTCTCGATCCTACCGAGAGACAAGATGGCGGCCGCACCGGACTGTTTAGAATGTTGACAGACACCAGAGAGCCAATCAGCTTCGCTTCGCATAGTTCCGATAAGCGAAAAGTACGCGAACCGGATCGCTGCCCGGAGCGCTGTTACAGATATATATCTTGATTTAAACGTTAATTTCTCAAAATCCACTGAAGCACATATATTGAGACCTAGCAAAGGCACATCGGGCTAACAGTCCCTACAATTTTGCCAAGTTTCGTGCAAATCCATTCAGCCGTTCGAGCTAAAAGTGAGTCCAACCGCCCTATGGAAAACTCAATGTTAAAAACGCGTTTTGGGACCCCCCTTTTTTCTCAGCCCCCCCTTGACGAAACCCCCCCAAATTTCCAGGAGCTGCTCAGAAACAAAATGTGCCATTTTCCTGAACATTTCAGCCGATTCCGTCCACAAACGCCAAAGTTATTAGACATAGAATTTTCAGAAATCCCATAGGGAAAAAATCCTAACTATATATACCTACTGGCGACCGCCAGTAGGTAATATATTTATATATATATATATATATATATATATATATATATATATATATATATATATATATATATATATATATATATATATATATATATTCACTGAAAAAACCATAGGTTTCACACCAGTTATGATTAACTGGAAACTTTACTGACATAAAACCATTGAAATTTCCACGTTGTAGTTAGTTGGACTCACTATAACTTGCGCGCCTGAAATGCACTACTGATGACGTCACACATTACATCACTCATGACATGGTCAGTGACATCACTCATGACATCACTGATGACACCATCCAGTGAATGTGTGTCTTTCTGAAAAATAAATATGTTTTATATATGTATTTGTAAAGGTCGATGGAAGAATAAATGTTTAAATAAGTGTGTAAATGGATGTTTTTTAAATAAAAAATTGATTGTTTAACTGGCTTATTAAGTGTATCTTAGTGAATACATATATTAGCAAGTAATTTTTAAATATTTAAATATATGTATCAGTGTTTCACTTTGTGTATAAGTGGCTGCATGGGTTGGTGACTGACTCACTGTTTGTATGTGTTTTGAAGACAGCATATGTGCAGGACTGTATGGGTGGATGAGTGTGTATATAAGTGTGTTAGTGAGTGAATGCCTGCCTCACTAGTGTCTTTATGAGTAACTACATATGTTTTAATCTAGTATATGTGAGTATTGATGTTTATAAGTGAGTATATGTGAGAGTGAGAGATTGTAAGAGTTCCTGTTTAAATAAGTATGTCTTTCTATAAGTGATTTTTTAAGAGAGTAAGTATGTGTAAGTTTCCTTAGAAGTAATGTGCTAGTGTGTGTATAGCTGTGTATGCAAATAAATGGATGTTCAATAGTTTATTTGCATGTGTGAGTATGTGTGTGAGTAACTTTTGGAAGACTGTCGGTGTGTAACAGGATGTATATGTGTACACTACATATGATGAGTGAGTATATGTATGAGTGACAATATAGAACTGTTGGTGAATGAGTGGATGTGTATATAGATGGTGGTATTACTGGATTGGTTGTTGTAACTGGTATGGGTATCTCTATTTATATGAACATTTTAGTTTCTATTTTTGAATATGTGTTTCAAGGGTTACATTACACAGAAAGGAGGTCTGTTACTCTGTCACAAGGATGGTGGCATCAGTGATGTCATGAGTGGTGTCACTGACCATGTCATGAGTGATGTGATATGTGACGTCATCAGCAGTGAATTGCAGGCGCGCAAGTTATAGTGAGTCCAACTAACTATAACGTGGACATTTCAATGGTTTTATGTCAGTAAAATTTCCAGTTAACTATAACTGGTGTGAAACCTATGTTTTTTTCAGTGAATTTAATAGGTTTTTTAAATGCTAATTCCTAACTATAACTGGTGTGAAACCCATGGTTTTTTCAGTGAATTCCAAAGGTTTTTTAAAAGCTAATTCCTTTCTATATCGAGTTTCTAACCTACGATTTTTTTATAAATTTGCTGTTTTGTGTAAGTAATAATTACTATTTTTTATTTTTTATAATATTATTATTTTTTAAGTCATTTTTCCGTGGGGCTCTCTGGGTGCGCGCAGCTGTAAGCTCTCCGGAAAGCGCACCCAGAGCACTACTTGCGTTCGTGAAAAAAAATATGAATGAAATGTAAATAATAACGCAAGACATTTAGTACCATACATATAAAAGCAGTTTTTTTTTAATAAGGAAATGAAAATGATTTTACATTTCCGTGAAACTATCAAAACGTCCCTTAGGCGCGCCGCGTAAGCGCCCCCGGAAGCGCCTTCGTTCGTGCCGCGTATGCGCCCCCGAAAGCGCTTACGTTCGCGCTGCGTGAGCGCCCCTGGAAGCAATTCAGTGCACGCAGCGTAAGCGCGTCAAGTCATGTGACCTTAAAATAACACTTTTCATTGGTTGCTAACAGTTTTTTTTACAAAGAAGGAAATCCCCACCCATTTACTTCACTTCCTCTTTCACTTTTGTGACTGAAAGACCTGCCTTTTTGCTCTCAATTCTTTGTTGGATATCTTGGATTATCATGGCTGCCAGACCATCCAGCCGTGAAGATGACTCCAATGAATTCCTTGATGAAGAGCCTCCACAGCCGAAGGTCAAAGAATATTTCATCTTGAATTTTTTTTCCATACCTGATGACCAGAAGAAGGTAAATGCTCCAAAAGTGGAGTGCAGGATCTGTCACACAGTCCTGTCACGGGGTGACCCCACTAAAAAATATTATTTTGGGAACTCCACAATGATTCGCCATGTGGAGAGGAGGCACCCCTAGAATTTTGCCCGGGAAAGTGTCAGGGCTCTGGCGCAAGAGGTTCCCAGTGATGGGGCCTCTACATCAACCGGATGACCAACAACATCGGTGAGGGGGAGATCACAAGAGCTGGTTCTGAACATTCAGCCTGCATTTAACAAAGGCGTCCTTAAATGCAGATACTGTGATCAGCTACTTTGCTTTGGGGAGCAAAGTGTTCTGCTCATGGTTCGATCATTGGAGAACCATCGCTGCCGTTCCCAGCCCTAATTTTTTTTTTTTGCTCCTGTTGAGCAGTTTCCATTCCCTGTTTTTGTTTTTGTTCTAAAAAAAGAAAGAAGAAGAAAAAAAATTTCTTTTCAGAACTACCTCCAATTCTCTTCAAAAAGCTATATTGTTAAAAAAATGAAAAAGAGTAAGTGAAGTGGAGTGCATTGATAAAGGAAAGGAAAATGAGTAAGAAAGAACAGAAAGGTATGAGAGGGGAAAGGAAGTAAAGTAGGGGGACTGAAAGAAGGTGAGTGTTGGGAAGGAAAGTAAGGAGAAGGAGAGTGAACATGGGGAATGTAGATATTCAAAGAAAATGTAGAAAAGGAACAGGGGTGTGGAAGGGTAAGAAAAGATGCATTGCTGGAGTTGCATCATTTTAGTGACGCACTCCAGCAATGCATCACTTTTGCACTTAGAGATATATCTGAAATACTGACGTATCTTTAAGTACTTGCGACATAATACGTCATATATTTAATATGATGCATGAGTAGAAGACTGAAGGCCTTATTTATGAGGCCATGCGTCACTTTTACGCCACCGGTACGTCACTTTTTGTGACGCACCAGTGCTGTTAAAAATGCACCTTATTGAGTCATATTTACAAAGTGACGCATCTAGGTAGATGCATCACTTAGTAAACCCCTGCGCCACATTATACCTACGTCAGGTGTAATGTATGCAAAAGGGATGTATTGATGCAAGAAAGGGTCGTAGAGGTGACACAGTGAAATCTATGAGATATCTCTGCGTCACTTTTATGACGCTATTGCGTCCAAATCTTGCGCCTGTTTCACATCAGGCTTAAGACTGATGCAGGCCCTTTCAAAAGGGCCTGGCCCCATGTGAAAGGATACATCGCTGGAGTTGCATCATTTTTGTGACACACTCCAGCAATGCATCACTTTTGCGCTTACAGATACGTCTGAAATACTGACGTCTCTGTAAGTACTTGCGACATAATACGTCATATATTTAATATGACGCATGAGTAGAAGACTAAAGGCCTCATTTAAAAGGCCATGCGTCACTTTTACACCACCGGTACGTCACTTTTTGTGACGCACCAGTGCTGTTAAAAATGCACCTTATTGAGTCATATTTACAAAGTGACGCATCTAGGTAGATGCGTCACTTTGTAAACCCCTGAACCACATTATACCTACGTCAGGTGTAATGTATGCAAAAGGGACGTATCGACTCAAGAAAGGGTCGGAGAGGTGACGCAGTGAAATCTATGAGATATCACTGCGTCACTTTTATGACGCTGTTGCATCCAAATCTTGGGCTTGTTTCACAGCAGGCGTAAGACTGATGCAGGCCCTTTCACATGGGCCTGGCCCCATGTGAAAGGATGCATTGCTGGAGTTGCATCATTTTTGTGACACACTCCAGCAATGCATCACTTTTGCGCTTACAGATACGTCTGAAATACTGACATATCTGTAAGTACTTGCGACATAATATGTCACATATTTAATATGACGCATGAGTAGAAGACTGAAGGCCTTATTTATAAGGTCATGCGTCACTTTTAAGCCACCGGCACGTCACTTTTTGTGACGCACCAGTGCTGTAAAAATGCACCTTATTGAGTCATATTTACAAAGTGACGCATCTAGGTAGTTGCGTCACTTTGTACTTTTATGCCACCGGTACGTCACTTTTTGTGACGCATCAGCAGCGTAAAACATGCACCTTATTGAGTTATATTTACAAAGTGACGCATCTAGGTAGATGCGTCACTTTGTAAACCCCTGCGCCACATTATACCTACGTCAGGTGTAATGTATGCAAAAGGGGCGTATTGACGCAAGAAAGGGTCGTAGAGGTGACGCCGAGAATAAACTGGGTTTTCCCCATGCTACGCTCCCCGGTCCGCTTCCCTGGTGCGCGTACCGGGCGCTCCCCCCGCGAAAATCATTTTTTTTTCTCCCGCGGAGCCCTTTTATAGCCCCCACATTAAACCTAGGGGGTCAGGGGGGGTCTACTCTGCCCTCCTTGTGGTCATTTCCCCTTTGTTTTTGCCACCTCTTGTGTCTCGATCTTACCGAGACACAAGATGGCGGCCGCTCCGGACTGTTTCGAATGTTTACAGACACCCGAGAGCCAATCAGCCTTCCGCGCGCAAGTCACGTAGCGCGCCCGGTGCGCTCCCCGGTGCAGGTACTGGGGCGCGGCCATAGATATATATATTTTTTGAACCTAAATTACTCAAAAACCACTGGATCACATATCTTGAGACATAGCAAATTCACATCGGGCTACCAGTTCCTACAATTTTGCCAAGTTTGGTGGAAATCCATTCAGCTGTTGGGGCTAAAAGTGAGGTTGACCGCCCTATTGAAATTAACCTGGGGAAAACACGTTTTAGGACCCCCCTTTTTTCTCGGCCCCCGCTTGACGAATCCCTCCCAAACTTTCAGGGAAGGACCCGAGCGCCGCGAGGCACATTTGAGGAAATTTTCAGGCAAATTCCTCAACCAGCGCCAAAGTTATTCCCAATAGAATGTTGAGATTTTCCATTGAAAATAATCCTAACTATAACTACCTACTGGCGATACATATACATATACATACACATATATATATATATATATATTCACTGAAAAAACCATAGGTTTTACACACGTTATAGTTAGGAAGTAGCATTTACAAAACCTATGAAATTCACTAAAAAAACATGGGTTTGACACATGTTATAGTTAGCTGGACATTTCACTCATATAAAACCAATGAAATTACCCCGTTATAGTTACTTCAGCTAAATATAACTCGCGCACCCGCAATGCACTGCTGATGATGTCACACATCACATCACTCATGACATCATCTATTAAATGGGTTAGTTTTAAAAATTACATATATTTTATATATGTAGATCTGAAAGTTGGTTGAACAAAAATGTAGTATATAAATGTATAACCGGTTGTTTTTTAGATTCTATAACTGACTAACTAAATATATCTTAATGAGTACATGGATTACTGAGTAATATTTAAAGATATACATATTTGTGTCTGTCTATCAGTTTCTATTTTAGTGGCTGAATGTGTTGATGAGTAGCTATATCATTGATACATTATATCTATATAGGTTATCGTTTATTTATTATTACCAAGAGTGTCTTAGTGTCTAAGTGTTAATATGGGACATTAAGAGTTTTTACATATTGCATACATGCCTGAATCAGTGACATTCTATACCTATATGTTGGAGACAACATATGTGACATATTAGATGTTATCAGTGATGTCAAGAGTGATGTCACTGACCATGTGATGAGTGATGTAATATGTAACATCATCAGCAGTGCCTTGCGGGTGCGCAAGTTATAGTTAGCTGAAGTAACTATAACGGGGGAATTTCATTGGTTTTATATGAGCGAAATGTCCAGCTAACTATAACATGTGTCAAACCTATGTTTTTTTTGTGAATTTCATAGGTTTTGTAAATGCTACTTCCTAACTATACAGTGTGTAAAACCTATGGTTTTTTCAGTGAATTTCGTAGGTTTTTTAAATGCTACTTCCTAACTATAACGTGTGTAAAACCTATGGTTTTTTTAGTGAATTTCATACGTTTTTAAAATGCTAATTCAGAAGTATCTCGTGAATGCAACCTATACTTTTGTCAATAAAGTTCTGGCAATATTTTTTTCAGAAACAAGCCATTTTCTTGACTGTTCAAGTTGCATAGAGACTCCTTGTAAAGCGGTACAGAATTAGAAAGTCTATACCTTGCCTTATTTTGAACGCATTAAAATTTGTCTGTAAATAAAAATAGCCTTTCTAAACTTTCGTGCGCGACCAGGTGCGCGCACTCTCGGCACCAGTTGTCAATAAAATGGATATCGCCTTTCCAGGCTTTCGTGCACTGTTATCCTCCAAGTCCTCGGAATCAGCGGGATGATGAAATTAAGGCCACCTCCTGATCTAACCGGACCCAGAAAGCTATGATAGCCTGGGTCGAGGAAGGATCAAGTGAGGGCAGAGGGGAAGGAAACAGGAGGGAAAGGAAGGGGACAGCAGGGAGGGAGATCTGGAACGGCAAAAGAACAATAATGATCGCACCTCTCTTTAAGGTGAATGACAGACACAGGAAAATACTCAATATAGCTGTTCCCTATACCTGTAACGTAAATAAGAGTGGCCCTGAAGATAATTCTCTTCCCCTACTATCTGGTCCTGGATATGAGTATGAAGCGTGTAGGTTCTCCACCTGAAATACACAATTAGCCGTGACCTTAGCGATGGTAGACCCTTTCCATTTTTACTAATGAAATGCTATTCGATAGTACATACCATGAAAAATCAGATGAATGACCGAGAACACGTTTCACCATATCATAGCTAGGACCAAGTTATGAATTCGAACCAAACAAAAACAAAGGTTGGGGTTACGTCACCCCTTAAAGATATAAGTACAGTACCTGGTCAAAGAACTAACAGGTCTGGATCCTGTAGGAACGTTTCCACAAGACGTAAGAACCGCCAACAGCGCTACTCCGCAAGAGCCGGATGCAAGAAGGCTCAGCCAACAGAGAGCACGAAAACAGGAATTTCTACACGCCCCCCACACGACCCGAAGAAAGAAGGCTCAGCCAACGGGGACGTGTAATCGCAAAACAGACAACAACTCAGGGCGTTCTCCGCACCAGCCGAAGAAAGAAGGCTCAGCCAACAGAGAACCCCTCAGGACCAGAAACACGCCGTTGCTGGGCGCTGAAGGAAACTGAAGAAATGTTCCCCGCACACGCCAGTGAAATAATGCTCAGCCAACGGGGAATCACACGAAAGCGGCAGAAGGAATCAGCGAGGATCAGAACAAGGCAACAAGAAGAACAGGAACTCCGAATGACGAACCAACTACTCCAACACCGGGTCAGGTACAAAAATATCTGACGCCTTTCATCCGTAGGTTCCGCCCTTATATACTCCTTCCTTGATCACAGGGTTTCTGGGACATGTAATTCTGGATAACAGGAATTGTTCATAAAGGTGATTCCGACTCCTGACAGTACATCCCCCCTCACGAAGTGCGCCTCCATGGGCCAGGACTCAAAGGGAACCTCCTATGATAAGCCGCCACCAAGCGCGGGGCATGAACCCCAGATGCCGGTTCCCAAAAGTTCTCCTCCGGTCCATACCCTTTCCAGGAAACCAAATAACGCAGGCCTCTACCTCTCCACCGTGAATCAAGAATGCCATCCACCTCATATTCGTGCCCATCCTGGACAACAACAGGTGGGGGTATCGTGCGCACCGGTGACAAGGAGGGTTTCAAAAGTGACACATGAAACACCGGATGCAATCTCAAATGGTGTGGCAATTTGAGTTTCATAGCCACAGGATTGACACGCCGTAGAATGGGAAAAGGGCCAATGTACTTCAGATTGAACACACTGTACTTCCGGAACCTGATATTCCGTGTAGACAACCACACCCGATCCCCCACCTGATACAGCGGACCCGGTCTTCTGCGTTTATCCGCTGTACTTTTATAAGCCTTCTTGGATGCCTCTAGCTGAGCTTGGGCCTTCACCAGAGTGTCCTTGATGTGAGAAACCCTCTTGGCCGCCTCAGGCACTGTATTCACCCCAATGGGATGGAGAAAAGGAATGAAGCGTGGAGTGCAATAGAAAGGGGAGACATGAGTGGCACTATGAGTGGCATTGTTATACGCCACCTCCGCGAGCCACAAATAGTTCACCCAGTTGTCCTTTCCCTGATCTACATAACTTCTCAGAAACTGTTTCAAAGTTTGATTGAGACGCTCCGTCTGCCCATCTGTTTGGGGGTGAAAGCTGGTTGATGGAGCAGTCTCAATGTGCAACGATGAACACCACGATTTCCAGAAACGTGCGGTGAATTGGGAACCCCTATCAGAGACAATAACAGCAGGTAGACCATGTAACCGTACCACATGTATGATTAACAATTCTGCTAGATGACCAGCTGACGGTACTTGTGGGCATGCAACGAAATGGCCCATCTTGGTCAGATAGTCTATAACCACCAGCACTGCCGTGCATCCCTGATCCTTAGGCAGACCCACTACAAAATCCAAAGAAATGCATTCCCAGGGAACAGAAGGAGTGGGCAGCGGCTGTAGAAGCCCAGCCGGGCGTCTATGATCTGCCTTTATCGTTGCACACACTTCACACTGGGAAATCCATCCCTTGACATCTGGTCTCAAGGATGGCCACCAACAACTCCGAAGGATCTGATCGATTGTCTTGTCAACCCCCATGTGACCCGCACTAGGAGACTCGTGGCACCATTTGTAAACCTGTTTACGGAGAGGTTCCGTGGGAATCAGCAAACGCCCATTGTTTACTAGATAACCATCCTTGATTTGCCATTCTGGATGCATACGTATCCAATCCCTCCAGTAGAAGGTATTGATTCCCTTGAGGATTCCCTGCAGGAACGCGTCTGGCTGTATGACACATACCACCTTCGCCTGATCAATAATGGCCGTTTCCACCCTGTTCTCCGGAACCCTGAGAGAGGACTGGCGGGTTAAGGCATCAGCCTTTCTATTCTCCACTCCAGGGCGGAAGGTGATGGTAAAATGGAACCCCGAAAAGAACAAGATCCACCTGAGTTGCCGAGGCATGAGATGTCTAGCAGCCGTCATGTACTGTAGATTCCTGTGGTCAGTATATACAGTAACCATATGTCTGGCTCCCATCAAAAAATGCCTCCATTCCGTAAATGCTACCTTTATCGCTAACAGTTCTTTTTCAGCGATACAATAATTAGATTCAGCCCCATTCAGCTTTCTGGACATGTATGCGACAGGATGCATTTGCCCTGTAGACTCATGTCTTTGTGAGAGAATGGTCCCAACAGCAACATCGGAGGCATCCGCCTCTACGATGAAGGGTTTCTCAGGATCCGGATGTGCCAGCACCGGGGCCGACACGAATGCGGCTTTCAACGTCTTGAAAGCCTCCTCAGCCTCCTGAGTCCATAGAAAAAGTTGAGCCTTCCTTAGTAGATGCGTAATGGGAGCCACCACCTGGGAGAATTGTTTGATTAAACGCCTGTAGAAATTGGCGAAGCCAATAAAGCACTGAATGTCCCTTATGTTTTGAGGAAAAGGCCATTCCTTGACTGCTCGAATCTTTCTTTCTGCCATCTCTTGCCCCTGTGGACTGAGAATTACACCCAAAAATTCGACTGTGGTGACATGGAAATCACATTTGCTCAATTTGCAAAAGAGGCTATGCCGTTGTAATCTGTTCAATACCTCCTTGACATGTTTCACATGGGAAGCCACAGAATCTGAGTATATCAGAATGTCATCTATATAGACGACGACGTATCTGTCCAATATCTCTCGCAGCACATCGTTCAGGAAGTATTGGAACGCCGCCGGGGCATTGCATAGCCCAAAGGGCATAACCAAATACTCGTAAAGCCCATATCTGGTTTTAAAGGCTGTTTTCCACTCATCCCCCTTCCTCATTCTTACAAGGTGATAGGCCCCCTTTAGGTCAGGCTTGGTATAGATGGTGGCCTTCTTCACCTGTTCCAATAGCACATGGATGAGAGGAAGGGGGTAGCGTTTTTTTATGGTGACAGCATTCAAGGCCCGAAAGTCTACACAAGCCCTCAGTTCTCCATTGGCCTTAGGTATGGAGAAAAGAGGGGACGCCGCAGGAGACTTAGAAGGCCTGATGAACCCTAATTTAACCAATTTGTCCAGATAAGACCTCAAATGTGTGTTTTCGGGTTCGGTCAAGGCATACAAGCGACCACTAGGTACGACTGCTCCAGGGACTAGATCAATTTGACAGTCGTACTGCCGATGGGGAGGGAGTACCTCAGCCTGAACTTCATCGAAAACCCCCGAAAATTCTTTATATACTTCTGGCAACAACACTTCCTTTTCTGCTGCGGTGGCCACATGTACGCTGCTAGCTAAAGAGAAAGAGGGACTCTCAACGTCTTTATAATGGCCTTTACAAAATGGGGAGTTCAAGGTAATGATGCCTGTTTCCTAATTGATATCAGGGTTATGTAGCTTCAACCAAGGAATCCCCAAAATTATGCCATAATGAGGTGCCTTGATGATACTAAACGTGACCCTTTCTCTATGATCACCAAATGCCATTTCTGTCTTTTCAGTCTGATAACTGATGGGGCCGATGTCTAACTTCCTCCCATCAACTGCATACACCTCTTCCTGAATGGCCCTGGTTTGGAGCGGAATCCCTATTCTTCTAGCCTCAGTCAAATCCATAAACATCCCTGTGGCCCCCGAGTCCACCATGGCATGCACCGTGATCCATTCCGTTTGTATGAATAACAAAATCTTAATAAGAAAATGGTGCGCTCCAACAATATCTTTCAGCAATGAAGGGATGACTGACTGACTCCAAGGAACCCCTTCGTTCACCTCAGAGCCCTCTAGTTTTCCGTCGACTTTTCTATCACAGCAGATGCCCCTTTATTAAAGCGAAATCTGGACACCTTGGGTTTGACAGGACATTCTCGAACGAAATGCCCTTTCTTGCCACAGTATAGACAGAGCCCATTCTTTCTTCTCTGCTCTTTTTCTGACGAGGTTAACGCTGCTCTTACTGCCCCTATATCCATAGGTTCCACCCCAGAAGATGTAGCGTTATCGGAGGGCTCGGATGGAACAAAAGAAGGTATTGTTCGGCCTTTGTCCTTATGATCTCCCTTGCGTGCCCTTAACCTATGATCCAAACGCATGACTAAATTAATTAGATCCTCACAAGTCGCAGGTTGTGGATCTATTTGGGCAATGACATCCTTCAAATCTTCATTCAGTCCTTGATGAAACAAGGAAGCCTGCTTGCCTTCTTGCCACTTGGTTTCAGTGACCAGCCTCCTAAATGAGTTCAGATAGGTTAACAGGTCTTGATTCCCCTGTCTCAGTTTCAACAACTCTCTATCAGCCGTATAAGAGTCTGCCCGTCTGTCAAAGACCTTTATGAATTCATCCCTAAATGCTTCCCAATCATGTATGATGGGGTCATCTCTTTGAATTAAGGGGACTGCCCACTGTGCAGCATCACCTGCCAAATACGATACTAGAAAAGCTACCTTGGCCTGATTAGTGGGGAAGGATCTCGGCTTACATGAAAAGTGTAAGGCAACTTGCGTAAGGAATACCTGAATGGAGCCAGCATCCCCCTTGAAACACTCCGGGTTAGCCAACGGTATAATGATCGGCATTTCTACCACCACCGGACTGGGAGAAGCTGTCCCTGATGGCCCTGCACTGAAAGGATTTCTTTGAATAGTATCCAAACGTGTGTGTAAATCTGCTCTCTCCTGTTTGGAAGAATGTAATTCGTTTTGTACTAATACTAGGGCAGCTAAAACATCATCCTGAGTGGCCATTTCCGCAACCCACTGATCAGGAGGACGTTAAATCGTGGGTCGGATATTCTGTTATCCTCCAAGTCCTCGGAATCAGCGGGATGATGAAATTAAAGCCAACTCCTGATCTAACCGGACCCAGACAGCTATGATAGCCTGGGTCGAGGAAGGATCAAGTGAGGGCAGAGGGGAAGGAAACAGGAGGGAAAGGAAGGGGACAGCAGGGAGGGAGATCTGGAACAACAAAAGAACAATAATGATCGCACCTCTCTTTAAGGTAAATGACAGACACAGGAAAATACTCAATATAGCTGTTCCCTATACCTGTAACGTAAATAAGAGTGGCCCTGAAGATAATTCTCTTCCCCTACTATCTGGTCCTGGATATGAGTATGAAGCGTGTAGGTTCTCCACCTGAAATACACAATCAGCCGTGACCTTAGCGATGGTAGACCCTTTCCCTTTTTGCTAATGAAATGCTATTCGATAGTACATACCATGAAAAATCAGATGAATGGCCGAGGACCAAGTTATGAATTTGAACCAAACAAAAACAAAGGTTGGGGTTACGTCACCCCTTAAAGATATAAGTACAGTACCTGGTCGAAGAACTAACAGGTCTGGATCCTGTAGGAACGTTTGTTTCCACAAGACGTAAGAACCGCCAACAGCGCTACTCCGCAAGAGCCGGTGCAAGAAGGCTCAGCCAACGGAGAGCACGGAAACAGGAATTTCTACGCGCCCCCCGCACGAGCCGAAGAAAGAAGGCTCAGCCAACGGGGACGTGTAATCGCAAAACAGACAACAACTCAGGGCGTTCTCCGCACGAGCTGAAGAAAGAAGGCTCAGCCAACAGAGAACCCCCCAGGACCAGAAACACGCCGTTGCTGGGCGCAGAAGGAAACTGAAGAAATGTTCCCCGCACGAGCCGGTGCAATAAGGCTCAGCCAACGGGGAATCACACGAAAGCGGCAGAAGGAATCAGCGAGGATCAGAACAAGGCAACAAGAAGAACAGGAACTCCGAATGACAAACCAACTACTCCAACACCGGGTCAGGTACGAAAATATCCGACGCCTTTCATCCGTAGGTTCCGCCCTTATATACTCCTCCCTTCATCACAGGGTTTCTGGGACATGTAGTTCTGGATAACAGGAATTGTTCATGAAGGTGATTCAGACTCCTGACATGCGCGACCGAGTGCGCGCACCCGCCTATATATTTTGTGAAAACTTTGCAATTTGAACTTATTGAATTTCTTCATAGACCCATCAAAGAACTTATAGTACATCAAATAGACTGAACCTAGGCTTCTTTTTTATTATTATGAAAATTTTCATTAAATGGAGCCGAATGTCTTTTTAAACTTTCGTGCCTGACAAAATGAACACACCTTGGTATTTTTTTAAAAAATATAAAAAGGTTTTATAGTTTAACAATTGTATGCTTGAATCGAGCTCAGAAGATATATAAAATCTGGATGTGTTTGGATTTACTTCTTTTCACGTTTTGAAAGTACGCTGAATTAGACCTCTACTTCCAAATGACGTACGTGACCAGATACTGTCACCGCGTACACGTCCTGAGACGCGCATGTGAAGTCATGTGACTTGAAAACAACACTTCCAATTGGTTCTTAGTAGTTTCTATTCTGCAATTTACACGGAGCACTCCACCCACTTCCCTGACTATCTTTTCTACTCTCAAGAGAGAACAACGTCCAACATCTTTCGGAAGACTTTGCTGAAATGGCTGCCGTTTCGCATTCATCTTCCAAATCTGAAGGAAATGAGCGACTATCTTTAAAAAGAAAAAAGGAATCTTTTATTTGGCAATTTTCCACTTATCCTGAAGAACAAAAGAAAGTGAATGCGCCAAAAGTAACCTGCACGATATGCAAATCGGTTCTCTCAAGAGGAAATCCAACAAAAAAATATTCCTTTTCCATACATACCATGGTGCGGCATGTCAAAGAAGTGCACCCTGTGGAATTTGCACAGGCATTGACAAGAGCCCTGGCCACGCTATTACCATCAGAGGTGGCCAGCACATCTTCTGGTCGACGACCTGTATCTCCATCGAGTGCTGAGATGGACTTGAGACCATATCTTGCGAAGGTGCACATGAAATGCAACAAGTGTGGAGAAATTCTTCTGTACGGAGAGCAGAGCCTCATTCTTATTAAACTAAAAATTGAGAGTCATAAATGCCCCGAGAAAAGATAAATTTCTTCATTTCATTTTGATCCTGTGTCACACTTGAAAATGTCGTTGCAAGTTTAAAAAATCAAAAACGACATAACACTTGCTTTTAAAAAAAAAAAAAGTTCTTTTCAGAACTAACTCATTGTACCAAAAAGAGCTCCAGGAGCATATTATCAAGGGGCTTTATCTCCGCTTTTTTGGCTTTCAAAGCCAAGAAAGCGGAGATAAAATTATCTCCCTATTACCAAGCTGTCGCTAACACCAGTTAGCGACAGCTAGTAGGAGATAGCGACCATCTTGGGCCCCACTTTGCATGTCAGTGATATTTATCACTAATGATATGCAAAGTGGGCGTGCCAAGATGTTAGCGACTGGAAACAGTCGCTAACATCGCTATCTCCTATTACCAACTTTTGGAGATATTTGTGCTAAGCGCGAATATCTCCAAAAGCTAACACCTGCCCTGAGCAGTCCTTAGCCATGTTATCCAAATGGGAGGTGGATAACATGGCTAAGAACATTAGCTCGGTAATGCATGAATATCACTGACTTTTCAGCGATTTTCATTCATGGCAGCCGATTTTTATCGCATTTTCGATAAACCTTGTTAATACCAAGGTTTATTTGCGATAAAAATCGCCGCAGCTCAAAGGTAAATTTTTGTCTCTAACCAAGCAATAGCGATAATTATCGCTATCGCTTGGTAATATGCCCCCTATTCAGAAGCTGAAGTATCAACGCTTTTTTTCAGGACAATTATGCAAAAAAGCGACAATACTTCCGAATATTATGAAGGACACGTAATACATTATCGTCGATTTCATCCACAGGACACTGCCGATAAAACGACGATGATAGCCTTCATAATATGATGTATGAATTGCAACCGAAACCTACGTTACTTGCTTTACATCTAACATTAGATTTGATTGCAATTCATAAAGCATATTATCAACGCCGTTATCGCCACTATATCTGCAGTTTTCTGTCGATAAAAGCGGCGTTAATGTTTTACCTATCCCTGAAAATATTCTGCTGCACCTTCTTGAAAACGGCATTACATCGCCTCCCGTAAGACCACTTTGCATATGTTACGTATACTAAGAAAGTAACATGCAGAGTGGGCGTAGGTCAAAGCACATTTAAAATGTGGTTGGAGGGCAAAACACCCTATCACAAAAAGAGGCGTTGCGAGAAAAAGTTTATCGCAAAACTGTTAAAGCCTCCTATAATCAAACATTCAACATCGTTAACATAACAGTGTAGTAAATAAAACTAAATCCACCCCGTCCCTTAATTACAAGGGACACATTACTGTGTGAAAACAACTTTTGTTTTCACGCGATAATGTGAAATACTGAGGCTGTTACAGGATTTTCTATCACATATGTGTTCCCATTGATGTTGAAGCACTAACACCGTGGAAAATACCACCGATAGCAGTGATATTTTTAACACCGAGCACCGGCGATTTTTATCGCTTAGAGGCCTTGCTATTATGAAGGTTTATCTCCTAAGTCTCTGATTCTCAAACTGTGCAACGCGGCTCCCCTGTGTGCCGTAATGAGGTGCTAGGGGCGCCGCTCACACTCTAGTGTGACTAACCATCCATAAATTCCACGGACATTTCTACCCTGTTATCTGCAATTGTGAGCATCAAAAGGAGCTGCGCTGCGCCCCTCTGAGAGGCTTCACTCCCACTGCTGCAGCGGCTTGGCAGTCCTCCAGATGCACAGGAACAGCCCCTCCGATCCATTGAAGTTCTGTGTCGGTCTCAATACCACTTACAAAATGAAAATAAGCACTGAAGAATATTCAAGTATGTAGTACTCCTCCTGCTACAGCATACAGAATGCATTCTGTTAGGTATAAAAAAGTGAAACACCCACGCTACAATCATATAGAACACTTCCTCTAAAGAAGCCTGTGAATAACTTCAAAACATCAGGTTAACCTTTTTTTACTCTCTCATCATTGTTAAAGATGAGTATTTACAATACTATATTAAACAATGCCATGGTTGTTGCTTTTTAATTTTAAGAATCTTGCAATCATTCACAAACCCAATACTCATGGCTTCTTTTTCGTGACAAATATCTTGCAATATTACATATCTACATAGAATAACAGAAAAAACATAACACTAAAAAGGCCGAACACTCTACTAAACGCAGATTTGTAACCTATGGGGCAGATTTATGTTAACTACTTCATACCAAGATATGCACCAGTTAATGTGCACCACAGTATGCTAGTGCTCCGTCACCCATGGTGTGCCACATTTAAAATGTGGCGCACCATGGTACAAAAACAGCATACATGCGTAACAAATCTGTGCTGAAAAAGTGATACATTGCTAGAGTTGCATCGCAAGTGTGATGCAGCTCCAGCAAGGCTCACCAGTGCACTATATTCACAATGCTGCGTTAATACCTACGCCTGTTTCAAGCACATGCACAGTTTTGAAACAGCATGGGCCTGAAAGTCACTGAGTGAAATCTCATGGATTGCAGTCACCCACTTTCAAGACGCATTCCTTCAGAGGAACACTTCCTTATGGCGCAGGGCTTTAGAATGTAACATATCTCCTAGATCCATAACGTTGTAAATATGGTACATTATTTCCACTGTCATTGTATTAAATAAAGGGACGAAATTGTGGCGCAAACAGATGCAACGTCAACATAAGGCTGCAACAATGTGTTTTAAAGTGCCCTTTAAATTACAACCAACACTCTCTTTGAAGAGACCCCTCAGGTTTTTTTAACACCTGTTAAGTCCTTCCATGCTCATGACAGAGCCGCTCCGTCACGAGCATCGCCTGAGCTGTCCTCAGGACGGACCAGTTTTGTCATGGGCTTGCCGCTGTGCTTGCGCAGCACTAATATTGCGCCTCCATGACACGTTCTATTGACTAAGCGGAGCCATGACAGAATCACTGTATCATGAACACATCTCAACCGTGGCTTGTGAGGGAGTGGCTCTATCATGAGCATACAAGTACCACTCAGCCCCCCAGCCCCCTAATGCTGAGGCAGAATTGCCACTGCAGCAAAGGACTTAAACTCCTGGAAATAACACCGTGTAACATTTAATACCATTTCCCACCAATGTTTTCATATATCAGTGTTGCTGAACTCACTCAGTGAAACGTCCCTCATTTCATTAAATCACTTTTAAAGCATGCCTTATAACAATGCACCCAATCCTATGTGGAAGTGCTTATATTAAACATGACATTGCTTTAACTAGGATAGACAAAGAAATTATACAGTGATGTAAAAGTTTCTTTATTTTTTATACTTACCTAAAAAATAGTAAAAAAGTAAAGTAAATTTCTTTTAAAGACGTAGTACCTGTGGAAGAAAAGTAAAAATAAGATTATAATGTACATTTCATAAAAGAAAAAAAAGTAGGAGTCAATAAGAGAGAGGCAGAGAAAACTCTTGGATGTTATTAGTTGTACTTACCTTATAAATATAATATCTGTGGAGGACAGTAAAAAAATCTGTTATAATACATATTTCTAAATTCAATGTAACAAAATAACTCAAACAACATATTAAATGGTTTATTTTTGCTGTCCTCAGAATACATTGATTTTCACTATAAACAGTGATTTCAATATTAATCATCATATAACAGCGGGGAAAAAAACACAATCAAAATGATTGTGTTTAAAAAACCCATACAAAATCTCCATACATATTATAAATACCTGAAAAAAACATGTCTTAAATGTTTTTCTCAAATTCGCAATTTCTAGAGTAAGCACACTACATCTTCCACAGTTACAAACTAATTAAACTATACGACCTATTTTTAAATATATCTCAACAAAACCCCGTGCAAGTATCTCCTATAAAAATCTATCTTAAGTACACATTTTCTTCTCTCATACCTTTCCGCGTGGCCAAATTGTATAAGTTAACTCATTATCTTTTAAATACCTCTCCCAAAAACTTGCGTCCATATATGTTCTAAAATAATTATCTAAAGTACTCATTTTCTCCTCTCATATTTTTCCACGTGGCCAAATACTATGAGTTAAGTAGTTTTTTTCTGAAATTTCTTCATCGTAGTCTTATCTATTCTTTTGTGAACCTTTACAGTTAAAATTTGTAACATGTTTTATACCATCAAACATTAATTACATTTGTACCTGATGTTATCACTATGCCAAACACAAATTTCATTTATAGATTTGTACACCCTCAGTCACATGATATTTGTAAACAAGAAAGTTTCATATATTAATCTTCCTACAGCAACTCATTCTACTGAAATTTGGGTTCCAAAAATAGCAGATAGCAGTTAGTTAAGGCAAAAGGCAAACGTTTCTTAAAAGTCAATTGGCTATCATTGCAAAGCGTCCAGCCACTTGCACACTTCAAATAAGCTGTATAATGTCCTGATGATGTGGAAGGCCCTTCATGAAAAATAATGGCTACAGTTACAAATGTTCTTCTAGAAATAGATACTTAAAAAGCCACAACATTTTTAATTAAAGTTGACAATTTACTCCCATCAGCTCTGCATTGTTGAAACATTAATATTACATATTGTCCATATCTATGGATAAATAAAGTTAATAACATTTCAGACTTACATTGAGAACAGACCATGTTCTGATGCGCATCTTTAACTAGTTTATTAAAAGACACTTCTTTACAGTCTGGTAATGTTAAATATATAAATCTTTCACTGTGTATATCAGTACTACTTGAAAATGAGCAATTATCACACTTATGTTCCCATTTATAAGAAAGGCCAAAAAGACTATCAATATCTACACCTTCATCTTCCAAAACTGTAAACATATACATAATAAATTCCTGGCAATCTTGCTGAATATTCTGAGAAAATGTATTTACTCCTGCACATATGTCTAAAACATTCCTTAGTTCTGAAACACTTGCTACTTCAATATCACCACTACTACATTCTTCAAATATAGAATTTAAGGAATAGCAAAATGTTTGCTCCTGATTTTCTACAATCTGTTCCTTAACATTTTTCAGAAAAAAAACAACATTAACTACTACATTTGCATAGCAGTTGACACCAGACCTGTTTTCAAACTTAAATCCAACAATCTCTTCAATACTAACCGTTTTCTTACGCCTACCAACAACAGCTACATCTTTTTTTTGTCGTTTCTCGACTACTTAAGCACATTTCTCCTCATTTTTCCTTTTCTGACCAACCATACGCCTTTCAATTAAAGGATATTGAGGTAAACTTGGAGCATATTCTCTTCTTAACCTATTATACTCCTTCACACAATTTAAATCTGCATTAATCTTTGTCTCATCATAATCAATTAGATAAAGTCCACATAAAGTTCTAACTCACGATAAAGCAACATACGCCATACCCTCTTTGAATACAGTGGTACCAATATTTACCAAAGCACAATCTACACTTAAACCTTGAGATTTGTGAATAGTCACTGCATATGCCAAACAAATTGAAAATTGCTTCCGACGGACATATAAGTCTTTCACAAGCAAAAAACGAGTTGAACAGCGACTAATTTGTTGAACTTCCTCAATTCAATAAAATTTTATTCTTAAAAATTCAATCTCATCTCTATTTGTATAATTGACAAAACCAACAACATTACCCATTGCTCCATTTACCAATCCTCTTTCTACATGTAAATTTCTCCTTAAAATTATCCGACAATTTAAACATACATACAGATTTTTCTCTAAACCAGCAGTTTTAGATATCGTTTTTTGAAGAGAATCCAATTTTAACTTCAACTTTTCAGACAAAACAATAGTTCCAGTTTCTTAATTTCTTGATTTTCTAAATTCAACATTTTCTCATTAAAAACTGAACATTCTTTCAGAGTTGGCATCAAGCATATCACTGACTTATCTGCTACCTCTTTACTATATATTTTCTCAGGTACATTATCTTCATTAGGAAACAGCTTGGAAAGTAATTGTGTTCGTAGAGTGTGTTTCGCATCTTCAGTTAGTTTTTAAATCCTTATATCTTGAAGAATATTTCCATATTTAGTATCCTTTGCCTGTCGCATATTTTGAATCAGTTCAGTATATTTGAAATGTGACCATATATTAACATTTCCAATACTGCCCAGGCACTTTCTGGTCTCCTCATGCGTAACAGTTTCAAATACAGGTTGTCCTTTCACAGGAGTTAGCTGCAGTCGATCTCCAAAAACTATGACATGTTTACCTCCAAATAACACATCATACTCTGTCTTAAGTATCTGTTGCATTCTTAAATGCACAAAAGCAAGCATAAATTTGATGCCATGCTTACTTCATCAATAATAGGAAGTTTCATTTTTTAAGGACTCTAGAAACTTCAAAACAAGCTTCTCCAGATAGCTTGTGATATTGTAATTTATTTTCATGTTCAACTGGCAGCATCAGTAAACGATGTAAAGTAATACCTTTAATATTATGTGCTGCCAAACCAGTTGGAGCAGTAACAACACACGACAGTGTTGACTGAGTTCTTTGCTGTAAATATGTAGTAATTCCTTTAATTAGGAAACTTTTACCAGTTCCAGCTTCTCCACTTACATATAGTCGAATAGGTTCAAATGACATACATGAGCAATCTCTGACGAAAGCCATGCTCAATGTGCTCTGTCACTTCATCATATATCTGTCTTTGCTCAACATTAAATTGCTTCTTTAATTCTTCTAAGTTGATTACTTCCTCTTGACCTTGCTGCATTGCTCTTTCCACCTCATCCATGGCGGTGGCTGCTTCATTTTGGATAATTGGTTGTCCCAGTGGATCTTGACCTAATGAAGCCGAACTTTGACTACCTTGTGAACTATCTCTAGCAATCTCCGCTGCAATTGTCGCTTCTTGCTCTATTTCATCATTCAACATTTAGAGATAATTACTAAAAACAGGACATTCAATACTACTTTTAGATGCGTTGAATAAATCTTCATAACTATCAAAGTCTCCAAGTAGTTCCTCTTCTCTACGCCATTGTTTATAGAGTTGCAAAAGAGCAAAATAGTAAAATTCTCTTTTGTCAGGTGTTTCGCAACTCAGTTTCCTATGATTAATCAAGTGTCCTTTTCTTTGTTTCACCAGACATCCTTCATGTCCAATTACAGCGTGTACACCTTTATCAATGTTCTCTGTAACATTCCTTTTAAAAGTGTAGTTTTGAAGTATTTCATACAGACAAATGTTTTCAAGCAGAGTACTTCTATTTGGATAGTATGTATCCAACATATTTGTTTTCAGAATATCTGTACTGTTTGGTTCTTTCTGGGCTAAATATTCAATTTCTTGCACAGGTTTCAGACCACGGTTTCGTGTTTCTGCAAGACCCAAACTCACCCAGAGAATAGTCCTTGATTTAGCATAAAGACTTGCTGATGATAATCGGTCACAACATTCATATGCTCCAATTTCTCGATGAGACAACATCTTCAAACTGTACGTATACAATTTCTTGCTTAGGCTCTTTTCATGAGAAATGTCTTCCCACATCTCCTTCAGTTCCGTCTTTTCAGATTTTGTGATGTAAGACATTACATATCGAGCCACAGCAATAGAGTTGTCTGCAACATATTGTATGTCCATGTTAGCATTCCACATGGATAAAATGACTGGGTTATAGTCATTTATATATTTGGATTCTTCACCTCTTCTTAAATTGTACGTATTTTTAGGTGACCTTCTTCTGATATTATGTCGCAAACATGACATCAAATTGTTGACTCTTCCTTTTGAAAGTACCGATCGTGCAAATCCAAAACGACATTTGGTGTAGAATTTACTCCTTGATTTGAATTTTCACCGACAATATTTTCCACAACAATGACTTTGAAAACGTAACACTTTTCCTCTTAAGTCCTTATCAGTTGTACTATTAGGTATGTCACAAGTGGCATATTGTTCAATAAAAGACAGTACAGTCTCATCCGAGTCTGTTCCAAATTTAGGAGCATCCTTGATCCATAACAGCATATGAATATGAGGAGCACCTCTTGCTTGATATTCTTTTCTCCAAAAGAAATCCAGTACTTCACCAAGAGGTGGATTTTTCTTGTTTGTAATGAAAGACATCATAGCTTCAAATCTATGATTAAAATATCTGCAAACATTAACTGGATCTAATGAACACAGTTCTCCAGGTGTCTTGTAGTTTATATTTTCTATGTCTGCATTCGCCTCCCAAAGAAATTCAAGTAAATCTTCCCAAGCATACTCTGCACAGCGTAGAGTTAAAAACCATGTTGGTGCTCCTAAGTTTCTAAGCATGCACTTCAAATCTCCATGACGACGGTACCAATACTCATTAGTACCACGCTGACAAGCCATTAAATTAATTAGGAATGAATCCTAAACACTATCTTTCTGTTGCACTTTATCCATAAATTCCTTTGCTGAAATATTTTGCAGATGAACTCCACTTTTTAAGATATGGTTTACTGCATAAGACAGACCAGATAAGTCACTCTCAAACAGAAGATGAAACAAATATGGAATGCATTGGCGAAACCTCGGATCTTCTGCATATAATCTTGTTGTCCGGTATTCAGATGCAGGAATCTGCATAGGTCGATCATCATATCGTGTACCTTCACCTGTAGGGAATAACTGTGGAAAACAACACCCTTCCAAACTTTCTTCCCACACACTAATAGGATTTCCTGTCACCTTTTTCATCTGAAATAATTCAATAGCATTCCCTATTGCTTCTTTGGAATGCAGTGGATGAACACTGTAATGTTCATAAATTTCTTCACTTCTGGATACGTCAACTTTTTCAATTTGTCCAATAGACAAATCACTGTCCTCTTCTTTACTTACATCTTCTTCTTCTACGTATACATCTTTATAGTACTTATTGTTTTGGACTAAATACAACGTTGCCTTTTTGACTTTTCTAACATCCACTAAATCTTGCCAGATTTTCTTACTCTTTGTAGGTAAACCATTAACTAGAATAACTAGAGGTTCCTCTTCTACATTTTCAACACCAATTGTTTCCATATTTTTTTTAAATCAAGTGGCAAATATACAACTCTACCCTTTAATCAGCCAGTCAGTCAAAAAGGCTTTATTTCGATAAAAAGTTATCATAAAAGCTTCACATAAATCACAAGTACATCAAGTTTAAAAGCAAGAGCAAAAGCAAGCATAAACAAACAGCAAGAGTTTATAAACCAAAGGAAAAAATGTGTTAAAAAGTTGCGAATTTTTGGAGAAAGTTCATTTGGAAGTCGATTTAAAAAGAATTAAACAGTTAGTTTTAGCCTTTTAGTTCTGATGGACCAAGCCCATGATAAAAATTTGGCTAGGGCGCAAGCATAGGTGGCACGACTATCAGACATTAATATGCGAATTGCGCCCATGTGGCTCCTAGTGCCCAGCTGACGGCATAAGTTTTTGAGCCATACCCTCCTGGGAAGGGCATACTCTCCACATTCAAACATGAAATGTGCCACTGTCTCTGGTTTATCTAGGCATACTGGGCAAAGCTCTATAGTCTGTGCAAGGGATTTCCATTGTGAGGTAAAAGAATACAAAGGAAGAGTTCCTGCTCTAAATTTGAAATACAGGGCCCTATCAAAGGGTTTTTCGATAGTGTCAAGATACAGTTCCCGTTTTGGTAGGTCCTTGAACCTCAAAAAGTCTTCCGTAAGTCTGCCCAGGGTAGTGCTGGTGTTCCTTTGTAGCGAGATCCAGTTCCAATAAAGTTTCTTGAGAGTTGACTTTGGGGGTGAAGATCTATTTACCCACGCATCGTTTAAGCCCAGATTTATTAACAATGTTTTCATATCTCTCAACCATTTAATTTTATGCCACCCTGGTAATGACATGATTTCTGAAAGACCTTGCGCGTATTTACCAAGTTCCTCCACTCGCCACAGTCGTGCCCATAGCAAAAGTGGGCGGAATCTTGCAAGATCGTCAATTGGGCGACAACCTAGGTCCAACATTAGCGGGACCGTAGGAGTACCCTGTGGGAGTGACATAGTCGCTCTACAAAATTTCTTCTCTGATCTTGGTAGGTCGTTAGTGATAGATGAACCCCAAAGTTCTGCCCCGTAAAGAGCAGAACTAACCCCTTTAGCTGAGTAGATTTCGAGGACAACAGCTATCGGTCTTGTTAAGCAGGAGCATTGTTCTTTCAAAAGGGCTCCTGTTATCCTCTTATGGCTTAAGAGCATTTTGTCCAGATGTGGGGTCCATTGCATTTTATGTGATGAACGAATACCAAGATAGTCGAAAACCTCTACCCTCTCCAAGGGTTCCGCATTCAGGGTAGGGGAGCGGACTGGTTTTTTTGGAGGATTCAACACAAGGTATTTTGTCTTGCTCGTGTTAATTACCAGGCCTCATATGGAGCAAAAGGATTGAAAGTTATTTAGGAGCCTTTGGAGGCCTATCGGGGTTTTTGATATTAAAAGCGTATCATCTGCGAAGAGGAGGGTAGGTATACGTTCACCAGCCAGGGATGGTTCGTCTGAAGGATGTTCCCGGAGATGCTCAACCACCCCATTGATGTAAAGGGAAAAAAGGGTGGGAGCTAACACGCATCCCTGGCGGACCCCTCTCTCAACCGGGATACTACTTGTGTTTTTCACCTCCCGGGCCCCACCTAATCTGGGCAAAGCTATTTTCATGTAGCCTGACGAGTAGTGAGAGTAAATAATGGGGCAACCCCATATCAGCCAAAACACTCCATAAGGTCTCCCTCGGTATAAGGTCAAAGGCAGTCTTTAAATCGATGAACGCGAGATAAAGACTGCCCTTGCCTATAACCACGACTTTCCAATACACCATCATTAGTCTAAAAGCTTGTTCAATTGTCCCGGTACCCACTCTAAAGCCCGCCTGGTAGTCAGAAAGGATTTTATTTTCTTCTATCCAGTCTAGTATTCTGACCAGTAAAACCTTGCCAACTACCTTTTGACTAATATCCAACAGGCTGATGGGTCTATAGTTTGATGGATCTTCTCTGGCACCTTTTTTAAAAATAGGGACCACCTCCGCCCCTTTCCACGAGGAGGGGATAGGGGCGCCCCTACAGATGGCGACAAGTAGGCAATGAATCAATTTTCCCCACTTCGGAATGTCAGATCGCAAAAGGTCGCCAGGAATACCATCCGGGCCAGCAGCTTTTTGGGGCATGATAGTGCCTATCGCATATTCCACTTCTTTAATTGTGAAGTCGAAGTCTTCAGGGTGGATGTCCCAAATTAGTGGGAACAATGGTGGAACCACTACCCCCCCTTCAGGGTCACTGGGAGCAGTGGGAATAAAATGATCATCTTGGCGGGTATAAAGCTTTGAAAAGTGTTTAACCCACGCCTGACTTGGGATATTACAAGTTATCAAGTCGCTATCTGGCCTGTTTCTAGCTCTTATAGTATCCCAGAAACATTTTGAGTCTTTCTTGGAGCTAGCTTCTTTAAGGGTATACCAATAGGCCTCTTCCCACTCCTTTTTTGCTTGTGCCAGTATTCTCTTGTGCTCTTTCCTGGCTATCTGTATCAGGGGTTGGGATTTGCCTTTAACGGCCTCAATTAAATGAGTCTTAGCCCTCCTGCATGCTGTGGTGTACCAATCATGCATTCCCTTAGTTTTATGCTGGGACGTATTCCTCCCTGCGGAGCCCTTTACCCAAAAAACTTCGCCTATATTCTTAACGGCTGCTTCAAAAATGGGTGTAGCCTTATCAGCTAGCATGACTGGTTTAATATTATCTAGCTCTGTTTGTGAGGCCGTAAAAAACTCATCTATGCTGGAAAGTTTGACAGCGTCAGTGGTAACTTTGTTCCACTTTAAGCGTCTTCCACAGGAAGAAACAGTAACCTTGTGTGTGCAATTGGGTGGTGCTATCAATGCATTACTAAGCCAGGGATTCGTTATAGATAGGGAAAGCGAATTATGGTCACTCTCCACAGTAGGTGTAACTGCCATATCTTCGACCAGACTCCAGAGTTTTAAGTCCAACAGAATATAGTCAATCCTCGAGGTGTGACCAACTCTGTTGAACGTAGGAGTACCCGTCCGATCTGAAGATGTACGGCCATTCGTGGCTCCTAGCCCAAACTCTAGTGTCAGTGCATTTAACTGCACTGCGCTACCGGACCATCGTTTTATCGGAGGGATGGTAAGTGTGGGAATACCCCATATGCTATCTTCCTCACCTAAGTCAGGGATGCCATCCATAGGAAGTGGCTCATAGGTGCAATTAAAATCACCTGCTACTAAGGTGTAATTAGCTTCCTTATGGTCTCTAAGCTGCGCCTCGAGGTCAGATATTACCGATGAAGTGCACCCATTTTTTGTGCCTCTAGCATAGATGTTATATAGGACTAGGGATAAGCCTCTACAGGGGTTGGTCAATAGAATACCTAGGATATCTGGGTTATTTACCTGCTTAGATGTTGTTCGGCAGTTGAGGGAAATGCTTATCCAGATAATGAGACCCCCCCGAGGGACGCCCGTTCCCATGCCTGGGTTTCACAGCTGGGACAAAGTAAGTTACAAATCCGACCCGGTGGAGTGGTTCAGTGCTCCAGGTCTCCTGGAACATGCAGATCTTATGTGCTTCAACCAAATCGCTCCACTCAGGCAGGCCCAGTTTTCTATGAATGCCTGCAAGGTTCCAGCTAAGGATTTTTATTTTGTCCTTGGCGGTTTTACTTTTAATGCTAATATTGTCACTATGGCTTTGGGGTTCTGAACATTCCCTCTCTAGAACAAAAGATGTTAACTGGCTAGTGGCTATCATAGTTGGAGGATTGGGGCATGTCGGATATGATATAATTTGTGAACCCTCCTCCTCGCCCCTATTCAGGTCCGGATGTGAGCAGGTAGTTTCGTCAAAAATGAGTCAGTCTACCTCATCGAGAGCACAAAATCTATTCCAGCGAGCAAACTGAGATAGAAAGGGGTCAACTACAAGTGGTCCTTGCCATGGTTGCTGCCACTGGTGGATAGTGTGTTGTGGAGCGTGTGTGTACCCTCTGTTGATTGGATAACTGAATCTTGGGGGTTGTTGTCTTGGTGGCATAGGTAGAAAGTAGGATAGAGGAAGTGGATGGATTTGGGTAGCTGGTCCACTACTAGGTGCATTGCATATATAATATATTCACTACCCCTGTATCCCTAAAGTTGACAGTTACAACGTCTCCTGCTATAGTCTTGGTATTTCTACCCACCCACTCTCCTCTTCTAACTGCAAGTATTTCACCACCCATATGCAGGGGTAACGGTTTGTGCAGCTGGAGCCACTGGGCACACTTATTTTTCAATTCAACAAAGGTTTCTCTTCTTCCCTCCTTCAGTGGTGGTACACCCGTCAATACAACCACAAAGGGTGAAACTTCCGGTGGCAAGTTGATTGTCTTAAAGCGAGCCGGCCTTGTTTTTGGTTCTTGGATCTTGTTTGGAGAGGAGGTTGATGTTAAATTGGTATCCAAACTTTTAGAGCCCTTTGCTGGTTGGTTAGGCACTTTTATAGGACCTGAGTTTGTTTGAGTCTCCGGGGTAGGGCCAGTAGCGCAAGGAGTTGTGGGAGGGGCAGCAGATTTTTCCCCCATTTGAGTCTGATGTTGTATTACTGCTCCTGAGTTTACTGGTAATGTTTTGGCCTTAGTGGTAGCATCTTTTGAGGGTTTGCTACTAATGGTATTTCCCAGGGGCACTTCTTTTGTTTTCCCGTGTGACTGTATTGGCACATTTCCACTTGCTTTATTAGATCCAGTCCATTTAGTGTTGATTAGTGATGTCAATCTATCAATTTTGGACATTAGGGGCTTAATGTGAGCCGTTATCGTGGCTTCAAGGTCCGATTTTAGATCAGCTACCATATTTTCAACCCAGCAAGGTATGCCTGATGCAGAATTTGGAGCGGATGACACTAAGTTATCGTTCCGTGTGTTATTTTTAGGCTTTTTCTTTGGCTTAGGTTCGCTCTTAGTAGGACCTGTATTCCCTAGTCCTGGCGATGCACTGATTGTCGTTCCGTCTACCCTTGGAGGAACTGAAACGGGTGACATATTTTGAAGGTTTCCCTGCTGTTCAGTTAAAGGCTGACCACATGGAAGATCGACAAAGGAGGCGGTGACTCCGAGGCTTAAGTCTAAGTCGTCAGTAACATCTTGTGAAGGACCCACAAGATCAACTGCCGCCTCCTGGGTGTCAGACAAAAATATTGTTGGCGGCAGAGATAACCTCCTTTCAGTATTAGCAATAGCAGAAGATACAGCCCCTATAGTTTGTTGTAGCATGATATCGATTGCTGTGAGGGTAGGGACCGGTTGCGGGGCAGTTTCTTTTTGTCTCATTTTAGAACATAGGACAGGCATTCTACCGGTTTTCAGACCCTTCCTCATATTTATATCAGGGCAATGGGGTAGTATCCGGGTGTGAACAAGGTAAAAAAGACTTAGGATCCTGACCTTTATCACTCGTTGGTCCACAGGAAAGAGAGGTGGCCCGGCCCGGCCTCTTCTGGCCGCTGAGGGCCGTAGAGGGCCCGCCTTTTGCCCGGGCTTCGTCCGCGCCTCCGTCCGCGCGCGTCCCGCGTTCGCGTCAGGAGGCGTGGTTAAGTAGGAGGAGGAGGGGGGGTGGGAAGAGGCACCAGGTGTGCGAGATGGTGTTGCACAAGCACTCCTGGTCCTCGCAGTCCCGCTCCCGAGCACAGCGATTGGTTCTCCTCACGAACGTTGGTGACTGAGCACACGGGCTCCCAAGTCACGGGCAAGTTCCTTGAACACAAAGGTACTGAGCAGAAGGGTTTCTCGGTTCACCACACCACGACTATGAGCGGCACCCCAACTAACCTAGTTTGACTTTTGTAATGAATGCGTCGACAACAGACACAAGAAAAATTTGGTTTCTCACCTGTAATTACCTTAAACTTTATTATTTCCTGTTCACAATTTTCAATATTAACATGTCCAACATTTTCTAACACATTTCCTTCTATAATTATATCAGTTTCTGCATTATCTTCCTGTGGACCAAAATAACTTACCTCAATTTCTGCACAAATCTTCTTAACATCTAATTCACATCCATGCAAAAGAGCACTATTTAACTGTTTAAGTTTAAGTGCTGGACTTTTTGCATAATACAACTTTCTCACTAATTTTCTCATTTTAGTATGATGCACTGCTAACATCCTGAAGTGATGAAACACACTCTGGCATATTTTTTTAGAAAGACAAGCCAGACAATGACCTTGCAGACCTATTTTTTTTTTGCACTCTGCAATGATCTAATTCTTGAAACATAAAAAAAAATGTTAAGACTTTCTTTAGTGTACTTACGTAAGAAATTGTGAAAGAAATCAATTGAATCCTGTCGTACACTACAAATCTTACTACACTTCCAACTGTAAACAGGAACATTAGGACGTCCCTCTAAAGCTTCTCCAGCCATCACCTCTTCTGCATTTCTAACCACAATTTTCTCTTTCTCAATTACACAACCATCCTTCCCCTCATATGCTCGACCACAGGTGCCAACTGCATGCTACAAATCGTTACTTTGAAAGTAACTCTCTTCATTAAAAAATGGTTCAAAAGTTGAAGTATGCATCCACTTCCCAGAAAACACTTTACAAAAATTACTCCTATTTATGTGTCTCTTCCATTTACTTTTAGCTTTTAAAACTTGTATTGCCTTATTTAGTGTATTTATTCTATTAAGTACTAAAATAAATAATTTTCTTTTTGTCTCAAACGCGCGCTCAACAATACCCTCTTTATCTTGTTTCTTCTTAAGAAAAGCAGATCTTCTTTTAGAAACGTTCTCCTTTTGTAATAAATTTGAAACTACTCTGTTGTAAAACATACGCTTCCTGATTTGGCTAAATTGATTCGTCCGAGTTTTACTGTACACATTTTCCTGTCTGCTGATTCCAGAAACATTTTAATCTTTGGTTCCATGTCTCCTTCTCGATACTGGATACTCATACTTTTTTCCTTGTAGACTTCAATGCTAACCGTTTTCCTTCCACATATTGCTTTCAAAAACTTTTTGGTTTGCTTACCAGGAGCACTCTTCTTTTTATCCGTCCTTTGTTCTTTTGATAATTCTTGAATTCCTTTCTTCTTCAAATTGTAAATCTGTTTATAGAGCTTTCTTTTTTCAGTTCTGTTCGGCATCTTAATTTAAGATTTTGATGAAATTGTCAATCTGTAAAACACAAACATAACAAATATTATAGTTGACTACTAGCATATAACGTACAAATTAAAACCACAGATTCATTTTCTAAGTAGAATAAAGAGAATAACAGAAAGTCTCTGAACAGAGTAGGAACTCCTGTAGTGAATGTTGGTTCTAAATTTATCACACTCCATATCTGTTTTAACATTATAGACAGTTTTTAATTCTAATTTTTAAAGCATACAAACAGTACACTATTTTCAAGAACTATCGGTCATCGTAGATGTTTTAATCTTTTTTACTACAATCTCTTTTACACTTCATGAGAACATGTCTTATCACTCTCATAAAGCAGATCATCGACGAATAGGACAGGAAAACTGTCTTCAAGAATGCTTTACTATCAATTTTTTTTTATTTATTCAAAAGTTCATAATTCAGTAGAACTTCCAGCATTACATCATCAGGGACTTCTTCAAGTCCAAAGTCCTCATCTCCTTCTACCATCTCTAAGTAAGCTGAGTCTAAAGAATTGTCCATAAAATCATCATTTTCATCTATTTCCTCTTCAAAGACCGCGTCTAAAATTTCCTCCATCACTTCTTTAACCACTTGGACTCTAAGGGTGCTCAGCCCATATAATGAGATTTCCATTGAAATGAATGGGCAGTGCATGACGAGTTACCCTTGTCATTAGCATTGAAGAGGTTAATGATTTCAAAATGAATTTGTTTCTCTTCTGAGGAATTCTCCATAACTAGACTCAGTTTATCCTTCTGTATCCTTTTAAAAAAATATAGAGACTAAATTATATCTTTTTTCATAAATGTATAACCTAAAAGTACCTTTACTAATTTTTAAACTACATATATTTTTATAATTTCTAACTTATTAACTCTATATATTTTAAGATACCACGTTCCTCTTGTTTTGAAAAGAAATTGGCAGTATAACCCTAAACATTAACACTGATCTTTTTTTCCATTAAATAATTACTGTTGTTAAAAGACATTTTACTGTAAAATTTCTTTTTAGATTTTCTAGATATCACAAATATTGATTAACTGTAGAATTAATTTTTAGAGACCCATTTTTTGAGTTCACCAGTACAAAGTGCTATGTAAACTATATGCACTCTAAAGAGAAGGCTCACACTATACAAACCATAACATTCACTTAACAGATTACTACTTCCCACAGAGACAGTTCCTTTTATGTTTCAACAGCATACTCACCATGTAAATGTCATAGCATATACAAAATTTCATACTAACCATGAAGAACCACCTCATAATAAAGCTCTGCATTAATATGTAAAACAGTGCCTATACATAGTATAATCACAGATATGCAGAAAAGATGCCCATCACACCTAGAACCATATCATAATACCTCTCTGTAAATAAAGGAGAAACACTGCCAAACATAATGCAACAAGATTTCAAAAATAATGAGCACTTCACAAGAATTAAGTAATGGAAACCCGAAAGAATTATACTCCAATGATCCGTAAATCTGAACTCCATCAAAAGGAACACATGCACCAAGCCCATTAAAAGATAATTTCAACTGTCAGTGGAGAATATCTCAAAATACATATCTAGTATAAGCAGATACAACCCATGTGAAAAATTCAAGATAAAATCATGTTCCAAAATGACATTTTACAAACATTTTAAAAAATCTTCTTTATTATTTTCATGTGCACCCCAAAAAATTGCCTATGCAAAAATACCAACTCACCTGAAAAAAATTACATAATTCCTCAAATTGTGTATTTCAGAAGGCAGGTTGTTGCTTTTCAGCACAAAACACTATAAAAAAGAAAATAATAAAATTTAATTAACTTATTACAAACTTATTGCTTATACAACATAGAGCCATTATAGCAAAGAACAAGCATAACAGATAAATTCCCCAAGATTCTCTATCATTAGAATAAGATACAAAATGTCTAATTTATGAAAGCGTTGCGCCACAGATATGTCACTTTTTCCCATGTTGAAACTGATACACCAGCGACACAAGGCCTTCATAACTAAAAGCCCATGTGACGGAGAACAAGTGCATAGACAGAAAATACAGGGCCAGCCTTAGGCATATGCAAGCAGTGCACCTGCACAGGACCACCAAACCCCAGGGGCCACCATGTTAATATATATCCTTAATATAATAATCCTCTGAGGATGGATACATATTTGCGTTGCGGCCCATGCCAGGAATTTGGCGTGCTCTGGCTCTGTTCCACTTCCAAACACCTTGATCCCCCCCCTCTTCACTGGGCTCCACACTCCGCCCCACCCGAACCCCCTGTTACAGAGCCCCCTACCTACGCTCCCTGCCCAGGGCTGCCATGAGCCTACAGCCGCCCCTGGAAAATGTATAAGACACAGCAACAGTAAAAATCAAAGAATAGGCAACATGCAGAAAAACTGCACAGTAGATAAAGAAACATATTTTTAAGATAACCCCATTGAAAAACATGTAGTATTTTTTTTAATCTGCCATGCATCTGGCCCTCCAGGACCGCTTTGGAAACTCCTGCTTTAAACCTTTACATTTCATTTTCACACCACACACACGTTTTTCAAAAACCCATGTAATGGACAACAACTGCATACACAGAAAATCCAGGGCTGGCCTTAGGCATATGCAAGCTATACACCTGCACTGGGCCACCAAACCCCAGGGGCAAGCCATGCCAATATATATCCTTAATATAATAATCCTCTGACAATGGATACATATTTGCGTGGCGGCCCATGCCAGGAATTTTGCGTCCTCTGGCTCTGTTCCACTTCCAAACACCCTGACCCCCGCCTCTTCACTGGGCTCCGCACTCCGCCCCACCCGGACACCCTGTTACGGGGCCCCCTACCTACGCTCCCTGCCCAGGGCCACCATGAACCTAGAGCCGCCCCTGGAAAATGTATAAGACACAGCAATAGTAAAAGTCAAAGAATACGCAACATGCTGAAAAACTACACAGTAGATAAAAAAACATATTTTTTAGATAACCCCATTGAAAAACATGTAGTCATTTTTTTAATCTACCATGCATCTGGGCCTCCAGGACCGCTTTGGAAACTCCTGCTTTAAACCTTTATATTTCATTTTTAAACCATACACACGTTTTTTTCAAAGCTGCATATTAAACGCATAAACACTTTTCACTTTTTAGAATCCGAAGCCACAACTGCAACATGACTAATGCACAAATTAATTAGTGTACCTTTTCCGTTTTTTTACTCTTTATATTCTATAAATTTCTTCACATAAATGGATACCAGCGGCTCACTACCTCCTACAGTCATAAAACTAAATTGCTCCCTTTCACTTACAAGTGCCTTTGAGACGGCAAAAAAAAGTTGGGCAGATTTACAATCCCTTTACGCCACTTTACCATCACTGTTAACATATGACAAGTGAAGCAAAAGTGCCACACGGACCATGTTAATCTACCCCTAAATGTTTATACAAATAACTTTACTCAAACATGTATTTAGTCGTCCACATGCAGGCACTTTCAATTACATGACTTATTTAAGTAGAATCCCTGTAATGTTGCATATCTTTTCAAAAATACACCAGTGCCTGTTATTATGACGATTTTTTTTCATTCTTCATCAGTGATATTTTTTTTTACATATGATGAAAATCACTATGACTTTTTAAACGACAAAGCTTACGCGGTAAAAATCACTCTGCATTTGCTTCCCTTTAAGAATGTAGTTTATCTACCCCACGCATGTGAACCTTGATGATTCCATCTGGCAGCGAATACCGGCCTTGAATCACAAGACATGAACAACAGCCTTATTGTCACAAAAACAAGTTAGCGTAGCATCTTTTCGCACACATATCTTTCACTTAGCTAATATTCACAGACAACAGCATTCGTTATAAAAGAGTGACCTTCCTTTACAATTTCCTGAAGTGACTCCCTTAATTTTAAACGCATCCTCCACTTCAAGACAGGCTATTTTTTTTTATAACTACTAAGCAATGGTTTAGTGACTTGTCTGCCAGAAATTATTTGAAGTCATTCTGCTACTCTTCACTCCATAGTCGGCGACCAATTTCTGTGGACTTCCTGTTGAACTGCCAGTGCTGCGACGTTTGTGTTCCCATCTTGTTTATTTCAAAATGGATGTCCCTCCTGTCTTCGCAAACGAGCCAGAACACTTAGAACTATTTCGCCAGAGGATGCTTGACTACTACGGCATCTTAGCACTCTCGACTTTGAATACTTCATATCGATTATCATTTCGATATTCCTATTTCACCTGTGTACAGCCTGTATTTCATTGCCTGAGCTGTGATTTCATGTGGGCCCTGGACTTATGTCTCTGCAACTTGGTACCTCCTGAAGTGAATTACAATCCTCTCATGAATCCGTTAATTGATCATGAACAGCTTTGTTGCAACGGAGGGATTATGGCCTTTGCAGTGATACAAGGAGTTCTGGGTCATTGGAATATATTCGCAGCGGCACAAGATTTCCTGGCACACAGCTACATTGAAAACCCACCGAGCTGTCCTCTAATGGTAATAGAGGCTCCGATAATAAAAGATCATGAATGCTGCTTTCCTCTTTTCAATTGGATGGCTGACATGTTTTCGGATGATAACAGTGACTTCCTGTTAGAAGCAGTTGCTGCCTACTTTGCCTACACAATGGTAGGATAACTCTTATGCAAGCCATTGACGTCCACATTTCGTTTTGCCTCCCTATCTTTTTCACGTTTTCTTGGATATTTTCTTAACATGAACAAACCTATTGGCTTTACTAACAGTGGACATTATGATTTCCTGCTGGTTAAATTTTGGTCTTTTATGTGGACTTAAATTTTTTTTCTTCAGCTACTCGATTTTGAACTTTATTTTTTATTAAACTCTAATCTCAACAATTCTATTGCATATCTTATCTTATGTTATTTCAAACGTACTCGAAGCAAAACTAGCAATATATGCTACATGTGCCCTGATTAATGTGTAAATATAGAATGAGTTTTGTATAACTGTAAACGCCATTTCGCCTTTGAACTGCTTATTTCCGCCTCACACACCTCTGCTCCTTTAATTTTCCATAAACTAAAATATTTTTTAATACATATCAGAGAAAAATATGTTCTTTCAATAATATTTCCATTGTTTTTCATACTGTATTTCAAATGCAATACTGCAACCTTAAAAAGATATCTCAATACAGTAGTTCTTCTCAACACTGATTTGCAAACAACCCAACAGATTACATACATGCACCTCTCGCCATTTTGTTGCTTTTGGCGTGTTTTTTTTCCCTTACACGATAGCATAACACAAACTTGATAGTGCTTCGCATGCAGAGAGCTGATTGATAAAGAGATGATGTCTATCCACTAGCATTTCCATGTATCGTTCCTAAACTGAAAGGCCAGAGACCTTCTTCCATTTATTAAAATATAATATACTTCCTCATAAGAGTGTACAATTAATTTTGCTAAACCATATTCATTTTTCATCAACTATACCGTTTGTATTCTATGTACTAGTGACTATACCGATTACTTTGTTTTTTGCAATGTCTGTACTCGTATTAGATAAGGGACTTGCCTTGAAAACAGTGCATTTCTGAATAAACATTTCAAATATACACATTCTCTCTTTTAATCCATAATCTAAACTAAAATGATTGTATACTGAAACAGTATTCATGTGTTCCACGTAACTTCAGCTGTACTAACTTATTATTTTCTTTTGTCGACCTGACTTACTCATACTAGAACCCGCAGGCCTATAACGGCCCGTGAACCCTTTCTTAATAGGTCGCGCACCATGCAGACAGTTGTACCTCTGTATAAAAAATAATTTATTACTGTTACCAAGCACCACCGCAGTTCCGCTTGACTCAGAGTTAATCACTGCTCCCACGCTTCTACAGACCAGATGCTATGTCGTATTTCACTCCTTATCATGCTTTCATCTCCACAATAACAAACACTTCTCCGCCAGCCACCAGAGAACAGAGTGCAGATGCAGAGGCACTAAGTAGTGAAATACCACACACCCTCTGCTCTATGGAAGCAACCGAGCGGTAATTGTGAAAGAAAACATTCACTAGCGCTTCAAAAAAGCATCTCAATTATATAAATAGTTTTTAGAAAACGTTCCAACTACTTTGATGGGACTATCTGTGTATGCCTCCACAGCAAAGTTCCTCAGCCCGGACTGAAGGCAGACACAGACAGACACACACACAATAAGATAACACAGGGTAACAGAGACGGAAAACAGAAGGGAAATGAAGATGCAGTCAAACAGAGTGAGAGAGATATTTTTATACTCGGTTTGGTACCTCAATTTATGAACACATTTACTGCACAAATCTGTGTACAACCTCATGGTCAGAACTTTTCATTTTATTTTACTCGACCACCTCCCCCTCCCACCCCACCAGTGCAAGCCACGGCCACAAACCACAGTGTAATTTTGTCGTTTGTCGGAAAGTTCAAGAATTCATTAAGCATTACCACTTTTTCAAGACGGTATCACATGTAATGTACCAACTTTTCATTTTATTTTACTCGACCACCTGCCCTTCTCACCCTACGCCCACCAATGCAGGCCGCGGCCAGAAACCTCACTATAATTTTATCGTCTAACAGAAACATTATGAATACCTTAATCATTACCACTTTGGCCCCCTCCCCCCTCCCTCACACCCCACCCCCACCAGTGCAGGCCAAGGCCACAAACCACACTGTAATTTTGTCGTCTGACAGAAACTTTGGGAATTCATTAAGCATTACCACTTTTTCAAGACGGTATCACATGTAATGTACCAACTTTTTATTTTATTTCACTCGACCACCTGCCCTTCTCACCCTACGCCCACCAATGCAGGCCGCGGCCAGAAACCGCACTATAATTTTGTCGTCTAACAGAAACTTTATGAATACCTTAATCATTACCACTTTAGCCCCCTCCCCCCTCCCTCTCACCCCACCCCCACCAGTGCAGGCCACGGCCACAAACCACACTGTAATTTTGTCGTCTGACAGAAACTTTAGGAATTCATTAAGCATTACCACTTTTTCAAGACGGTATCACATGTAATATACCAACTTTTCATTTTATTTCATTCAACCACCTGCCCCTCTCACCCTACGCCCACCAATGCAGGCCGCGTCCAGAAACCGCACTGTAATTTTGTTGTCTGACAGAAAGTTTATGAAATCATTAACCATTAGCATTTTTTGACGACGGTATCACATGTAATTTACCATTTCTCTCTATCTGCATTATCTGTCTCTCTGCTAATATCATTTTTTCACTTCATAAACAACTTCTCTCACTATATATAAAGGCTTCAAAATCACACATATAATTACTCTCTATATTAAACATATTTTATACTTCATATTTCACATTTAAATGGAAAAACAGTTTTAGAAATACAACACATTATGACAGCCAAAAATGAGTTTAGTTTCAGACTATGAGGAAAATCAATCAATGTTTGTGAGTAAACCATATTTTACGGTACATGACAAAACAAACAGTTACAGACTTACCTTTACCAATGCTTTGTACGATGTACAACAGTGACAGTCACAAAACAGATATTCGTTTGACGGAACTCTCAATTATGCTTCTATCACTGCAACCAAAATTCAATGGCACAGATATCCAGTCAATACAGACTCATATATGTCTCTTCAGCCAATCATATTTCTTCCCGCAAAATTTTGAAATCAAATTTACATTTCAGTTGGTTCTCACTCACAATATTTTTAATGTCACATAAAAGTCACCCATCACCCACTGCCATCTCTGGCTATTTCCATGGTAACACCTCATTCTGCACCTGGCTGAAGGCACAGGTCAAAAGTTCATATCTCAACGTTCTACAGCAAACTAAGAAGACTGTTTTCCCTCCAGAAACACCTGCCTATCCACAGCTCTGTTACATGTCATTTTTTTCACACCCAATAGTACTTTTCGTTTTACATAAACATTAACATGCAACGTAGTCTTCAATCTTCAGGTATTACAATCAACCAATCATTTTTATTTTTTCAACCACACCAAGCCTCATCCTTTTTTTTATCCTGAATTTCAGCTTCTAACTACCATTCCACTTCCAGAACCCATCGGAGTACGACTGCATATCCCTTGAAAATGAAGGTTTGGCTTTTAGGACATAGTTATATTCAATAGAGTGGAAAATATGCAGCAAACAGACGAATTTCCAACCTTGATTTACCAAATTTGCAGATAACGTGGATTGGCCAAAGAGGATTGAAATGTCACTAATTGATACCATTGGTGAAAACCTTTATGCATCTCCCAGAACCAGACCCTATAATTGTGCACTGTGGTGGGAACGATCTAGGCACATTGACTGGGGTAGGTCTGGAAATGCTTCTAAAAGACACCTTTCGACAATTGATGACACTTTTTCCTCAAACTGCCTTGGTATATTCCAATATATGCCAAAGACAGAAATGGAATTGGTCCCATCAACATTGTGCACAAATTGAGAAATCAAGGAGAAATGTAAATAAATCTGTTTCTGCTTTCCTCAGAGATTATAGCATGGGTTCTATTTACCACAACAACTTGCGTTACCACATGCAAGACGTCTATAGGAGAGACGGTGTTCATTTCACGGATGAGGGAAACAGAATCTTTCTCTGCAACATCAAGCTCTGCATCTGTACTTACTTATAAATGCAGAAAAAACTCAATTAACACAAGGGCTCTTTTCAGAGCCCCCTTATATCTAAGCACTCAAACTTCTAATTTATCTCCATTTTCACACTCGTGCAAATAGGTGTGCGCGACCCGGTGCGCGCACCCCGCAACTTTAAAAAAAAAATATATATATATTTTCGCGTTTAAGGGCCTTACTGCACACCCTGAGAAAACCTACGCAGCAAGACAATCTCTACCTTCTCCCCTTTCCATGTTCCAACGCTTTGAAATGAACAATATATTTACTCGCAGTGACAAAATGGCGGTCAACACTTCCTGATTTCCTTCAAATCGAACGTTAACAGACGACACGCAGCAAAATAAAATTCCGCTTACGCGCAGCTGCTTGAGTGCGCGCACCCATGCGCGCGTATAGATATATAATTGACTTTAACTTTAATTTTCTCAGCAACTACTGAACGGATTTACACCATTCCAAAAAAAGTGTAATCTGCGATCCGGACTCTACAGTTTTGCCAAATTTCTTATAAATCCATTCAGCCGTTCGACCTGTAGCCGTGTCTAAACGTCCTATGAAAAATAACATGGAGAAAACACGTTTTGGGACCCCCCTTTTATCTCAGCCCCCACTTGACGAATCCACCCCAAACTTTCAGGGAAGGAGCGCAGCGGACCGAGCCATCTTCTTTGAGAAATTCGTAAAGATTCATCCACCAGGGCCAAAGTTAATCCAAATAGAATGTTGAGGATTTCCTATGGAAACTAGGTCCTAACTATAACTACCTACTGGCGACCGCCAGTAAGTAATATATATATATATATATATATATATATATATATATATATATATATATATATATATATATATATATATATATATATATATATATATATATGTATGTATATATATATATATATATATATATATATATATATATATATATATATATATATTTCAAACAAAAGCACCCAAAGCTTCGAGGCACACTCACTACTTGTTGCAATTCTTTATTCTGCTCGGAGGCATTACTTAGCAGCAAAGGATATACAGCAGGGTTTCAGCCAATTATCCCTACGCGTTTCGTGCATCTTCTCACACTTGTTCACGGGATGGCAGTGAGGAGTAGCGGCTGGCACGTTCTCATTGTTAGCTTGAAGTCCCGCCCAGTGGGCGTATGCACTCGCTGCATTATGGTAGTAGAAGTCCCTTGCGAGTCGTGAATCTATAGTAGATGCCGCCGCCCTTCTCCTAATTGTACTTCTTACACCTCAGTAGGTTGATGCATCTCCTTAATGCCGCTGTTAGGCCATTAGTTTCCCTCACAGACCAACAATGGTTCCTTGAAGCTCCACTTTAGTAGTGGCGCAGGACCCGCTCTTCCGCGGGGAGGGGCTCTCCACGACCAAGGCAGGCTGCATGCAATTATTTCAAAATCCTGTGCTGCTAACTTATGCCTCCGAGCAGAATAAAGAATTGCAACAAGTAGTGAGTGGGCCTCCAAGCTTCGGGTGCTTTTGTTTGAAATATATATATATTCACTGAAAAAACCATAGGTTTCACACCGGTTATAGTTAGGAATTAGCATTTAAAAAACCTATTAAATTCACTGAAAAAACCATAGGTTTCACACCAGTTATAGTTAGCTGTAAATTTTATTGACATAAAACCATTGAAATTCCCACGTTATAGTTAGTTGGACTCACTATAACTTGCGCGCCTGCAATGCACTGCTGATGACGTCACATATTACATCACTCATGACATCACTGATGACACCATCCAGTGAATGTGTGTCTTTCTGAAAAATAAATTTGTTTTGTATATGTATTTGTAAAGTACGATGGAAGAATAAATGGTTAAATACGTGTGTAAATGGATGTTTGTTTTTAAAAGAATTGATTGGTTAACTGCCTTAAAGTGTTTCCTAGTGAATACATATATTAGCAAGTAACTTTTAAATATTGAAATGTATGCATCAGTGTTTCACTTTGTGTATAAGTGGCTCTATGGGTTGGTGACTGACTCACTGTTTGTATGTGTTTTGAAGACAGCATATGTACAGGATTGTATGGATGGATGAGTGTGTATATGTGTATGTTAGTGAGTAAACGACTGTCTCACTATTGTCTTTTTCAGTAACGACATATGTTTTAATCTAGTATATGTGAGTATTGATGTATATAAGTGAGTATATGTGAGAGTGAGAGATTGAAAGAGCTTCTGTTTAAATAAGTATGTGTTTATATATGTGATTGTTTAAGAGAGTAAGTATGTGTAAGTATTCTTACAAGTTAAGTGGTAGTGTGTGTATTGCTGTATATGCAAATAAATGGATGTTCAATAGTTTTTTTGCATGTGTGAATATGTGTGTGAGTAACTTTTGGATGACTGTCGAAGTGTAAAAGGATGTATAGGTGTATCACTACATATAATGAATGAGTATATGTATGAGTGACTATATAGAACTGTTGTTGTATGAGTGGATGTGTATATAGATGGTGGAATTACTGAATTGTTTGTTGTAACTGGTATGGGTATCTCCAATTTTTTGAAAATGTTAAATACTATTTTTGAATATGTGTTACACTGAAAGGAGGTCTCTCACTCTGTCACAAGGATGGTGTCATCAGTGATGTCATGAGTGATGTCACTGACCATGTCATGAGTGATGTAATATGTGACGTCATCAGCAGTGCATTGCAGGCGCGCAAGTTATAGTGAGTCCAACTAACTATAACGTGGGAATTTCAATGGTTTTATGTCAATAAAATTTTCAGCTAACTATAACTGGTGTAAAACCTATGGTTTTTTCAGTGAATTTAATAGGTTTTTTAAATGCTAATTCCTTTCTATATTGAGTTTGTAACCTATGTTTTTTTTACAATTTGCTGTTTTGTGTAAGTATTTATTTATTAAGTTTTTTTTAATCATTTTTTCCTGGGGCGCTCTGGGTGTGCGCTCCGGTAAGCTCTCCGGTAAGCTCTCTGGTAAGCGCTCCGGTAAGCTCTCCGGTAAGCTCACCTGTAAGCTCTCCGGAAAGCGCAGCCAGAGCGCTACTTTCGTTTGTGGAAAAAAATATGAATGAAAAGTTAATAATAACGCAAAACATTTCGTACCCTACAAATAAAAGCAGGTTTTTTTTATAAGGAAATGAAAATGATTATGCATTTCTGTAAAACTATGTTGACGTCACTTCGGCGCGCAATGTAAGCGCCCCCGGAAGCGCCTACGTTCGTGCCGCGTATGCGCCCCCGGAAGCGCCTATGTTCGCGCCGCGTATGCGCCCCGGAAGCACCTACGTTCACGCAGCGTGTGCGCCCCCAGAAGCGCTCCGGTGCGCGCAGCGTCAGCGCGTCAAGTCATGTGACCTTAAAATAACACTTTTCATTGGTTGCTAACAGTTTTTTTTACAAAGAATGAAATCCCCACCCATTTCCTTCACTTCTTCTTTCACTTTTGTGACTGCAGGACCTGCCTTTTTGCTCCTGGATCTTTCTTGGTTTTACCATGGCTGCCAGAGAATCCAGCAGTGATGAAGAACCTGAATTCATCAATGAAGAGCCTCCTCAATGAAAGGTGAAGGAACATTTTATTTGGAAATTTTTTAAAATACCACCTAACCGAAAAAAAGGTGAATGCTCCAAAAGTGGAGTACAGGATCTGCAAAGAAGTCCCGTCACGCGGTAACCCCTTAAAAATAATACTCATTTGGAAACTTCACGATGATCCGGCATGTGGAGAGGAAGCACCCCCAGAATTTTGCCCGGGAAAGTGTCAGGGCTCTGGCACAAGAGGTTCCCAGTGATGGGGCCTCTACATCCACCGGAGGAGCAACTTCTTCTGGGAGGGGTAATCGCAGGAGCTGGTGCCAAACATTCAACCTGCTTTTAACTATGGTTCCCTCAGATGCAGATACTACAATCAACTGCTTACCTTTGGAGAACAAAGTGTACAGCTCATGGTTCGAGCATTAGAAAACCATTGCTGCCCTTTCCACCCCTAATTTTTTGTGTTCTTTTTGCTCCTGTTGAACAGTTTCCATTCCCTGTTTTTGTTCCTGTTTTGAAAAAAGAAGAAAACAAAAAGTTCTTTTCAGAACTACCTCCAATTCTCATCAAAGAGCTATATTCTTTAAAAAATGAAAAAGATTAAGTGAAATGGAGAGCATTGATAATGGAAAGGAAAATGAGTAAGAAAGAACAGAAAGATATGAGAGGAGAAAGGAAGTGAAGTAGGGGGACTGAAAGAAGGTGAGTGTTGTGAAGGAAACTAAGGAGAAGAAGAGTGAATATAGGGAATGTTGATATTCAAAGAAAATGTTGAAAAGGAACGGGAGTGGAAGGGTAAGAAAAGATACATGGCTGGAGTTGAAGGCTGAAAGCCTCATTTATGAAGCCATGCGTCACCTTAACACCACCAGAGCGTCACTTTTGGTGACGCATCAGTCCAGTAAAAAATGCACCTTATTCAGTCATATTTACAAAGTGGCGCATCTAGGTAGTTGCCGCACTTTGTAAGCCCCTGCGCCACATTATTCCTACGTCAGGTGAAATGTATGCAAAAGGGACGTATTGACGCAAGAAAGGGTCATAGAGGTGACACAGTGAATAAACAGGAGGCCTCAGTTCTGAAAAGTGACGCATCACTGCGTGAAAAGAGCGAGGCGTCACGTTTCTTTGCGCACTCCTTACGACATTCCAGATGTGTCATATTTAATGTATGACGAATCATGTTGCAAGGAGTTACAGATACGTCAGTATTTCTGACGTATCTGTAAACACAAAAGTGACGCATTGCTGGAGTGCGTCACAAAAGTGACGCAACTCCAGTAATGCGTCCTTTCACATGGGGAAAGCACCATGTGAAAGGTCTTACGTCAGTCTTACACCTGCTGTGAGGCAGGTGCAAGATTTTGACGCAACAGCATCCTAAAAGTGACGCAGTGAAATCTCATAGATTTCACTGCGTCGCTATTACGAAGCTTTTTGCGGGGGAACGCCCCCTCTGCATACATTATACCTGACGCAGGTATAATGTGGCGCAGGGTTTTAAAAAGTGACCCATCTACCTAGATGCGTCACTTTTTAAATATAGCGCAACGAGGCACATTTTTTTACACCGCTGGTGCGATGCGTCACTTTTCTGTGCGCACTCCTTACGACATTCCAGATGTGTCATATTTAATGTATGACGAATCATGTCGCAAGGAGTTACAGATACGTCAGTATTTCTGACGTATCTGTAAACACAAAAGTGACGCATTGCTGGAGTGCGTCACAAAAGTGACGCAACTCCAGTAATGCGTCCTTTCACATGGGGAAAGCACCATGTGAAAGGTTTTGGGTCAGTCTTACACCTGCTGTGAGGCAGGCGCAAGATTTTGACGCAACAGCATCCTAAAAGTGACGCAGTTAAATCTCATAGATTTCACTGCGTCGCTATTACGAAGCTTTTTGCGGGGGAACGCCCCCTCTGCATAAATTATACCTGACGCAGGTATAATGTGGCGCAGGGTTTTAAAAAGTGACCCATCTACCTAGATGCGTCACTTTTTAAATATAGCGCAACGAGGCGCATTTTTTTACACCGCTGGTGCGATGCATCACTTTTCTGTGCGCACTCCTTACGACATTCCAGATGTGTCATATTTAATGTATGACGAATCATGTCGCAAGGAGTTACAGATAAGTCAGTATTTCTGAGTATCTGTAAACGCAAAAGTGATGCATTGCTGGAGTGCGTCACAAAAGTGATGCAACTCCAGTAATGCATCCTTTCACATGGGGAAAGCACCATGTGAAAGGTCTTGCGTCTGTCTTACACCTGCTGTGAGGCAGGCGCAAGATTTTGACGCAACAGCATCCTAAAAGTGATGCAGTGAAATCTCATAGATTTCACTGCGTCGCTATTACGAAGCTTTTTGCGGGGGAACGCCCCCTCTGCATACATTATACCTGACGCAGGTATAATGTGGCGCAGGGTTTTAAAAAGTGACCCATCTACCTAGATGCGTCACTTTTTAAAGATAGCGCAACGAGGCGCATTTTTTTACACCGCTGGTGCGATGCGTCACTTTTCTGTGCGCACTCCTTACGACATTCCAGATGTGTCATATTTAATGTATGACGAATCATGTCGCAAGGAGTTACAGATACGTCAGTATTTCTGACGTATCTGTAAACACAAAAGTGACGCATTGCTGGAGTGCGTCACAAAAGTGATGCAACTCCAGTAATGCGTCCTTTCACATGGGGAAAGCACCCTGTGAAAGGTCTTGCGTCAGTCTTACACCTGCTGTGAGGCAGGCGCAAGATTTTGACGCAACAGCATCCTAAAAGTGACGCAGTTAAATCTCATAGATTTCACTGCGTCGCTATTACGAAGCTTTTTGCGGGGGAACTCCCCCTCTGCATACATTATACCTGACGCAGGTATAATGTGGCGCAGGGTTTTAAAAAGTGACCCATCTACCTAGATGCGTCACTTTTTAAATATAGCGAAACGAGGCGCATTTTTTTACACCGCTGGTGTGTTACAAAAAGTGACGCACAGGCGGCGCAAAACTGTCGCAAGGCCTTCATAAATAAGGCCCTGGATTTTTCCCATGCTTCGCTCCCCGGTGCGCTTCCCGGTGCGCGTACCGGGCGCTCCCCCCGCGCAAATCGAAAAAAAATATTTTATAAAAATGCCCCGCGGGACCCTATTTTAGACCCCACATCAAACCTAGGGGGTCAGGAGGGGGTCTACCCTGCCCCCTTATAGTCATTTCTCCCTTTTTTTTATGTCACCTCTTGTGTCTCGATCCTACCGAGACACAAGATGGCGGCCGCTCCAGACTGTTTCGAATGTTTACAGACACCCGTGAGCCAATCAGCTTTCCACGCGCAAGTCGCGTGTCGCGCCTGGTGCGCTTCCCGGTGCGCCCACCGGAGCGCGCCTGTAGATATATTTTTTTTTTTTAACCTAAATTACTCAAAATCCACTGGAGCACATATCTTGAGACATAGCAAAGGCACTTCGGGCTACCAGTCCATACAATTTTGCCAAGTTTGGTGGAAATCCATTCAGCTGTTCGGGCTAAAAGTGAAATCGACCGCCCTATGGAAATTAACATGGGGAAAACGCGCTTTGGGACCCCCCTTTTATCTCGGCTCCCGCTTGACGAATCCCCCCCAACCTTTCAGGGAAGGACCGGAACGCCGCGAGGCCATTTTGAGGAAATTTTCAGTCAGATTCGTCAACCGGTGCCAAAGTTATTCCAAATAGAATTTTGAGATTTAACATTGAAAAAAACCTAACTATAACTACCTACTGGCGACCGCCAGTAGGTAACATGTATATATATATATATATATATATATATATATATATATATATATATATATATATATATATATATATATATATATATATATATATATATATATATATATATATATATATATATATATATATATATATATATGTATATATATATATACGGTGTGGTTCTCCTTTCATTTGGCAATTCATGAGAGTATAGACTGGAAAATCAAGCTGCTTTACATTCTTTCAAGACTTAGCCTGAAGGCTGCTCTCCACAGCTACCACTAGGATAGCTTTCTATTAGGGTTGTCTTTAACCTACCATCAATAAGGGTCGTTTGGAGTGGTACAAGGTGGCCACTAATCATAATTTAACCAAAATTATATTGTTTGCTTGAGATTGTAAAAACTGAATGCTAGTGCCTTACCTGTTGCTAATCATTGTCCAGCTGACCGCAGTGTCCATCTGTCAGAGTGATCTGTGTAGCGGTTTACGGTCTAGTCTTCTTCCGGGCACCTTTCTCCTGACTACAACGCAACGGATATGTTGCTTGTTGCATCCGTGCAGCGGGCGCGCTGGTGGCAGGCCCAAAGGCGTGCCAAAGGCAAGCCCGTCTGCGCCCATCCGCGTTTGGAGCACGCCCAGCGCCAGAACCCCTGCTCAATATTCCATGCTGCCCTATACACGAAATGAGCTTATGAGACTTAATTCCGGTGAGTGTCCTGCATTGAAACTAAAGATGGATGCAAGAATATCTCCCGGGTCACTGCAATCGGTGCGGAGTTAAGCTAGGCACTTTCAACACAAACAGGTCCAGGGAAGAAATACAGTTCAATAACACGGAGCTGGACAATGTTATGTAGGATGGGATGGCTCTGCAACCCAATGCTCAAACAAAAAATCCGATCACTTATGACCCCAAACCTATCAATTGTGTACTGGTTAATGCCAGGTCAGTAATCAAACACAAAAATGACTTAGGGTGCCTTATACAATTGGAATATCCAGACCTGATCTTTTTTAACAGAAACATGGGCAAATGACACTAGCAACCCTGACTGGAATCAGGTAGTTCGAGCTGACTACTTTGTTACCAATATCGATAGGATGGGGACATAGGGGGTGGGATCGCCCTAATTTATAGAGCTTGTTATGAGGTGAGTATAATACCAGAACCACTATTGGATGCAGAGGCAATGTTTCTGAGTTTAAAACTAAATAATATCGAATGTTTCCAAGGAGTCTAAATCTATAGGACTCCTGGCCCCAGGCTATCTTTCATTACCACACTCCAGACTCGCATGGAATTTTGCCTCAACGTGGATTCTTTCACGCTGCAGGGGGATTTCAATTTTCACCTGGAGGCAACTAATAATTCCGACACTCTAAGCCTAATAGACACCCTAGCTAGTTTTGAGATGACAAAGATTGTACGGGAATCCACGCATCAGGCAGGTCGTACCTTAGACGGCATTTTTACTAATAGGCCCACATTGAAGTGATCAGCTCGCTTCCCTTACTCTGGTCAGATCATCATGCCGTTCACTTTACTATTAACATCTCTAATACTAACCAGTGCCATAGAAACCGACCCCCCTCTGAGCAAAGTTTGTGCTTGGAAGAAAATATCCCAACAAGAGCTGACCACAGCCTTGAAGGAGAATCTAATCTGTAGGGCATATACCAATGAGGCAGCTACTGACTTCAGTAATGCGAATTTGCCTAGCGTTGGTGCTGGTAAGTTCCAATTCTATTAAGGACTCGGAGGTGAGGATTATGCCATTCTTTCATCACTTTATTCTCTACAGCAGCAAGAAAAAATAACACAACTACTTTTCCCATGAACATTTGGGAAAAAAAATAAAGTCAAACATGAGTCCTATCACAGTGTCCATGCACCGGTGTCTCCCATCATGCTCCACTGTACTTGTCTCCTCCTCTTTCTTCGCGCGAAGCCAGAACATCCGTCCACTCACGCATCCTGTTTAGAATTATCTGCTCCTGCAAAAGAACACACCATCAGATCCATTACATACTAATAGAACGTCAGCTGTAAAAACAGGAAGAGCAGTACACCGCAGAGCCATAAGCGCACATTCGAAAAGGAACATAAATGCTTTACTTACATTGCATACGGGGAGGGTCCACTTCCATGAAGTCACTGGGGGGGATAATCCTCGCCTCCGAGTCCTTAATAGAATTGGAACTTACCAGCACCAAGGCTAGGCAAATTCGCGTTCTATGTCAGGACCGGAGGCTTCGGATTATGCCAGTTCAAAGCTTATCGACCACCAATCTGGCCACATCAATAACTGGCTTGAAATAGAACCTCTTGAACGTGGAGTCTGAGGACCAATCGGCCGCTCTCATCAGGTCCTCCAACCGAGCCCCAAGGGCAAAAGCTTTAGACGCCATGGCACCTCGCGTAGAGTGAGCCCCAAATTGTTTAGTATCAATCCCCGCCTCCTGCATGATCCAACGCACCCAATGGGCGATCGTCGGTGAAGTAACTGCCTTATACGGTTTACGCAGGGCAATAAGCAGCTGCCGCTCACCCGGAGGGCGAGTATCTTCAGTCATATCCTCATAAGCACGGAGGCACTGCACTACGCACAGCTTAGGGGAGTCTTGAAAAGCCGGGTACGAAATGACCCTAGTATGCGTTTTGGTCCGTCTGCTGACGGTAAAGGAAACTCCTTCAGGAGAAAAATTCCTGGCCGTTATATCCAACGCTCGCACGTCCGAGACACGCCTGCAGGACACCAGGCACAGCAACATGGCCAACTTAGCCGTCAACTCCTTACGCGACAAAAACCTGTTTGGTTGCCAGGAAAGGAACAAATTCAGCACTCTGTTCACATCCCACAGGGCGGAATACCGAGGTTCCGGCGGCAAGGCAAGCCGTATACCCCGTAAGAGCCTACAGACTAAGGGGTGTTCGCCAACCGGGGACCCCTGAACCAGGTCGTGCCCCGCAGACACCGCCGACCGGAAAGTATTGATCGATCGATAGGCCAGGCCCTGATCAGACAGTTCCACCAGGAAATTCAAGACACGCACTACAGGTGCCCCCACGGGATCCAAACCCCGTCGCACACACCAACGGCTCCACCGGAGCCAAGCCGATCAGTAGCGTTTGGTCGTGCTGTCGGCCCTAGCCTTGGAGAGCAAGTCCTCTGCTGTTCTCGAAAGGCCAGGCAACGTCCAGCGTCGCCGGAGAGCCTCCACGCCATCAGGCGCAACAAGCCCTCCAGGACTAACCTGTGGGGCGCTCCCTCCGGATTCAGCAGAATGTGGGGAGACTGGGAGAGTAGGATCGGAAAATCCCAAGAAAGTTCCAGAAGAACCGGAAACCAAACTTGCGACCTCCACCACGGAGTGATCATCACCACCTGTGCTGACTGGCGGCGCAATAACGCTGACACCCACGTTATCATGGAGAACGGTGGAAACGCATAACCCTGTACTCCCGACCAGTCTTGCAGGAACGCATCCGTCGCTTCCGCAAGAGGGTCGGGACGCCAGCTGAAATACCGTGGGAGCTGGTGGTCCAAGCGGGAGTGAAGAGGTCCACTGAAAATGGACCCCAACGGTCCGAGAGCTCTGCAAACAGGGTAGGGTCCAGCTTCCAAACGCTGGCGTCCTGGATATTCCTCGAGTGCCAATCGGCCACCTCGTTCTGACGACCCGGCAAATATTCCGCCGTAACCGACACCTGGTGGTCCAGACAAAAATGCCAGAAGTCCCTGGCCAGGTCCGCCAACATCTTGGACCTGGTACCGCCCAGGTGGTTGATGTAACGGACTGCCGACACGTTGTCCATCCTGAGAAGGACGCAGGATTGCACTCTGTCCTTGGTCCAACATTGCACTGCGAAGGAGCCCGCTAGCAACTCCAAGCAGTTGATATGCAAGGACTGTTCGAGAGCAGACCAGGCACCGCCCGTGGAGAAGTCCCCGCACCTCGCCCCTCAGCCGGAACGGCTGGCGTCCGACTCTATCACGATATCTGGGGCGGAACCGAAAATCGCACGGCCATTCCAGGCCTCCATGTGCGTAAGCCACCACTGCATTTCGTCCCTCACGTCCTCCGACAAGGGAATCAGCTGAGAGTACGTCAGTCCCCTCCGCAGGTGGTACGCCTTCAAGCGCTGCATGGCGCGGTAATGAAGGGGCCCCGGGAAGATAGCCTGGATCGAAGAGGACAACAGGCCCACTAGCCTTGCCAGATGGCGCAAGGAAATCATCTGCTTCGCTAGGGTTTGACGCAACTCGTGCCTGATCCGCGTCATCTTCCTGGCCGGCAGGCTCAAGATGGCAGCCACCGAGTCTATGGTGAAGCCGAGAAACGTAGCGCACTGCATGGGAACCAAGAGAGACTTTTTCTCGTTGATCACGAACCCTAGGCCTTGTAAAAGGTTGACCGTAGACTGCAACTGTGACCGCAGCCTCTCAGGACACTGGTCCATGAGCAGCATGTCGTCTAGGTACACTATCATTCTGACCCCTTGAGCCCGCAAGGCCTCCACCACTGGCCGCAACACCTTTGTGAAGCACCACGGTGCTGAGTAGAGCCCGAAAGGAAGAGTGGTGAACTCGTAAACCTGACCGTCCCACCTGAACTGGAGGAAACGCCGATGAGGGGGAAAAATGGGGATCGTTAAGTAAGAGTCTTTCAAGTCTAGCCTGACCATCCAGTCGGACTGTCGCAAGACATCGCGCAGGAGATGTATCCCTTCCATTTTGAAATGCCGATACACCAACCACTCGTTGAACTCCTTCAAATTTATCACGGGGCGACTGCCCCCATCGACCTTGTCTACCAAGAAAAGATTGCTCATAAAACCTGAGGGGTGCTCGCAAGTGCAACAAATCGCCCCTTTTTGGAGGAGGGCCGCGACCTCTTCGCTCACTAAAGCCGCATCGCGCTGGGAAAAGGTAATGGGGCGAGGAAGCTGTAGCTGACACGGACGGCCATGGAACTCCATTTGGAAGCCCTGAACCGTCTGCAGCACCCAAGCATCGCTGGTAAGGGAGGCCCATGCAGGAAAAAACTGCGCCAATCGCCCCCCCACACTCAAACTCGCGGAAGGCAGTACACTCACCTCAACCACCGCCTTGCTGTTGGCCACGCTGACCTCCACGACCTCCAAATTTCTGCCCTCTTGTGGGGTAGAAATTGTTGAACCTGGCCTTGTCCTGATACTGGCCACGTCCGGAGCCTTGACCTCTATCCGAGCTGGCGCCCCGGCCGAACAAGCGGCCCCTGCCTCGTCCGGCCTTGTCGAAAACACGAGGCGCGAAGACCTTTTTAATATTGGACTGGGCACGATCCAGGGACGTGAAGGTGGCCACAAATTTACCCAATTCCTTGATGAACGGGTCACCAAACAAACCCCCTTGGGCCACTGCACCTGCCTCCGACGATGCGAGGTCGCCCAGCTTGGAATCCACCTTAATGAGCAGGGAGCGCCTCCGCTCCGTAGAGAGGGCGCAGTTGGCGTTGCCAAGGAAAATGATGGCCCTCTGGGCCCAGTTGGATAGAACCTCCAGGGAAATCGCGTCCCCCGACACCTTGGCCTCCTCCGCCATATCTAAGATCTTGGTAAGGGGCCCGACAGCATCCAAAAGCTTGTCCTGGCAAGTGCGCCAGGACCTGTCGATACCCTTCCGAGGGTCCTTGACAAATTTCTGAAGAAAGGTCGCCATTTTCGGATCGATGTCCGGGGTCATGGCCACCTTGCCCTCCAACGACGGCCGGGGACACTCCGCACGCAGGCAGCTCCTAGCATCCTTGTCCACCGGATTCCTCAGCCTATTAGCGACGTACTGGGCCACCTTGTCACACAGGACCCACTCTGATGAACGGGGTGGACGATGTCGTCCGGGTCCAGCATGTCCGACTGACCCGCGGAGGATGAGGGCTGAGAAGGCAGCCACGACCGGGAAGAACAGGCCTCCTCCTCCGAGTCCGGGGAGTCGTTGTCATCGCGCTGCGGGTCCGGAGACATCGCAGGGGGAGAAAGCGGGGGAACCTCCTAGGAAAGAGGAGTGGGAGGCTGCGCGTCCTCCAGGGCTTTGAAGGCACTCTTCACCCTGACGAAAGCTGCTGAATCAACCCCTTCAGTGCAAGGCTTGTTGGGAGGAGGTGGGGTAGGGGACGAATCCGGCCCAGAGGCCGGGACCGGCGCCTGAAGCAAGGCGGCAAACTTGGCATAGGCCTCGTCCAGGCGCGCCGAAAGGCGTTGTTCCAGGGGGACCATGGCCTGGTCCACCGCGCGATAGATGGAATCGTCGACCGCCTGGTAGAAGTCATCGTCTAACGGGACATAGTTCAGGGGGTCTTACTCCGGATAGTTGTCCGCGTTCCCCTGCATAGCGAGGTAAATTAGGCTCTAGCAACGGGAACGGCAGACAAGACCAATGACCCTCCTCAGGGCACTCTATAGTCTGGGGAGTCCCAGCGATATGGGTGGCCAAAGGCACACAATGAACGGGCAAAGCCCTGGAAACGCTTCAGCCCACAGAGTCTCGGGGCGCCTCCCGGCAAAGCGTTCCCACAGCACTATTACGACCCCGTAGGGTGTTTGTCAAATAATAAAACCCAAAGGGCGTTCAGAAAAAAGGGGAAACCTAATTGCGACCCCGCAGGGTGTCAGAGCGGGAGGCTAGGCACGGGTCCGCTGGTGATAGGAGCGCGCCAGAACACTCTAGAAGCTTCTGGGAGCGACCCTTCAGCAAACAAGACACCGGCCCCTGGTGGCCGCGCCACCACACCGCACACTACTGGGCAAGGATGCGTAAGGAGCGCACTAGGCGTCCCGCGACCAATCAAGGGAATCTGTGGAGAAAGGACAGAAACCCGACACCCGGCCCAAAGGCCAAAGGCACCACACAGAAACCCAAAACCCAGGAGAGAAGGAAAAAAACAACTTAACTTGCTGCGAGCAGCGAAGAAAGAGGAGGAGACAAGTACAGTGGAGCATGATGGGAGACACCGGTGCATGGACACTGTGATAGGACTCATGTTTGACTTTATTTTTTTCCCCAAATTTTCATGGGAAAAGTAGTTGTGTTATTTTTTCTTGCTGCTGTAGAGAATAAAGAGATGAAAGAATGGCATAATCCGAAGCCTCCGGTCCTGACATAGAATTAGATCACCCATGCAATAAATCTGCGGGCACCTGAACTTACCAAGACAGCTAGGAAAAGACTGGTATCCTCTCCTTGGTACTCAGCAGAGCTTAAAACAATAAAAATAAAATGCAGACTTAAGGAACGCATTTGGATATCTTCATATAGTTTGGCCCATAAGATTGAATATGGATCAGTACTAAAAGAATATAAGGGAGCAATAGTAACGGCTAAGACAGCCGACTTTACTTCCAAAGTTCTAGAATCCACAAAGTCCCCTAAAGAACTGTTTAAAACAGTAACAGCATTGTCTCCCCGGGCGAAATACACTATCTTTGCCCCTGATAAAGCCTTTGTGGATAAACTTGTGGCTTTCTTCCAGACCAAGGTCCAAATGGTTTATGAGGAACTCTTGAACTCAGAAGAGGTTAACATTACCAGCTGCGGTCGGTAATGGGTGTAGCTGCTGGGCAGTGACGTGGGGAGGGGGAGGGGCAGGGTGGGTGGTAGTAATCTATGGATTTCGGGGCTTTACAGGTAAGTAAACATTTAACAAATAAAAGACATTTCGTTGCGCGCACTGCATCTCATTTGGGGATGCAGTGCACACAATGAAATTTGTTTTATTTATTTAAATGTTTACTTACCTGTAAAGCTCCGTAATCCATAGATTACTACCCCCCACCCTGCCCTCCCCTCCCCACGTCACCGCCCTACAGGTACACCCATTACCGACCATGGCTAAACATTACAAACCATCTAGAGACACGGGAAGAACACTCTCGCCAAGGTAGCCTAACACAATTTACCACTCTGATTGAAGAGCAAGTGGTAGACATACTCTCACTAACCAAATCTGGATCCCCACTTTACCCCTGTCCCCCACACATTCTACATCTAGCTAAGGATGAGGTTGGCACGTCGTTGACCCCTTTATTAAATCTAGTTATTGGAACAGGCACCTTCCCCTTAGGATGGAAAATGTCCTGTATCAGACCTATCCTAAAAAAACATCACTGGAACCGTTGGAGGCTAAAAACTACCACCCTATCTCCTGTCTACCTCTACCCTCTAAAATTTTTGAGAAAGCCATAAACCTGGAACTGACAGCCTACCTTGAGGACAATAATATTCTTGACTCCATCCAGCATGGGTTTAGAGCTTGACATTCTACAGAATCAGCTCTGATCATGGCTACAGAGGAGATTCGTATGATGGTGGGCGGTAGGGTGGCCTTAATACTGCTAGACCTCACGGCAGCTTTTGACACTGTGAATCATACAGTGGTAATAAATAGGCTGCAGTCCGTTGGAGTCAGTGGCAAGACCTTGACCTTTCTTACATATTTTCTTGACCCCAGGGAACAAATAATATACTGGGATGGTATGAGGTCGGAACGGTTCACCGTCCCGGATGGAGTCCCTGAGGGCTCGGCCCTCTCTCCCACCCTGTTCAATATTTATGTAACCCAGTTGGCAAGACTAATTAAAAGTCATGGTCTAGCGCTTGTGTCTTACGCTGACAACACTCAGCTGGTGGTGTCTGTCACCCAAAGTGACAGTATGTCAGCTGAGCGGTTCTGTAACTGTCTCTCCTCGGTGATGTCATGGATGAATGTCAATTTTCTAAAACTCAATACTGGAAGAAACGAGATTCTGGAATTTGGCAAAATCTCTTCAATCTGGAGCAAACATTGGTGGCCCCCTGAAGCCATAACATGACCGCTGGCGGTGTCTAGGGCCAGAAATCTCGGTTTTCTCATTGACAAAGATCTCACAAATAAACCAAGTGGTCTCAGCCTGCTTTTTCACATTAAAGATACTGCGTAAGATTATTCCTTTTATCCTGTTTTCCCTGAGGAAAACGGTGGTCGGTGCCCTTATTCTATCAAGGATAGATTACTGTAATTCCCTGTATTTAGGTACTGGAGTGAAACAACTCAACCAGTTCAGTCACTTCAAAATGCTGTTGCATGAGTCTTGTATTGTCTACCCAAGCATCACTCCACTTGGGCCAGCATTAAACAACTGCACTGGCTTCCGGTGAGATGTTGGGTGGAGTTCAAAGCTCTATGCCTAGTGCATTAAGCCCTCTATGGAGGTGGGGCAGAAGACGTACAATATTATTCCCCCAATACATCCCATTGTGCTGTTTAAGGTCTATGGACACAGGGCTGGTTCTTTCTCCCAGGATAAAAAGGGTGGGTTGGGGAGGGAAGCGCTTTTCATTCCTAGCAGCCAAATTATGGAACTCCCTCCCCATCTCGCTGCAACTTCAGCCCTCATACATCATCTTCAGGAAAGGCATTAAAACTAGGCTCTGTATGCAATGCTAATCACACTGCGACTCTCAGATCACTCTACCTAAGGCCAAGACGCCTCAGCATAAGTGCACTCTACAAATACCCTCAGTCAGTCAGTCAATTACTAGAATATTGGCCAGCACATGCCAGGCCAACTTTTCAAAGGGAGAAAAATATTTTTAGTGTGCCACTGCCAATGCCTGAAGAGAGATAGAGGGCTGTGTTGTTTCCCTCTCTACAGGGTGTACTTTACCTGTGGTAGTCGTAGATGCAGGCCTGTGGTAGTGGTAGATGCAGGCCTCAGCTGGGGTCTTAAAAAAATGGAAGCCGGCAGCGGTGGTGGTGGAACCATATCCTTCTGAGCAGATTAAATAGGATTCATCTCAGTGCTCTTCATACTGACTATCACTGGCTCATCATCATCATCATCATCATCACTGTAACTTTCCAAAGTTCAAAGGCTTCATGGGACTTTTCCTTTTCCCTTGTCCCTCGAGCAGGATTCTGACTCATCCAGGGTCCAATCTATGTTCAGATCATCAGAAGGGGGGCTTGGAGACGATGGTGAAGTCCCCTTTTTTTTCTTGTTGGAGGTCATGAAGCCGATGAATGAAGAAGAGCTACATCTTGTTCAGTAAGATCCTCAACCTCCTGTTTTGCTCATACTTTAGGGAGAACTGTTGCTAGCTGCAGCTCTTGTTTACACTTTCCTGTGAAGATTGGGATCTTTGTGGCTGAGAGAAATCCAGATCAAACTAACAGCTCACCACCATGACTACAGTAGCTTCATCACTTAGAGACACAGGCTTGGCCTTAGCATTAGTTTTGGATGGTAACATTGATGCAGTATTGCAGCTCCCAGCATTTGACTGCCCAGAACTGAGAAATGAAAGATTAACAATACTAAAAAGGTTATTTAACGAAAGAGGGATAAGGACATGCAGACAAGCTTTGATTCGAAGTCTTTGCTCGGACGATCTATCCATTAACTCTGCCCTGACAACATTTTTAACAATAGTTTGGAAAATATCGGAACAATATGTTATTTGAAATTATAATGATTATATATTTTCCCTAGTTCTGAACATATGAATTCGTTCTGTAAGTAGTTTTTAACGAATGTAACACAATTTTAGGATTTACTGTTATTCAAAATGTAATTTTAACGATGTACTATTATTCTAATGTATATAATGGAGCAATTGCATTTTGTAAAGATTTTAATTAATAGATCAATAAACTATAACTAACTAGCAATTGAAACACCCTTGACCACGCCCTTCGATATGTCATAATGGACCAAGGCAAAAATACCGATTAGCTCTTTTCAGAGTGGGGTGCTGACCTGTGGCACCTGTTCCCTAAAATCACCAGGCTTCTGAGAAATCTTGGTGTTGATACCAGTGATTCGAGAAAATTTGAATAACCCCTTCTGCAGCAGAGTATTAGATAAGGCTTCGCATTCATTTTCGTGATGAAACGAGGCCCAATGGTGCATTTTGAACAAATTAACTTGTTGCAGAAATTGTGTACCATTGCAAGGCTATGATGAAGAAAGATACAGATAAATCGAGCTTTCAAGGTGGCTGGCACAAGATATGGCTTCTAGTTCACACAATAACAAATAGAGTTTCAACTATTATTGTTTTCCCATTGATGACAACTCATTAGGTTAATCCTGTGACTCTTCAACTGAAGTTACTTTGCAACTGATAGATTCATCTTGACTTCCAGTCTCTCAATTAAAATAAACAGCTTTCCTGTTTTCAGTCAGTATTTGTTGTGAATTCCATTGGGTGCTTTGCCAGTGTTTTTAAAGTTAAATTAAAATATATGAGTGCCCAGTGGAGGGTGCAGGAGGTACCCCACGTTTCCTTTAAAAAGGTGGAAGGTGGCACACCATGGTGGCAAAATCCTTCTTCTCCTCACTGGCCACTTTCCTGCATCTTTCTTAGATCTGCCACTTGCCACTTAGCTGAAGAAGTATAGGAGGCACTGGCACTACTGGCAGTACTGTGTGTGATGTACCTAGTGAATCTAAAAGCAAAAAAAAGGAAAGCATTTAGGGCCGCAATTTTAGATAATTTTACTGAACATTATTGCAAGCATGAAAGAGACAAAATTGTGGTCTTGATAAAGGTGTCTTTTATATAACTACACACTGAAACACGTCAATGCATTTGCTATATACGTCAAATTCAAGGAACCAGGTCCCAGAATTGATCAATTGGTGTGTGGACCTTATGTGATTCCCTTGAGTTGACAATACCGATTATTCACATAATCACAGAACTTGGTCTCTTGCTGGGTTTTAATTATATTGTTTTGAATATTGTTTATGCATTTGTGCTATTGTGACATTTTCTAATGATTTTAATGAAAAAATGTTTTTTATATCAATAAAGGTATAAATTGTAGTATTATACTGTTTAGGCGCTTTTATTAGTTCTCAGATAGGTGGTTTTACACTTATAGAACATAGAATTACATTAGCAAAACAAGAAGTGAATGTATGGATGTATGATTGAGACAATTTTTGATTCTGTTTGTATTCTCACATCCCAAGGGATAATTGATTTTACTCACGTATTGGGGGCCCTATCCCTTGGATAGTTGGGCCACTTCCTTAAATTTTTCACTTGTTAGATAATGGCACAGGAAGGCTTCCTAGTGAATGGAAAATTTGATAAGGGATGTTAAACTTTGCTCGCTCTCGGTAACTCACTTGCTGGAGCCTCGTGGTGTTCACACTGCCATTGCATTGCTCAGATGGGAAAGAAATTCCACCAGGCGGGCTATTAGTAGAATTTCACCGGAACTCTCCGTTAAAAGAGTAACAGAGTCTCAAAATTCAACTAAATCTAAGTGTAAAATACATAATTCCGCTCGGGCCTAATAATGAGGGCAACACCAATTCTTGAAATTACGTGAATTACGTCATTGTAATTTGATTTCACCCAGGCTTAGTGCAGCCTGCTCACACCTCTTTGTACCCCTGTTGTGGAGACCCTAGTCACAAGATGATACTGCTATGAAGAGCATCACTCTAGACAATACCAGAGTCTGAAAGACAGTCTAGGAGGGACAAATCACAGGAGAACCAACCAACTCAAACAACTTTTGTGAGAGTAGACAGAGAATACAAATCCGCTGTCTGCCATCCCTGCAAAAAAGTGAGAGCTGTAGAATCACTTGTTGTTCCTGTTCCGAATTTCTTTTGACCAAGGAGGAGGTACACCATAGTGTAAACAGACAACACTGCTCAGACCTGCTCAACAACCACTTTCTCAGCAGTGAGCATCATCTGGAGTCTGATCAGGAGGAATAACTTTTTCCTGTACTGGAATGCCTGTAGGATCTTGCATGTAAAAATTGGAATGGAGCAAGCCACCCCTGCAGGAGGAATTGACTACCAATGTGGCAAGAGCAGCTTACCCGAGTGTTGTGAGTTCCGCCACCAGACTCTCTTGAAGAGCATGACTGACGCACTCCTGTGTCAGAACAAGTCACTGACACCATATCAGAGGATTCTTGAGACTTCCAAAGTGTGTCAAAGTGGATCTGCCCATCGACCCTGCCATTGCAGCTATACATCCACATATGTGTGCCTGAGTGGTCTGCACTGCTGAAGAAGGGACCAAGCCTGATGTGTGGAACTTGCTTGTGACTTGCTGATGTAGCTGTGACCCTTGCTATTTGTGCCCTTGTGGTCTCTGCAACAGAAGATGAAACTGTGGCATGTGCCCAAGTGTGATGAGCAAACTAAGACTGTGTATAGCCCACAGCACTTATCAAACGTGTGCCTATGGGGGGCTATGGTTCTGAAAGTGAACGCTGCTACTTTGAAGCACTTGCAAGTGTGCCAAAGTGACTAATGGGCAGCTCCTGGTTCTATACCCAAGTGCAACTAATCAGATCCAGCGTCTGCGGCCCTGAAGCACTTCAAAACAACCCAGTCACCGACTGTAGACCTACACCTAAAATAGGACTGCATACATGACTTGTACTAGGGAAGCCTGAGTGACTAATCTGAAGATTCATCCACCCAAAAGAAGAGGATTTACTGCAATTGAAGGGCCCATCCACTGTCATTGCTCACCATCCAGAAGAAGGCCGCTATTTGAAGACAGAAGCATGCATCTTTTCAACGACACTACTGTGAAGCTTGAGGCTGCCCACTTGGAGCAACTGACTGGCAAAACCTTGGCCTGCATGTCTCCCATTTAGCGAGGGAGGAACACAAACTGAACAGTGGGAAGCTGATGCTGGACCTAGTGCAACTCCTGAACAAGAGTGAGAGTCTGAGTGCTATTGCTGACAAAGACGGGTAACTATGAGGGAAAAGAGCACTACTTGCACTTCTACTTTCACCAGAAAAAATGAAAAAATAAAAAGGAGGATGGAAGGGTGCAAAGTGAGAAATTAGGATAACGCTACCTGGAAGTATTAGCTTCTCTCCTGTAACCCAGTTATTTTGTACTTTTTGACTGTATCATTATTTGTATCAACTAAATAAGTTATTTTCTTTTTTGGAAGATAAGCACTTAGCAGAGACGGACAATCAATGTATTGCTCTATTGGGTCTCTATTCATTATTGAGCTTGTTGTATTTCTGCACTAACCTCCCTAAGAAGCTTCTGACCACTCACCATCACTTCTGCCGAAGAGGTTGTACTTGGCCCCCTTTCAAGATATAGTAGACTCTGGGATATCTGAGACATTCACCCCACCGCCTATGGCTGTGACAGGTAGCCAAGGCTTGGCCTGTAGAACCCCCCCCCTCCATCCTGGGGGGGGAGGGTCTGAGAATAGTCACAATTTTGTGTGAATGAGGTATTATTGACGAGTATTGATCTGATCATTTAGCTGGGGAGTCTGGATATGGTCATTGCTGAGGAAGACTGCAATTTATTGAGCATTTGTGTTATTCCACAAGCCTCCTTAATCTACTGGCATCCTAAACCTCTCTGCAGTGTTGGTTGCACAATCGAAAACCAAAGACACAGATACATCTGGGTATACACTGGTGAACCACAGCCTTCATACAAAGCCTCTCTATTCAATGATGGTCCTCTTTGGCAAACAAAATGCTTTCACTCAGTTGTTCCACATTTGCCTGCAGCTACCCCCTTATATGCTTTGGAATTTGCAATGAATCCTGTCCCCTTTGCATAGCCTTGGTTTAAAGTAGTGTAGGCCAAGAAAATCTGAGATTGCTTCACATTGCATTAATGATGGTGTGAAGTTTTAGACTGTTATGTTATGAGGTTCCGCGTGAACATGTTGACACATTCATGCCCTTTATAGTTATGGCCACTTGTGACAATGGCGGGTAGGCTCTCCACTATTTCTGATGTCAATTCTGTCACATGGAATGTGTGGGGTCTGAACAATACTAGAAAAGGTAAACATGTATTGAATTATTTTTAGCGCCATAAACCAGATGTGGTTTTTCTGCAGAAAACGCATTTGTTCCCCTCCTCTCCTACTTCATTTGCCTGTGGTTGGGGTGCACACCGCTATTTTGCAAACTATAGCACATATTCCAGGGGGGCTGCCATACTCATGCACAAACATCTAGCATTCAATTTTATAATGTTACCACGGATAGGGCGGGTCAGTATACATCAGTGATGGGGAAGTTGATGGGATACAGTATTGTTTTAATGTGTATTTACGCGCCGAATGTGGATGACCTTGATTTTTTTCACTCTCTGCATGCCTTATTGATCCACTTGGGTGCTGATTATGCTTGCTTAGGGGGAGATTTTAACCTGCTTTTACAACCTGCCCTAGACAGCACAGAGCCTTCCCCTGCAACAAAACCCTGTGCAAACAGGGTACTTAGTGACATCTGTCACACTATTGGTCTCATTGACGTATGGCGCATGCCCAAACCTGATGAATCTGCTTACACGCACTACTCAGCCCCCACGACACTTGGACACGGTTGGACTTTTGGCTTGTCTCCTGTACCATGGTTCCTAGGTTTCACACAATGACCCATCTGCCTAGAAAGTATTCTGATCCTTCACCAATCTGCATGCATGTCCTGATCCCCAGGCCAGAGGGTGTTGAGCGACAGTGGCGGTTCCTGAGGCAGGTCGTAAATGATGCAGTATTCTCGGCAGACATTCAAGAGTCCATAAAGACTTATTTTGATCTAAATGTGGGCTCCTTTAGCACATGGATGACTGTTTGGGAGGCATTTAAGGTGTGTATAAGGGGGTAATGTTTTGCAAAACACTCTGGGACTTTAAAGTCCTTGAGGGGCACACTAACTCACTTAGAGGACCGGCTTAAAACATTAGATGCGGACCTGCTTGTACACTCAGACTCAACTAAGCTGGCCAATCACCTGTTGCTGCTGGCAGAATTTCGAAAGACTGTAAGGAGCGAAACAAACTTGCTAGGGAAATATGTCACTCCCAGAGAATATGGAGAGGGGGACAGGCCAGGTCGCACACTGTCTCAGTTTTTGCAGCCTTGTGTGGGGAAGACTTTCATTGCATCTATTCAGTCAGAGGACGGAGAGCTCCACACAGACACAGCAGATTTCAGAAATGAGTTTTGTCGATATTACACAACTTTATACACTAGGCACGCGCAGCAAGGAGAGGATGACTGCAGGACCTGTTTAGATGAGATTGCTATGGTATGGATTGAGGATTATATACAAAACAGCGCCTGGACTAGATGGCTTCACCGGCATTTTTTACAAACATAAAGTTATACTGGCACCTTATCTCCTTGACACATACAATGAAGCCCTGGAAAATAAATTAATGCTGCCAACACTGCACAAAGCTGTAATTGTGTTATGCCGGGCAAAGATGCATTGAGTTGCGGTACTTACAGTCCACTATTGCTGCTAAATTTTGACTATAAATTCCTAGCCAAAATGATTGCGTTAAGGCTTGGGTGACTCTTGGATCGCATCATATCGCTAGTACAATCCGGATTGTTCCCATAGGTCTACTGCGTTGAATTTGCGTACATTATTTGCAGTAATACATAGAATTGCACCAGAGATCCTGGCCGCGGCGGTCCTGTGGGACGCCGAAAAGGCATTTACTTTGCTGGAATGGCCTTTTATAATGGCTGTAATGAGAAAACCAGGCATTCCCAAGGGTTTCATAGACCTCGCGGCATTGCTGTATGCCTCTCCCACCACCAGGCTCCACGTGAATCGTACCTTATCCACCCCTTTATCCTCACACGTGGTACCAGGCAAGGTTGCCCTCTAGCCACACTACTCTTTATATTGGCATTAGACCCCCTGGTTTGCCACTTTCAGAAGAAGCATCTCCACAGAGGCATCCAGTTTAATACGGGCCCCCTCCTCTTGTCACTCTATGCTGACGACATCGTTTTAGATGTTTACTGCCCTCAAACTAATCTGGATCCCTAGATCATAGAGGGTCTTAATTTTTGGTGGGTACTCTGGGCTAGGTGTGAACTGGAATAAGTCTGTACTGTTCACTTTCACTACGTGCACCATTGAGTGGGAATGCGAATTCCCGTTGTCATGGTGTCGCGACTCAGTTTGGTATTTAGGTATACAAATACATAGAGAGACGGATCAGATGCTGCGACTAAATTATGGTTCAGCTATACATAACCTTAAAACACAGATAGAATGCTGGTTGAAGCTTCCACTCTCTATATCTGGCAGAATTGCACTTATATGAAGATGGGGGTTCTCCCGAAATTTCTATACATGTTCCACAACATCCCGATCCCGCTTCCAGATAGCTTCTTCCAGACTCTCCGAACACACCTGATCGGGCTCGCTTGGGGGGGCAAATGACCCAGGATACGCTGGGATACTATGACTTTGCCATACAAGAAGGGGGATTTGGGGGGCCCGGACTTCAGATTGTAGTATCTGGTTGCGCAGGCCAGTTTTGCCCACTCTTGTTACCATCCAGATGCGTGTATTCCATATGGGAAATCTGAACCTAACTTGGCACTTCCCACTTCCCCTTCCGCCCTTCTGCCCCAGGGTTTTCCTTGTGACCTTAAGGATATTCAGACGGTAATCTACCACGAACTGAGCATGTACTAAACTCTTGTGAATCATAGGACATGGCTCCCTGTATTCCTCTGACATCCCTATATCGTGTAATCCATGGATCCCTGTCAGAGAAGAGAATTCTGTTTTGCAGGTACTTAAATCCCACTCCACCTTAAAATTTGGCGATTTGTTCTCGGATGGGCATGTGCTTGATAATGCAAGCAGAGACCGGGTGAGCAAACTGAACTTTATGGACCAGTTTATTTTTACCACGGTACAGGGTGTCAGAATGCTCACTTGAGCCACAGTCCTTCGGACCTCAATCTCTCATTATTACTAATTCGGACAGGTCTCGATTGAAATCTAAAATATATAAGACCTGTATGAGTCTAATCCCATTCCATGATACGAAGATCCGGGCTGCCTGGGAAGCGGACTTAGGGCATCCGATACTAGGCGACCAATGGGCCTTCTGCTGTGCACAAACTCGGGCAATTTCCCTCAACAGCAGGCATAAGTTGATACACTTTAAAAACTTATGGCGAGAATACATGACCCCGGCTAAACTTCACGTGATTGCTCCTTCCAGACCACACAGTTGTTATGTGCAACAGCCCTAACGCTGATTTCTACCATTTGACATGGATCTGCCCCAAGATTGCGAAGTTTTGGGTTGTCATTTTTGAGACACTGTCGCACATGACACTGCTAGAAATAGCCCCTTCCTAAGAGGTTGCACTCCTAGGGTAAGTCCATAGCATGCCCAAGAAAACAAGGAAATTCATTGCTTTTGCGCTGCTTTTGGCTAAACGCGAACTAGCGCTTTGATGGGGCAACAAATTAGCCCCTAGCAAGAGTGCTTGGCTTGCTAGTCTCCCTCTTTGCAACACAAATTGCCAATTATATGCCACATTGCTTCCACCTAAGTCCCGTCCAAAAGATATTTGGAGCACACTCAAGTCATATTCACTGAGTCTGGACACTAGTGTCCTCACTCAACCCCCTGCTGGCATAGTCCCAACAGGTATGGGATGAACAGATGGCACAGGTGTTAGTATTATCCACGAGACATTATGTGCATTGGAGAGTGGGAGCTTGCTGGTTATGGATGATGTGTCAAGAGAAAATTTAGCATTTGATGGTCATACATTATAATATTGTGACTTCCCTTTTATTTCTGGTGCCATGGTTTATGATAGCACCTTGTGCATGGAACTGTTCATATATATTTATTAGGAGCAACTGTCAAGATATAATTTACTGTGTATGTTTGAATAATGATAAAGTTTTTTTAAGTGATGGTGTGAAGACTGATGAAAGAAAGCATGAATCTCAGACACATATTATGGGTTAATTCACACGGTTAGGTAGCCAGTAATTAGTTCCAGACTTTTTATGGAGGCACAAACAATTGTAGTTTTTAGGCCCAACGTTTAGGCTGTCAAAAGATTTCCTAATTTATTCAGTTTTTAAAATGTGTGCATTCACATTGCATACTATTTGGGAAATGGTTCCTACATGAAGTGAAAATCAGTACTAGTTTAAGTTATGAAATTGCCTTAATTTTGAGCAACACATATGATTATTAAGGAAATCGTTTTCTGCTGGGTTGCTAAGTGCCAAGAAGCACTAGTTAAGGTAAAGTATAGCATACGAAGATATGATATACTAGTAGTATCTCTATCAATCGTTCTTTCTTTCCATGTGGAAAATATTTTCTCAAATAAAGAACTACTTTTCATGCATCCCCATTAAAGATGTGTGTTATGTCTCTACATTTCCACAATATAAAGGCACATATCTGGCATTTGGAAGGAGCAGTTCTGTATATTTTCAAGGTGGGAAACTAACTGCAAGAAGTTTCAGAAAATCCACAAATTGGGCTTATTATGATTGCGGTTTTCCCGCATCCTCTGGGCCGGCGGAAGCCACCGCCGGCCCGGAGGATGCGGGAAAACCGCTGCCGAGCCTCCACAGACCCACTGCCATATTAGGATGGCTGGTGGGTCTGGTATTCTGTCCGCAGCTTTTCCGCCGCAGTCGCCTTCCGACCGCGGCGGAAAAGCACTAACATGTCCGGCCAGGCATGTTAGGATGTCTGCACTTCTATGCTTTTCCACAGCGGCTTTTCCGTCGTGGAAAAGCATACGGACCTTCACTTCGGGGGCCCGTTGCGGGCCCCCTGTGTAAAGGGGTGGTGGGGGGTGCACATGGGGGGTACCTATGGTACCCCCCTGCATTTGCGTGCAAAAAGCAGCAGGCACCGCGCGGTGCCTGCTGCTTTGTGCACGCAAATGCCGTGCATGCATTTTTAACATTGTGGCGGGTGCAGCTTGAAGCTGCACCCGCCGCAATGTTAAAGATAGAGGATGTGACCGCCACCCTGGCGGTCACATCCTAATCTGCACAGAGGGAACGCTGCAGCCCATGCGGACGTTCCCTCCTACTCTGGGTTCGCGGACGGACTCAAGTCCGTCCGGGATCCTAATGGCCCCATAAAAGTGTGTACGTTTTTCATCAGCAATCATGCTCATATGTTCACTTAGGCCAAAGCTGCTGCTCATAATGTCGGCAGAATAGCTCCATTTATATATATGCACCTCCTCAACGTAAAATTCCACAAACTCAGTTACTGTGAATCAGGATGTTGAGTTTGTTTGCAATATGCTTTCTTTGCACAAAAACATGTGTCTTTGAACAGTCGGTCATCTGCCTTGATGTAAGCCAATTGCACTCTAGATCAATCAATCAATCAGTCGACTTATATAGCACAACTTATCACCCACCAGGGTAACCAGGCGCTGGCAGGGTCCAGAGTCTCAGTTGACGGGCTAGGTTTTCAGCGTCCTATGGAACTCGTGGAGAGTAGGGGAGGTCCTGATTTGCATGGGGAGGCTGTTCCATGCTTTTGCTGTGAGGTAGGAGAAGGAGAATCCTCCTGTTATCCTGTGTTGAGTGCAGGGGCATGGGTCAGTGCAAGGGAGGCACAGCGGAGGTGTCTGGAGGGTTTGTGTAATCTCAGGCAGGGGTTGATGTAGGCTGATCTGGAGTTGTGCAGTTCTTTGAATGCGTGGGTGAGGAGCTTGAGGTGGCATTTCTTCTCAGCCTGAAGTCAGTGTTGTTTTTTGAGAGGGGGTGATATGGGTGCGATTAGGGAGTTCCAGGGTCAGTCTTGGTACAACTTTCTGGATGGTCTGTCAACCTTTAGCTAAGTGGGCCCCACACAGAGGGTGATTTTGTAGTCTAGTTGACTGGTGATTAGGGCTTGGGTGATGGTGCAGCTCACGGCTTGGGATGACAATCTTACATAACATTCATAGGATGGAGAAGCAGGACGATGACACTGCGTTAACCTGGGATCTCAAGGTGAGTTTGCTGTCCAGGATGATACAGAGGATCATAATTATCTTTCGGAAACAGGACCACTGTAAAATATTTACCACATTTGAGGGACTTGTTTTAAAATCTGGATATTTCTTCTGTTTATCCTGCAATATTTATTCAGGACCATGTGTTTGCTTTTCCGATCACAACAATAAAAATAAGTATTTTAAAAAGTATTAGTTACTATTTTTCTAGCTTATTTGTACAAGTACTGTTGAGATGGTTTTTGGTTATGTGCTGTCCATTTCATCTATCCTTTACAAATAAACTTACTTGGCTATTTACCCAAGAGCTGGCAACTAATATGCACTTTTACTGTTATTTTTCCAAAGTTAAATGGGATTTTGGCTAAGGGCCAAGTAATTAGTGAAGCCTAGTTGTACTAAATGTATGCTTCGTATTAATTCGCAAGCTCAACAACATTATTTACATGACTGCGCGTGATGTTTTTTTTATGAACTTTTATTTTTAAAACAGTGTAACACATGGCATTTCATGGATTATGCACACAACACAGAATAGTTTACACATATGACAAAGCAGGTGACTACTACCCCCGCTTCCCAGAAACTAAAAACTTAGCATCAGGTATTCTGTTAGTACGCCACCCCAAAACAATGCCCCTCAATAGCAGACAGTGATAAGTCCCCTGTTGCACACATATAAGTCCCTCCAAGATCTCTCAAGGTCATCCGTTATCTCCAGGGAATAGTATTTCAACCATTTGCCCCAGATTTTACGACATGTTCTAGGGGACTCCCTTCTGGCATATGCAACCTTTTTGGCTATCATGTAGATATCCATTACTCTCCTCTACTCATCTTTGGTGAGGCAAGCCTGCAACCCCCAGAACCTAGCCATATCTCTTTTAGCCACCACTAGACCGCGGCTACAGAATAGCAGTTGTGACCAAGGGAAGTCTACGTCATTGGAGATCCCAAGGATTAGTAATTTGGAATCAAGAGGGGGGGGGATCAATCGCAAGTACCCTACCAAGTGATAGAAGGAACCCTCTTCACCTGACATCTCAAACCCTGGGGTGTCTGGGCTCTACCCATAGCTTGAAGGCGGACCCATCATAGTAGACCCTGTGCAGTATCTTAAATTGTAGTAGGGGCAGTAGAGATTTGATTGCCACCTTCCTCGGATACATCAGTGCGGTTTCCCAATCAATGTCCTCTAATCTCCCAAGATCTTTTTCCCAGACTTCCCTGAAATTGCGGAGTGTATCAGGCATGTTGTTAAGCATCTTGTAGGTCAGGTAGATCACCCCTTTACCCAGCTTCTTGGTCAGGAGCTGGCACCTAAGCGAGGTCCATTCCTGGAAGCCCTCTCCTGGAATCCTCTCCACACACCAGGCATATTGTATTTGTGCATATTTTAAGAACTGATTAGAGTTCATACCATATTCCCTCTGAAGCAACACAAATAGCATTATATCACCTCCCTTCAAAAAATCCCTCACTTTGGATATGTCCAGCAAGTTCAAGAACCCAAGCCCTGCAATTTCCCCTTCTCTGGGAGCCATTTCCACACCAACTGTGGTGTTTATCTGGTGGTTTTCCTATACCATCCAATCCCTTTCAATTGTCTTTCACAGGCCAGTAGGGTGATCTGTGTCGCCAGTAAAAGTTGTCTCGTCCCACTGTCCCCATATAGGTGTGGTAGGGTCCAGCGTAATTTATGTGCTTGTGCTTTATACACACATGATATACATTAAGGTTCTCTTTGCATTGTATTAATTGATCATTAGTCAGTGGCTACATTTATTTTAAGTAAAGATTATACAAATCATTGGAAAGTAATCATAACACTTATGCATGGACTGTATTTGCTTAGAAACTCTTTTGAAATCTAACATTGGCCTAACTATTACCCAGGCCCGAAGTGCACAAGTGGCAGTTTTTATAAATGTTTGCCACTGTCCTGCTTTTTTCTCTCCTCTTCAAGTGTCTTATCATCCCATTTATTAAGTTAAAATAGACTCATTGATTATTTAGACTGATAGACAACCGAACCTTAATTAGAATTTAGCCTCGGATATGGAAACTGGTGTAGAGGGTTCCTCCTGTACCAAGCAGATCGGATTGATGTTACATCCAAGATTGCCCAGGTGTTTGTTCCTTTGTTGAGAGCTGGGAAACTAGGAAGTCTACCTGCTACCAGAGAACACTGTTTTCGGACTGGTTTGTTTGGTGAAAACTGTTATGGAGAGGCCTTCTAGAATCTTCTTCCATGCTTTGAGTTCCAGTCCTGCCAAGTGCCACACATCAGGCATTAGATTAATGCATTTCAGTGTGGTGGTCCGCATCACTGCACTGAAATGCGAAGTCATGCATAACAGCGCCTCCAAAGCTGCCAAGGAACTCTAGTAATACACCACAATCAAGCACCGAAACTGGAGCGGCTGCGGGCATCAAGTCCACAGCTCTAGCAGTTGTTAACAATGTTAATTGCAATATAGGATGAATCCCTCCCCACACCGTTGGCCACTGCATATATTTGGATACATACAACAGCAGTGAGTCTGTGTTCCCAGATCCATTGGCTACTGCCGTAGCCTCAGGTTGGGGTTTGTGGCACAAAACAGGCAGAGGTGCAGACACTTGATGTCCTGCTGCCACGGCTGCGCAATCAGCGGATGTTTAATTGAAAAGTTTCGGCAAACAGCGACTATGCTGGCAATGGCAGTGCTGCTGCTTGCATACCGCATGAATTATGTTAAAATAATCCAGCCATGTGAATGAAGGGTGCCGCCCAACGCGCTGGCATCTGAGTGAGTAGGTGCTTAGAACACAAGTTCACACCACAATGGAGCTAGTGTTGCCGTGCCAGGCCCAGAAACTTAGCCGGGCTGGCACTTACCACTGGAGCAGTTGCTGCAGCCACAAAAAGTAACAGTAATGCCAGCATGCGGCAACCACACCAACGCCGGTCTAAACCCCTGCACGGCCTGCTGCGGCATCAGCTAAGAGCCCGGTGTTCAGTTTGCAATGATCTTGTGACAGCCTACTGTGGGGGTGGGCAGCAGGCAGTGATGCACTCCACAACTTACTCGGCCAACATATCTTTCCAGGTCACACAACTGCTAGGCACAATCTCCCGAGCCACTGTTGGATGCTCGGGCAACACATCGATTACTAGAGAAATTGCCTGAGATACCTACTCCCAGGACCAAGAGACATCTGGACCCCCAGGCAACCCTAATCCGTGCAGACAGTGCCAGCGTGCAGTGACCACATGGGTGCCTGTCAACTTTCAGCACGACCGGTGTCACTTACAAGTCAAGAAACTGCTGTATTTAGTGCTCTGTGACAGCCCACTTGCAGCCCACTGGTAAATCTGGTGTTTTGGTGCTGGGCAGCAGGCACTGGTGCTCCAACTGAAGCAGACACCGCTCACCAGTGCTGGTAATCACCTGTATTAGGGTTAAACAAGCAGTGCTATAGTCTAGGCTAATCCTGGTTGGCTGTAATGTGTGGCTCGCTCTCCTTAATTGTGGTGTTTTCCATCAGTTTTAAGATCTTAGAGTTTCTCGTTCCTCAAATGGGTTTCATTTCTGATATTTATGTTTGCCTCGTCTTCACTACGTGATTTTGCTCACACAAAATGTCACTCATAGTCATTGAAATGTCACTCATAACTACAGTGAAATTATGAAAATGTCACAGGTAGCAATCTGAAACCTTGGCAGCTATGCAGTTCTCTTTAGAATAGCAGATTGGACCTTGTCCTGACTTTGCTGAAGGAAGACTTCTTCTCGACTCTGCTGATTTCTCCTCAGAGTGTTGAGCTTCATGCTTGACCATTCATACTTTACCCCTTGAACCTTAAACTTGGTTTATCTGATGCTGACACTTTCCTCATAGAATTTCCCCTTGCCACTTTCTATCCTTTTTTTTAGAGGCGGAACGCCCCTTTATGGAACCTGCTTGGTTGATATTATGCCTATTGAATGCAAATTGATTCTGCATATTTTTCCTTATAATATGTAAATTCATACTCCATGATCATTTACATTTGTATGCTCTTGCAATATGTTTTCATCAATTTTGTTGACTAATTTAATTTGTAACCTGAATTCAATTGTTAATAAAAACCCTTAAGATTTGGGCGCCATCCTCTCTGACATTCTTGTGAATCCACAATCGTTTCACTGTATTTGAAATGTATTGAAATGTATTGCCAATGTTAACTCCTTTCTTACACTCCAAGTCCACAATCAAACGTCCATACGACCACTGGAGGAGAGATTTGAGAGTCAAAAAATCTCGCTCTATCGGAGGTTTATCTGAGTTCTTAGCTATTGGCTAAGTAGTACAGAAAGTCTGTTCTGTGACTGGCTGCTGGCTCACTATCACAGATTTGTCACAAAGAAATAATAAAATGCAATTACCTTTACAATTGCAATTACAGAGAAAAGCCACTATTTAATTAGTAGCCAGATAATTAATGATCAGGTAAAGGTGCCTGCATAAATAAGATAAGGTAAGTAGAAGAAATTCTGCACTGTATGGGTGGTGCTTGAGCAAAGAGTCATGAAACCCCACTATTTACCAGTAGCCAGCTGTAGAGCAGATATTTTGTATTATTTGTCTAATGGCCAATGCTGTTTGGAGCAGTATTGGGAACAAAATGTAAATGCGTCTATTTGCTTTCACCAAGTAGCATATTATATCTGCTATTCATCTAGTGGCCAATTATATAGAAGAAACACTTCACTTATTTTCTAGTCCATGGCTGGATAGCAGCTGCTGTCCCAGAATAAAGATTTCTATTTGCATGGCATTAGCCAAATCTGATAGAAACTCAAGTATTTGAGTTAGCCAGCATATAAGTTAAAAAGTAAAATTTTTGTTTTTAGTGAATGCCACCGACATAGAACATAATTTATGCCATGAGCCTAGTTCCTGGATGAATAGTGACCGGTTTTTTTTTATTGCTATTGCTGTCATTCAAATCCCGTGTAATCTCTGTTATTTAGCTGGCAACCAGATACATTGTGATTCCTTTGCTTGTTGATCATATTCATTACTCAATGAGAAGACGCAATTTAAAATACAGCTATAAACTCTAACATTCTACAATGAACATATCATGTAGATTGAATATATTTGATTATAGAAAATATTAGTAGTAACGTATCATATGAAATGCTACTTTTTGGGGCTGGGTCATAAAGGTAACTTAAACTGTTGAGTAATTTACCGTTTTGAGTACATTTTGTCTATTCACAAAATCCAAGTGCTAATTATTACTGAACCAAAAGCAATAGTAAATCCAGCACAACGCATGGCCAACCATTGATACATCAACGCCTCATAAAGAAAATAATGCAGATAGGGACTGTACATTATGAGTAGGGTGGAGATCTCTGCATGGTAAAGCATTGGAAAAATACAAGTTTTTTATAACTGTATTATAAATATTAACATATTGTTTTGTTAAACCTTAAACTAAATTAACATTAACATTATTGTTACAATCATTTTTACTTTCAAAATAGGGTATTTATGTTTTATCATAAAAGAATCAACATAGACTGTGTTTATTTTTTATATGTTAAATTATATTTATTTATATATTTTCTCTATTTAAAATGATTCAATTTGATGTAATAATATTTCCTATGGGGTTTTCAATCTAATTCCCTACCTCCATTATTTTCTATGGGATGGGTGTTGCAGCATAAATGGTTGAACATGAATGGTACAGAACGTGCTGGTATTGTTTTAATAATAACTTGCATTCGAATTTTGTGAGTAGCAAAAAGTAGAAAACGTACTAAAAATGTACTCAGTGGTTTAAATTTTCTTTGTAAATTAAACCCATAATCTGTATTCCCATATTTGAGTAACATTAGAGCTATCAATCTTTTCTGCTGTTTCAAATACAATATACAAAGTATAATATGAGTTTCGTCTTTTTTTTGGTCTCAGGACAGGTTAAGTAGTGTTTAGATTGGATTCTTAAAAAGCACTAATTTAAGGGAATATTGTTAAAGACAGGGTTCCAAATCTAAACTCACAGAGTTTGTGCTTGGGGAGGATCAATACATTCCAAATTACTCCCAAACGTGACAGTGTTGTTAGGAGACGGACCTGTTTGGGTAAATATTTCCATTTTAGAACTGCAAACAGTAATATAGGCCCTAGAAGGTGATCCACTTGCCCAACTGTTCAGCAGAGGCTACAGCCTCTATGCACCTGGTGCAGGATCTCCCAACAGATGGAGAGATCCATCTAGTCTCCCAGGGATCTCAGAGCCATCAATGAAACTGGCCATGTGGTAGTACTGTTGAAGGCACTGAGTCTTTGCTGAGCAGGTTCCATGATTGATGTGCCTATTTGTCTAAATATATTGTTCTGTAAGTACAAACACAAAAGCATAAGCTAGTTCTTGCAGATTAAAAACCAATTTCCGCGACACCTGGGGAGTTTCCCCAAGTCTGTGGAGGCCATTGTTTGCTTTCATGCCTGTCAGATCCCGATAGTGAAAACAAGTGCCTATTGTCCCCTAACCCCTTAAGTGCTGCGTCGGTGCGTTGGCCGACGGCAGCACTACCTCCCCAGTGCTGCGCATGACCATTGGATGTCCATTCAGCACTAGTTCCAAAGGACAGCGCAGCACTGGGGAGGGATGTTTACTAGCATCTATGAGGCTAACATAAATATGGTAGTGCAACAATATTTACAACCTGTTGGTTCTGTGGTGGATGCACTTCCAAGTTAAGAGTTTATGCTGGCAGAGCCACCTGAGACTTGGCCAACAGGAACCCAGTTATTCTCCACCTGTAAATTGTCCAGGTGTAATGCACATTTGAAAGAATTGTGCATGTTGCATTTTCAGGCAGAAGCACCATTTCACAACGTTCGAAATTACCCCTATCACTATTGCTGGCCTAGGCTTGGAAAAAGGATTTTATCAAACCGCTTTCAACAAAAATGAAACAAAAATTCCATAAAAAAATTAGAGCCACGGTAGGGTCTTAACGATTCTCATTGCATACGTTCCTGAGCTGGCTTACCCAAAAATGTGAAACAAGCATTTGCCTTTAAAGACGAGAACCCTCACTCACCATGCAGGTGACATGCTTCATCATTGGGGTCCCTCTTGCACACAGGGGCCGCAAGGCTAACTGTGTGGGGTACAAATCTCCCGCAGGGGAGGAGCGTGAGGTGTTTTCTACTCCAATGTGATATGAGAGTGAGGGGCAGTGTACAAAAATTATAACATAAAGTGATTTGAAATCATCTGAACTAGGGACAATATCTTTAATCTGTATCCCTAATGAATGAAATAAAAAGCCAGTGTAACAATAGGAATAAAATATAACCTATCTGACTAGGTCAACATGTTTCTGCCAGGTATATCATTTACGGCAATAATCAGGACCACTGTAATGTCACTCTGCTGTACTTCGTGATAAACAAAACATACTTATGTGAACTCTATAAGGACCAGCTTCCATCTGGCCTTGTCTCTGTAAAAACAAAAGAATATCTTCAGTAATACAGTAATAGTTCTAAACACACATAACACATGTGAGTGTGCCCCCAGTGTCCGTGCCAAGTGCCAACACACCATCATTGTGAACACACGCACCCGTAAAGCTCAATGTCTCACCTATAAGCAGAGCAAATTTTGCCTCTACATTACAGAGGTCCTTTGTCTAAGTGCGGGTACCTACAGAGAAAATAAAATATATACAAACACTAGAAATAAAATTACCAGCGTGTATAAATGTTGTATGCAAATGTCTAATGAGAATAGGGAAAAGAGACCAATCCCAAAATTAATCTGTGCTTATGGTCTCATTACATACATGTCACCTAATCTCCTAGAATTAAATGCACACCATGCTTGTATTACATCTTAATTGCCCTCTAAACACTGTCCACACTATGTGTTCCAAATTATTCTCAATCGTTCTAAATAGTCTCAATGTACGAGCGGAACTCAAATAGTATTTCACCCCATTTTTAACATAAACGAACAAGGCAAAACACAACGTCATCAGAGGTCTCAGTTTTCTCTAACCTAACCCTTTATACCGTCTTTTCAGATGGACTAGGGTGCCACTCACCTTATACGCCGTCACTGTATCCGTGTATACAAACAAAGGCCAAAAGGGGAGGATCTCCGCCGATAGCCCGCGTCTTAACGCGGAACTCGCGTACCATGCCCTGGAAGTACTAAAAACCAATTCCGGTTCGTGGACGCGACCAGCAAATCGGGGTATATGCTTGCCAAGCTGCCAGCAGAAAATGCGGTTTGAAACTGGAAGCACTATTCGTCAAAGCTATCCCAACAAAACGGCCATGCAATAACGACATCAGAGCACTGGCTTCTGGGGCATGTAGTCTATATATAGAAACTCATCATCACACACTCTTCATAAACAAGCTCAACATGGAAACTTGTCTCCATCACACTCAATAAGCACCATGTGGAGTCAAAAAGGCAGCCGCCTCTTTAGGATAGTCTTTAGATATACATTAAGACCATAGCCATACTTAGAAAATATACATCCAAACGCGGTGTATATTCTCCTGTCTACCGCAATGTGCAATATTCAATGAGACCTAGTTTCATATCTAGGTTCAAAAGGCTATTGAATTACAGGAATCACCACTCAATACAGTACACAGAATCACAATCAAGAGCTATAGTGCAAGCCAGCCATATGACAGACTGTTAATAATGTGGTTGATGAATAACACTCCTTACTAATAGCCATGGTTTATAGTGTCACGTGGCTATAGTGCATTCCACAGAATTTCTTCATTTAGACCCGAAATATGGCTCTTCATACAAAAAACCCATCTTTGTTCTCTACAAAAAAGGACTTTGTCTAAAGGTCCAATATTAATGTTATATCTTGGTTTATCTATGACCACCCATACTAAATCATCTTCTGTATGAGATTTCTTTACAAAATGGCGTGTCATGCGTGTGTTTTTTTTCTGCAGCGAATTGCACTGCGATGTTCCACCATCCTCTGTCTCACTTTACGGGTCGTTGTGCTGATATAGACCAATTGACACGGACACTTAATCATATAAGATAACACCACTTGTGTTACAGTTGGTATGCAGATTAAGTGTCCATGGTGTATTCAGACCTAAGTCTAACTGTGTAACATTCCTAGTGAAAGGGCATACAGAGCACATGCCACACTGAAAATGACCTACTACAGGTGTAGAACCCCACAGAGTGCCTTGCCTGTTATCCTGTTCTGTGCATCTAAGTCGTGCATGTACTAGTAAATCTCGTAGATTATTACTACGTTTAAAAGCAAAGAGAGGTCTTTCCAATGTCAATGTACCTGTATTCAGAATGTGCCAAGCTTTGTTGACAGCCCTATTGACATTATCTGACAAGTTGTTATAGGTTGTAACACACACCATCCTGTTGTTCTCAGGTTTTTCAAAAGTTTCTAACAGAGCCTCCCTATGGTTATTACGGGCTCTCTTCCCAGCTCCATGTACCAATTTAGCTGGATAATTCCTCACCAAAAGTTCTTGACTCAGATTTTTAGCATGTGTCTTATACCTAGCCACTTCACTACAGTTTCTCCGTAGCCTTAAAAACTGTCCTATTGGTAGATTATTCAATAAGGCTCAGGGATGAAAACTATGATAACTCAATAATGAGTACCTGGCCATAGGTTTCTGGTATAATTCAGTATGTATTTTGCCTTCTTTAGGATATAATCTGAGATCAAGGTACGATATCTTGCTTCTACTGGATTCTCCTGTAAAGCTCAAATTGGAATCCTGACAATTCAGCCATTGAGAAAACAGATCTAGAGACACCTGATCACCTTCCCAGATGACCAGGATGTCATCAATATAACGTCTCCACCATTTAAGGTGTTGCCAGGGCGGAAACCATATTGCACGTCCATTAATATTCAATTGGTCTATGCCCAATCAGCCAGCCTATTTAATACCACCCGACCCAGGACTTTCACTGTCACATCAATGAGGGATATTGGCCGATAACACTGTGGGCTATCCCTATCTCCTTTCTTAAATATCGGGACTATCGTGGCCGTTGGCCATGATGAGGGCATTTCTGTTGCAACTGCTGCATTAAGAGCCCTCACTAGGAGGGTTCTTAATGCACTCACTAAGAGGGGTGCCCATACCTCTGGGTTACTTCGAAAGAGATCAGGTGGGATCCCATCTGGTCCTAGAGCTTTGCTCTGTGAAAGACCATCAATTCCTGATCTCACCTCATCCAAAGGTGAAGGTAATGGGGTCCGTTCTCTGGAGAATAGTTAGAGCCTGTGTTTCATCCTCCCTGTGGGGCTGATTGTACAGTCCCTAAAAATGGACCTGCCATCGCTCTGGTAAGATGTTGTAACTTACCCTTGGGTTATTCAAATCTCTAAAACATGGATTATTAATAACCATCCCAAAACAAGTGGAATACTTTAGCTCTGAGGCCTCTTCAAGATCCTCATAATTCTTCAATTGCAATTGGCGTTTCTGCATCTTTACATTTTGCGACAAACCGCCACACGGCCCCCATCTCTAGGTGATTGTTTGAGGGCCATCTTTAGGACTCTCAGGGCCTGCAAGCAGTGCCGATCAAACCATCTTGGAACCTCCATCTTGGAGGGGATGTGCTGGAACTGTTAATAGACTATCCACTAATTGTGCAATGGCTGTGAATGCCTGCACTAGTTTAAGACCCTGTGCTTCTAGATCAAGACATTTCAGGATCTCGTGCTTGCCTATCTTAAAAAGGGTGTTATTAAAGGTAGCAGTGTCAACCTGTGCCCAGCGTACCCATCTACCTTAGTCAGTAGCGGATATCATTCCCCCCAGAAGTCTCTGTGATACTAGGTGGTGTCGAGGGGCAACCAGTGACATGGTCACAAGATTGTGATCACTAAAAATACTAAAACCAATGTTTAAAAAGGTTATAAATCTCCTCACTGCATGTGAAACAAAAATGAAATCAATAAATGACAAACAGCCTCTACCTTTGTTCGTTGGGGGCACAGTTGTACCTATGTCGGTGGCAATCAAGTCCATGGTATGGGTTAGGCCAAAGGTATTTAGCAAGACACTCAACTTCCTCTCTTCCTGTGTGTGTTCCATGTGTGGTCCCATTTTTAACGTGCAGGTCAACCAGTCTCAAAAAGTCACCCTCAAGTTGGGGCTCAGATGGCAGTTAAAGTCTTCAACCACAATTAAATGTGACTGTGCTGGACCTTCACTTTGCAGATCCTCCAACCGTCTCATTAGTTCATCGAGGGAGTTCACTTCCTGTGTCTGCAACTGTGCATTTAGAAATTAATTAGTGCCAGTCGATAAGTCTTACTTTAAAAAAATTAGTCCTTGTGCTACATCCGAGTCCCACAACATAGGCTTCCACCTCCCCAGTATCCATATATCTATAAACATGATTAACCCCCACTTGCTCTCCCTACGCTTGACCTTGGAGCTGGACAAAAAAAAGTTTTATAGCCTTCTAAAAAGAAATTGTTAACTGGCTCCCATGTCTCTTGAAAACATATTATGTGAAAGTTCCTAATATAATGGAGCCAATACTCATCCCGGAACTTGCTAGCTAAGCCTGATGTGTTCCAAAAAACTACTTTTAGATCACCCAGAGTTTGCCCCTCCTATGAACAGGAAGGGGTGATGGTAGCCCTCTTTACACTTGCCAAGCCCCTTTCAGTTTGAGCCATATATTTATAGGTGGATTCTGGTGTTGCACCAACAATATTGCCCCGTCCTTTTGGAACTCCTTACCCCTTCCCATTCGAACATCCGCATCTTACATGGAGTTTCGTGGGAGACTGAAAACTTTTCTGTTCTCACAGGCTTTATCACCTTAATCCAACTCTGCCCCTGCTCTTGAAGTTGAAATGACCCCGCAGCGCCATGAAACCGCTAGGTAAACGTGCGCTATATAAATATTTTTAAATTCAAATTCAAATTCCACCCTTCCACATAAGTCATCAGAGGGTTCAGCCATATTATTCACTGCTCTCCCTTTCCTCCCCCCTTCTAATAGTCAATCTATATCATTCAGGTCCCTCAATGGTGCAGAATCATTTGTCAATTTTACGAGGCCCTGTTCCGAATAGAGCCCAATTCCTGCATAGTAGAACCTTGAAAAGCTGAGGGATTAGACGGGTCTGTATGAAAAACCCAGTGGTAGTGGTTTAATCCCAGACTCTACTAGGGATGACTGTGAACGGGGATGTAAAAGCTTATGAATCAGTTCAGGGTACCTGAGGGTGACAATTACACTATCCCCATAGAATATTTTCTTGGGCCTACCAATCCATGCCACCCTTCTAGCCATCAGTATGTGTGTTTGCTCAGAGATATTAAACATAACATGTTTACCTAACCAGTGAGTGACTTTATTAATCAGCTGGACGGATGACTCATCCTGTGAGCTATCTCGTCCTGGGACCCCCACCAGAACCACAGTATAAAGAAAGCTTGCTGGAGGGAGATCTATAATTGGCTAATTCAGGGTATTACGGGCAGACTGAGTGACCCCACTAAGCACCCTGTCATATTACAAAAATAATCTATGGAGCTATACCTACCAATTGGCCCCAAATCTCTTATATAAATAATCAGTCAGTTGGCAGTGAAGAAAAGTCAATCGTTTAATAAACCAATGATACTCTATAGAGGAGCCTCTCCGACGTCACCCAGCCAGTGCGCAGAGAAGACTGCCAATTCACACTCAATTCATGGCATATAAACTTTCATTGCGTTACATGAGACCAACGTACATGGAAAAATACTGGTTGGCACAGTAGTTTAAAGGAAAGACCATATATAGCACACAAAGCTCGTTTAGAAATCTGCTTCTGCTATTATTGGGGAGGGTCAGGAGGGGTGACTCTCTTTCGTTTCGGTGCCTGGGAGCACAGGCATGGCGCCTCCAGGAATGTGCTTATCACCTCTGAAACCAGATGCAACCTTGGGTCTTAGAACAAGAAAGAATAGTATGAATTCAGCTGCCTTGTGTAACTCAACTAACTGGGGCCTACTCGACTGCTCGACTGCTGGAGGACAGCATATGACCGCTGCCTGAGATACATCATGCTAACAAAAGATTACAATAAATGCAGAAAATTGATTCTATCCCTCAGAAAATCATGGAGTTGATGTCCCCCCCGGGAGGCCCCTTTTATATGGCTCACTGGTTGGTGCAGCCTGTTGAGCCGGCGTAGATGCCCCAGTAGCCTGTCCCCCATGTCACACCTGTGGTTACTAGAGGGTTTGGGTCTTGATGCGTGCCACTACAGAGGAAGCAACAGAGGGATTTAATTGATGAGCAACTTTAGTATAAGAGGCTGCAATCTGCGTGAGTTGGGCGGAAGAGGGCAATTAATTTTCCATTTTGGAGAGTGTTGCCCTTATGTCAATAGGAGTTTTCGAGAATTCATTAAAAAAATTGTTCAAAGACAAGACACTGTTGTAGTGTAGTTCCTATTTTCTCAATAGGCCCTGCGCATTGGAATAACATAAACAGTAGTATCGAGGTAGAAGTGCGGATCTTCCAGGCCTCTACTGACTATGCTAAACTTAATTGGGTTTGTTACCAACTAGCTCAGAGGTCACTGGAAACTTTCTTGTCTGAATAGGAAGTGATCAGCTTCCCTGGTACAGACAAGAAGGGATTCAGTTTTCCAACAACCGTGAAAACATGAACACTTTGTTCCTCAGATAAGAGTCAATCTCTAGAGTCGTGTGAAACAATAGACAGTTATTTTACTCAGTCAGTTTTTGTGCAGATTACTTTCACAATACGTAGAGAATAGAGAGACCGGAGTTTTCAATAAAAGTGTTATTTATTGAACAGTCTTTCTTCTCATACAAGAGAAATGAATTGCCACAATTGCAAGACTTGTTATTATAAAAAGTATGTACAGTAAGATGAGTATTGCGAAATAATACTGTAAAAGCATTGATATGGTTTCTTAGCCATACAATGGTTTAAAATGAATAAAACATATATACATTCATATATACATTAGGCTAAAATACTCAACTGGTGCTTCTAACTACGCCTACCCCAGTGTACCTGACCTAAGCCTAATACTTGGGAGGGGAGTAAGTAAGTAGCTTTAGTTAAGTTGGTTTTGCCAAGGTTTGCTTCAAGAATTCTCTCTAAGGGTTTAGTCAACACCATACCTCTGGATTAGAATGTTGGAGGTCTGGTATCTCCTTCCAGGGACTCGATATCCCAGTCACTGGAAACGCCGGAGCTGCATTTTCTCGGCAGGAGAAAAGACAGCGTCTTTCTCAGCGCGTCGAGGAGGAGGAGATGGGGCAGCGTCCGCGGGCCGCTTGCATCTGCTGGGCTCTTGCAGGGGACGGCTGTTCAGCTCCTGTGTTCACCACACCATTGTTCGCTCGTTCGCAGCGATAGCATCAGCAGCGATAACGGCAGCGATGTCTATGAGGCAGTTAGCCAGCATTTGCTTAAGGCAACATTGGTAATATTTATACCTGAAAGGTGCCTTGTTTGACGTAATTTTTTGCACATAAGACGTCAATAAAGATGTCACTAGGAAGTGATCGTCTATCAGTGCTCATTAGAGTTCTATTACTAATCAAAACATAGCAAGCGGGGCTATCACAGGTTGCTGAGTTTTTATCTTGTTGAAGAACTCGGAGTGTTAATCTAGGAATCTTAGATAGTAACTTTTGCTATGTCATTGCACTAATGAGCTGCAAAGGAAGTTGCAGAGGAAGCGAATCTGAAATGTGGCTCTGTTCGTGTGAGGCCAGAGACGAGTTTCTGAATTTTGCATTTGATCGGTTATGCCAATATAGGAAATAAATGGATTTATAGCCGTAAAGGGGCATAAGGTCACAGTATCGATCAGGGTCCTAAATTAGAACGCGACACCCACTCCACGAATTTATGTCCATCAAATTACTAAAACTAGAGCAATAAGATGCATGTGTAACATTGCCCACCCCAAAATACATATATGCATTTGAAATAGGCGTATTTGTAATACGTGAAAATATAGGTACTGTACGTCTTTGAAGCATAGGAACCATTCACATTATAGCATATGCAATCAATGAACGATTTTGCAAAAAGAATTACACATGAAATATCTCTGAATACAGAAAAGAAGGGCGAGATAATTTCATCACATATAAATGCATTGCAGAAAAATGCGCTAGAGGCTGGTTGAAAGTTAATATGTCTCTAGATTTACCTAAATAGAAGTAGAAGCTTCTGTTCTTTATGAAGAGGTCTACTTTAAGCAAAGAATTTCTTGTGCCAGAAAAAAAAAGGGAAAATATTATGAAAAATAGTTCAATCCAAAAATATTTTTTTGTGAACGGGGGAATAGAGTCCCAACGCTTTTTTGCAGTTTTTGTTGATCAAAACTGAAGGCCGAATTCAGAGTTCATGGGAACGCTGTGTGTCGGAATGCTTCTCTAAAGTTATTGTTTCTATTCGGGTGAGAACATCATATCAGACAGGCTCTCAAAGAATTGGTCTACAAAATCAGGTGACAGTTCGACCAAATTCGATAGTGCTATAACTTGACAGGTGTGAGAATGATTGCTGTCATCAAAGTCGGGATCAGCAATGCTCACAGAAGGTCGTACCTGGGTGATGTTGCTTTTGTCACTCGCTCCACTGTTACCACCTAGTTGTAGTACAGGAGTCTCAACGAATGCCGTCATCAGGATTGGTAGCCGCTGGGGACAACACAATGCGTGAGCCGTTATCGGACTGAGAAAAGTATCGATATCCATTGGTACTGCTGATGAAAGTGCAAGACAGGTGTCCAACACGCATTCATCTCCGTATAGCATACATCGTAGTACAGGTAAGATGCAGGATTGCCATATAGGTCTGAATAAAAGGAACCAGGTAATGTATAGATCGGTCAGCCTGGCCAATCCAAGGACTCTAGTTATTCTGTCCCGGTAGCGGATTGCTAGGATCGTTTCTTCAATTCCCATAGGAGTCATGTCTGAGCTGTGGCTTGCCATATCGGAGCAGGAGGGTCAAAAATAAAATCCCTGCTACAAGTCCCAAAAATAGGGGTATGCCGCCAAAGACTGAATAGACAAAATTGGGAACGATTCCCAGAATTGCTTGAAATGGTGTTAGCAGTCCCGTAAAAATCGTCTTAAATATGCCTGGGATGCCTATGGCACTAGACATGTTAAGAAGTTGGCTCAGCATTTCTACGAAATGCACGGGGCAATTTGTTGATAAAAGGTTATGAACCTCCGTAGCTGTCCTTGCAACTAGGAGATCATACGTCTCTTTTGATGACGTGATGGGCACTGTTGTCTGCAAAAGCACAGACTTCATTTTGGTTAAAGTATATATTCGTATAGCAGAGAAATTCAGACGAGGCCAGATGCGAGTCTCTATGTCTCCAGGGCCGTTCGGAAACAATGCTTGCATACAGCATTTGACCATGGAAGTTACGCTTACGAGATACGCTTTCCCTGGCAAAAGGCCACAACATCTGTGATCCGTCCTCAGAATGTAACTCCCATTCGCGAGTTGCATAAAGAAAGGCTCTATCTGCGTTGCAGGTGTGACAAGCTGGTGGCATAAAAGGTTGATAGAATTACCTTCACAGGCTCCGTGTAAATTAATACCCTGGCACAAAAGTATACCGCTTAGTGAATGTTTACAATTTTCACCACTAAGAAATAAATTTTTTTTGCTGTCACTGTAGCATGTATGTGTGTATGGTAATTTCCATGCTGATTTAATGTACCCTTTACCCATTCGTTCATGCTGGCCAGTAGGTATGTATTCAAGGCAATTTTTAAATCGGAAAGTTGTTATCGGAATTGTGATAATCCCGTGTATTATCCATTCAATGACAGGACTTTCTGACATTGTCAATGGTAATCTCTCTAGTTTTTTGATGCTCAGGATTGTATAGTCTGCTCCTTTCTGTGCCAAGCTGATTTGTTTATCAGTAAGGTCAAAGATGGAAAACAATGACGTTGTTTTGATTACACGCCAAGGCACATAGCCTGAACGAAGACTTTGCAGCGTCCAGCCTAATTGTACAATAGAACGTAATTGCGACTGGCCATGCTGTAACAATAGCAAGTCTCTGTCTATTATATCAAAGGCAGAGGATACAATATTGTCCAACAAATATATTCTGGAGGACAGAGTCATTAACCCATTGTCCACTACAGAAAGTGATTTTTCCAAATTAATACGATCAATTTCTCGTATTTTTTCTGCTGTTTCAATTTGAATGACTTTCCAAGCCTTGTTGTATGCAGCATAGATACTGGTCACTATGAAACGCTTTTGACGCTGTTTGCGTGGTCCCAGAATGAAATCGCGCAAATCAGCACCATCTTTAAGTAAAGACAAGTGTTGCTTAATTTCAGCCAGTGTGGATGATCCTAGGCATTCAAGGCAGAATTTCCCTACACTGTATGTTGTTACTATCCCTGGATGTTGTCTCTGGGAGTATCTAGGGCCTTGTCTGGTCATTTTTAACCCCTGTGTTTTATTCAGGAATCTATCTTGACAGTTGTTTGTGTCAGTAGGCCAGATTAACCACTTTTTCCAATCAGCATGTGTTCTGTTTAAATGTAAAATTTTGGATACGTCTATCTCAATATCTGTTGTTGCATTCTCAGGTATTGGCTTTGGAATAGATGGTTTGTTAAGGTCTTTGATCTTAGCTAGGCCAAGACAGGTTGTTTGTTGAATTGTTTCATTTAAAAACATCATTTGTTCTGGGATCATGCAGGCTCGAAACAGTGCTTCTAGGCCTTGTACCTGCCACTCTTTTGTACCCCAGATGGTTTTTGTTTCAATGTTATTTTTCCAATAATCAAAACCAAATGTCACCATTTTTTCATAAAATGCTTCTGAATATATCAATTTAGTATTTGTCAGCATTGTTTTCAACCCTGTTTTATCTAACAGTTTATAATAAAACGTTTCTGCATCACTGGTGTTAAACCCTGAGAAGTACTTGAATTTCTCATAGAATGTTTTAGAACTGCTTTTAGGTGGTGTAGTACAATGTTCCCACTGATTATACTTAAAAACATTTCTAGGCTGTGCAGATTTATGCAAGTAATGATCACCATAATGTGTGAAGCAGAACATCTGTTCATAACTAGACGAACCTTGTAAATAATCATGATCTGTGAATCTAGCTGACATTACCAAATCAGACATCATATTGTTAATACTTTCAAAGTCCCAATCATCAGGGAATGTACTAGGTTTTACAAAGTCACTTAAGAAAACCTTGAATTGATGAGGATATTTCAGGATCTCGACCGGACCATAGATCCCATAGTCAGTTTTCTCCCATACTACCCCACCAGGTATTGGAATGGCTGTGACATTTACTGTTGACCGTTCTCTTTTATCTCCTTCAGTCACACCACACCCCTGCATTGGACGGACCACAGCTGCGTTCACTTTATCTACAAAAAGCCCACAACCCACAACCATCCTCAACCTACTATGCGAAGAAACTGGAACAAAATCACCATCGACCAGATCTCCTCATCGCTTCTTCAAAACCCCCCTGCCCACTCTTCGAACCCCAACCAAGCAGCCATTAACCTCACTCAATGGCTAACCAACAGCGCCGACAACCTAGCACCCCTGAGAAAAGGTCAAATCAAACTAGGCAACAAAAACGCCCCATGGTTCAACGATGATCTTAAGAAATCCAAGAAACTCTGTCGCTCCCTTGAGAAGGCATGGAAAAAAGACCCAAACACCAGTACCAGGGATGCCTTCAAAAACGCCACTCGCATACACCACCAACTGATCCGGACTGCCAAGAAAGCCGCCTTCAAAGACCGACTCGACAACAACGCCCACAACAGCAAGGAATTATTCAACATCGTCAAAGAGTTTACCAACCCCGCTGCCAACTCTAACGACATCACTCCCTCCCAAGCCCTTTGCGACTCCCTAGCTTCGTTCTTCCACAACAAAATCGCAGACATCCACAACAGCTTCGATAACCAACCTGGAGACCAACCCTCCCCATCCTTCCGCCGTACCTTCACCCCCCTTGAACATCCTTAATGACTGGAACCCAATCTCCACTGAGGACACCATCCGCCTGATGAACTCCATCCACTGAGGATCCCCCACAGACCCATGCCCTCACCACATCTTCAACAAAGCTGATTCCATCATAGCACCACACCTCCGAGACGTCATCAACTGCTCCCTTAACTCTGCCACCTTCCCGGAAAGCTGGAAACACGCCGAACTAAGCGCCCTTCTGAAAAAACCCACAGCGGACCCCACCGAACTCAAAAACTACCGCCCCATCTCGCTCCTTCCATTCCCGGCCAAAGTAATCGAGAAAGCTGTCAACAACCAGCTCGCCGCCTTCCTCGAAACCAACAAATCCCTTGACTCCTCACAATCTGTCTTCCGAGCCAAACACAGCACTGAGACCGCACTCATCGCAGCAACAGACGACATTCGAACTCTACTGGACAATGGAGACACAGTCGCCCTCATCCTCCTCGACCTCTCCGCAGCCTTTGACACAGTTTGTCATAGCACCTTAATACAACGCCTCAGAAACATCGGAATCCAAGGAAAAGCACTGGAATGGATCACCTCGTTCCTTGCCGGAAGAACTCAGAGAGTCCGCCTTCCACCATTCAAGTCAGAGGCCACTGAAGTCCTCTTTGGCGTGCCACAAGGGTCTTCACTCAGTCCCACCCTCTTCAACGTATACATGAGCCCCCTCGTGGCCATCGCACGCCAACACAACCTCAACATCATCTCCTAAGCTGATGACACTCAACTGATCCTCTCACTCACCAAAGACCCTAACACCGCCAAAACAAACCTACATGAAGGAATGAAAGAAGTAGCTGATTGGATGAAGCACAGCCGTCTGAAACTGAATTCCGACAAAACAGAAGTCCTTATCTTAGGAACCTCCCCCTCTGCCTGGGACGACTCCTGGTGGCCAGAGTCCCTTGGAAAAGCACCCATTCCAACAGACCACGCACGGAACCTGGGCGTCATCCTGGACTCCTCACTCTCGATGACCAGACAAGTCAACGCCGTCTCATCATCGTGCTTCAACATTCTTCGCATGCTCAAAAAAACTTTTCGCTGGATCCCCACTGAAACTAGAAAAACGGTCACCCAAGCACTGGTTACAAGCCGCCTGGACTACGGAAACACCCTATACGCCGGCACCACCGCAAAACTCCAGAAAAAACTCCAACGCATCCAGAACGCATCAGCCAGACTCATACTAGACATCCCGCGTAACGACCACATTTCTGGTCACTTGAAAAACCTCCACTGGCTTCCCGTCAATAAGAGGATAACATTCCGCCTCCTAACCCACGCACAGAAAGCACTTTACGAACTCGGACCCGAATGCCTCAACACACGACTTTCCTTCTACACCCCCCCCCCGCCAGCTACGCTCCTCCAACCAAGCCCTTGCTGCTATACCTCGCATCAACAAAACCACCATGGGAGGAAGATCCTTCTCCTTCCTGGCGGCTAAAACCTGGAACTCACTTCCCACCCACCTTCGCCTCACTCAGAACCACCTAGCATTCAGAAAGCAACTTAAAACATGGATATTCGACAAGTAACTCCCCACCCTTCTCCAAGCGCCTTGAGACCCTCTGGGTATGTAGCGCGCTATACAAATTAACTGAATTGAATTGAATTGAATAATTGAGTGGATAGCTCACGGGTAGTGCTGCACAGTCACCTTTTACAGACGTTTTGACTGCCAGCATGGTTTCCCCGTCTATGTAATTTTCTGCACGCTTTTTTGTGGCTACGGAAGCCGGTTTAGTTGCTTCCGCTGTGGCTGTATTAGCCAATGAATTCCCTGCAACGTGAACGCCATCACGTTGATGACTCAGAGTGTGTATCACGTGAGTCTTTTGTAGTTCTTTCTGTAAAAGAGCTACTTGTTTCCAGAGCAATTTATGCTTCTGGAAACAAGTAGCACCTGTGTCATCTTTGTAATCATTTTCAATCCAGCTCTGCAACTTATTATTGTAAGAGTTGACGCATAAATGAGAATCACACACAATTAGTGTCGGGAATTCACGTTCTGTATTTTCGAGCGCCATCTTTAAAGATCTGATTTCAGCTCTCTGAGCCGAACAGTACTTCACTGATTCAGTTTTTGTTATTTTCGGTCTGAATTTACCGCTCAGCCAGCGACCTTTAACAATCGCGTAGGCTGCATCGTAGGATTTGTTCTCTACGTTAAAATGCTGTACAAATCTATCTGTATAGATTATACAGGCGTACTGTGGGAGAGGCAGAAGTTCGATTGGCAGAGGATATTCTTCTTCATATTTTAAATCATTCAGTTTTTTGAATTGCGGGGCGAAATACTATTTCACATCCTCCGCTCCTAGAGAATCTACACACTGTATCCATTTCGGATCCAGTGATACTGTAGGCAGGTTTTCTGGGCTGAATAGCGCCTCGAAGGCGGATTCCGCTGTGAGGATATTAATCCTTTTGCCATGTGCTAGTTCTCGTTCATTCACTAATGCATTATCTACTGCTTTCACAGTTTTTTCTGTGGGACTGAATGTTTTTTCAGCTTGTGTATACAAGTGAGATTTAATTGAAATTGGTACCTTTTCTCCCTCATTAGAGGTCAGGTACGTGAATCCGCATCTTCCTGGGATGACTCGGATTACAAGATTGCGTGTGTTGTCACGTGTATCTAATTTTGTTTTTACTAACATGTCTGTTTGCAGTGATCTCACAATTTCTGTGTGTTTTTGAGTCCAGGTGATTTGTTTAAAATCAGGTTTAATTAGTTTGTAGAGAGGTTTAACCCTCTCCGCGTAATTTAGAAAGTACGTTCTACCGAAATTCAGAAAGCCTAGAATCGATTGTAAATTCTTCAGCATTTTTGGAGCTTGGAGCACAGCGCACTTCTCTAAGAACGTGTCCGCTAGGCTTTTTCCCTCACTTGATAATTCGTATCCTAAAAATAATACTGTCAGATGGGCAATTCGGGACTTTTTAAAGTTGAATTTGTAACCTTCTGCTGCGAACCCAAGTATAATGGTGTTCACTCTTTTCAAGTGAGTCTCCAAGTCGTCGTCTGTTAGATAGATATCATGTACGTAAGACAATGCCTCATCATCATATATTTGTAGTAACTCTGTTACTCTAGCTGAGAATAGTCCTGGGCTGTTCTTGAACCCCTGTGGGAGCCTACAGAAATTTTTCTGAGACCCCATTACTGAAAAAGTGGTCAAATATCTGCTTTCTGGTGCAATGTTTTGACAAAAGAAACCGCTTGATATGTCTAATGTCGTTTTATATTTTTTCCTAACTATGTTATTCATTAGTGCAGCACTATGCGAATTTTGTGCTGCAAATGTTTTGCAACATGCGTTTAGGTGTCTGTAGTCCAAAACTAGACAATATGAATTGTCTGTTTTGAAGATAGGAAACAAAGGATTGTTCATTTGAGAGGTGCATGTTTCAATCACCCCCTGATATTCAAGTTGATCTAAAATCTCCCTGACTTGTTTTTTAGCTTCTTGCTTAATGGGATACTGCCTTTGTGCAGTTGGTTGACTTTTTAACTGGATTTTGTGAGGAGGAGAGTCCTCATCCCATCCTACATGATTTTTATATAATGCTGGTGCCTGGACTACTGCCCATTTCCTTGCATATGTATATTTTTTGTGAATCGGAATTTGATTCGAGAAGGCAGGCATAATCATTTCTTCGGCACTCCCTGACAAACTCTGGGGGCCAATCTTTTTCAGCTAACAGAATATCATAGCCTTTTGAGAGTTTATCCCAAAATATACCCCTTATTTTCCTGGTCTTATCACCCTCTATACGCAATGTTATTTCGTATATCTTATGGGGCTCGCTAAGTCTGGTGTCAGCAGTTTCAACCTGAATGTATTCATTCGTGTCCACTGTCTCCAGATGACTCATCAAGATCTTGCGGGCTATACTGATTTCTGCTGCACTGTCTAGCATTGTCTGTGCCCACTCCCCGTTTTTCAACTGTGTCCTCAGTATTCACGGCATGTTCGATTACTCTAATACTGGCTACCTTCTTTTTTGGAAATTGAGATATTTTACTCTGAGCAGGTTCCTTGTCTTTGGACTTGGTGTGCTCTCCTGGGTCTGACAGTCCTCTTCTTTCCGATTTCTGCGAAAAAGATCGAGAGGGACGTTTATCAATACTTTGATATCTATCAGGTTTTTTCAAATTATCCCTATTTCTAAGGTTATATCTTTTCTCAGAGGGCTCCCTCTGGGGAGACTGGTGTTCTCGAGTCGGAGTTCTTTCCCTCCGTCGAGGAGACCTTCCTCTGGACTGGAAAACTTTTTCCTTGGGAGTGAATTTTTTATTTCCATCCCAGCTCTTTTTAGGAGTGTTTGAATTATTTTTAATAAAAAATGTTACTAACTTTCTATAAGCCTTTGTTAATTCTCTTATGTTACCTAAGAGGCTTCACTTGACATTTTTTCAATGTCTGGATGTGGTGTGTAGCTGGCAAGAACCGGCCACGTTGCTCCTGGTCTACCTAGTGGACCGAGCCTCGTAATATGATCATTATGTTTTAGGGCGCCTTTAAACCAAAGTAAGTGTTCTTGGTATTTTAATGGGATTTCAATCTCCTCAAAAGGGGCGTATTCATCCGGTGGAACTCCTACTACGTAGTAGTGGAACTCGTGTGTTGCGGCGTTTGCCGCTGGAAATTTTATCCATGAATAGAATACCTCTGTCTGCCGATATTCGTGTGCCTCTATCACGAAGACGACTGTGCCACCTTGTGTGGTCAGTCCATTTTCTATAAGTTTTAACGTTATAGACTTTCTTAAATGTGCCTGGATGATTATTGCACCCGGTTCAGTAGTCCCATCGGGACCCTGCTGAGTCGCATCTACTGCGGCATCAGTTCTGTTGTTTTCCACTGACATTTTATAAATGTAGGTTTTGCAGAGTAGGTCTTCAAGGAGACAAAGATTAGGTGCACAATATTTTGGAACACTGTATCCTTCAACGTTGAATAAACCAGAGCTTTACATAGGAATCTCTTCCTATTAAGGTCGGCGGATTTTAACCTTTCACCCACTCCAGACGTCTATTGGAGTATTTACGGGAGAAAGGGGTCTGTGTGAAAAATGCACGACTGAGTTACTCTAACGTCTTGCGTTAGTTTATCGCCTTACCAAACGTTGGGCCCAATGTAGTGTAGTTCCTATTTTCCCAATAGGTCCTGCGCATTGGAATAACATAAACAGTAGTATCGACGTAGAAGTGCGGATCTTCCAGGCCTCTACTGACTATGCTAAACTTAATTGGGTTTGTTACCAACTAGCTCAGAGGTCACTGGAAACTTTCTTGACTGAATAGGAAGTGATTAACTTCCCTGGTACAGACAAGAAGGGATTCAGTTTTCCAACAACCGTGCAAACATGACAACTTTGCTCCTCAGATAAGAGTCAATCTCCAGAGTCGTGTGAAACAATAGACAGGTATTTTACTAGTCAGTTTTTGTGCAGATTACTTTCACAATATGTAGAGAATAGAGAGACGGGTGTTTTCAATAAAAGTGTTATTTATTGAACAGTCTTTCTTCTCATACAAGAGAAATGAATTGCCACAATTGCAAGACTTGTTATTATAAAAAGTACATACAGTAAGATGAGTATTGCGAAATAATACTGTAAAAGCATTGATATGGTTTCTTAGCCATACAATGGTTTAAAATAAATAAAACATATATACATTCATATATACATTAGGCTAAAATACTCAACTGGTGCTTCTAACTACGCCTACCCCAGTGTACCTGACCTAAGCCTAATACTTGGGAGGGGAGTAAGTAAGTAGCTTTAGTTAAGTTGGTTTTGCCAAGGTTTGCTTCAAGAATTCTCTCTAAGGATTTAGTCAACACCATACCTCTGGAATAGAATGTTGGAGGTCTGGTATCTCCTTCCAGGGACTCAATATCCCAGTCACTCGCAAGAGTGGACTGGAAACGCCGGAGCTGGATTTTCTCGACAGGAGAAAAGACAGCGTCTTTCTTAGCGCGTCGAGGAGGAGGAGGGGCAGCGTCCGCGGGCAGCTTGCATCTGCTGGGCTCTTGCAGGGGACGGCTGTTCAGCTCCTGTGTTCACCACACCATCGTTCGCTCGTTCGCAGCGATAGCATCAGCAGCGATAACGGCAGCGATGTCTATGAGGCAGTTAGCCAGCATTTGCTTAAGGCAACGTTGGTAATATTTATACCTGAAAGGTGCCTTGTTTGACGTAAGTTTTTGGACATAAGACGTCAATAAAGATGTCACTAGGAAGTGATCGTCTATCAGTGCTCATTAGAGTTCTATTACTAATCAAAACATAGCAAGCGGGGCTTTCCCAGGTTGCTGAGTTTTTATCTTGTTGAATACCTTGGAGTGTTAATCTAGGAATCTTAGATAGTAACTTCTGCTATGTCATTGCACTAATGAGCTGCAAAGGAAGTTGCAGAGGAAGCGATTCTGAAATGTGGCTCCATTCGTGTGAGGCAAGAGACGAGTTTCTGAATATTGCATTTGATCGGTTATGCCTGTATAGGGAATAAATGGATTTATAGCAGTATAGGGGCATAAGGTCACAGTATCGATCAGGGTCCTAGATTAGAACGCAACACTGTCTCCACAATTTTTGTTTCAGGACCTCCACAGGTCTTCAGAGTCATTAGCAACGTTAGTATCTGGGCCTTTAGTGCCCACCCCCAACTGCTTAGTGATTGTTTTCTTGTGTACATTCCATTGTTTATTCTGGGCCGAGGGACCACTTAGGTCTGCACAATGAGTGATGAGCGAAGTGTGATCTGGCCAGCAGCGTTGTTACTCATGCTGGTACCCGTGTTAGGGCCCCCTACCTCTTCTACTTCCTCTATTTGCCTCTGGCCTTGATCATCCTCTGCTACCTCTTCAACCGCCTGGGCAACGCTCCCATCCAAGCGCGGTGCAGCTAATCCAGCCCTGTCAAGAGAAAGCATCCTCTCTGCTTTGTCAATTTCTTTAGAAATTACCCCCACCGCTTTTATCAGAAAGGAGTCAATAGTACCTTTACTTATATCCTGTTTTGAACATGTGGGGGCCCCTTTCCTCTTCCCAGGGTGTGCTTGATCCTTCAGTCACCCAAACCCTCCTCTATACACCGGGCGTAAACAGAGAGGATGCACACAAACAAAAAGAACTCACATGGGCTTCGTTGATAGCCACTTCCTGCATGCTCCTTTATGCTTTCCCAATTAACAGTGGGCAGCCCAGGCATGTCAGTCCTCCCTCAAATGAGAATCACTGGTCCACTAGTCTACGGCCAAGAGAATTGGTTCGGCCGGACCTCGTACATCCGCGGACGGGGGCAGACTGGACTGGGCACGCCCGTGCGCGTCCCGTGCTGCGGGGTCTGCGATATACTTTTAAAGTGCCTCCGAGCGCGGACACAGAGACGGCAGAGCTTTATGGCGCTCAGCTTTGTGGGGCTTGGAGTCCCCCCCTGGCTGTGGCTGCTGCTGGTGCTCTGCTGTTCCACAGGCGGGTCCCGCTCTGCGGGGGTCGCAATGTACTTTTGAAGGGCCTCCCTGCATGGACACAGTGACGGCAGCGCCTCCTGGCACTCAGCTTTGTGGGGCTTGGAGTCCTCCCCTGGCTGTGGCTGCTGCTGGTGCTCTGCTTCTCTACTGGCGGCTCCCGCGCTGCAGGGGTCACAATGTACTTTTAAAGCTCCCCGGGCGCGGACACGGTGATGGCAGCGCCTCCTGGTATTCAGCTTTGTGGGGCTTGGAGTCTTCCCCTGGATGTGGCTGCTGCTGGTGCTCTGTTTCTCTACTGGTGGCTCCCAGGACCTAGCACTTATCTGTTTCTTATATTTTATGCCCAGTTATTCATATTTATTAAAATAGCAGTTTAAATATATATGGACCTCTCCATATTAACCGCCAGGTAGAGTCAAGGGAAGCAATATCATGATTTCCTCACCTCAAGCAGTTAATGTTATTATGTTCCGTATTACTTTGTAAGTCATTTATGCGTTAAAAAGTAATGTGTCAATAATAGGAAATGTATTTTCTTTTAAATATACTATAATCAAACTATTTGCCCTTGAATGAACCCTGAGTTACAGATGGATGTTAAAATTGTTCTTCTAGGCACACAATAAAGCAAATGTAATAACTTTTTTTCATTACAGTAGAACATATTCGCTTCTCAAACTATATATTCATGCAAGCATTGACATTTTCTCTTTTATGTCCCCGTAGACTTTGAAACAGCAATTTGCGATGGTAAGTTTACTCTTTTAAGAAAACCTTTAGAAAACAACAGTCTCCTGTAGAACTTGTAATGTAGTGTATGATGTGCATAGGGATGCAGAGTGCATCCTGTTATTACCTATTTTCTCTGTGTTATGCATGACAAGCATCACTTGGTTTGTTTTGGTCATAGAAGGACATGCACATTTTCTGTGCGTTGTTTTGAAGTCTGGCAACTGTAATTATCAACTGACATTTACCTAGCAGTGCATAGCGCCTTCAATTGATTTGTTCTGGTAGCTCCTCTCTTAGAATTCACACACTACCTCTTTGTTTCAGTCATGGTTCTATTCACACAAGCAGCACTTTCCATTTTGTTTATTACTATTTGACATTGTTAACTTTATTGGGTCTGGTGTTAGCTAAGTCATTTGATTTTACTAACTCATAAGGGGGCAGATTTACAATACCTGGCGTATCCCTGCATATTAGCAGAGATGCAGCCGTTATTGTTCACTGCGGCTCCGCCACCATGGATGCGCCACATTTACAATGAGCATGACGTATCTGTGCCGTAAAGGCGGCGCATTGCTGGAGTTGTGTTACAAGTGCGACGCAGCTCCAGCAATGCTCTGGGGGGCCCTGTCTGTACAATGCTGCGTCAATCCTTATGCCTGCTTCAAGCAGGTGCAGGGTTTTGACGCAGCATTGGCCCAAAAGTGACTGAGTGAAATCTTGTAGATTTCCCTCAGCCACATTTAGGAGGAACTCCCCCCCGCGCAGGAACGCCTACTTCTGGCGCAGGGCTTTACAACGTGATGTATCTCCCAGATACGTCACGTTGTAAATATCCCGCACCATGGCGCATCTATTGCGCCGCCGCTGCATCACAAAAGTGATGCAACGGTGGCGTAAAAGAGTCTCTGGGCTTGTAAATCTGCCCCAAAGTTTTTAGGAAAGCCATCTTGTTCCATTTATATCCAACACATGGTGACCAGGCAAGGTGCTCAAGGGTGAGGGATGGCAACCAAAGAACCCGTATAGAATGGAAAAGGTTCAACAAATACAAATTACCCTGAGCACTCAGATATGTTACAAGGTAGGATTGTACAAATTAGTGATTTTATCATTCCAGTCTCTTTATTGAACCCACAGGCACTTCCTTAAATTCACGCACCAGTATAACTAGCCAAGTCACATTTTATTACAGCCAACACATATTTTTTCATAGTTTCGTATTAGCCTCTGACTTAATCAGGGCTGTGAATAAATACATTCCAGATCAGCTAATTCCTAAAGCTAGACAGTGTATGTTGCCATCACCCACCAACAATAAGGTAAAAAGGACATAGCTTTCCAATATACTAGAAAATTTATGATATAGGACCCGATTCACAGAACTAACTTAAGACAACATCCTAAACTTACTACCATTTTGGTATTCACAGAAGGTACTTACTCATTTTGGTATTCACAGAAGGCACTTACTCATTTCTGTATTCACAGAAGTTAGGAGTCCTAACTTTAGGACTCCTAAATGCCTTCTGTGAATACCGAAAGTCTTAAAATTTGGATTGTTCTCAGTTTAAGAGTAGTAAAGTTAGGACTCCTAACTTTAGGCCTCCTAAGTGCCTTCTGTGAATACCGACAGTCTTAAAATTAGGATTTTTCTCAGTTCAGTAGTAGTAAAGTTAGGACTCCTAACTTTAGGACTCCCAAATGCCTTCTGTGAATACCAAAAGTCTTAAAATTAGGATTTTCTCAGTTTAGGAGTAGTAAAGTTAGGACTCCTAACTTTAGGACTCCCAAATGCCTTCTGCGAAAACCGAAAGTCTTAAAATTAGGATTTTTCTCAGTTTAGTATTAGTAAAGTTAGGACTCCTAACATTAGGACTCTTAAATGCCTTCTATGAATACCGAACGTCCTAAAATTAAGATTTTTTTCAGTTTAGTAGTAGTAAAGTTAGGACTCCTAACTTTACTACTCTCTGGTTCGGCCCCCAAAATAAGGAAGTCTCTACCACTGTATGCTTGGCTGAACTCATCAACCTGGGTTTTGAAAAGGGTGGTCAAAAGGATTTTCTTTAATATATTTTTACTGAACTGAATTGACATGAGTCAGCAATGAGGATGTGGCCTAATGGCTAGGGTGGCTGATCTCAAAGTGGGGAACCAGGTTTGAGTCTTGGCAATGACGCTCAACATCCTGTGATTCTAGGCAAATCACCTAAACTTCTGTGCCTAACGAAAACAAATGTGTCCTTGTGTAAGCAACTGGTGCTCATGTAAAGTGCTCTGATACCCGATACCTTTGGGTCAAGTTCGTGCTATAAGAAACTCTGGAAATAAAACGTAACCATACAACAACACCTGGTTCTCTACACCAAAAGTCTGCAATATCATGAAGGTGAAACATTATCAGTCCATGACACACTACGATCCTAGTTAAAGTAAGTCAGATATACTGCAAAAACTAACCTGTGCTCACCCCTCTGGAAGTTTGGCACCGAGCAGGCAGGCTAAACTTAATAGGCAATGTGTAAAGTATTTGTGAACACATCAAAACAGTAACTGCGTGAAAACACCACAAAAAGACTCCACACAAGTCTAGAAAAATTGATTATATAATTCTGAACAAAACAAGCCCAAAATGACTAAACTCCAATAAGTCAAAGTCAAGACATACATTTTTTAAAGATTTAGGGGTCTGGCGGTGGCCCAGCGCTACATTATACCTGGCGCAGGTATAATGTAGCGCAGTGGTCTACGAAGTGATGCATCTACCTAGATGTGTCACTTCGTAAATATGGCGCAACATGGCTCATTTCTTATGCCACTGGTGCATCACAAAAAGGGACATACCGGCTGCGCAAGAGCGACGCAAGGGCTCATAAATAAGCCCCTTGGAGTACTACTTCCAATTGAACGAGCCACACTGAAAGGTAGCACAACCTATGGCATTTCCTTCTGAGGTTATTCCGTGGAGTAAATTGGATAACTGATCTTTAGCTCCATTACTCCCCTTTGGTAACTCTTGTGTGGCCACCTACAGACTGGCACACCTATCACATCTCATGTCAAGCTTGACTTTGATATACACTATACCTATGGGCAATGTTTTTCTAACTTTATTTTCTTTAATTGAATGGAAAAACTTGGAATTATACATCAGTTGTGAGACTAGATGGACAGGATGAAGACAGCAAAGCAGACATACTAAGGCAGAGATCTACACATCCACACAGACTGCATTTGGTCCAACTCCTTGATATAACTCAACGCTTAGATCACTCCTTTAACGGGACCCATATTCTAGTGGCCTACTCCCCCCTTCTTTTCCCCCTTAGAAGAAAAACAAAGGACTCCAAATTATACGTTGCCAACATCCTAGCTCTCCAATTAAAGTATGAGTGGGCTTCCAGACTTATCCATTGAGCGTAATACACAGCCGAATCATTGCCATCGCTGCAAACAGGAAGGCGGAAACATACCTAGATCTTTCACCCATCCAGGTATCCTCGCACCCCATTATCACCAGCTCAGGGGAGATTACAACCTGAATTTCCAGCGCCATTTTGATAAAATACTCAACTTCCTGGAGGAATTCCCTCAGATTTGGACACAAATAAAACACCCCTATAGCAATGGACGCTCGAAGCCCACACCTATGACAACTATCACCCTTCCGCCCCCCCACCCACTTTGCAATCTTTGCCGGTGTGTAGTATAGATCAAACATTGCCATATAGCTTTAAGTCTGTAAGCTACCAGAGACTAAAATATGGCTTGCCAGTTCCAATGAAGGCCTAATATCAACCCCAGTCCGACAAAATATTCCCGCCCATTTAGTATTCTGTACGTCAACATCGTCCGGGAGACCTGATAACAGGTGTTGATAAACTGTACCTATTCTCGAACTAATTCGATTAAAATAACCTTTTAAAATATTGTGGGAGTATCATGATGGTATTTATCAATGAAACTTCTGACCTGGAGATATTTAAAAAAAATTATGAGTATTTAAATGAAACATCTCCCTTAAAAAGAAGAAGGAAGCCATTTGCCCACCTGAACATAGGCCGCCTATATCCTTCAGGCCCAGCAGCTGCCATCTAAAAATAACCCGGTCCTGAAAAATAGATGGCAAAACTCCAGCAGCCGTAAAGGGCGCATAGGTATTAGTATTTGGAATTGTCCATTTATGGCGAATTTTCCGCCAGATTGAAAACACAGCCCTGATTACTTTGAACCTTTTTTTTTTAAAGTAACTTTGTTCAAGTATCCGCATTAGAATACCCTTAGCCGCCTCTCCCAAACCTATCTCGTAAATAGTCGGTCTGTTGGCTAACTGAACCTCTGCCCTATCTCCTACCAACAATACTCCAAAATGTTGCAGCATAGCTGACCAATAATACGATAAAATATTAAGGACCGCCCATCCCCCACGGTCTCTAGGGAGGCACATACACTTGGCCGCCCTACTTGACCGACGGTATCCCCAGAGGAATCTAAAACAAAATCGCCTCGGCCCTACCCAGACTCACTTGCAAAAACTCTAGTGGGATTGTTCTAAATAAATACAAAACATTTGGGAGGACCAACATTTTAAGTATGTTGCAGTGGCTACGAAAGGTGCAGATGATCTAATCTTTCTAACGTATTATTAACAGATTCAACCACTGAAAGGATATTCAAGTCAGTGATATTGGCCATTGAAGCAGTGATTTTGACCCCCAAATATATTGCTTCCGTAACAACAGGAACATCAGAGGGACACATAGCGGCTGATTGTAGCCGACATCTCTAGTTAGAAGCACAATATCGTCCACATAGGCCAGCGTCTTATACTCTGTACCATTGACCCTAACCAGCAAAATATTCAGATTCTCTTTGATTTTACTAGGAACAGGGTCAATGTACAGAGCAAAGAACAAGAGCGAACACGCACAACCTTGCCTGGTACCCCTGCCAATATTAAATAACCTGTCTCCGGCCCTGAAATACAAATTGTTGCAGCTGGAGAAATATACAATGCTTGTAATGCCTGTATAAATTCGATATTAAAGCCCTTCCAGCGGAGCCCTGCCCATAAGAACCCCCAGGAGACCCTGTTGAACGCCTTCTCGGTGTCCAACAGGATCACTCCGAGGGGAGACTCCATGACCTGAGCCCAATCCAACAGGGCAATAACCCGCAGAACATGGTCGGGCGTATCCCTGCTGGGAATAAGCCCATGCTGCCATATGGGCACTAAAGGAGTAATAACCTCAGCGAGTCTAGTGCCTACATTTTAGAGTATATTTTGCTGTCTGGATAAATTAATGAGATAGGTCAATAAGAGGAGGTGTTTAGCTCAGACTTGTCTTTTTTCTTGAAAAGTACTATCGTACTTTGCCGCCAAGATTCAGGTATGACACCCTTCTGTGCCGCCCTAAAGACTGATAAAACGTCTTGATGGATTTCTTGGGAAAATGCCCTATAGAACTCCAGCGGAATAGCATCCAGGCCTGCAGCCTTTCCATTGGCCAAGGACTGTATGGACAGCTCAACCTCCTCCCAAGTAATTAGAGCAGAAAGAGCCTTATTCTGACCTGTTTTGACTTTAGGAGTATCAATATCCTGCAGAAAGCCCTCAGCCAAAGACTCACTGAGCAATCTGGTACTCTCTTCCTTGTACAGCAAAGTATACAACTTCTCAAACACTTCGATGACCCCCTCCTGCGTGTCCTGAATACAACCTTGCTGATCCTGAACTCTAGTGATTCGATTTGCCAAACTTCTCTGTTGTAGCCGTTTAGCAAGAATGCTGCCCAAATTTTCCCCAAATTCATACATCATCGTACAATATTGAACATACTTCGCAGCCAAATCTTCACCAAAAAATTCCAATAATTTAGACTTGATTATAGCCACCGCCTGTTGACTGTCCTTAATATTCTGCGTTAACTCCATCTTTGCAACCCGTAACTCCTCAACGCGTCCCTTGGTCTGCTCCTGTACAGTCTTCCAACGATAGGCTGCAAACTCTTAGTCTCACCCCGCACTGCAGAATTGAATGTGTTCCACACTATACAATCAGAAGCAGTTTTTCTGTTAATACCTAAAAATTCCGCTATCCATTTAATCATGTGATCTCGATAAGATTGGTCCAACAATAATTTTCTTTCAAATATCCACGGTCTGGGAGCTCTGACCAAGCGACACCAGGGGCACTCCACTATCAGCGAGTTATGATCAGATATAGTTCTTGGGGGTACTTCAACAGAGGCCTCCCCTACCAGCTGATCAGACTTAAAGAGATAGTCCAACCAGACCATTTTATTGTGGGGGGCAGAATAGTATGTATACCCATCATTATCTTTATTATGCCTGTAGCAAACGACAACCAATCTGTGCTCTGAGACTAAAGTCTGAAGAGCCTTAAAGACTCTGGGTTTCCTACCCAGATACTTTTTATCACTTATAAGATTAAAGTTGCCTACCAAATGAATATTGAGATCCCCACACATAACCATAGGGTGCAGCCATGCTGCTAATTCAAGATTTAGACATTTCATAACTTTTGGATGGTCTAAGTTTGAGCCATATATCATGCAGATGGAAATGGGTCTGCTATTAATCATAATTTCGGCTACTGCCCATCTGCCTGCACTGTCCTCTTTGGCTTTTTTACTGAGCCCAACTCCTCGCCTCAGCAGTATGGCCACACTTCTAATCATAGATGACTGTCTAGAGCAAGCTACTAACTAAATCAAAACCAGGGACTTTCAAACACTCCCGCTTCTCCCATGGTATATGTGTTTCTTGTAAACACAGAATATCTACTTGCATGATTTGTACAATTTTGAATAGCAATGCCCGTTTTTCCCATCATTTAGGCCACAAATATTCCATGTACTTGTATGCAACCTATCCTGCCCCATTTAAACAGAACATAGGACCTAATCTCAACTTAGAAAAAATACAATTTTTACTCACAAACAGTAACATACCACCAAAAATGTTTTTGCAGTTGTAACAACTATATTTTAAGACCAAAACCCTGCTAGCCTCCCAGCCCCCCTCTTCAGCCAAAGCTTAACCCCTCCCTTTGCCCATACCCAACCCCAACCCTTCACCCCCCTTATGAGGCAACAGGACCTAGGTCATTGTGATGGGATAAGCTGGCTTCCCCCATTCTCCCCTAGATCCTTTCTCCCATTATTGCACACCACCCAGGATCTGAGCCAATACCAACCTAAAAAAATTATAAATGAGAGAAGAAAAAAAACCTTTCCATTAGCTCAACCCCCGTCTTAATTCCTGAGAAATCTAATGACCCCTGCAATGGTGAGCCACCAAGGCTGGAATTTTCAGCTAAATAGAATTCAAAATTCCTTTGCCTGGATTTCCGATAGAAAGAATCTCGTCTGGTCCTGGTGAATTATTTTCAGCTTTGAGGGGTAGAGCAAGAAGGCTTGTGCCCCCTTTGCTTGAAATGCCACTATTAGCTGGCGGAGCTGCCACCTCCGCTCAACTGTTGCTGGACATAAATCCGGTCTAATGAAAAACTCACAATCTTTCCCTACCCTCTTCCTGTCTGGCCTAGCTAGGTCATAAAATTTCTCCCTATCGAAAAATGATTTAGACAAATTAATATTGCCCAAGGCTTATCCCCAGCTGAGCCAGACTTCTGCCTTTGCTTAAAGGGAAAACAATGTGCTTGTTGAAAATCCAGCTGCCAGTCCCACTGCTTTAAGTCCGGAAATGCTTCGGAAAAAAAGTTCCATGACAAAGTGTCTGATGTCCGACCCCTCTCTGCCTTTCTGAATTCCTAAGATTCTTAAATTATTCCCCCTGGACCTGTTGTCCAGATCTGTGAATTTCCACAACATGTCATCCCTTTGTGCCTTAATTAAATCCGTAAGGCCTTTCTGAATTGCCAAATCATCCTCCAACTCAGAGATCCTTTCTTCAGCTACTATGATTCTGGCAGCAATATCCGAGCATGTTTTGGCCACTCTTCAGATGGAATTCTGCATCCTGCGACATGCACCCTGTGTACCAGCACTCTTCCTGACGGGTCTCTTCATGGTGCATCATGGTAGTCTGATAAATAGTTGACAGTGTTATTTCTGCAGGAGACATCTGAGCAGCGTCTATTGTACGAGCTCAATCAGCAACAGCAGTATTCCCAGTTGAACCAGGCTGCGTAGAGAAGGAATAATCCCATATCATCGATCCCAGAGACCCCGGGTCCTTACTTGACAAAAGAGCCCATTTATCTTTCAGTTTCATAACTTTGCGGACAGTATGGACTCCTTGGGGGGAAACTTCATCTTTTGACGCTTTGTTGAACCACCAATCAGCAAGATTATTGTCGTCATCCGTCAACTCCTTGTCCGGGCCTTCATCCTCCGATGACCCTGCATGGTCTGACATAGAATAGAATTTGTCTAACCCTTCGGGCTCATTTACAAACCCATTACCATCAGAAGGATCCTTTGGACGAGCCCCTTCAGCTGCTGTACATACAAAATCAGCACTTTGGCTTGGCGACTCAGGATTTTGTTGAGCACAAATGGCCAAAGCTACCGAGTGCGGGACTAAAGTTCCCATAATTCCATTGCCCGGCAGAGGTACCATTGGTTGAGATTCTCTATTGCCTTCACCTCCAATAGCGTTTTCACTGCCACCAGACGGCATCATGCTACTGTTTGAGCCATCCCCGTTTGGTACCGGTACGCTAGCCCCAGCCTGCTCCTGATGCGGGGACCCATTTCGCTGGAGGGGCTGAACAAATAGACTCTCACTACATACAGCAGAAATGGAAGCTGCGCCTGTCACTTTCGATACCGTATCGCTTGCCGTTTTGAATGCAGCCAGCTGCTCCCGCTTGTTCCCCTCCCCACTCACAGGGGTCTTCACTTTTCCCGCTTGTACCTTGAATAGTGTGGGCAGAACTGCTTCCCTTTGTCTACTCCGGCGACAGTCGATTGCAGATTTCGAGTTGCTCCTGCCACCATCTCATCTTGCAGCTCCTTGCCCTGCTGGCACCTTTACCGGGACTGGCTGCTAGCGCTATCAGCGCGTGGGCTTTCAGGTTCTTAACCAGCACTTTCGAAGCCAATATTCCAAGTGGACACCGAGATGAACACAATAGACCAAAACAGTTTGGAGGTAATCCGAGCCAGGATATTTTGCCTGGCAATCGTTTCTGTAACTGAGTCAAACGTTAAAGCATGTCATTTGATAAAACCCCTTCTCTGCTGCATTAGATTTAAATCACTTTCTTCCAGCTTCAGCTCCCACCATTACAGCAGCGACAGCAACCTTGAATAGGAGGAATTGTCCAGGAGAGCAAGCAACACCATCTCACAGCCGAGTGACCAGCCACCATCTTGCCTCCTCTCCACATACCTATGAAAGTTGTCAGTACAATATACCTATGTATATTGTACTGACAACTTCCTTTGGTTACTCTTTCACACCGCCACCAGCATCAGTGCCTTAACTCATATGATAACTATATTTATTAGCATACAATGAAGTTTACTACAGCATGTTCTCTTATGACATATTGACATAGCTCCTACCAATCAGCGAGTTGATACTTAGCCTTTCATGTCTGCCTAATGAGTTCTCCATGTAAGGCTCTACACAAGATTACTTACGCTAGAGGCTCCCCCACATTAGTTTGGCCCCTTTTAAGATGGCGCCCATCGTACTCACTGCCCTATTTGGCCCCGATCAATGGCCATGGCAATCCATGTATTATGACCTTTCGCTTGGCAACCCTCCCACTGACCTCCCATGTACTTCTGGAGGTTACTTTGCATGACCTTTTAATAATGAAGGGAGGTTCACATTATCCAACCTCATCAATGGAGGCCCAGTCCATTCACCCCCTTCCAATATGGTGCCAGTAATAAGTTGAAAATAACAAGCACAATCCTGGGGTCTGAAAATAACACACAGAAGAAAAGACGAAGACACTGACAATATCACACAGATCTAGCTGTGGGATAATCCTTTTTTAGGACGAAATCCCTCACCCACCGAAGGTGGCATGCTTCATAATTTGGGATTCTCCTCTCAGAGGAACCTAGTTGCTCTGAGGGCTACAGCTCCCTCTCTGAGAGAAAGGCACACAGGGAATCCCAAATGATGAAGCATGCCACCTTCGGTGGGTGAGGGATTTCGTCCTAAAAAAGGATTATCCCACAGCTAGATCTGTGTGATATTGTCAGTGTTGTTGTCTTTTCTTCTGAGTGTTATTTTCAAACCTCAGGATTGTACTTGTTATTTTCATATATTGAATTGGGAATGTAGCAGTGAAGCCCATGATACAGTTAACACAAGTAAAAGTAGATATTTATTACTAGGTTCAAAAGGTTAAGTATCACGTAATGAGAATTGTAAACACCAAGGAAATCGCTAAGATGCAGCACATCTATGTTTGTACTCAATTAAAAATTAAGTAAAAAGGATAACACAGGAATAAAGTGTGAGTGCAATAATGACTAACAATATCCACAATTTAAAAAGATTTTGATAAAAACTTTGAGAAGAAAGTTGCCAACAGGATCCTGGCGATTAAAGCACCCTTGAGTCGTAAGATTTTTAGTACAGCTAGTCCCTGGCACAGGGAAAAGTGGACAGGAGCCTTCGCCTAATGACCCAGAATAAGCAAAAAAAATTTGCAATGGCACATACAAAGGATGGTCTTGTATCCAATCTTAAAATCTGTAGTGCGTCAAGATGGCATGACAGTTTGCGGAATTCAGTGGATAGAATGGAAATAAATGGGGCCCAGATCTTAGCATACTCTGATTTATTCCTAAGGGTAGCCATTGACAGCCTCTACATGCCTAAAAGGTACCATAATTGATGTAGCCATTCCGTATGCTCAGGGATCCTGTTTGATTTCAACTCCGCTAACAGTACCCGGTGTGTGGCATTCAGCGCTAGTGCCATCTGTTTACCTCTGGTAGAGCGCAAGGGGAAGGTCAGAGCATTGGGTAGACCTAAGAGGATATAAGCAGGAAACCTAGGAATGGTGGTGCCAAAGGCCTTATCTATGTCATCAAGTATACTCTCCCAGTATCTTGGGAGCTTTGGACAGTTGCGCAATAGGTAGAGGTGGGTACCAGGGCTACTGCAGCCACGCCAGCAGAGGCCATCACATTGATGGTTCCACCTGGCTAGGTGGGCCGTGGTGTGATACCTGTAGGATACAATTTTAAATGCAGTTTCCGCATGACCCATGGAATGTGCAGTGTGGTGGGCCCTATAGAAGACATCCTCCCAGTCCTTGTTTGATAATGTGTGTCGCAGCTCACCTTCACAGTGTCAGTCAGTCAGTCAGGATATCTTTATTCGACTTATTACAAGTCATACAAAGAAACAAAAAGACGATAAAACATAACATAGGATACATATGTACATACATAACCCAGCGTTTCCATAAGAACATTAAAACTACAAATACATGTTAAATACTATATACAAAATTAAGACAATACAAATTATTTCAAAGGAAGCAAGCATAATAACCCTTAAAAATTGCTAAGGCGAATTTTGACCAGCAGCTTTCACCCTAGCTGCAGCTACTAAGAAATTTGCGATGCAAAAGGTAGTGCGAGGATTTGACAAAAGCTGTAAATAAAGCAATGCTGGGCGAACCTGAGTGAAACCCGCTTCTTTTAGAATAGGGAGCAGATATTTTTTCCTCTGCTCATGAAAGAAGCTGCAAAACATAACAAAGTGCATTGTGTCCTGCACCGAGAAGTCGTCACATCTACAAGGTGCAGCTTCATCTGGCTTCTGCCAGCCCTTAAATGAACCAAGGTGGTAGTGTATCAGGTTGAACCTGAACTTGGTTAACAGGAACCTATGATAGGGAAAAGTTACAAAAATAAGATAAGGTGCGATGGAGGGGGCACTGACCAAAAGGTTATGTGACCTGACTGATGGCTTCAATAGTTCATCATCCTCGCGATGCGCTTCCTTACTTTCCATGAATGCCTTTTTTATGTGACCTATATCCAGGGCCCTGATTTTGTCTGGGCATGAAAAGAGCTCAGGGCGACCCAGGTCAGTAAAAGATTTAATTAGATAGGCCATCCATGGAATACTACTGTGTTTATCTAGAGATAAAACATCCTTCAGTATTTTGTGATTTAGTGGGAGGTCTTCATTTAACCACATTTTCAACCATAGGATCAGGGGTGCTAAGCTCAATAGATCTGACAAATACGGTAAACCCACCTCTCGATGGATTGAATAGGTTGGGGTAGACTGAGGTACGGAGAGAAGGGATCTAATAAATCTGTTTTCCGCTCTCTGGATAGGGTCAAGGTTAACATAGCCCCACAAAGGTGAGCCATAAAGTGCAATGGCCACTGGCTTGCTCTTATAGATCTTTAAAAGGGCTTCCATAGGCCTAGCTCCCAACTTGCCTACGAAACCCAGGATCGCTGAGGAGGATCTAGTTACCGCCAACTTTTTAGCTCTTATCTGTGGCCCCCATGTTCCCTTTTGGTCAAATAGTACACCCAAGTAGGGGAATGTCGTTACCATTGAAACGGGGACCCCTCTACAAAAGAAAGATTTATGCCTTTTTTTGGTACACTCACGCCCCATTACCATCGTGTGAGATTTTGAGACATTTACCTTCAAATCCAAATTATTCATAAAAGTGCCAAATGCGTCCAAAAGAATCTGAAGGCCAACACCAGTTTGAGCAATCAACACGGCGTTGTCCGCGTACAGGAGTGCCGGAATTTGTACATCACCTGCACGTGGGACGTCCGCGTTCTGGCCGCGCAGATGTGCCCCCAGGCCGTTGATATAGATGGTGAAAAGCGTGGGGGCTAAGATGCAGCCTTGCCGTACCCCCTTTAAGGATTTAAACAGTGGGGTACATCTACCATTGTTTGACACTCGAACGGCTGCAAACAGCTCCTGATGCATGGTGGCCATAAACGAGACCAAGGCTTCATCGATGCCCAGCTCCAACAGGATCGCCCACAGTTTTGATCTATTAACAAGGTCAAACGCCTATGAAAGGTCCATAAAAGCAAGAAACACAGAACCCTCCTTGGCTACCGTATACTTGGAGATGAGTAAGTGCAAGTTAATACATTGTTCAATGGTTCCTTTTCTCTCTCTAAAACCATATTGCAAGTCAGATAGGCCGCCACAATCCTCGATGTTCTCCCTCAGTCTGGCTAACAGAACTCTGCCCAATATTTTTATGGTCGAGTCCAAAAGGGATATGGGCCTGTAGAATGCAGGATCGTCCCTCCGACCTTTATTTTTGAAAATGGGGACGATCGTGGATATGGCCCATGAGGCAGGGGCTGGGTTGCTGTTGACTGCATTAAACAAATTTGACATAACCTCAGCCCATAGTTTAGGTGAAAACATGAAGAAGTCGGCCGGGACTCCATCCGGACCAGGTGCCTTGTGTTTGGTGGTTGCCAGGAGTGCTTTTTCCACTTCTTGCGAGTTGAAGATGATGGAATGTACGTGGTTGCTGGGCAACTGACCCCTATTCGTGCCTTCGTCATCAGCGCCCCCATATACGTTTTTGAAAAAGGACAGCCATGTTTCATCAGTAATCACACAGTCCAAGGGTGCGTTGTTATCTTCCGCAAATAGGGGCTGCTTCATGATCTCCCAAAATCTCCTACTGTCCTTTAGTACAGCCGCGGAAAGGAGATTGTCCCATGTTTTGCGTTTGATGGCGTCTTTGCGGTTTTTTGTGGCCGCTTTATAGATCTTCCTTTTTCTTGAAATATCAGCTTTATCCCTAGGGACAGATTTTAGTGCCACAAGCAATTCTCTGTGTGCTTTCGAGCATTCATGGTCAAACCAACGCTTATGGCCTTGTGCTCCCGGGGTGGATTTGGCCAGGAGATCCTTAGAGACCTGAACGCATATTGCCTCGTAAGCTGCTACTATGGTATGCCCTTGAGTGCCCGGATTTCTACAGAGCTCAACTTGAGCTTTGATTTTGGGGAAGCATTTTTTATAGAAGTTTTCCGGGATCACTTTGGCCCACTTCACTCGTCTATCTTGATCAGTGGTCCTCAGGGGTTGTGCCACCTTCTCGGTTGCTGGAGGTGCCCCCATGTAGGCCCCCCAGGCCACTTCAAGAAGAACTGGGTTATGGTCACTGAAGTGAGTGGGTACAGTGCGATAGGCCATAGACCGGCTTAAAATGCCCCATGTGACAAAAATATAGTCAATCACTGTACCATGTAGGGTGCCGATAAAAGTTGGGGTTCTCAGGGCGCAGTCAGGTTCGTTTAGATCAAAGTTGGCCAGGAGTTCCTCAAGCTCCTGCCCCTCTACAGAATGTTCGAAATGAGGGCCCTGTATGGCTGCGTCCTCAACCTCCTTTACGTCACTACCCTTGCAGGCTAATTCGCACAAATGAATATTAAAATCGCCTAATAAAATTAGCTCATGAACTAGGTTGATATCCTGAAGTACTGTGTTTAAAATATTATCTAGACTAGCGATATTACGACCATTGTAATCGCTGTTCCCAGAGTTATAAAAATTGACATATAATGTCTTACAATCTTTACTGATCACCCTCTCAACCATTAAAATATTATCGGAATCAGAACTGATCTGCCTATAGCTGCCTTTTAGAGCCAGTGAGAACAAGATCACCAAGCCCCCTTTGGCTCTACCCGCTCTGCTAGGGACTGCAGGTTTGGTAAAACTGGTGTACCCGTTCCACCAAAGGTTATTAGATGTATCCCAAGTTTCTTGCAGGGCGATGATATGATGTTTAGAAATGAAACTTAGCCATGCATGGTCCTGACGTTTGGCGTTTAGGCCCGCCACGTTCCAACTTATTATCTTGCAGGAGTCAGTGGGTAACCTTAAATCTTCTTTCACACTCTCAACTGCTCTTTCAGCTGTTGGTAGTTGCGATGCCTGACCACCACTTGTTGGTAATGAATCGATCGGCTCCTCCCGTTCTTGAGCTACTCCTGGTTCAAGTCAGTCGCAGGAATTTAAGTCTGACAAGGGAGCAAATCTATTGCCAGTACCAAATCCCCACTCAAAAGGAGTGGCTACCTGGGCCTGGCCAAATGGAGCTAAGTTCCACATCGGTTGTGGGGTTATTGGGTGTACCGGGAACTGATCATTTCCCAACCATTGTGTTGGCCTAACACCCCTGGTGCTATAATCATAGGCCCGTATGCCAGAACCCCAAACATTTCCTCTTGGCTCTTGTACCAAGGGTGGCCTGATGTTTAAGTCATTTGGGCGATAGAGTCTTCCTGGCTCCCTATATGCTATGGGCTGAGACCAGTCGTTATGGTGTCGAAATCTGGGGCCCCCTCCCTATCTATCAGTATTAGTGGTTCTTTTGTAACTGGGGAGTTTAGGTAGGGTGGTGAACCTATTTTTGTCAAAGAAGAACTTAAGGGTAAGAGGAATTATGGAGCCACTGCGTCGTTGGGGTGGAAAAATATTGTTTAAGATGTCTGGGAGGACCTCGGCATTGGCAAAATTTAGAATGACGCAATCCCCTTGAAACTTTTTGGGCTTGCTGCCGATCCATGGTACCCTCCTTGACATAACAATGTCCCCTGCCAGCTTATCAAAACCTTGTTCTGTCATGAGCATGTTATTAGTGAGCCAATGTAACGCTTTGTCTTTTAGGTCCTGGTTGGACTCTACTTTGCCTTGTGTTAAAACGGGGACGTTTGCCAACACCAGGATGACCGGCGAGGCTTCCAAGATAAATTGAGCTGAAATGTCCACTTGATGTGTTCCCGCTATAGCTGCGGATGTGCTGATGCGGGGATCTGCAGCATCTGCAACCTGACCCACTGCAGGTAATGGTGGTAATGGGGGTGATGGAGGCGGAGGTGGCACCCCTTGCTGAATGGGTTGCGAGCTACTCTCATTCGGGGTGACATCTACGTTTGTGGGTATTACGTTTGTGACGAGGGAGGATAAATTTTCGACCTCGTCTACCAGCTTGCTATGTGCCACACCCAACTTTTTTACCTCGGATGTTAACTTATCCAGTTTCCCTATCATGGGTTTGATTATAGTCCTGATTTTAATGTCAATCATGTCTTGGATTCTGTTAAAAAGGTCCTCGTCGATGGTACTTCTTGGCTCGATATCAGTATCGGGATCAAGCTGTTTCCTTACTCGAGTAGGGGGTGGGGTAGCAGCCTTCTTCCTGCTTAGATGTTTACCCCCTCGTTTTGCTGCAGATTTTCGGCAAGCTCTAACAGCCCTTGTGGCAGGTTGCGGAGATTGTAAGACTGCTTCCGTAGCAGCTATCTGCTGATTTGAATCGTTGATAGTGTTATCTGATAGATCTATCAGATCTTGTCTGTCTGATCGAGGGTCAGAATCAACTTTGTCCTCAGATCCCAGATCTTGAGAAATCAGATTTTCTGGGGTACCTGGAAGGTTTTCTGGCGGTGGTTCTGATGTCTCAGAGCTTAAAGCGCTTGTCGAGGGACTTACTGACGGCAGAATGGGTGATTGGCTCAATCCAAGAGATTGCCTACGCTTGTTGTTAATATCGTTAACTACTTGCACGAGATATGAGTCTAAGGTGTTCACAGACTCTGCTGGGACAGGAACCCGTTTTTTCCCCATTGTTAAGATAGTAACAGCAGGTACCCTAAGGTCAAATCAGCTCAGATGGGTTGTAATGAAGGTGTACTGCAAGCAGTAATACAACAGGCAGTCAGTAACAATACAGTGACGGTGCACGTGACAGCGATGCAATATGGTGACCGGGATATAAAAATGGGTAGAGTACCTTAGTTAGCGACAGATGGATGACATGGGGGTGGCCTAGCCTGGCCTTTTCGTGCCTCTGAGGGCCACAGAGGGCCCGCCCTTTGCCCGGGCTTTGCCCCGGGCGTCCCGCTCGCGTCCCGCGACGCTGAGGGCTCCCGATTTTGGAATGCCCCTCCCGGCGCTTCTGCCGCATCGGGGAACGCGCCGCCGCTAAGCCTGATGGGAAACGTAGTCCCAAGGCGGCGGCGCGACTGGTGGCGGGAATCTGGCGCTGTTGTCCGGTCTGCCGTGCGTTACTCTCCGTGTGCTCTTCCCAACTCAGGCACACTCAGGTAGGGCTATGGACGCTGTGCAAGAGGCTGAATCTCCCCTTCGCTCCACCGAGGGCTCTCGATTTTGTAATGCCCCTCCCGGCGCTTCTGCCGCGTCGGGGAACGCGCCGCCGCTAAGCCTGATGGGAAACGTAGTCCCAAGGCGGCGGCGCGACTGGTGGCGGGAATCTGGCGCTGTTGTCCGGTCTGCCGTGCGTTACTCTCCGTGTGCTCTTCCCAACTCAGGCACACTCAGGTAGGGCTATGGACGCTGTGCAAGAGGCTGAATCTCACCTTCACAGTGCCTCTGACCTGCAGAGCAAGTCTTCTCAGTGCTCATGAAGAGGAACGAGTATATTTCGAAGATAAGTTTGTGATCAACTTTTTTGTAAAGGAGCCCCTTCTCGAACGGCAGCATAGGTCTAATACCCAGTGCATCATTTGTGCATATAAAAGAGATCAGAGTCAGTAAGGCTGTAGTTCACTTGAAGCTATTTAAAAGGGATGAGGCCCTGTATGTCAAACAGATGTCCCAGGTGTTTACCATCCAGCCCATGTTGGCAAACCCTCCTATCCATCCCGGTTGGGAAGTCAGGGTTTAAGAAGATCAGGGTCATCGGTGAGGGGAAAGTGGTGAGGTTAGCCCTTGAGGAAACCCTATCCTAGGCGAGCAGATTAGGGCGAGTAATCAGTGAGGAATATAGCCCCCAAGTACGGGCGGACCGCAGCAGCCAAGCCTCCCTCCAGATATGGTGGCACGCTACCGTCTGGTCCATGGAGACCCAATACTTCTCTGTCATAGGACAATTCCACTCCATGAGGTACTGCACCAGTGAGGCCTGAAAATAGCGGGAGATGTTGGGCAGTGCTAGGCCGCCCTCCCTTTTAGGGCGCTGCAGTAGGGACTTCTGCAGGCGGGGAGAAATCTGAGTGTTCGATCTCAGCTTGTATGTGTTGGAGCGAATGCGACGGGGGCTGTTAGGGAAGCATTTGAAAGAGATATAAGGCCCGGAGAAGTACGTTAATTTTAACAGCAGCCAGCCTCCCAAACCACGTCAAAGGTAATCACCACTAGTGGGTCAACTCTTTGCGGATGTGAGAGAGGAGAGTCATATAGTTCACTTCTGCAGTTTTAGCCAGGCTTTTGTAAAGAACCAGCCAGAGATAAGTGATATCCTATGCCAGCCTGTCAAAAGCAAAGTGCGCCTGCAAGGTATCGACTGTCGCTTGTGCAGCGGTAAGACTGAGCATTTGGGACTTCTGCATATTTATTTTAAAGCCTGAGACCTGGCTAAAGGCCTGCAGGTCATCCACTATCGCCGGCAGCGAAGTAAGTGGGTAGGCCACTGTGAAAATGACCTCATTGGCGTAAAGGCGTTAAAATTCACTGAAAAAACATAAGTTTCAGGGACGTTATAATTAGTTGGAGATTTAACTAATAGAAAACCAGAGAAATTCAGCCCTTATAGTTAGTTAAGCTAACTATAACTCACGCCCCCGCAATGCACTGCTGATGACGTCACATATTTCATCACTCATTACATGGTCAGTGACATCACTGATGACATCCCTGAAAATATCTCAAATTGCATCACTGATGACATCATCCAATTAATATCTAATGCACCTCCTCGTATCCCAATATAACCTTTCATACACCCACTCTAAAATACAGATTACCATTCTTAGCTTAGTTAGCAGAGGCTTCTCACACAACATCATGGTGAAAGCGTTGATGAGCTATGAAGTGAGCAGATGATAGATAGTTGAATATGTCCCCATGCCTAACAGACAGTGGTTCTATTCTATTTTATTTCTAGAATTGGTATGATCCTCACTTATGTGGCATCCATGGCTTAGTCGTGAAGGTGAATCGTAATTTCTGCTTTTTAGTGGGCCCTTCATCAACTTTTGGGAAAACACCAATTCTTCATTGCCTCTCAGAACTCCAGGTGGTCATGGATGCATTTTGTCTTTGACAGGAGACTTTCATTGTTTTTATGCTTGAGTGGAGAAGCAGGTGCAACAGATCACTTCCTTCTTTTAGGAAGGGAATATAACTTAGTTTACCTTTCTAGGGAAGAGATTAGTTTCTGTTTCTTTATAAGTTAACTTCGATGTAGGAAAAACTCTTGCTAAAGATGACTCCAGTACAATGCAGAACGCCTTGAAGGTTGCACGCTTGGCTGTGGGTAGCCAGATAAGTGCTTTGAAAACGAATGAGACATAGTCCTAAATACAAAGATAAATGTGTTGTCCTGCAGTGATATTTTTCATACCCTGCGGTCTTCACAGTAAAAAAAACTGGGCATCAAGATGGAGTCCATTAACAAAATGTGGGTAAGGCATGTAATGTAATGTAATGGATGTGTTCTTGTAATGTGCACTGCTGCCCTGAGGCGTCGTGGCGCTGTAGACCGCTGGGGAACCCGTCCTGGCTATCCCTGTGAGATGGTCCCTACTGGGTATCTCCAAGGTGAAACCAGGCATCCCCGGCGAATGTGGGGGGCCGTTGTAGAGATGAGGCAAGCTAATGCCCAGAGTTGCCGAGTGTGATCCCTGGTTAGAGTAGGCACCGAGGCTACAATTATCGAGTCCACTAACCCTGGTCCACGACCCTGCCATGTCTGGAATTGAACCCTGGTCCCGGGCCGTTCTCTGCTTCCAGGTCTGCCACCTCTAACCAGTGAGCCACACCACTCCACTAATGGCATGACAATAGCCGGTACCTCTATGGAACACCTTGTAGAAGAAACATACATTGAAGAGTTTGCATGGTGTATAAAGCACTTCTTGTGATGTGCTATACTTAATGTGGGTAATGCAGAAATAACAATAAGCATCATGGATTTTACATTGTGTGGAAAGCATTTCCTGTGACTAGGACTCGCTGGTGCGCTGTTAAAGGCTGAAGTTCATGTTCACTTACAGGTTTCTTTTTTTCTTCAAACGGTATTTTATTGAAGTTTTAATGAGATGACAAGTTGCTGTACAAATAATAGTGTCCAAAAAGAGCCTGTACGTTGCTTCAAGAAAATCAGTTCAGCATTGCCCAGTTTAATCATTCCATCCCCTAACAAAACCATACCACTGCTCCTTCAGAATTTCAAGGTTAAGTGTTGCCGTATATACTATGTAAATATTATTATTTTCATACTAGAGGATTTGCTCCCTATGAAATCTGCAGAGATTTTCAAGAATCCACCTAATAAAAATATCTGGACCTTCAAATACTTCCCTCAAATAAAATAAAGAAAGGCAGAGCTCTCTACTTTATATGGAAATAGAGAAATGAAATATCCCTTGAATAAATAGTCAAGTACTTTTTTCCAGATGGTATCAAATCTGTATCTTTTCTTTTTTAAATTAAAGTGTGCTGTTTCATGTCCAAAATATTCCAGATGCATCCTTAACACTGAGTAGTTTTTAGGTCTCGCCTAGGCAGCGTGCATGTGCTACTCTAGGAGATGAGCTTTTGGAATCGGTCAGCTCTTTTAAAACACTCTTGCTTGTGGCGGCATCCGCCTTGTGGGAGCGAGCAGCGGCTCGCAGGGGCTATCTGTTTCCAATTAGCGTGGCCACACACGCGTATGCTCTCTCCCAGCAAGGTGGATGATTACGGCCACAAACACGAGTGCTTGAAAAGAGCTGACCAATTCCAAAAGGTCACTTGTGCTCCCTAATCCCTCATCATTACCATTGAGGAGGCGAGGCCTGGTTCTTTTTTCTTTAATTTTAATAACTATTTAATGTATGTAGCATGCAACTGTATTTACATTTATATAATCAATAGTATTCTTTGTTTTACAATTCAAATTTGATGGTCTCTTTCTGGAGCGTTTTCCAAAAATGTCTGATTTTCTCCTAATAGGTAACTGGTGGGTATGCTTTGTGTTTATTTACTGGATGCTGTTTCTGTTCTTTCTCTTTAGGTTAGAATACATATAGGTCACTTCATCGTAATTGAAAAAGGTAAGAATTATTCTTTCAGCATGCGGTACCAGGACCAGCCTGGTAGCTCATTTCACTGCGGCTGTACTAACCGGCTTTTTTATGTTGTTTATTTTTGTTAGTGTCAAGTCTTTTTTATGTATTTTTTTAACATCCTGCTCTTCCAAACATACACATCCCGATTAAGCACTCTGAAGCAAGTGTCTCTGGAAATTGCCTGGCACTGTATTGGCACTAACATCACACTGCTATAGTATTAGCATGCTCCTGCCCCTGCATGTCTTGGCTTCAAGGGAAAACACATGTTTTGTTTTGAATCTGACACCAACACCTGCCACACTGGAAAAGGTCATTGTTGCTTGCACTTTTGTTTGAATTGCTGCAGGGAAGCCAATGAGAGTTAAATCCATTTACTTTTTTTGTTGCCTAAGCACCATGGAATAGGCTCTAGAGATGGTGCAGATAGGAAGCGGCACATGCTGGTCTGTTTTCTAGCTCTTTCAGTTAGCCCAGTCCCTAATAAGTGGCTGCTTTCCTCGAAGGGCAGATTGCCTGGGCTTTCTGAAAGGAATAGCTGGGGGCGGAGTTTGGGAGTTTGGGGAGGCGGGGAGACAAAGGAGACTAAAACAGTGAGAGCCGACAAACCTAGATTGGCCGAGCGCAGTTTAGGGACCTGGCAGCAGGCTGCCCCACACTCCAGGTGTGGCCTGGCAGGCCTGCAGCTTTGGCTCGTTTGTGCATCCGATTTACATGACAGGGCGGGAAAAGCAGAACTATGTAATAGGACGGGGGTTGGGGAATGCAGAGTTCTTTGTTTCCTCCTGTAAGTCTTTGTCATGATTTGGTCCGGTCTCCTCATTAAACAAGCATTTGCAATGCAATAGGTCTCGAATTTAAAAGAGTGTAAGCTATTGGCATTGTAAATAACAATGCCTTTATTTAGGTTTTAAAACCCAAAACATAAATAAAATGCATTGCAAATGCGTGTTTGAGTTGGAGGCTATTTACTTTTTTGGGATGGATGGGAATGTGACTGTTCCCTGAGTGTCAATAACTGTTTAAAGACCATATTTTGTGGTCCTTGCATCATACTAATCCAGCAAACACAAAGAGGCCTAGGCCCATCCCTGAAACAGTTTTGTAATGTGCAGGTAAACACAAAGCTTTCCTTCATAAAGGGTGTTGGACTATCAGCCATACCCTATTATATTCGCCTAAAATGCTGTTGGCACTGTATGAAGGTTTGTGAATCAATAGTTTGACCAGATGTTTTTCTCTATGTCATGGAGAGGAAACTCTACAGATGCCACTCTTGTTAAGTTCCACTGTTATGTGGCCCTTCAGAACTGTTTAGCACAAGTCAAGTATGATTCTCTATGTGGTACGAGTCTGGGTATATGAAGAAAATAGATACATTTTGGATGGCCCTGGTTTATCATGGCATACGATGGGTGATGATAAATTTTCCCAAGACTGTCGAAGTCTATTGACTGCAATCATGAGGCTGAAAGGTGGAGATAAACACTAAAGTGAGGGAGGATGAAGGCAGGCCTCACTTTAAGAATTGAGCAAGGACTCTACTAGCACATAAGCTTCTGTTTAGTTCTTCCTGTACACTGCTATTTAGTATATCGTTGTGGTGAGGGAAGGATCTGTAGATTTTGATGTTCAAGGTGAGGAAGTCTCCCTGCTGTCTGTTTTTGATTACTGCTTCACGAAAGCTGTTGATAGCCAAGTGCTGAGATCTCATACTTGGTTTACCCTGATTTTTGATTCTCCTGTTAGGAACTAGCACCAAAGCTACCTATTGTCTGCGAAATCTCTTTGCTGAAAGGGGCAGTGTCTGAGGAAGAGCCAAAACATTTCCAGATAAGATGTTTTTGTTAGTTTAGCTTTTGCGGGTTTGTCATCTTATAACGCTGGGGAAATTAGAAATATTATATAGTTTATTAAGGTGGCCAGAGACTTTTCTAGTCTACTTGTAGTAAAGTGAGAAAGGCACACTGGGGCTGTGGCTTGACACTGTAAAAAATTAACATTTTGTCAACATGTCTCCTCCATCGGTTGATTTGTTTATCTGCCCTTTGGACTTCTTATGTAAATGATGTGGTTTTTGTGTATGCTTAACTGCTTCCGTGCGTCGGACGGCCCCCGGCCGTTTGACGCCACAGTGGGCATGTTCGGAGGAGGGCCGGGGGCTGCCTGAACTGCGCACACATCAATTTTTTCAGCACCGCAGGGGAATTCCAACCACAGCGAAGCGATTAACCTGGGGTTACCAGTTATGATGGGGCGGGTACCATTTAGCTTACACTTTGCTTTTGATACATTCAGTTAATTAGTCTTATTTTATCTAATTTCTACAGATGTTGTTAGCAGCATGAATGATATGGAACTTGTTTGTTTCTACAGACATTAGTTGTTTGTATCTGCAAGCATTAGTGCCCTTGGTCAATAATGTTTAATGCATATTTTTTGTTCTGCTTTTATTGAATTTCACATTATTTGTGTTTATGTGCGATGCAGTATGCACTTCATTACAGCAGGATAGTTAGTCCTTTCTTAATGTTCACATTTTTATGATTATTACACCTGAGTATATGGGTGAGACTTGAACATTTTTTTTGGCATGTTGCACCACTTTTGCGGCACATCCATGGCCATCCAAAATTCCAGTCGATGTTTACAAAGTCACTCAAGAGGCTATATGCACCGCCTCGAGAGACTTGCACTGCATAGAGTTACATTCCTTTTTGAGAGGCATTCCCTGGGTGGAATATGGGCGTTCCCATGCATCCACCCATTGATTTCATGCAATCCCAGATTTACAAAGGTTTTTAAACTTGAAACTGCATGAAATTGCTATGCCTCCCAGAGGATGGCGTAAGAAGGAGAAACACCTTTTTGCCTCCAAGTTATTTTTTAAGAGATTGTATCCATTCCTGTGCCAAAATGTTGATATATATACATACAGAAACGAAACAGTATACTCATGTGTTGCCTATTATTTTGGCACCATTTGATGAATCTGCCTGAAACTTTAATAAAACTACTACTTTTAGACTTTTTGCGCATGAAAAGTTTTGGGTTAATCCATCAAGCGGGGACGGAGTAAAAAAAAGGGGTCCCACAAACCATTTTCCCCATTACATTTCCCATAACAGTGTTAGACAGCTTAAGCGCAAATCGCTGAAGGGATTTCCACCATATTTGGAAGGAAGTTAGATCTTGATCAAGAAAAAGTGCTTTTTGTAATTCACCTTAAAACCATTCAGTAATTTTTGAGCAATTAATGCTCAAAAACATTATATAGCACGGGACTGAGTCTCCGCAAATCCCAACAGATCTCAAAATGAGATCTTATTAGCTACCACCATCTGAACCAGGAAGTGGTGGCAGCCATTTTAGGAATAAAAAAAAAAATAAGACCCTAGGGGCCAAAAGGTTGTTTTAAATTTTGCTGCAAATTCGCTGGTGACCTGGAAATCTGCTGAAAAATAAAAAATAAAAAAGTGCTTGTTTTTCACACCCCTCTACTGGGTGGGACAGTGCCTGAGGGAGGAAACATTTATTTTTATGGATGGGAGGACATGCAAGCCCTCCCCCTTTGGCTGATTTCTTCCCGAGGACCCAATTTCGGGACCCTGATGCATTTTTAAAGGGGAAGGGGCATGCGGCCCACCTCCATGGGCCAATTGCTGTCCAGGTCACCCCATCCCCTGAGGCTCGGCTCATTGTTGAAGGGGAGGAAAGCACATAACACCCTTCCCTGGGCCCTTTAGGCCATGGGACCCAATTAATTATGGGTGAAATTAGCGAATTTGCGGTACGCAAATTCGTGCGAAATGGCAAAAAAAATCTGCAAGTTTGCGAATTTTCCCGCGAACTCGCCGATTTTTGTGACCACGTGTGCCTGTAACTTTGCCGGTGCGCCAAAAGGCGCCGAGGTCCCTTGAGTGAGATGGCCATAATAGTTTGGACGGGCGGGAAGATGTTTCATACCGCTAGTGTGTGGTGGACGGGGCCAAACGGGCGGGACTTCTATGCGAGTTCACATGCATCTTGTTAATAAAGGGTCAGAGACCAAGCAGAGCAGCAGATGAGGAGAAAGCAGCCTCCTAGTTACAGGAGCTTCACGGGGTTGGCGCTCGGGAAACTCATGGATGCAAAAATACATTTGGCACAGGACCCCAGAATACTTCAGATGTCCAAGATAACTCTGCTGCGCGTGTTGGTCCAAAGCCATTCTGATCCTGCTCAGTGGGATCAGGCGCATGCAGCTGCTACTGCTGGACAATGTCCCATCTCATACTAAACTGCCTTGTGCAGGCATATGCTGGCACTGGGCAGTAGGGTGCAGTGGCATGCGGGTGCTCCACGCCTGGTACATGCACATACCGGTGCCAGGGGGGACACGTGTTTATTGGTGCTGTGTAGCAAGTTATGACTTTACATTTTGACTGCACCAGACGGTGATACCACCTACACGGATCAGGAGCATCCAGGCACCAGACTTCATGGTGCAAGAGCATAATGGTGCTGTGCGGTATGGGTATATATGTACTGAGGGCAGGGGGGCACTTAGCACAATGTGTGCTCACACCCAGAGGGCTCCCAGGCAATTGAGCACAAATAATTTTCACACTGAGAGGGCCCCGGGGCAGTTCAGCGACACGGGGGCTCACACCCACTGGGCCCGGGGCAGTTCAGTAGCGCGTTGACTCACAACCACTGGGTAGCTCAGCAGCGCGGGGGCTCACACCCACAGGGCTCCCGGCTGTTTAGCAGCGCTACCCTCTGGTTCATCACTGCCACCCTCTGGTTCATCAATGCCACCCTCTGGTTCACCACTGCCACCCTCTGGTTCATAACTACCACCCTCTGGTTCACCACTGCCACCTCTGGTTCATCACTGCCACCATCTGATTCACCACTGCCACCCTCTGGTTCATCACTGTCACCCTCTGGTTCATCACGGCCACCCTCTGGTTCACCACTGCCACCCTCTGGTTCACCACTGCCACCCTCTGGTTCACCACTCCCACCCTCTGGTTCATCACTTCCACCCTCTGGTTCATCACAGCACCCTCTGGTTCCCCACTGCCACCCTCTTGTTTAACACAGCCACCCTCTGGTTCACCACTGCCACCCTCTGGTTCATCACTGCCACCCTCTGGTTCACCACTTCCACCCTCTGGTTCATCACTGCCACCCTCTGGTTCATCACTGTCACCCCCTGGTTCATCGATGCCACCCTGTGGTTCATCACAGCACCCTCTGGTTCACCACTGCCACCCTCTGGTTCACCACTGCCACCCTCTTTTTCATCACTGCCACCCTCTAGTTCACCATTGCCACCCTCTGGTTCATCACTGTTACCCTCTGGTTGTTCACTGTCACCCTCTGGTTCACCACTGCCACCCTCTGGTTCACCACTGCCATCCTCTGGTTAATCACTGCCACCCTCTGGTTCACCACTTCCACCCTCTGGTTCATCACTGCCACTCTCTGGTTCATCACTGTCACCTTCCGGTTTATCACTGCCACCCTGTGGTTCATCACAGCACCCTCTGGTTCACCACTGCCACCCTCTAGTTCACCACTGCCACCCTCTGTTTCATCACTGCCACCCTCTGGTTCACCATTGCCACCCTCTGGTTCATCACTGTCACCCTCTGGTTGATCAGTGCCAGCCTCTGGTTCATCACAGCACCCTCTGGTTCACCACTGACACCCTCTGGTTCATCACAGCACCCTCTGGTTCACAACTGCACCTTCTGGTTCATCACAGCACCCTCTGGTTCACCACTGTAGATTATGGGGAGAAAGCACACCTGCCCAGCCTCAACCGGGGGCTGGTTAATATGTTACTGAATTTGAGCTTCAAGTCCGGCACCTGCTTCCTTATCTGTAAGTGCTTCCTGTTGTGGTTTAATTTTTGTGACAGCCTGGAGCATTTTGCCATACTTGTAACTATTCTCTGACCCTGCTTCGAGGGTCAGAGCAGGGTCAGAGAATAGTTGCAAGTAGGCAACAACTCTGGAGGTGCCGCTCAGGAAGGACTTACAGGGTTACAGCAGGTGCCCAAGTTGAAGTTATTTTCTTTGTAACCATTTTGTAAATGGTTACTGTTAGACGGGAACCCGGAGGGTCGGCCGAGCAAGGGGGAGAGGCCTCCTGGCGAGGCCCTCTCCTTCAATCGTACGGACGAGCAACTACTCCCCCCCACAGAAGAACGCCACACAAAGATAGGTTCTGTACACTTTTATCGGTATTCTTAAGCAGGTTAAACTGGACGATACAGCAGGCCCAGGATACGATGATCCCTTCAATTCTAGTCTCTTGGGAAAGGGGGTAGCGGGACAGTCTCAGTACCGGTCCGGTACAGGGGGTAGCTGGTCTATAGCTCTCAATCCTCGAGCTGGAGGGTTCGCAAGTAGGGGCAGCGGCAGCGCCAGCAGGCCTATGAAGATGGTTTACGAGGATGAGCCGCGGCAGCGCCAGCAGGCTTTCGAAGGTGGTTCACGAAGATGTGCCGCGGCAGCGCAAGCAGGCCTACGAAGATGGTTCACGAGGATGAGCCGCGGCAGCGCCAGCAGGCTTTCGAAGATGGTTTACGAAGATGGGCCGCGGCAGCGCCAGCAGGCATACGAAGATGGTTCACGAGGATGAGCCGCGGCAGCACCAGCAGGCTTTCGAAGATGGTTCACGAAGATGAGCCGCGGCAGCGCCAGCAGGCCTTCCAGGATAGTTCACAAAGAGGGGCCGCGGCAGCACCAGCAGGCCTCCAAGGATGAGTTCATCTCGGTGTCTCTCGACTCCAGGATACAACTGCCTTCCTGCTCTGGAGCTACCCCAGTTATAGGTCTGGCGCCCTTTGATGTCCGGATCCTCGCACTTGGAGGTCGGGGGGTCAGGGATGAGGGAGTCCAGACACCCAGCAGGGGGGTGGAGCCAGCGCCCAGGGAGGCTGGGGGTGATCGAAACCTGGCGGAGTGGAGCCATCGACACTCCTTCTTCGATTGACTCGCCAAGTGGTCTCTTTACCCCCCGGGTGGACGGTGGTGCCTCGATTTCGGGGCTTGGTTGGGCCTGAGGTTGAGGTCGACCCGTAGACACGAGGCCTGGTCGTGGCGGGTCCAAGATGGCGGCTGGGCCGGGGACGGTGGTTCAGGAAGGAACCCGGGCCAGCCGAGAATGTGGTGGTCATGAGCCGGGGCCCCGTCGGGGAAGAGCTGGGGGTTGACCCGGCGGCTGCAGGGGTGGTTCTTGTCCGGGGAACAGGGGTAGCAGTGATCCGAGACCCACCATGCGGGGGGGTCGGGCCTACCACGAGGCCTGTCCAACATGCGTCCCCCCCAGCTGAAGGCAGGGAGAGTCACCCATCCTCTTGGGTAATCTCCTCGTCAAGGCGGGAGAAGCGGGACAGGCCGTCTGCGTTGGCGTGGTCGTTGCCGGGGCGATGCTCCACAGTGAAGTCCATCCCTTGCAGGGAGATGTACCAACGCAACAGCTTTGGGTTCTCTCCCCGCATCTGCATCAGCCATTGCAGAGGACGGTGGTCTGTTTGCACCCGGAAGTGGGTTCCGAAGAGATAGGGCCGGAGCTTCTTGAGGGCCCACACCACTGCGAAGGCCTCTCGCTCTATGGTGCTCCAGCGTTGTTCTCGGGCCAGCAGTCGTCGGCTGATGAAGGCCACTGGCTGGTCAACTCCCTCGGTGTTGATTTGGGAGAGGACGGCCCCCACGCCGTGATCGGAGGCATCTGTTTGTACTATAAATTCCCGGCTGTAATCGGGGGCTTGGAGCACGGGGGCGGTGCACATGGCGGATTTGAGGTTCTCAAAGGCGGCCTGACACTCAGGATTCCAGTGTACTTTCGGGGGGTTCTTCTTGGACGTGAGTTCTGTGAGGGGCCCCACCATGCTGCCATAGTCTTTATGAAGCGCCGGTAGTATCCGGTGAGCCCCAGGAAGGCTCGGACCTCTGTTTGGGTGACCGGGGGCTCCCAAGCCTGAATGGCAGCGATCTTGAGTTGGAGAGGGGCCACCTGGCCATTTCCCACCTGGTGCCCCAGGTAGGTCACGGACCCTTGGCAGATTTGGCACTTGCTGGCCTTGATTGTTAGTCCTGCTTGCCGGAGGGCGGTCAGGACCTCCCGGAGGTGTTGGAGGTGTTCTGCCCAGTGGCGACTGTACACGGCAATATCGTCCAGATAGGCAGCGCTGAACTCCTCCAGCCCCGCCAATACTTTGTTTACGAGCCTCTGGAAGGTGGCGGGGGCGTTTTTCTATCCGAAGGGCATCACTTTGAAGTGGTAGTGGCCATCCGGGGTGGAGAAGGTGGATCGCTCCTGGGCACCTGGGGTGAGGCTGATCTGCCAATAGCCCGCGGTCAAGTCAAAGATGCTCAGGTAGCGGGCGGCCCCCATGCGGTCGATCAGTTCATCCGCTCGGGGGATGGGGTGAGCGTCTGTTCGGGTGACGGCGTTCAAGCCCCGGTAGTCTACACAAAATCTGAGTTCTGGGGCGACGCCAGGGGCGGCAGCCTTGGGGACCAGCACGACTGGGCTGGCCAAGGGACTGTCGGAGGGCTCGATTACTCCTAGGGCCAACATCTTGGATACTTCTGACTGGATGCAGGCGCGTACCCGATCAGGTACTCTGTAGGCCCTGTGCCGGATAGGGGGGCTATCCCCGGTGTCGACATCGTGGAGGCACCAGGGGGTGACCCCAGGGATGAGGGAGAACAGGTCGGCAAATTGCTGTAGCAAGTCTTGGCAGTCTTGGCTTTGTGCTGGGGACAGGGTAGCGGAGAGGTGGACTCCTTCCACGGAGCCGTCTTTTTCGAGGGTCCTCAGGAGGTCGGGAAGGGGCTCGGAGTCCTCTTAAGCCTTACTGTCGGTAGCCATCAAGAGGCTAAGTTCGGAGCGCACAAAGTGAGGCTTAAGTCTGTTGGCATGGAGGACCCGGAGAGGATTCCGGGGGGACTCCAGGTCTACCAGGTAGGTGACAGGGCCCTTTCGCTCCACCACCTTGAAGGGTCCTGTCCATTTGTCCTGGAGGGCGCAAGGTTCGACCGGAGACATGACCCAGACCTGTTGTCCCGGCTCGAACTCGATGGATGAGTCATTTTGATCGTACCATCGTTTCATGTCTTCTTTGCTGGCTTCGAGGTTGGCCTTGGCGAGTTCCCTGAACCGCCGAGTCTGGTTCCGGAGGGTCAGGAGGTACTTGTACACATCAGGAGGAGTCTTCTGGGAGGTGACCTCCCACCCTTCCTTGACCAGGCTGAGGGGACCCCGGACGGGGTGCCCATACAGGAGCTCGAAGGGGCTGAATCCCAGGGACTTCTGTGGGACCTCCCGGTAGGCAAACAGGAGGCATGGGAGCAGCACGTCCCATTGGCGGCGTAGGGGCTCTTCCAGGCCCATGATCATACCCTTGAGGGTGCGATTGAATCGTTCCACTAGTCCGTTTCCTTGCGGGTGGTAAGGGGTCGTAAATTTGTAGGTGACCCCACACTGTTGCCATAGGGACTTCATGTATCTGGAGATAAAGTTTGTGCCCCGATCACTGACGACCTCTCGGGGGAAGCCCACCCGCGAGAAGATCCCCATCAGGGCTCGGCACACCACGGGTGCTGTCACGGTTCGGAGAGGGATGGCCTCGGGATAGCGGGTGGCATGGTCCACCAGGACGAGTATGAACCGGTGAACTTGCGCTGTCCGGGGCTCCAGGGGCCCCACAATGTCGATCCCCTCCCTCTCAAAGCTGGCAGGTGGGGCAGGCCCGGCAGTGGTTTATTACATCGTTCCGCATTTTAGGCCAGTAGAAATGGGTCACCAGGCGGCTGTAAGTCTTGTCCTGCCCCAGGTGCCCGGCAAGCGGCACATCGTGTGCCAGGTTCAAGAGAAGGTCTCTGAATTGGAGGGGGACCACCAGCACCCGGCTGGCCCCCAGTTCGGCAATCTTTTGCTCACTGTAGAGGAGCCCGTTGTCCCAATAGATCCAGTGGGCCCCCGAGGCATCCCCTGCACTCTGGGCTATGGCTTGCTGTCGGAGCCCCGCGAGGGAGGGACACGCTCTTTGTTCCTGGCGGAACTGTTCCTGAGTGGGGCCACCTTCTTGGCGCCACTGGGCCTGCTCCGGGAGGTCTTGGAGTGGGTCCGGGTCTTCGTTGTTGGGCCCCAGTGGACCAGGTTCAGGGGTGGTCTCTTCTGTGACGACCGGCGGTGGAGGTTCGGGCCACTCAGGTTCTTCCGTGGTGGGGATGGCGCGGGCGGCCATGGATCGGGTCGTGTCGCAGACCCATTCAGGGAGACCAAGCATCCCCAGGTGCTCTCTTCGCTCCACGGCTGCCCAGGGGGAGCTCTCGAGATTGTTCCCCAGGAGGCAGTCCATGGGGGCATCGTCTCGGACGGTCACCTTCAGCATGCCCGATATTCCCCCCCACTCGAAGGGGACGCGGGCCATCTGGCACAGGCTCACGGAATTGTCCGCAGACCGTACTGGACAAAGTACGTTGGGCAGGATTTGATCGGGGGTCACCAGATGGCACCAGACTGCGGTCACACTGGCCCCTGTGTCGCGGAGGGCTTCAGCCCGGTGTCCATTAATGGTGACCCACTGGCGGTACTTCTGCGTGTTGGCTGGGATGGGGGCCCGCGGGACCATGTCCCTTTCTCCTAGACATACCAGGGACATGGCTGCGGGTTCCCACTCGGTCTGGTAGTGTTCGCACTCTTCGGCTTCTTCTTCGCCTTGCTCCTCTCCGAGGGCGACGGCGGTGATCTGGTGGTTCACTAGACCCGGGGCCTGGACTGACTGGTTTCTCGGACAGTTTGGTTCATTGGCGTAATGGCCGGGCCTCTGGCATTTGTGGCTGACCAGGTTGGAGCGGAATCCCGGTCGCGTCGGGGGTTTCCTCTTCCGGCCGGAGACGGAGGGTTGCTAGTGGGGGGCACCGTTATGGTGTTTCTGCCCGACCCTGGCCTCCTCCTCCCCCTCGTGGACGGTGGGACCCCTGGGAGGCTCTGTTTTGTTCGCCCGGCCAACTCCGTGGGACCCGGGTGCTCTCCCATCGATCCGCTTTGATGGCGAGTTTCCGGGGTTCGGTCAGCTTGCTATCGAGAAGATGCTTCCTTAGTTCCACGAAACAATTATTGGAGAGGTGCTCCTACACAATGAGATCGAATAATTGTTCGTAGGTGGTGACCTGGCTGCCTTTGATCCATCCTTCTTAGGCTCGGCTAAAAAAGTTCACGTATTCCACCCAGGTGGTACCGGGGATTCTTTTACAGTCTCGAAATCGCTGCCGGTACATCTCGGGGGTGAGCCCATAGCGAGTGAGCAGGGCGGCTTTCATGTGGTCGTAGGAGGTCATCTCTGCGTTGGGGAGTTGTAGCAGGGCATCTCTTCCTTCGTTGACGAATCTCCCCCACAACCCGGCTCCCCAGTCTTTTCGCGGAATTCGGTGGGAGATCATGGCTACCTCGTAGGCCTTGAACCATTGCTGGATATCGTCGTTCCAATAGTACTCTCGGACGACATCTTTGGGAATGTGTACCTTGGTGTCTGTAGGGGGAACGGAGTGTCAGGTCTTTCGTTGTTGATCCTCAGGATTGGATTGATGCTATAAAGGGGGCCCTCCTCTAGATCATCCCAAGTCTGGCTATCAGTTTCGCAGACTATTAAGGAGATCAAGCGGGGGAAAATAGATAGGTCCGGAGGGGAACAGCTGGGCGGCTGGAACTGGAAACCTGTAAATATATAAAGCATGGGATAAGTGGAATAGTAACCCTAGGTCTATAACCTCTCTACACAGTATGCTATACTTTTCCTCACCTGAAATATCTTACAGGTATGCTGAAGCAAAGAGTAATAGAATGGGCGTCTTCTCAATCCCCAGGTTTTCCCACTTGGGAATGAAGAAGACCTGAAAGCCCCAGGAGAAATAATGATCACCTATCACTCTTTTCCAGGTAGAACTAAAGTCCCCTCCGAGGTGGATTCATGAACAGCACAGTCAGGGGGTCAGAACCATAGGCTCATAAGTGTCTGACACCCTTGATGTTTCACACACCACCGAAAATGGGAGTCAGTAATGTACTTTTCTGAAAACAACTAACAAAAGAAAACTGCCCAGCACAAATCAAATGGAGAAGAACTCGACTTCAATGCAGATACTTCTCTGCAAGAGAAAGCAGGGACAATACTTCCTCACAAATTCAAGGGCACCTAACCTAGGTGTCCGGCAGGGATAGAACCCAACCACGAGTCGGATTACAGTACAGAGAAAAAGTAGTTTTGCAAGTAAGTACAACACAAGCACCCCCTGAATCGGAGGAAACCTGATACGAAGCTCTCAACACGCGATGTGGGCGCTTCCTAAGCCCCTCCCAAGTAATCCAAGGTACGGTGTCACACCGGTAGAGGCGACACGAATTTCCAAGAAGCGGGATCACAGATACCAATAACACGGGCGCTTCCTAAGCCCCACCAAAGTAATCCACCAGGTCCTAAGAACAAACGGCGTGAGCTTACCTCAGCCCACAGCAACAAGTACCGATAAGAACTGGTCACTCGAGCAATCACTCTTGCTCGCCGGGAGGAATAATCGGCAGTGCGTCTCTCCGCAAGTGCCGTGATATCCCATTTCCGGTCGCATAGCGTCATTCCTACGCGCAGCGCTAGGAATCATGGGTATTGAAGTTTTCATGCCCATCACAGACTCAAACTGCAGGCAGTGATCTACCAGCGGCCGGGGAATCCTGACACGGAGTTCTGACTCTCGGGGACGCCGAGGTCCTTGTTTTGTCGTCGAATTTCTAGCTCTTTTAAATTGCGCTTGTGTTCGTACGCTAGTTTCTTCTCTTTCAGCTCCCTCTGGCTTTTTTTCTCTTCCCGTTCTTCCCGTAGCCGTAAGAGTTCGAGGGCTATCTTTTTCTCTGCTAGTTTTAGTTCTCCATCTAAGCGGAGTCGAGCCAGTTCCAACTCGTTGAGCCGGCTCCTCTCCCGTTCTCGGGCCTCCTCGGAAGAGAGGCCCGTTCTTCTTTCTTCTTTGGGGGTTGCAATTGTTTCTGTGGTCTCAATGCTTTCGTTTTGGGGTGGGGCCGCTCCCGTCTCCACCCAAGACTCCAAGGCATGCTTGAGGTCATCTTTGGTGCTCAGTCCCGTGGTAGCGATGCCCAAGTCTATGCAGAATCTTTTTTAATTCCTTGTGGCTGTATTCTTCCAGCCGTTCCATCTGGAATTTTGCGGTTGTTCCAATCTCTTTAGTCGACATTGTTGCTGTGCGTCGTGGGGCGAGTTACTCTCCGTACGATTATGCGTCAGCTCGGATCGCGCCGCTGGCCACCAATGTTAGACGGGAACCCGGAGGTTCGGCTGAGCAAGGGGGAGAGGCCTCCTGGCGAGGCCCTCTCCTTCAGTCGTACGGACGAGCAACTACTCCCCCCCACAGAAGGACGCCACACAAAGATAGGTTCTGTACACTTTTATCGGTATTCTTAAGCAGGTTAAACTGGACGATACAGCAGGCCCAGGATACGATGATCCCTTCAATTCTAGTCTCTTGGGAAAGGGAGTAGCGGGACAGTCTCAGTACCGGTCCGGTACAGGGAGTAGCTGGTGTATAGCTCTCAATCCTCGAGCTGGAGGGTTCGCAAGTAGGGGCCGCGGCAGCGCCAGCAGGCCTATGAAGATGGTTTACGAGGATGAGCCGCGGCGGCGCCAGCAAGCTTCCGAAGATGGTTCACAAAGATGGGCTGCGGCAGCGCCAGCAGGCCTACGAAGATGGTTCACGAGGATGAGCCGCGGCAGCGCCAGCAGGCTTTCGAAGATGGTTCACGAAGATGGGCCGCGGCAGCGCCAGCAGGCCTATGAAGATGGATCACGAGGATGAGCCGCGGCAGCGCCAGCAGGCTTTCGAAGATGGTTCACGAAGATGAGCCGCGGCAGCGCCAGCAGGCCTTCCAGGATAGTTCACAAAGAGGGGCCGCGGCAGCGCCAGCAGACTTCCAAGGATGAGTTCATCTTGGTGTCTCTCGACTCCAGGATACAACTGCCTTCCTGCTCTGGAGCTACCCCAGTTATAGGTCTGGCGCCCTTTGATGTCCAGACCCTCCCACTTGGAGGTCAGGGGTCCGGGATGAGGGAGTCCAGACACCCAGCAGGGGGGTGGAGCCAGCGCCCAGGGAGGCTGGGGGTGATAGAAACCTGGCGGAGGGGAGCCATCGACACTCCTTCTTCCATTGACTCACCAAGTGGTCTCTTTACCCCCGGGTGGACGGTGGTGCCTCGATGTCGGGGCTTGGTTGGGCCTGAGGTTGAGGTCGACCCGTGGCCACGAGGCCTGGTTGTGGTGGGTCCAAGATGGCGGCTGGGCTGGGGACGGTGGTTGGGGAAGGAACCCGGGCCAGCCGAGAATGTGGTGGTTATGAGCCGGGGCCCCATCGGGGAAGAGCTGGGGGTTGACCCGGCAGCTGCAGGGGTGGTTCTTGTCCGGGGAACAGGGGTAGCAGTGATCCGAGACCCGCCATGCGGGGAGGGGTCGGGCCTACCACGAGGCCTGTCCAATAGTTACAAAGAAATTAGCTTCAACTTGGGCACCTGCTGTAACCCTGTAAGTGCTTCATGTACTTCAGTTTTTGAAAATCCATCCCGCACGCGATTTGGCGGATTTTTCTGCAATTTCATGAGATTTGCGGACCGCGAAATTGCAGAAAATCTGCAAATTCCGCGAACGGAACGGATTTTACGCCCATGCTTAGACCCAATCCCCCAGATCTGGTGGGTTTTTAGAGGGAGAGGGAGTCACATGATCCACTCCTCAGGTCTCTAAGTACCCCAGGGAGATCAGTCCTGGTAGTGTAGCAAAGAGTAGTCAGACTTTGCTAGACGAACGTGTGTTAAGCAATTCAGGTTGCAAACATGGACAATAAGTAATTAAGATGATTTGAAAGAAATCTACCATTAATTTATACAAATAAAGTAGTCTTTTATAGAAATGTAGACACTAAATCACTACAATTGAATGCTTTTAATCATGAGTTATGGATTTTAGAAGAAACAATAAATGAGAGCAATTCACTACTGTAAACCTTTACCATTGTGGTCAATTGGAAAAAGCACTTTTGACAATTGTTCATTTACAGGTTTAATTACTTGGAACCCACGGAAGGTTAAGGTTATGCGGATCCCAGGGACAAGCCACAACAGTTAGTTTTACCTAGCCCGAGAGGCTCGGTGCATAGTTATCCTGACTGTACTTGGTGTTGAAGCAGGAACAGCGGGATAGCTTGGTTTACCACTTAGACGGTGCTGGAGAGGAAAGGGATGCAAAAGGTCAGCAACAGGGCCATTGCTGTGGTCGGTTGAAGGTGCTCTGTGGTTACCTCTTGTTGATACGTCGAGTAAGCATGGGCGAATTTTGCGAATCTCGCGTTCGCGAATTTTGCGGATTTGCGAACTCGCAGTTCGCAAAATCCGCGAATTCTCGCGAATTTGCAGATTTTTTTTTTGTGTTCACGCGTGTTTCTGCCAGTTCGCGAGGGTTTTGTACAATTTCGCAAAACGCGAACTTACCTGTCGGGTCGCAAGTTTTGCGAACTTGTTGTTTCTACGTGTCCAGCCTGTTTGGGACACTCTTCTTCATCACTGCCACTCTCTGTCACCACTGCCACTCTCTGACTACTCATGCCACCCTCTGGCCCACCCATGCCACCCTCTGTTTCATCACAGCACCCTCTGGTTGTCCAGTCAGTGTACATTATTGTGGCAAAGCAAAGCACACCTTCCCTGCCTCAAGTGACCTGAATTAATTTGGGGCTGATTAATGTGTCACAGGATATTTTTTTAGCTGGCACCTGCTTCCTTAGTGCTTCCTGATTAGTGATCTTTTGCACTTGCTAAGTGCTTTCATTGTTGCAAAATTAGTTACAACACCTGCCCTGCCCCAACTGACAATAATGAATTAGGGGCTGATTAATGGATTTGAACTTCTAGCCTGGCTCCTGCTTGTCTCCCTTAGCTGTAATTCAGGACCTTTGTGGCATATGTGTAACTATTCTGAGGTTCAGAGCTGGGTCACATAATAGTTGCAAGTAGGCAAATGAACTCTGGAGGGGCCCCTCAGGAAGCACTACAGGAAATGGCTACTAATGATGAGCCTGAACTTTTGAACCTGGTAAGTAGTTTCAGTTTTGCTAAGATCGTATTTCTGCAATTTAGTGCTTATTCGCGGGGCGCGAAGTTGTACTGGGAAGCCGCGAACTCATGCGAACAGTGCAAGCAAGCCATAAAATCAGCTGCTCGCGGATTTTCGGATTTTGCGGGAGATTCGCGAATCTCGCGGATTGCGAATTTACCGAAAATCCGCAAAATCCGCGAGCGAAACGGATTTTCCGCCCATGCTTAACGTCGAGTAAAGATGGTGATAACTGAACTGGCCACCAACAAGCCTGGGTGGTGGTAAGGTAATCAAAATGATACTTTGATGTCCGGAGGTCTGGGGGAAACCGGTAGTCTGCTGGAGTTCAGAACTACATTTCCCACAATGCACTGGACCATCTACTTTTGGACAATCCTTCAAGAGGCATGATGGCCAGTGATTCTTTGGTTCCTGGACATTGGTTTTATCTGGGGTTGCAGGGGACATGTGCTACTAATCCAAGGGAGTCTGGAGGTAGTTTTTGCTCTCAAAGGGGTCCCTCTGTCTGGGGGAGTCTCTGGTCTTTGGTCCAGGATAAGTTACACTCAATCAGTTCCAGGAGAGTTGTCACTGGTGCATAGTATCCTGCCTTTGGATTGTGTAGCTCCTCTTGTCACAGATGCTGGTCTTATCTGTATCCCTCTTTGCAGTCTTCATAGATTTGGGGTTGTGGTGTCATTGGTGTCCCATAAATCGAAGATTTAGGGGGTTAGGGGTGTAGGTGTGGGTGCAAGTGGCCAGTTGGCTACTTGCTCCTGTACCTAATCCACCCCTTGAGGTGACCACCTAGGTATGTGTCACCCTTTCTACCCAGAACCCTCTATTCTGACACTTCTAAAAATGCCAGAAACCTTCCTTGGCTGTACAGACCAGGTAGCTCACCCTAGAGGTGTAGCTAGCTTTCTGGGGGTGTACATCTCCTGACTAATTTTCCCATGTGCCTTGGTGCAAATATGCCTGGGGCAGATGGAGGGCAGTTTCCTCCTTTGGGGGTCACCCTGCATGCATATCAGCGGCGGTACATGCTTTGAAGCTCACTGCCTTCATATGCCACTTCACTAGCCATCCTTTCAGGGAGGGAGATTCTCCTTACCAGCCATGCCTTTGTTGGCGACTCCTGAGAGAGTTCAGAGAATGTAGCACACATAGGAAGAGGAAATAAGAAAGAGAAATAAAGATACTTTGCCTCTTCGTGCCTCAACTGGGGAGGAGTAGCATTATGATGCATTCCGAGGTCTACCAGTAATGCTAAATCAGGGAATGCACCAATATCCATGGGTGGGTATGTGGGAACACCCACACTCAACCTATGGCAATGCCTCCCAGGGGCAGAGTAACAAAATGCAGTGATTTGCGATGCGTTGCATTATTCTAGATTTATCAAGCCATGCAGGGCCACAGAAAGTGTCCTCATGTGGCTTGATAAATCTGATTTAGTAGTTGTATCACCCTTGCATCCCCTTGCAAGGTGCAAGTGCAACACAACTCTTTGATAAATGTCCCCTTAAATCGCTCCCAGCGAGCGGGAGTTTCCAAAACTGAAAATGGGCTTTAGATGTGTTTCCATACTCACAGTGATGCAAGTGGGGAAACAACCTAAACATCGCTATTGCCCGGTGGGAGCAACATTATTAGCTGGCTCGCACTGCATGATGGGAACCCTTCGCAGCCCCCAATGAGCTTATTGTGGGTGCCATTGGGTGGAACAAGGGCACTCACCTTTTAAAGCACTGTGCCCTGAGGGATGGGGTACTGTGGTCAAACTCTTACCAAGGAGTAAGAGCCACTTGTCCTATTCCATTGATTTTAATTAGTGACCATGGGGGATGGGGTTCATACTCAGGGCCTATGAAGGCACAGGGACTAGGGCCCTGCACCCTCCCTCCCCTTTATTTTTAATAATGGCCTTGGTGGATGGGTTCTCTAGGGTCTTTCAAGGTTGGAGGAGGGGGTCTGCATGGCCCCTTTTCCAATTAATTTGAATAGTGGCCCTAGGGGATGGGGTCTCCGGGGCTCAAGAAAGCTTGGAGATGGAGGCCGTAAGCCCCCTTTAAAAAAAAATGTGGTCCGGGAGATATGGTCCTCAAGACCTAATAAAGCACATGAAGGTGGGCCATGCAGCCTCTCGTTCACTTTATAATAAATAAGACCCTGGCGGAGGTCGAACCAAGGCCCTGTGGAGGGTTGGAGACAGGGCCTACATTGCCTCCCGCCCCTTTAGAATATATATGGCTCTGGGCGGTGGAGTCCCCAAGGCCATGATAGATTTCAGGAGAGGGATTACCTGTGCCACATCCTTTGAAAAAAGACCTGGGTAATGGGGCTGCCAGGGTCAGCCCTCTGGCCACCCCTCCACTGCTCTCGACCAAAGGGCATGTGTGGTGTAGCTTCAGATAACCTTGTGGGGTTGGCTACAGGGCTTGGCCACAGGCCAGGGTTTGTGGCCAACCCTACGCTGTGCATGTCCAAAAGCCATATACAGCATGGGGTTGGCTGCATGCAGTAGCCAAGTCCCTGTGGCCAAACGCTCACCATGAAGAACCAAATGCTCTGCATACTTTGGGGTTGGCTGCCTTTACAGGGCTTGTTCACAAGGCCAAAGGCCATGCGCAGCATGGGGTTGGCTGCATGCGAGGAGTTGGTCCCAGGCCCTGCAGCCAACATGACACTGCGCACGACATTCGGAGTTCATGCAGGTTAAACTTGCGCAGGGTGGTGAAATTTTACTTTATGCTAAAAAACACCTAGGAATTCACTAGAAAAAACAAAGTTTAAAGTAAAGTTATAGTTAGGTGAAATATTCAGTAACGATGTAATATTTTACACTCTAAAAAACAGTTTAGCTATCTCAAGAAACTATAAATCGTGCCCTAAAGTAACTAGAACTCATGCCCTTGCCATGACCTTTTAATTATCCCACATATAACATCACTCATGACATCTTCTATACATCATGAACATATCATTGCAGATGCAGGGAATTTCCTGGGGATTTGCATTCCACTGGAGTTCTTTCCTCTAGGCCAAAGTCTGGTATTGTTCATTGGACCATGTAGGAGCCACTGTTTGGATTTGCTCACGGTTCGAAGATTTTACTCCTACTTGAAGCTAGTTTATTTTGGAGGAGAGAAATTGTGTCCTACTTACTTTCCTTATCTGTCTGTCAATTTGATGATACCTCTTCATTTGTTAGATGCTGTAGTGTCAAAAAATCGACTTTCTCCAAACTAAGTTGTCCACTCACTGTCTCCTGGATCTGTTTCCTTTGCCTAATCTAGCATGAATTCCTGTTTGCTGTGGTTTGTAGTCAGCAGGTAAGTCGCTGTCCGACCTGGTTCAGGAAACCTTCCTTTTGGCTCACCAGTGTTCTTGCACGACTAGCAAAGCTTTTATGATCAGGGATGCCTTTTGTTGCCTGTTGGTGTGTCTTGTTCTCCTGCAGATTGAATGGAGACAATCCTTCTTTGAATTGTAATCAATTGTCTGTAACATTAATTACTCTGATTTCCCTTTCTCGTACCAGCACTGATACTGATTTGTTACTTTGGCACTAGTGGTAAGCCAACCAGTGTTGATATAGGATCTAGACAAACCCACCAGGTGTTTGGATTGATTTTCTAGGCATGCCTGTGTTTACACCATCACACTGACTGAGGTATATACTGAAAACTTGGAGTCACATTAGGGTAATGTAGATTATTAGGATGTAATCTGTTCAATCAGTCAAAATAATCTTCATTCGGTTAATTAAAACCATAAAATATAAATGACACCAAAAGGCACTGATTCATATCTAAGGATTAAATCTGAATTAGCAAAGGATAAAAAAATCAGAGGTGGCAGCTGAAATACAGTACACGGTGAAAAATCATTAGGAAATATATAGGAATACATTAAAAGCGCACAGCAAGTTAAAGAAAACATCATCAGAAAATTACCAGGGATGGACATAATACACAATATAGCAATCTATCCCTTCTTTTTCTGATCCTCATTAAATTCATTAAAAACCTTTCGACTTTCAAACAGACATGTTTGTTAATTAATATTTTGGGAAAAATTAGGCAGGTCTGGCCTGAATAAAGTGCTTCCCTCTCAATAGAGGAAAAATGAATTATCGACGTGGTGCGCTATATTATTCACAAAACAAGATGAAATGTAAGGTATCCTGGTTTGAAAAGTTATCACAACAACAAGGAGCTAGATACTCAATTTTGTGCCAGCCTATAGGATCTGCCGGAGGCCAGTGAAGTAAGTTCAACCTGAAATGGGTCAGTCAGCAAAAGGTGATGTATCTATTCACTTGAACCCCCTTGTGACTGTAATAAATGAATCCAGATAGTTGAACAGTTAAAACTAAGGGCCCGATGTAGGAGCCCTAATACCGGTCGGAAACGGCTGATTTCGGCCGTTACCGACCGGTATTAGGGCTTTCTAATGTAGGAGCATGCTTTACAGAATCGGTATTTTACCGAATCTGTATTTACAGATTCGGTAAAATTACCGAATCGGTAAATACAGACTCGGTAAAAATCCAATCCAATTGGGTGGTAAAATACCGAATCCAGGTGTGCATGCACATCTGTGCATGCACACCTGTGCCATGTGACACACAGACATGCCCTTAGGGCATGTCTGTGTGCCACATGGCACACAAGTCCGGTATTGGGGTGCCAGAGTGTGTCAAAGTGACACCCCCTGCACCCTTGCAAAAATCGGAATTTACCGAATCGGTAAATACCGATTCGGTATTCACCATTGATTCCTATGGGCTTCAAGGCCCATAAGAATCAATGGGGATACCGATTCTGTATTTACCGAATCAGTAAATACCGAATCTTACAGATTCAGTATTTACCGATTCTGAAATACCTACATGTGCCCCCTTCTATTTTACCACTTCTTAAATACCGAATCGGTAACATTCGGTATTTTAGAAGGGGTAAAATAGAATTACCTACTTCTAGCCCCAAGTCTTCTAATTATAAGTTGCTGCTGGGTATCAGATATGTGCTTCTCACTCATTAATATCCTGAAACCTATACCCCTTCCCTCTGAAAACTCAATCTCACACTTGAGCTCCTCAGAAATTGTTAAACCAATAATAAAGACAGTATACATGAGTAACCACCCAGGTCTGTCTAAAGGTGATCTCCCTACAGCGTTACAAATTATAAAGGCCATAAGACTAACATGAGAAATATGGTGGCCGCAGGTGGGGAAAACAATTATTGTTCAGCCTAAAGGTCGAAAACTTGCTGATTTGCATAGGAGCAGAAGGTCATATTCTCAAGGAAATATCGCCGCTTTTCTGCCGGTAAAGCAATATTCTCAAGCTGACGCTAAAAACCTTTAGGGACAGATTTTAGGCAAAATAGACCATTCGAAAGATTGCAACTTCTGTCAGCGATAATTATCACTAAGGATATGCAAGGGAGGCATTACCTTGCAAGATCTGATGTTAAACCAAGATTTCCCTATTCAGAAGGGGCTTCCTTAATTCCAGGGGACCGAAAAAAGTGGCTCTAACTGCAACTAGAGGCTATTTTTTAAGACCAGAAAATATCTGGTCTTAAAATGGAGATAACCATTGGGGCCTCATTTCAGCAGGTTTTGTTGCTGCACCGTGCTGCAAGCAATGTTGCTGCGCTGCCCTAGTGCAAAATTACAGGACAGGACTGCGCACCATCAATAAGATAGCGCGCATTCCTGTGCCCCAGTCATAAAAAGTGTTGCAGCGCTTCAACAAGACAGTGCTGCAACCCTTTTCACTATGCCTTTCTTGCGACAGCATGAATGCACTGAACTCACTGGAAAGCGCTCCATGACGCAAGCAGTGACAGAGATGTCCGAAATCCTGATGTATCTGTCTACGCTAAAGTCACACATTGCTGCAGTTGTGTCACAACCATGATGCAAATCCAGCAATACATGGGGCCAGCCTATCCCTGTGCCACTGCGTCACCCTTACACCTGCCACCAGGCAGGTGTAAGGTACTGACGCAGTGCCGTTCTTGAGGTGTGCCAGGGTGTCGGCGCAGTTGGAGATCCATCAGTGGCGGTTGCGCGCTCTGGTGTCATCGTCTGTAAGCGTTGCCGGAGTGGTGGTGCTGAGGGAGTTGAGGAGACTTCCTGCGGTGGCCTTGATCCAGCTGCGAGTAGTTGCGATGATGGCATTGGCAAACGGTTGGCAAGGTGAAGACGTGATGTATCCAATGATGGTCAGTTCAGGAGAGTCCGGTTTTGTGGCTGAAGTTGAAGCTCCCTCTGGCAGAGGTGACGTGGTTGACTGTGTGTCCTTCTATGTTGCCTGTTGAGGTGAGTTGCCACTTGCATCTGATGTTGGGGACCTTCCCCAGAAGGCGGTGTTGTTCTGCTCACTGGGATTCTCCAGGTGGAACTTGAGATAAATGAGTAGGATGTCGTCAGTGGATGGGAGACCCTGGAGTACAATGAGGTCAACAATGGTATTTGAGAGGGTGCCATGTATGTGCTTAGGCTTGTTTCAAATCGGAGAGTTGAGGTGGGGGTCCATGGTCACCCTTGAGTCATTTGAGTGTGTGGTCAATCGGAGTGTGACTCTAAAGGTGATGGCAATGCCTTGTCCTTGAAGGCCGTGCTGATCCTTGCGGGTGATGCTGCATCCGTCAATAATGGCGAAGTCCGGTTCGGAGCAGAGGTTGGTCCTGGCAGGCAAGGTGGCGCCTGGGTTGATGGCAAGGAGGGTGTTGACGTCGTAGTAGTGGAGAGTCCAAGAGGAAGGCCTCCTTGGTTATGAGCGCGGTCCAGGGACAGACGGATGCAAGTGGGTTAGCCTATGGTTCGCCTTTGGCATGTGAGATGCCAGTACATCATCAACAATGCAACTCCAACAAAGCAGGTACCTTTACTTTGCTTTTGATTACAATGCATTGTGAGGTCAGTAATGGTGTAGTTTAAATTATTTTGGGTGAGTATGTATTCAAGTTGTAAAATATAAGTTTTGGGGTAAAATATAAACATTGGGGTATGTTATGTGTGCCCAAAAAGGTATTTCTGGATTCATGGTTGGATGTGGGGTGCAAAGGTTAGTTTGGTGTTGCATTCACTGAAGTGGGAATAATGATGTTAATGTCTCCACTATTCAACACCTACTCTACTGTTGCAATGTGCATAATATTAGTATGCATTGGAATTGAATGCGATGTTATGGCATGCTTTGCAAATACCTATGTGCCTTTGGCACCCAAGTTGTATGCTGGCTGTGCATGTGCGCACAGCGGCCAACATTGAGAGGTGCGTGGGGGACATGTTCTCCATGCAGGCTGTAATGCAGCCTGCATTACGAACAGGGAAGCATGCATGACTGCTTTCTGTGGCCTGAGTGGGCTGAAAAAACTGTCATTGCGAACTTGAGCGGGCATCACATCATGATAACATCAGTTAGTTATCATCATGTGATGATTGTTCCTCTTTGCACTGCTTGAGGCATTGGGGCAATGCTCTTCCACCATAGCGGAAGGGACGCCACTGGGGGGGGGGGTGTAATCTATGTGTGATAAGCCTGAGCGACTCGCCCCAAGGCCCCACTGTGCTGCACACCCCAACTTACCTGTACATTGACACCGTAGCACAATACATTGCACTCTCTCCGAATCAGCCAGCAGGAGCATCAGCCAGGTGTGATTTGATTAGACTAGGTTCAGCAGTCACTGGCTGGTCCACTGGTGGTCCTCCAGATGCAGTTGATGCAGCACAGTCCTCTTAGGCATGACATTGCAGTGCTCACGCAACGCAAGTTTGGTGTAGCTCAGGGGCCTCACCCACCACAGCGTACGGCAAGCCCAACATCATCTGAATTATGATGCAGTGAGATGGCACACACCGTTGCTATTCCCCTCCATGCACCCCGGTGTAGTGGGGGATCGTAGTATGTGATGCGTACCTCACTACGTTGGTGCGCATGAGCACCTCTACCATTAACAACTCCAAGGGTTGCAAGGCGATCTTCTCACACAGGTCAGCAATGTGTCTCTATGCATCCCACCAGACTTCACCACCAGGTACGGGCGATCGTCGTGCATCGATGTTTACCGCCACGGATTATAGACTCCACAGCTCCACCACATCCCACTTTAGGCTCCAGATGCAGGTCCAGCGGGGTATCAAGGATCCAAACACAGGTCCAGCGAGACATCATGGCTCTCGTCCTGGGCATCCTGGATATTGGATGGCTTGCAGGGGTTGTTTATATGTGCTGCACTTGTTCCTGTCTGCTACATTCAGCATGTTATTGTATTTTATGCCTATTCACTATTGGCGGTTGAATGATAGGCAATTTGTTGCATTAGAGGCAAGAAAAATTAAAGTTGGGCTGACTAACGTGAGTTTTCTTGCCGCAAATGGGCCGATCACTAGTTATTGCCCCCTAACGCAGAAATTTCTTTTGTCATCGCGCTGATGTAAGCGTGAGTTTTCACACCTGTTCCCTGTTACTAGAGTTAGGCGACGATGACAAAACTGCTGATAACTTGCGTTAGTGACAGTTGTCCTTGAGTATATCCCCCTTAGTGTGAGATCAGTTCAGCTGAACTCAGCCCACACTTTTTCTTCACCCCATATTTGCTTTTCTGTATTTCTTCCTTCCACGTTTTTCTTTCACCTCTTCTTCTTATGTTTTCATTCCTTACTCCCTCTTTCTGTCACTGTTTTTCTTTATTTCGTCCTGCTTTCCTCCCTGTCACCATCCCACCTTTTCAGCCCTTCTTTTTCTTTGGCCACCTTTGTTACACCATCCCTATTTCTTCCTCGTTCCCCTGAGCTTTGATTAATGTGTACAATGCAATCAGACTGATCCAATCACCAGACACAACACATTCCAGACATCACCCAGCACACTCCCTCCCACAGCACACTCACGAGCCCCCTGACTCACATGAGCTAGAAATAGACATGAGAAAAAATAAATGTCTGATGTTGAAAATCTTCTTGCGCTGCAGAGGCTCTAACATCTCTAATCAGACACAACCCTGCCTCTGCACCTGAATCCTGACCTGTGATAACCAGTTTTGAATAGTCACAGCTTTGATGAAGAGCGTCAAGCCGCTACTACAGAACACAGGTATTTTAATACTCAGATACACACAAAGTTGTGCAAATGCAGTGTTGTCAATGAGTCACAGGCCCAAGTGGAAGGAAAGAAGTAGACCCCCTTGGGCTGCTGTCTGAATGATAAGATACAGCAATAATCAGATCAAGTGGCTCCATAGGACTCTGGGCCCCGGTGCCACTGCACCTGCTGCGCCAATGGACCTATGCATTGAGTAGCGAAACCCACGCCCAGCAGTGCCAGTGCCTTCCACTCGTGATATGCAGCGCCCCCTGCTGTTCTTCTGATGCATCACATTTCTCCCCTACACCCAGCACCTCCCTCTGCTGTGCTAGGACAGGAGCCCGCACCTGTTACTGGGTGGTACTGGATCCCACACACAGTCATGCCAGCATGGACGAGCCGTGAAAAGCACTTTGACGCCTCGTCAGGTGTCGTAAACGCTATGTAAATAGAATTAGAAGATCCCGCACCCTCTGCATCTCCTCACACAGCTCTGTCAGTGCACCTCTACCCAGACCCACAGCTGCCCGAGCTACTCCGACCATCTCCCTTTGTGCTGTCCTTCAGCGTTTAATATCTGTGAATAAACCATTAACCGCTGCCTCCATAATGCACTAGCGGCAGATTAATTTTTAAAGAGAGCCTTTTCACCTATGCAGAAGTGGCTGTTAATCACCCATGCGAGGATCCTGCAGTGCATTGTACTCTCGGGCAATATCGCCTAGAGTGAAGATGGGATTTTTCTGGCGCTAATGTGCCGATCGCCAGGTATCGCCGGATAACGCAGGATTCACTATCGCCATTGTTCATATGTTATCGGGAGTTTTCACCGCCTAACCCTGGTTCTATCGCCATGTAGCATTGGGTTCATAATACAGCACTTACATGGCGATAGATTTCAGGGTTAAGCAGCGATAACAAAACTGCCGATAACTTGCGTTGGCGATAGTTATTGTCCACCCTTAAGAATATCCCCCTGAGTGTTTACTTTTTCAAAAACAGCCCACGTCCCGCTTTGTGAGTTCCTTTTAGAAAGAACAAACAGGAAATGCCTGATGGTGCCACTAAAACATGGCACCCATTCAGCATTAACTTCAGACTCCTTTGGAGCTGGCTACCAAGGACTTATTATCGACCATTCCTTAGTACATTCAGGGGGGTATCCTAAATTGGTGCAGGAGGTACAGTAGCTCCAGGGCCCAGAGACTCGAGGCACCCACTAAACCCTGTTAATTGGTGCCTTCTCCAAACACAGTAGCCAGGGGGCCCAGTTCCTTACTTGCATTAGGGTCCATGAAACACTGGCTACGCCACTGCAAACTTTACTGTATTCGTTTTCCAGTCATATTAAGGAATTTTACACGTTCCATAACCTTTCCCAGCAGTATTTCTGACAACTGCTCTGATTGGCACAATAAAGTGACAGTCTTGACTGAAGGTTACCCTGTACTTTCCAGTTGAAATATTGTGGGCCCACTACATTCTTCAGCTGGTCAAGGAAGGTCTGTACCATGGTGGATGTCGATTAGTCAAATCTCTGGTTATTGCTCATTAAGGGGCATATTATCAAGGACGGCGTTAAAATTATCGCCGGTTTAGCGGCAGAAAACGGCCTCTAACGCGGCGACAATGAGCTTGATAATAAGCCCTGGAGAATTCCAAAAGAATTGGAATTCTCCAGGGCCTATTATCAAGCCCATTATCGCCGTCGTCTAAACCGGCGATAATTTTTAACGCCATCCTTGATAATATACCCCTAAGACTCTTCAAAAAATATGCATCTGAAACACAGGCCCTTATTAGGGACGATTGCTTCGCCAGAGTCGTGTAAACTCAAATGAAGCTGTGTTTACATTAATATATGTGCTCCATGCATTGCGATCAGTAATGAGAACTGTGAGTGCGGCTATAAAGGAACTGAAAAACATGAGAGAGAATCAGCAACCAGTTGGATGTTAAACACTATTTGAGTCATGCTGTCCTGATAAACATGTCTGTCCCACGACTATTTCAGTGCTGTTTGCAAATAAATGTGAACATTCAAAGTTTGTTTAAATACGTGGGCAAGATCAAACCAGATTTGTGTTTTTAGCATGTAGATTACTTTGTTGAGTTCTTCTTTGCAGGGGAGGGAAAGGCAATCCAGTGCACATGTGAGTGTTTTACTCAACTGATTACAGAATCAGGAACAATATCCTTGGTTTCAGTGACCACTAGAAGCATTTTAATTTCAGAGTTAAACTGGTTTATGACATTAATGCAGAAATCAATAGAGCGTGTTGTCAAATTGTTGTATGCCCAAGTTAGCTCCAAGTAGCAACGCCGAACATTTTCCTACATTGTCCTCTTTTCTGCAAAATAACATTATTTTCTGCGACCTTTTGCACATATTAGTGTGCTTGCCAATGTTGAATTAGTTTCTCTGAAACTGTTTTGCTTTCACATCTGGCTATGCAGAACATTATGATGCCCTGACGGACGATGTACAAAAGCCATCCTACATTAATTCATGGGGTCGAGGGTTATCTGCCTATCCATAACATTGCTAAAATACACAACAAAATAATCCTGCTGTCCTGCTTTCATATGCATGAATGTTGTGTGGGCAGTAAATACTTCTTGTCATAGTCTTAGGATGGATTTTGCAACCCATCTATCTTCTTGGAGGCTCGCATCCTTTCCAGTACTCAACTATTTGTCTCCAGAAAATATAACTTATAAGCAGGGCTGCTGGAATTATGTGTCGGGAGAAACAATGTATGCGGCAGAGAATTATGTGGCAATGAAATGCACATGTTCCACTTTAATGCAACACATGCTTTGAAAGTATTACTTCATTATTTTTACACTTCTTAACATTGTCTGGGCACACGAATAGTGCAAGTTCAAACCGCCCCAAGCTCAGCAAAAGGCAATTGAAATGTGAACGTTTGTGAAGGCCCTTCCACTGGACGGCAGCATGTTTTTAGGAACTTTTGAACCATCTGAGCTAGAATTTTTGTTGTTATCATAGTCTGAAAATTATATAGCAGACAATAGATTATGTGGCAAGTGCACAATTATGTGGATTATTCTGCAGGTGCAGAATCACAAAATTCCAGCGGCCCAACTAATATGTACGCTATTTTTTATTGGAATTCCTCTAGGGTGATGCAGTTGGCGAACATGCTCAGTGTAGATTAAATGCTTTGGTATAATAATCCCAGTGGGTGATCCACTAGATTTGTTCGGCTAGGGAGAAGTGAAACAAAGTTCTAAAACGGTGAGTGAAAGCATTGACAACCATGATCCCTGAAATTATGAAACCACTGGTTGGTCAAGAGACAAGCTTTTGGTAAGTGAGCGAGTAACGAAATGGGGAAAAGACTGACCAATATTGGGGAACAGGCTTGGGTTGTGTATTCAACTCATTACAGGTGTGAATAATCTTGTACAATTGATTGATGTCGTAAAATATAGAAGCTCCCTAGATTGGAGGATATCCTGACGTTAGGAATTCCAAGATATGGTTTATGCAACACCAGATTTATGTCCACACTTTCTCCTGCAATATTCATTCCACCCGTTATGTTATGTTATGTTAATATTTTATTAAGCGCAAACAGCTGCCCCAGCAACGAGGCGTCCCGGCGCTGAACCATAACAGAAACCTGAAGGGAAGGGGAGGGGGGAGAGGAACTACAGGGAGATTATGTTGGGGAGAACAGAAAAGTTTTAATAGCCTTGCGAAAGGCCAACAAGTTGGTCATGGAGCGAATATGGGGAGGCAGAGTATTCCAAAGCTTGGCCCCTAAAACTCTGAATGAACGGCCACCCATTCTGCTTAGCCTAGTATGAGGGACTACCACCAATTGAAGAGCGTAGGGCACGCTGGGGGGTGTAAGGCACTAGGAGTGGGCGTAAGAGCGCGGGACAGTCAGATCTGAGAATTTTAAAAGCAGTGGTGAGAGCCTTGAATTGAACACGGGCTTCAATACATAGCCAGTGTAGCTTCTGGATGGTGTTTCTGGCAGAGCATCTGCGAGGGAGGCCTACGACAGCCCTGGCTGCAGAGTTTTGTGTCCGTTGCAGCCGAGCCATCTCTGCTTTGTTGATGCCAAGAAAAAGAATATTGGCATAATCCAGTCGAGCCAGAATGATAGATTGAACTATCAGTTGGTGCGTACTGGGGTCGAAAAAGCCTAATATCGGATGGAGGCTCCTCAGCAGGCCCACACAGGTAGCAGCCACTTTCTTGGTGTGTGTCTGGAAATTGAGGGAGGAGTCCACCCAGACACCTAGGTTTTTTACCACGTTTTTGGGGGAGGGGATGGGGCCAAGTAAGGACGGCCACTAGTGCTCACTCCAGTAACAGGTATTGTTTCCCAGGAGCAGCACCTCTGTTTTTCCAGCGTTCAGCTGTAGGCAGTTGTGTGACATCTAACTCGCGACTGCCTCTAAGCCATTCTTGAATTTCGCAGCTGAGATCGAGGGGCCTTCAGATAAAGAAATGACCAGCTGTGTGTCGTCGGCGTACGACACCAGCGTGAGGTCCCATTCTTTAGCTACTTCAGCAAGAGGCTGGATGTATAGATTAAAAAGGGAAGGGCTAAGCGCCGATCCCTGCGGGACTCCTTGCTCTATGGGGTGAGGTTGAGAGATAAATGGGGGAGCTGAGACCCGGAAGGATCTATCCTTCAGGAAGGACCGAAACCACTCAAGAGCCAGGTCACTGATCCCTATGGCCTCGAGACGTTTAAGCAAAAGAGGGTGGGAGACCGTATCAAAGGCCGCGCTGAGGTCAAGTAAAATCAGCGCAGCACTTTGACCGGCGTCCAGGATGTTCCGGAGGTGTTCAATAGTAGTCAGCAGGGTGGACTAAGTACTGAATCCTGGCCTGAAGCCGTTCTGTGAGGGGTCCAGGATTTGATATTGCGTCATATAATCAGACAGTACTTTATTCACATGGGATTCTGACAGTTTCGAAACCCATGGAAGCAGCGAGATTGGTCTAAAATTTTCTGGCTTTGAGGGGTCTAGAGTGGGCTTTTTGATAATCGGCGAGACCCTTGCCTGCTTCCAGCAAGTGGGAACCACCGCAGAGGAGAAAGAGAGGTTGAGTAGGGTAGCCAGGGGGGGAGGAAGAAATCAAGACAAAGGGCATCGCAGAATGTTAAATGACAGGTCTGTCTTTCTATGAATGCGCTTTTCTTTTCTCACCACTACGTGGTCATGCACTGATTGGCACCTGCCTCTTTGTTTGTTCGAAACTCAAGCCTCTGCTGTATTGTGTGTTCCTATTTCCCCATTACCACTCTGATAACGCTGCCACGTTTTCTTTTCCCGTATGAGTGGCATTTTCATGTTCTGTCCATATGAGATGTCTCATGAAGAACCCTCCTTTTTATTTTTTTATTTTATAGCATTTATAAAGCGCCTGACTCACCCCAAATGGGGTATCTCCGCGCTAAGGACAACTAGTGGAACAACACAGTAAAACCATGCAATACTAGAAAAGTTGAGCCTTAAGCTTTTTCCTAAATGCCAAATAATTGGTATTTAGGCGAAGTTCCAGGGGCACTTGGTTCCATAACGGAGGGGCAATGTAGGAGAATGATGTTCCTCCTAATCTGGTTTGCTTAATTCGAGGGACGACAAGCAAGCCTTTTCCCTCAGAACGAAGTGTGCGAGCTGGAATGTATTTGACTAGTTCTTCAGCTAAATATGTAGGGCCTATATGATTGAGGCCTTTGAACACCAGGCAGCACACTTTAAAGTGAATTCTCTTCCGAATAGGAAGCCAGTGCAATTATGCAATATAATAGGCATGAGAGAGCTTTTAAACATATGAAACGTCCCTGAAGTGCTGGGAAAGTTCACTGACCCACTTCACTTTTCTAAAAGGATCATCTTGAAAGCAGGCTCCGAATGAATGTAAAAACACGTCATGTATGCACATTTACATCTATATTGTGAAGTGTCTAGAGCGGAGTAAGGTACTTCAATTAGTGTTATGTGTGAGTGGCTCTGCACACCATGAAGATGGGGTCTACGATGGAAGAAGTACAGTAGAACACAGCATCAGAGCTTGATTAACTTTTAGTGATGCTAATGAGGAGGAATGCGATGATGTGCTGTGAAACAGTGCAGGTAACTGGGTATGGTAGTGTTTCAGAGAGCTTAAGCAATGTAATATTAATGGACAATCCACCTATGTGAAAGTGCAGCCATCCGTCCCAAAATTGTAAAGTGCCATCAGGCTAAAAGGAGAGGGTTGGTCAAAGGTTTCAGACACACAGCGCAAGTTCACTTGGGCCTTCATGTGATGCATGTCTGCATCCCATACTCCCAAAAAAGGCACGAGGATGGATGCGGCCAGCATTTTTTCCGTTATATTGAGAAGGATTGGAAGATGTTTCCTGTCCTCGGAGAGAACGAATTTCAGTATTAGAAAGTGCTATATTGTCTTAAATTATTTTTTTTGAAAAAATAGTAATGCCAGGGCTCAATGTGTATAATAACACATTGTTTATAATGGTCTATATTTAGCGTTTTATATCCCTTGATAGGCCTCACGCTGGGTGCTAAATAAATATTTCTCGAGGAAAGGTTTATGAAAATTAACAAATTGTCTGATTGCTTGGATAAAGCAGATATACATGTTCTAATTAAAGGTCACATTTAATACATTTTTGTGATTTTGTTTTCCTCTTGCCAATATTGTAACACATAATGGGCCAGATGTACAACCATTATTGTGGTTGCAAACTGGAAATCGGCCCGTTCGCGACTGCAAAATAGTTCTGCCATATTTACATACCACATTTTGGGTCGGTAACCTATTAACGACTCGCAAAATAGGGTTTGCAACTCGCTATTAGGAATTGTCATGCCAAGGGCATCCCTTCCTAATAGCAACTTGCACTTCAATGTAAGATTGTTTTGTGGCAAAACACTCGCAATTTACTACCCAGTTCAAATGGGTGGGAAGCCACTTGGAAATGGGAAGGGCTTCCCCAGCGGATCTCTTTCCCTTTGTGTCTGGCATTGAGAATATTATTAAAAGAGCAGGCAGTAGTGGTCCCTCTGACAACTACCTACTCTTCAAAAATGAAAAAGTAAAGTTTCATTATTCTTTTTTAAATGCCTCCCGTTTTTCATTAAAAAAACGGGCTGCATATAAAAATAACTTTTTATTGAAAAAGCAGTCACAGACATGGAGGTCTGATGATCCCAGCTGGCCACCATCCCTGGGAGTGTTAGCCATTCCCAATGAGTTCACAAATTGCACTTGTCTCATGAATTTTAATGAGGCAGGCAATTTTTGACCCCATTAGGAATCTCAAACGGTGTCTGAGACAATGTTGTAAATTCCAATTTGCGAGTCGCAAATTGCAAGTCGCCATCAACGCAATTTGGGATTTGCAAATTGGAAGTGTTACAGCAAACAAATGATGGACGGAATGCTGACAATGCAAACATTCTCCCCAGTCAAAAGATCTGGGTTAAATCCATTATTCTTTGGCCCACTATGCCACCCCAGTTTGGACCTAGCCATATGCAAATCAGTCTTGACCCCGTGCCCCATGGGAACAGTCCAGACCGAAATGCCAGGCCAGGTCCTCCCTGGACCGGAAACAAGCATTCTGGCACTGGTTTCAGGGTATGTCACCCTTCTTCAGCCAGGCTAGCTTGAATCCAGTAGCACAGTGAGCCAGGGACCCACGTCTGGGCATACCCATCCCACTTAGGGCGAAAAGTGTTACAGCAAACAAATGATGGACGGAATGCTGACAATGCAAACATTCTCCCTCAGTCAAAAGATCTTGGTTAAATCCATCGTTCTTTTGCCCACTACGCCACCCCAATATAGACCCAGCCATATGCAAATCTGTCTTGACCTTGTGCCCCATGGGAACAGTCCAGACCGAACTACCAGGCCAGGTGCTCCCTGGACCGGAAACAAGCATCCTGGGATCAGTTTCAGGGTATGTCACCCTTCTTCAGCCAGGCTAGCTTGAATCCAGTGGCGCAGTGAGCAATGGACCCACTTCTGGGCATACACATCCCACTTAGGGTGAAAACTGTTACAGCAAACAAATGATGGACGGAATGCTGACAATGCAAACATTCTCCCCCAGTCAAAACATCTGGGTTAAATCCATCGTTCTATTGCCCAATACGCCACCCCAGTTTGGACCCAGCCATATGCAAATCAGTCTTGACCCTGTGCCCCTTGGGAACAGTCCAGACTGAACTGCCAGGCCAGGTCCTCCCTGGACCGGAAACAAGCATCCTGGGAGCGGTTTCAGTGTATGTCACCCTTCGTCAGCTAGACTAGCTTGAATCCAGCGGCACAGTGAGCAAGTCTGGGCATACCCATTCCACATGTGCATTTTCAACCTCTCCAAAAAGGCAAAGGCACCCAGTGCCTGAAAGAGTGCTGAGCCAACCCGCTCCAACCAATATGGGCACTTCTCTCATGCTGATTACCAGCATCAGAGCAGTGTCTGGATTGGTTAGGGGGGTTTGTTCTACGGCCGGATACAACTGGAGTATAAAACCAGGACCGGACGATGTGCAGGCAGTAGGCAAGTAAAGATTTAATTTTTACTTCATATATTGAAACAGTATAAATTGTAACTAAATAGATAATATCCATTGCATTAACATTTGAAAAGTAAATTTAAAGTTTAACTTTAAAACGTTTTTGTAATGCATGACAGCAATTTAGTGACTTTTTATAGCATGTGTGTCAAGCCTTTAATTTTGCTGGAGTCGGCAGTGGCACCTCTTTGACCTACTGATAGGCACTGTGAAAAACTCACGCTGCCTTCATCCTCACCTCCAGAGACCTCAGTGGTCGCTTATTGTAAACACAAACGATTGAGAGCTTTGGCAAAGAGCCTTAAGGCAGTGCTCATGTCTCTCAGTACAAGTTTGCTTACCTCACCACTTACTATTGTTGCCAGCCACCACAGCAACAACTCAACCTTTGTCCAGGTGAACCACAAAATCACTGAATTAACCTGTGCATAATCATCTGGTCCCGCTTGCCACAAAGGGAGTCAGTCAGGCTTAACCTAGAGATAATGTATTAAGCATTCATGCAGCACAGAAACTATATAAAGTGATAGCACAACACAAGAAGCTAAACCAATTCAGAATAGAGTACATTTAATAAATAAAATCAAACTAGAATAACAAAGCTCCAATCAGTAGAACCATAGATAAGCATTTTAAAGTTTTAAGTACAATTAGCGGCTACAAACACAAACTACCATTCATGGTCAACTGGTCGGTCGCTTGTGGTCAGCTCATCGCACTAGCTTGGCTGTAATTTACAAGTTCAAGCCGACTGAGATGAAGCCTGGGTAAAATACAGGGGCCAGTTTGTGGTGGAGGAGTCCATGAGATGCAGGCTCAGCATTGCCAATGAACGTCATTGTAGCATGATGAGCTGGTCGGGCTCTGTTAGCGGTTGTTACTGTAGCTTCATGTTGGTAGTCGTCGTGAGCTGTTGTCACTGTAGTGTGAAGTGTAGGTCATATATTGTCGGTCACCATGGACTGTAGTTGTCGGCGAAAAAAGCAGGATTCCCTGGAGCTTTAGGTTTGCTGCAGGGATTCTGCTCATACACAGAACTGTGCACAGAGACCCAGGACCTCAGTGAATTGTGGTGGACCAAAAAACTCACCTCAGTACCCAGAACCCCTAACCGACTAGCATCAGTGTCACATTAGCTCTTCGTCCTATTGCAAAAGTACCAATGATTAGACAACCCAGAACATGCGACTTAGGTTACTCCCAGGAATGGTGGGAATCAAGAACACTCTTTCGTTTGTTATTGTCAAACCAGTCCACAACATTGGTAAAAAGAGACACAATAACGTTTAAAATATTTATTTTAACGACGTGCTCTAACATGCAATATTTTTGCCAAAATAAGCAGACATATGATTAAAAATAATACAAGCAGCATTGTTGTGAGAAGTTGGCCTGGTATATGATGTCCACTATTTTAGTGAGACACCTTGCACCAGTTAAATCGACCCTTATTGATGATGGTTGTGAAGTCAACCTTATGGAAAGCTATCCTAGTGGTAGCTATGGAGAGCAGCCTTCAAGCTAAGACTCCAGAGGCGTGTTAAGCACGTTGTTTTACCAATTATAATCCTTGAGTACCAAATGAAAGCACACCACACAAGGTATGTATCAAATATATATGTATTTAATCTAAACACAACCCCTCTGCACTCTTTATGAGGTCAGAGGTAAAAGCATAATACAAGAAACTTAATTAGCATACGATAAGTTGCACAGTATACGTTATGCCCTAGGGGCTCCACTAACCATATACTAAAATAGTGGTATAAGAACCATGTCTGGGATAGAAAGCAGACCTAGAGCCTGTGGAATCGCTGGGGCTTCTAGGAACAACCATAGGTTAGGAAGTAGGACACCCGATGGAGACGGATGCAGTGTCTAAACATAGTTGCGGGTTACCATTGACGTTCTATCGGAATCGAACAAGTTACAAAGTTACAATTTAAGGACACTTCCGGATGGACTACGATGAAACCCTTTTAGACTAGAACACTTCGAGAGTCAAGACCCATGGGTGCACCGGAGTACTCGTGTTACCTCACCCACGGAAGCCGGGTGCATAGGTGCCTTTTGGTGTCGGGTTTCGTCTTCATTTTCAATGGAGATCCGGAAACAAGTGCAGCAGGCGACCAGAGGAAAGTGTCCGGGTGGATCCAAGGGTGGATCGAAGATCTGAAGAACCTGAAAGCAGAAGGGACAGAGTCTGGGTCACTAGCCAGTGACCAGGATGGCGATGGGAAGCTGCCAGCCAATGTCAGGTGATTTCAGGTGAAAAGGTGAAGCTTGTCTCTGCAGCCACGTGGTCCAGGAGGCGTCGATGAAAACCAGGAGTTGGATTTGAGCTGCTCCACAAAGGATCTAGTTGAATGCAGTGTCGGTATCCGGACTGGACCCAACAAGCCTTGGCAAACGCAATCCACATAGGATGTCAAGATGGGCTTTGGAGCAGACCAGCAAGGTCTGAGGAACTTCTCCTTTGCAGAGAAGTTGGAGCAAGTCTGTAGCAACTAGGAAAGCAAGTTAAATTCAAGATTGGTCTTCTTGGGGGCTCACTAGCCAATGGGCCAGAACAGTGAAGATGCGTCAAGAGGAAATGCACAAAGGGGGCCCATGGGACACTCGTGGAGTGTGGGCCTCTGAGCTTCAATGCAAATCGTGTTTGGGCTGGGACTTCAAGCACACCAATGCACAACTTTGGGATACCTCGGGAAGTTAGTGCAGTTTGCAAAATGCAGGATGTCCAGGAGTTTCGGTCCCACATCTCTCGTGTCAGCTATGGGTCTCAGCTTTGCTGAGAGCTCGGGTCAACTTCAGAGATGTCTGGAAGTCTGTGTCCTGTGTTGCAGATTCTTTGTGATCCAGTGGGAGCCTTGAAAATGCAGACCGTCAAACATGCAGTTGCTGCCTTTTGGAACAGGGTGGTCAATCCTTGACCACAAGGGAGATTTCTTCCATCTTCTAGTCGAAATGGAATGTCGAAGGTCCAAGATATATGTTGCAGAGTTTCGTCCAGGGTAATCTGAAGTCCTAGGGACTGGGGTTCTATCGTTATAGAAAAGACAGGGGATGGACTAACTCTATGACCCCACCTATGGGAGGGCCTGAGTAGGGGGTGGTACGCCAGAGCTGGGGCGGAGTGCCCCAGCAACCGGTTTTAACTGGGAAATGCATGGAGCACCTTGTGTGCCTCAGGCAGTGTCTGAACAGCATTCACTGAATGCAGCCCACCCTGCCCCAATAAACTAAAGCCTGTCTGGGAGGTGCCAGCACCTCCCTGAACAGGAAACCTATTGTCCAGGCCTCCCCTGCCGGTGTTTCCTCCAGCAGCAGGAGGGAAGACTCGTGTCTGTGGCAGCAGCATCCATTTTGTGATGCTGGGCCTCTGTGTAACTTTAACCGGGTTTACCAGTAACTACATGTCTTCTCCCTCTAGAAGGGTGGAATGCTACCCCCACCGCCAGAATTGGTGGGGGAGTAGTATTTCAAAGTGTTTGACACCTTACACAAAAGATTTTGATAAATCCAAACTAAAGTTAGCATTAACCGCGAGGATTATAATGCACTTAAGAGTATATGGTATGGCCATATCATAGAACAGCTATAAAGAGATGGTTCCGAAAACTGCAGAGGGTCTCAGCTTATGCTAGGGCACCCTCTCACACAAAACCAAGCACTCTGCCTCCAGGATAGTCAAGGCCTGCCATAGCAGTGACATATAGGTTACTATGTGTCTATATATATATATATATATGTAGACATAGGTATACTATAACTAAGTAAGGGGTGATTACACCACCTTACCCAGGTTGCAATTGCAGACCTGTGGTGTCAGTTTGGAAGGCCAGCCTGGGGTGGCATAATACATGTTGCAGCCCCTGGTAGGCCTTGGTGCACCTATGCCCTGGGTACCTATGATACACTTATACGGGGGCTCACAAGGATGACCCAGTAACCAATCTGGTATGTACCTAAAGTACATGGAGTCCATTTTACAGAGAAAGCAGAAAGACTGGGGCCCTGAATAGCAGGGTTCCAGTCCAACTAAGTCGACAACTAGCAAAACACCAAGCAAAAAGTGGGCGTAACCATATAGTCAGATATCCACCTTCCTACAATTGTTACAATTTCATAACACACAAAAGGAGAAATAATGTCATAATGATAGTGGAAACAGGTCCTATAGTGCCTGGTATGCCACTCTCCCTAGCTAGGAAGTATGCTTTATAAAATATAGATGGTCTCTTAGGGTTGAATAGGGGACCCCATACCTCCAAGATCAGCAGAGATGAATCACATCAGGATCTGCAAAATGAAATGAATTTGTACTTGTAAAGCGCACATATACCCCAACTGGGGTTTCCTGGCGCTGTACAACCCTTCCTGGCTTTTCCCTTTGAAATATCCAGTCCTGGGCACCCCCAAGGTGAAGTCAGGCATCCCAGCGCTGTTGAGGCAGTTGTAGAGATTAAGCAAGCTATTGCCCAGAGTTGCAGAGTGGGACCCATGATTAGAATAGGCATCGAGGCGAGAATTATTAGGTCCGAGGAAATTGAGCCCAAGACCCGCCGAGGCGGTAATTGAACCCTGGTCCAGGACCAGACCTCTGGATCAGGGTCTGCTGCTCTAACCATTGAGCCACACTTCTCCACATTGAGCCACACTTCTCCAAAGCTATCTCGCTCTGGAAACGGAATTCTTCCAATTGTCTAAAATCATGCATGCAGTGCCATATTAAAGGCGCCAGAATTTCAGTTAGCTGCAGCTGCGTGTATATTGTGTCTAAGCGTGAGCCGATCAGCCCGAAAACAGCTAACATCGTTATGATAACCTTGGAGGCTTTAGCACTCACTGTGCAGATTAAGGTTGTGGTGTAAGTCTAGGGATGTTGAAAACAAACCATTCTCATGTGAAGATATCCACACAGTTAAACATACAACAACAGCTATATGTAGTGTCGTGTGCAAAAGCAGCCGAAGGGCAAAATGGCATTTACACTTCTAATAAGCTTATGCTAACTTAACAATGTACGTAAGCAGAGGTCTGCCCTCACTACACCCTAACTTGATCGGAAAATGCACAAGAAAATGGGGCAATTTTGGAACGCAGAGTTCAAGTTCGAATGAGACAGAACCAAATTGAGACAGAACCAACATGAGACAGAACCAAATTCAAAAATTTGCCAAACTGGATAATTGGGAGTAAAATTCTGAATCAATACCCACAAAAATGTTTTAAAACCCAACAGTGGGTGTATAGTGTCCAACACATGTAATGCAGACAAAAGAAAATATTAAGCAAAAAACATGAGTCCAGTACGTGTCTATGAAGTAGTAAAAATGTCACTTCAATAGCGTATAGGCACAGTACTTTGCAACTGCTTCCAAGAGGAAGTTGTTGTTATCATCCGCGAACATTTCAGCCATCCAATTCATCAATGGAAAAGAACACACATGTTCTTCGACAGCCGGAGCCTCTAGCACCATCACAGGACAACTCAGGTGTTCTTCAAGATAACTGCATGCCAGAAAGTCATGGGCTGCAGTCCATACATTCCAATTACCTAGGACTCCATGTGCCGCTCGCAGGCCATTATTCAGACACCAGAACAGTATAACTCATGAGCAACTAAGGGACTCAATAGTAGATTGTAATCCGGGTTAGGAGACACCGTATTGCAGACATACAAATCCAGAGCCCATGCAAAACTGAAATCCAGGCAATCGAAGACAGGATGTATGCACGTAAAGTACGAAAACTGGAAAGGATCCATGTGCCACACTCAAGGTAGCCAGACTTAGTGATCCATTGTATTCAAGCATCCGGTTACAAAGGTGGAGTAGCCGGGCAAGTTGTGACACAGAATATGCAACCATTTTTGAGAAAGCAAATTAACAGCAGTACACCGGCAGCCAAGGCGAGAATAAAAGGTACTCAGTAATCAATGGGGTAGGGAGGAGGAATAGGTGTCCATTTGCTTCCCCTGGGCAAGTATGGAGGTAATCAGGTGCGGAAAATGGACACTTGTAACAATTCTAAAGTTTTGGTTAGACTTATTATGGTATTCTCAAAAACACAATGTTTTGTTGGTATTGCGGTATATATCTTTCATCCGCCCCTACATTGTAGTTGTGGCAGTTATCATTGAATGCCATAAAACGTGCTAGGTGCCTGCCTCATCCAGAGGCTCCTCTGGTTTAGAGTTGCAGTGTCCAGAGATCAAAAGAGGTGAAGTAAAAAATGACCCCAAAAAAATGTGAATTAAAAATTAGGTCCACGCTCCAGAGTTTTATTAATGAGTGTGGGTCTAAAAAATAAAATGTTGGGTACTTGTGCTAGATCGAGTAACTGGATCTAGAAGTGTAACTTAGAAAATGGTGTCGACATGTTTCAGCCCCCTATGGCTCAACGGAGTCTACAGGGCTTTCGTCAGGACTAAACAAACATACAAACATAGAGTAGTTACTTACACCTTTTGTGCAGTTACTGAAATGGCTTACTGGTTAAATTGTCAGTGGCCAGTCTAGCTCTTATAATCTGCAAAAAGAGGGACAAAAACAGGAAAACAATATTCATTTTATTGTTTAGCTGAGTGTATTTAGGCACCAAAGTACGAAGTAGTCTCTTCTTTAGTTATTAATACAGACATTCCTGTAATGGATTTAGAGAGGGAACATGTTAAGGTGAAATGGCTGAGCGGCTAGATGTGAGCAACTGTGTAAAGACAGAGAGTCCTATATTGTATTAAGGGACTGCTGCCAAATGGGTAGTAACAGTGCATTTGGTTCAAGGAAAGAACGTTGTGATTTTATTTTACATACAGAGCGTATGAGCGTTCTGGTTGCTTGTAATACTATTGGTAGCGCGATGCGTTTAACGAGCACTCGCTTATGAGATAGAATACTACAAGGCGTGACAAGTGATAACAAAAAACGTTACTGCAAATAGTTATTTTAAATGGCGTTCATGGCATGAGAGCATTCTTACCTAATGTTAAGTGTCAAGAGGCTTCGTCAGGGGATACCGGCTAAATATTAGCCACAGAGCTGGGAAAAGAAGGTCAGGAAATGTATCAGTATCAGGCCACCTTACCGTTAGTTTGCAGTGAGGGATAGAACGCTATTACGCCGCCATTACCCGCGTGGGAGGAGACTTCCGCCGCTTGTGCTGACTCTGCCCCTGGACTAAGGGTAGACGTCCGGGTCACGTATTTATAACTAAACACGTGATTGTTTCTGATTGAATGAGAAAGCTTTATCGACTGCAAAGGGCGGTGTCATGATTTGTCAGGACACTGGCAGAGAATGTATATTTTGAACCGGAGTAGTTAACAGTATGATGAATCTAATATTAGAAATATTTTCTAATACAGAATGAATTTAAATCAGATGCAAAACGGAGGTTGGCTATACAGAGTTGGTTTATGCAAACTGGTGCCATGGTATATTGTCATTAAGGCCCCAGATATGAGTTTTAAGGCGATTCACCCATCTCTGCTCCTTTTCATAGAGCTTTTTTTCGGCATTGTGTGTTTTGTCTGTGAGCATTTCAATTACAGTCCAACGTATTTCTTCAAATGTGTGTCCTGCCTCGATGAAATGGGCGCACAGTTTGGTGGTAGTCTTTTTTAGCCTGATATTACTCCTGTGTTCCCCTATACGTGTTTAACTTTTCGGCAGGTCATTCCCATATTATTCAATTACTGATATGCTGTATTTGTTATTTCGAAAAAGACGTGAACGCGCGATGTTTAGTGTGGATAAGCGCGATGATTTGGTTGGGTAATCACGTGTAGATAATCATATGAGCCCATCTCAGGGAAATGCGTCGGCCATATTTGAATGTATAAACTCAAGGTTTATGCTATACATCCAGTAGAATGCTTATGTGTGTAGACTGCGAGTCTAAGGTTTATCTCCAAAGGAATGATGCATATTATTCGATAGCACATATTATTCAATTACTAATGTGCTGTATTTGTTATTTCTTAAAGACGTTTAGCACGGGATGTTTTGTGTGATAAGCATGATGTTTTGGTTGGGTCATCACGTGTGGTTAGTCATGTGTGCCCGTCTCGAGGAAAGGCATCGGCCATGTTTGAGTGTGTAAACTGAAGGTATAAAATATACCTCCAATGGTATGTTTAAGTGTGTAGACTACAAGTTTAAGATATACCTTCAATCGATTAATGCATATTGCTCGGTGGCCCATAATCGTCCGTTTCTGATACGATGTTTTTATTATTTCGTAAAAGTATTAACGCGCGATGATTTATATAGATATTCTTGTCAGTCAGGCTCGGGATAGAAGAGCGTCGGCCATGTTTGAGTGTGTTTATTACAATTCTTAAATATCAATAGGTTTGGCTCATGCATATTAATGGATAGTCTAACCTATATCCTCCCTAAACTGATATCCTGTTATATAAGAAAACACCCATACGTTCCTTCCTCGTTAGAACTACATGAGGCTTTTACTATGGGTGTATTTATAATATCCTCTCCCAATCTTCTTTGCTATTAAGTCCTTGTCGCACAGTATTAAATTTTGACATATAAAATTGTTCGCGCTTTTTGCGCTTGGTATTTACATCTCCTCCTCTTGTGCTCATTTTAATGAATTCTAGGACACACCACTTCAGGTCTTGGTTGGTGTGTTTGGCCATTAACCAATGGTCTACCAGGGGTGCAGTACTTTTCTTGGTTCTTATAGCAGACCTGTGCTCGTTTAATCTAATTCTTATTTCCCTGGAAGTTTCCCCTATGTAAGTAAGGTTACATGGGCATTGAATTAGGTAAATGAGGTTTTTTGACCTACAGTTATGAAAATCAGCAAATCTGTGATTCTTGCAATTTAGTGTTATTTCTGTGCCTCTAATGATATCATTACAGTTACCACATCCACTGCACGGGACAGTTCCTTTGGGTAGAGGATTCTTATCTATGGTCATTTGTCGCTCTTGATTGGTTTCCCTATATGTTTTCACAAGACTATTTCTGATTGTTTTGTTCCTCCTATAGGAGAACATAGGTTTAGGAAGGATTGTACCGTTTTGGTTGGACACCAGATTCCAATTTTTATTTATTATATTCTTTATTTTATTGTTAATACTGCTATGATTGGTTACGAAAATCAGTGGCCTATCTTTCTTTACATTGTCACTTTTGTTGAAAAATTCATCCCTGTTATAATATTTAACCCTTTTGTAGGAGTGACGTATAAGTTTCTTCGGGTACCCTCTTTCTAAGAATTTTTCAGTAAGGATTTGGGCAAGTTTATCATAATCTGTATTTTTGGTACAGTTTCTTCTCAGTCTGAGAAACTGTCCATATGGTATATTATTTTTTTGACAGGCCGGGTGGTGACTATCAAAGTGTAACATTGTATTCCTGTCCGTTGGTTTCGTGTATAATTAAACCAGGAGTTTGCCCTCACTATGTTTAATTGTTATATCTAGAAACTCACACTTGTGGTTACTGATACTATGCGTGAATCTTAAGTTGGTATCTCCTAGGTTGAGCCAATCTATAAACTCAATCAAAGTTGCCTCTAGGCCTGTCCAAATAAAAAAGATGTCATCAATGTAACGTGTCCATTGTGACACATTTTCGAAGAATGGCGCCATCGAGTTGAAGATATGCTTATCTTCAAATCTTGATAGGTAGAGACATGCTAGGCTCTGCGCACAGGTGGCCCCCATGCTTGTCCCTTTTGTTTGTTTAAACAGAGTTTTCTCAAACAGAAAAATATTATTTTTAAGTATCAATGTTGCACATTCCACTATGAATGTTGAATGGGGGTTTAAATCATGGTCATTAATTTGCAACATATCTGCCACCATGTGTATAGTGTCATCCTGTGGAATGTTAGTATACAAGGCCTCTATGTCTAGGGAGACCAAGAACTGGGTGTCTGAATTAAAGGGCAGACCTTCAATCTTTCCTATCATTGAAGTGGTGTCTTTTATGTATGCCCTTTGGCTTTTAACCAATGGTTGCAAAAAGATATCAATATACTTGCTTAGGGGTTCGGTTACTGAAATGATACTTGACACAATTGGTCTCATTGGGGCATCTAATATATTCTTGTGCACTTTTGGCAGGCCCTATAGCGCAGGTATGGTAGGGTGTTTGTTACATAGGAAGAGGTATTCGTCTTGGCAGATAATACCATCTTCCTTAGCCCATTGTAATAGTCTAGTAATCTTATCTGCAAGTGACTTAAGTTCCTCTCTTGTAGATGGGCAGTAGTGTTCCTTGTTATTAAGCATGGAATACATACGAGCATTGTAATCCTGGGTGTCCATTATAACAATGCTACCCCCCTTATCTGCTGGCTTTATAGTAATAGAAATGTCCTCTTCTAGTGATTTAAGTGCATGTCTTTCCTTCTTTGAGAAATTATGTTCTACCCAGTGTTTTTTATCTAGGAGTTCAGAGATACTTTTCTCTACACAGTGTTCAAATACCTCCACATCTTTTTTCACCATGTTAATTTGGGGAGTCCATTTTGATCTAGGGTTTAGTCCTGATTTATTCTCATTCAGGACTCTAGGTTTACCTTCAAAAAATGCGTTCAGACGAACCTTTCTGAAAAAGCTTTGTAGGTCACGTTCTAGACTATATTTATCTATTGGGTTAGCGATAGCAAACCCTAAGCCCTTCTCTAAAACCTTTTTATCATCGTCCGAAATTAGTCTAGACGACACATTGATAATGGGTGCTTTCTTGTTTAGTCCCAATTCTTTTTGCTTCTCGTGTTGTAATGACGTGGTTGGTATTGTTTCTGGGAGATATATGTCCCCCTCCCTCTTCCTCTGCCTCTCTGGGCTCCAAAGCTCTTTTGACGGTCTTCTAAAACTATTTTCTTGTGGTGCCTCATTTTCTGATTCTGAACTCGTGTACGAGGTGTCAAAAAGCGCACCTTTCTATTTCTATTTGGCTGTGTCCACTGTCTCCTGTTATTATGATCTTCCTGCGGTTTATCATAGAAATCCTTCTGGAGATAAGGATAAACTTTTTCTATGTCATACTGTGCCACATCATTTCTAAATTTGTTAGATTTTTTATTAGTCATAAATTCAAGATACCCTGCTATATCAGCTTGAATGTCTTCCAGTTTGAACCAAAAAAGCCTGAGTCTTTTTTAGAGATTTTTTAAAAAACCCCGTCCAGAAGAAGGTGTTATCATCGATACAAGACACCGAAACGCCGCGTCGACTTTTGGTTTTTAAAATGTGTATTTGATTGTATAATTTTCTCTTAAATGTAAACTAAAATTGTATTGTTTTTAATAAACTGTTGTTTTTTACACTGGTGAAGATTATAGTCTCTTAACTAATGTGGTGAATTGTAGACAGGGTTCCTACACTGACTGTTGGCCCCTATTTGAGTTATTGTATGTTTATTCTAGTAATATCATTTTGTCTCTGAAAGCGTAGATACCCCCCAAGTCCTGTTGGCAGTGTTATCTTACACCCTAGGGTATACCCCCACCATCTAGGGACGTTTTGCTTGTTTTTTCACACTTGTTAACCCGGTCCCTTATTGGTTCCTAGGGTACCTCCCTCCTTGTGTTGTGAGCATTAATACAGCTTTTTAGCTGGGGAGCTTTTTTGGTACAGATAAATGGAAGGTATTAAAACGTACGGATTTTCAGAAGATCAGTTTAACAAACTGATCCATGGTTCCTCTAGGAAGACTCCAACTGTGATTATTGATAACAGTAAAGATGAAAAATGGAGAGAATTGTGGAACCTTAAAAAGAAAATTATAAGGACAGAACTACATGCTGATTTCCTGATTGAATACTGCAAAAAAGGTATTATTCCTAAGGGGTTGCAGATAACAAATGAACCTGGAGTCTTTGTTAAGGTCAAAAAATTCATTGAGAACTGGACATTAATAGCAAACAGATGTAGCAGGGACTGGATGCTGCTCATAATTGAGACCGCACAAGATGTCCTCATCATAGAAAGAGCTGAAATAGAAGAACTAGAAGCCAAACTGAAGGATTGTGATGCACTAGAAGACGCCAAGCGCAAACTGGAAGACATTCAAGCTGATATAGTAGGGTATCATGAATTTATGACTAATAAAATATCTAACAAATTTAGAAAAGATGTGGCACAGTATGACATAGAAAAAGTTTATCCTTATCTCCAGAAGGATTTCTATGATAAACCGCAGGAAGATCATAATAACAGGAGACAGTGGACACAGCCAAATAGAAATTTCCAAAATAGAAAGATGCGCTTTTTTGACACCTCGTACACAAGTTCAGAATCAGAAAATGAGGCACCACAAGAAAATAGTAACAAAGAAGCAGATCCAGCTACTAATAACACAAGACAGAGTCTTCCTTTTTTAGAAGACCGTCAAAAGAGCCTTGGAGCCCAGAGGGGCAGAGGAAGAGGGAGGGGAACATATATCCCCCAGAAACAATACCAACCACGTCATTACAACACGAGAAGCAAAAAGAATTGGGACTAAACAAGAAAGCACCCATTATCAATTTGTCATCTAGACTAATTTCGGACGATGATAAAAAGGTTTTAGAGAAGGGCTTAGGGTTTGCTATTGCTAACCCAATAGATAAATATAGTCTAGAACGTGACCTACAAAGCTTTTTTAGAAAGGTTTGTCTGAATACATTTTTTGAAGGTAAACCTAGAATCCTGAATGAGAATAAATCAAGACTAAATCCTAGATCAAAATGGACTCCCCAAATTAACATGGTGAAAAAAGATGTGGAGGTATTTGAACACTGTGTAGAGAAAAGTATCTCTGAACTCCTAGATAAAAAACACTGGGTAGAACATAATTTCTCAAAGAAGGAAAGACATGCACTTAAATCACTAGAAGAGGACATTTCTATTACTATAAAGCCAGCAGACAAGGGGGGTAGCATTGTTATAATGGACACCCAGGATTATAATGCTCGTATGTATTCCATGCTTAATAACAAGGAACACTACTGCCCATCTACAAGAGAGGAACTTAAGTCACTTGCAGATAAGATTACTAGACTATTACAATGGGCTAAGGAAGATGGTATTATCTGCCAAGGCGAATACCTCTTCCTATGTAATGAACACCCTACCATACCTGCGCTATACGGCCTTCCAAAAGTGCACAAGAATATATTAGATGCCCCAATGAGACCAATTGTGTCAAGTATCAATTCAGTAACCGAACCCCTAAGCAAGTATATTGATATCTTTTTGCAACCATTGGTTAAAAGCCAAAGGGCATACATAAAAGACACCACATCAATGATAGGAAAGATTGAAGGTCTGCCCTTTAATTCAGACACCCAGTTCTTGGTCTCCCTAGACATAGAGGCCTTGTATACTAACATTCCACAGGATGACACTATACACATGGTGGCAGATATGTTGCAAATTAATGACCATGATTTAAACCCCCATTCAACATTCATAGTGGAATGTGCAACATTGATACTTAAAAATAATATTTTTCTGTTTGAGAAAACTCTGTTTAAACAAACGAAAGGGACAAGCATGGGGGCCACCTGTGCGCCGAGCCTAGCATGTCTCTACGTATCAAGATTTGAAGATAAGCATATCTTCAACTCGATGGCGCCATTCTTCGAAAATGTGTCACAATGGACACGTTACATTGATGACATCTTTTTTATTTGGACAGGCCTAGAGGCAACTTTGATTGAGTTTATAGATTGGCTCAACCTAGGAGATACCAACTTAAGATTCACGCATAGTATCAGTAGCCACAAGTGTGAGTTTCTAGATATAACAATTAAACATAGTGAGGGCAAACTCCTGGTTTAATTATACACGAAACCAATGGACAGGAATACAATGTTACACTTTGATAGTCACCACCCGGCCTGTCAAAAAAATAATATACCATATGGACAGTTTCTCAGACTGAGAAGAAACTGTACCAAAAATACAGATTATGATAAACATGCCCAAATCCTTACTGAAAAATTCTTAGAAAGAGGGTACCCGAAGAAACGTATACGTCACTCCTACAAAAGGGCTAAATATTATAACAGGGATGAATTTTTCAACAAAAGTGACAATGTAAAGAAAGATAGACCACTGATTTTCGTAACCAATCATAGCAGTATTAACAATAAAATAAAGAATATAATAAATAGAAATTGGAATCTGGTGTCCAACCAAAACGGTACAATCCTTCCTAAACCCATGTTCTCCTATAGGAGGAACAAAACAATCAGAAATAGTCTTGTGAAAACATATAGGGAAACCAATCAAGAGCGACAAATGACCATTGATAAGAATCCTCTACCCAAAGGAACTTTCCCGTGCAGTGGATGTGGTAACTGTAATGATATCATTAGAGGCACAGAAATAACACTAAATTGAAAGAATCACAGATTTGCTGATTTTCATAACTGTAGGTCAAAAAACCTCATTTACCTAATTCAATGCCCATGTAACCTTACTTACATAGGGGAAACTTCCAGGGAAATAAGAATTATATTAAACGAGCACAGGTCTGCTATAAGAACCAAGAAAAGTACTGCACCCCTGGTAGACCATTGGTTAATGGCCAAACACACCAACCAAGACCTGAAGTGGTGTGTCCTAGAATCCATTAAAATGAGCACAAGAGGAGGAGATGTAAATACCAAGCGCAAAAAGCGCGAACAATTTTATATGTCAAAATTTAATACTGTGCGACAAGGACTTAATAGCAAAGAAGATTGGGAGAGGATATTATAAATACACCCATAGTAAAAGCCTCATGTAGTTCTAACGAGGAAGGAACGTATGGGTGTTTTCTTACATAACAGGATATCAGTTCAGGGAGGATATAGGTTAGACTATCCATTAATATGCATGAGCCAAACCTATTGATATTTAAGAATTGTAATAAACACACTCAAACATGGCCGACGCTCTTCTATCCCGAGCCTGACTGACAAGAATATCTATATAAATCATCGCGCGTTAATACTTTTACGAAATAATAAAAACATCGTATCAGAAACGGACGATTATGGGCCACCGAGCAATATGCATTAATCGATTGAAGGTATATCTTAAACTTGTAGTCTACACACTTAAACATACCATTGAAGGTATATTTTATACCTTCAGTTTACACACTCAAACATGGCCGATGCCTTTCCTCGAGACGGGCACACATGACTAACCACACGTGATGACCCAACCAAAACATCATGCTTATCACACAAAACATCGCGTGCTAAATGTCTTTAAGAAATAACAAATACAGCATATTAGTAATTGAATAATATGTGCTATCGAATAATATGCATCATTCCTTTGGAGATAAACTTTAGACTCGCAGTCTACACACATAAGCATTCTACTGGATGTATAGCATAAACCTTGAGTTTATACATTCAAACATGGCCGACGCATTTCCCTGAGATGGGCTCATATGATTATCTACACGCGATTACCCAACCAAATCATCGCGCTTATCCACACTAAACATCGCACGTTCATGTCTTTTTCGAAATAACAAATACAGCATATCAGTAATTGAATAATATGGGACATCAGGCAATATATATCATTTTATTGGAGATATATCTTAGATCTGTGCCCTACTGGATATATCGTAGACCTGTAGCTCGCATATTTAAAAATGGCCGACGCATTTTCCCGAGATGGACTAACAGGACCAATCACACGTGATCACCTACTCAAAATATTGCGCTTAAACGCTTAATAAAAGGGGACACCAAGTAACAAAAAACATTCCATGAGGAAGCTGTATCAGGACCAGGTGACAGGGAGGCCGATACCCACTCGAAAGGTAAGAACTGCCGAGCAACCGCTTCTCTTTAATTAATGATAGAGAGCCCACGAACTACGCACCGCCAGGTGTGGGATCTGGGTGCAACCTAGTTTCTTTAAAATAAATTCCCTTTGTAAGTAGTGGAACATATATTAAAAGAAACCCAGTAACACCGTAGCGCGTTTTTGCATAACTGTATTCAATGCGAACGCACACAGTGACACCACTGTGTGATCTTGTATAATGGTCTCTAATACTAACACATACAGCGGAGACAATTAGTCTAAGCGCAAGTATCTTTGACCTTGCCAAGCTCCTGCCGATAATAACGGTAGGCTTGACTAATAGTCTGTTCTAACCTGAAAGAAATCTAAAACAACATTAATAAAGAGGGACACATTGGCAAATTTGTTAACAGTCCTATTTGAAAGAAAGTATTTTGGATAACCCTGAATATGGGTTTATGTCTCGATTAGCCAATGCGTTTTTTAAAAAAACGATAAAACCGAATACTTTTAAGTTTGGATTTTGAGGATTTCTGCTCATTAGGCAAATGCTCTCACAGCCTTGGCGGTAGGGGAATAGCACTACTGCCTAAATAATCTCGTATTTAAAAATCTGATGACATAACAAATGGTTTAAAAATGTCTATAGAGATTAGGGAAACTATGAAACCTTCTCTGAAACGCTCTTTTATATTTATTTTTGTTTTGATAATACAAACAGCGTTATCCCGAAAATCTGGAAAGAATAGAACGCGAGCTGGTAGAATGTAATGAAACAGATATGAATGCCTCTACCTACATAAGACAAGTTGGAAATCTATCCACACTATACTACAAAAGGTATAACAAGTAGAAACAAATTCTCTGGCCATTAATTAAAAGACTCAGGCTTTTTTGGTTCAAAATTTCGATTTAACAAAAAAACAATGTATTTCTGTCCTTTTGCAGTTACATGTTGTAAAGCTGAAAAGATATACGGTGGTCACCCCTGATACAGCACTGACCACACATATGAATTTTAATATCCAGGTAATGAACCTGTGTATATGCCATTGAGTAACAAGCATAGTAAGCAAAATATTGATTGGGTATATCTGAACTATGAAATTTACCCCCTAGGTGGAATAAGTATTGCAAAATTCCATCCATTGAAGAAAAGTCTATGAGAGGCAGATTAATGATTGAAAAAACTGCATCCTCATGATATCTCATATGCCCCGAATCCCTCAAAATTTCTGAGGTAGGTTGATAAATTCAGGGTGATAAAAAGCGCCCACCTGATATAGACAGTGACTATAAGGCACGACAATGATAATCTAGGGGGACCATATAGATAATCCTGTTTTGACAAAGGGTATTTGCATTCTAAGCAAACAATGAGTCTGAAGTAGAAACAACCCTGATTAAATAACATTTCTGTGAACCTAGGATAAATGTGAATATTTGTAACAAATGTTCAATGAGGTTCTAAATAAAAGAGACCCTAGGAATGTTGTTATCTAGCCTGGTATTCACAATTGTGAGAAACGTATATAAAAGAGTTTTTGTCTTTCTCTGCATACAAGTTTGAATGTAGGGATCACTAATGTTTAAAATGAATGTGCATGCTCTTTATATGTGACATCTAGAGTTAAGCTAACGTCAGTGTACAATAGGCCTCTGTTGATTATCTTTCTGTAATCCTACTTTTTTAGAGATTTTTATTTAAAAATCCCGTCCTGAAGAAGGTGTTATCATCGATACAAGACACCGAAACACCGCGTCGACTTTTGGTTTTTAAAATGTATATTTGATTGTATAATTTTCTCTTAAATGTAAACTAAAATTGTATTGTTTTTAATAAACTGTTGTTTTTTACACTGGTGAAGATTATAGTCTCTTAACTAATGTGGTGAATTGTGGACAGGGTTCCTACACTGACTGTTGGCCTCTATTTGAGTTATTGTATGTTGATTCTAGTAATATAATTTTGTCTCTGAAAGCGTAGATACCCCCCAAGTCCTGTTGGCAGGGTTATCTTACGCCCTAGGGTATACCCCCACCATCTAGGGACGTTTTGCTTGTTTTTTCACACTTGTTAACCCGGTCCCTTATTGGTTCCTAGGGTACCTCTCTCCTTGTGTTGTGAGCATTAATACAGCTTTTTAGCTGGGGAGCTTTTTTGGTACAGATAAATGGAAGGTATTAAAACGTACGGATTTTCAGAAGATCAGTTTAACAAACTGATCCATGGTTCCTCTAGGAAGACTCCAACTGTGATTATTGATAACAGTAAAGATGAAAAATGGAGAGAATTGTGGAACCTTAAAAAGAAAATTATAAGGACAGAACTACATGCTGATTTCCTGATTGAATACTGCAAAAAAGGTATTATCCCTAAGGGGTTGCAGATAACAAATGAACCTGGAGTCTTTGTTAAGGTCAAAAAATTCATTGAGAACTGGACATTAAAAGCAAACAGATGTAGCAGGGACTGGATGCTGCTCATAATTGAGACCGCACAAGATGTCCTCATCATAGAAAGAGCTGAAATAGAAGAACTAGAAGCCAAACTGAAGGAATGTGATGCGCTAGAAGACGCCAAGCGCAAACTGGAAGACATTCAAGCTGATATAGCAGGGTATCTTGAATTTATGACTAATAAAAAATCTAACAAATTTAGAAAAGATGTGGCACAGTATGACATAGAAAAAGTTTATCCTTATCTCCAGAAGGATTTCTATGATAAACCGCAGGAAGATCATAATAACAGGAGACAGTGGACACAGCCAAATAGAAATTTCCAAAATAGAAAGGTGCGCTTTTTTGACACCTCGTACACGAGTTCAGAATCAGAAAATGAGGTACCACAAGAAAATAGTAACAAAGAAGCAGATCCAGCTACTAATAACACAAGACAGAGTCTTCCTTTTTTGGAAGACCGTCAAAAGAGCTTTGGAGCCCAGAGAGGCAGAGGGAGGGGAACATATATCCCCCAGAAACAATACCAACCACGTCATTACAAAACAAGAAGCAAAAAGAATTGGGACTAAATAAGAAAGCACCCATTATCAATTTGTCGTCTAGACTAATTTCGGACGATGATAAAAAGGTTTTAGAGAAGGGCTTAGGGTTTGCTATCGCTAACCCAATAGATAAATATAGTCTAGAACGTGACCTACAAAGCTTTTTTAGAAAGGTTCGTCTGAATGCATTTTTTGAAGGTAAACCTAGAGTCCTGAATGAGAATAAATCAGGACTAAAGCCTAGATCAAAATGGACTCCCCAAATTAACATGGTGAAAAAAGATGTGGAGGTATTTGAACACTGTGTAGAGAAAAGTATCTCTGAACTCCTAGATAAAAAACACTGGGTAGAACATAATTTCTCAAAGAAGGAAAGACATGCACTTAAATCACTAGAAGAGGACATTTCTATTACTATAAAGCCAGCAGATAAGGGGGGTAGCATTGTTATAATGGACACCCAGGATTACAATGCTCGTATGTATTCCATGCTTAATAACAAGGAACACTACTGCCCATCTACAAGAGAGGAACTTAAGTCACTTGCAGATAAGATTACTAGACTATTACAATGGGCTAAGGAAGATGGTATTATCTGCCAAGACGAATACCTCTTCCTATGTAACGAACACCCTACCATACCTGCGCTATACGGCCTGCCAAAAGTGCACAAGAATATATTAGATCCCCCAATGAGACCAATTGTGTCAAGTATCAATTCAGTAACCGAACCCCTAAGCAAGTATATTGATATCTTTTTGCAACCATTGGTTAAAAGCCAAAGGGCATACATAAAAGACACCACATCAATGATAGGAAAGATTGAAGGTCTGCCCTTTAATTCAGACACCCAGTTCTTGGTCTCCCTAGACATAGAGGCCTTGTATACTAACATTCCACAGGATGACACTATACACATGGTGGCAGATATGTTGCAAATTAATGACCATGATTTAAACCCCCATTCAACATTCATAGTGGAATGTGCAACATTGATACTTAAAAATAATATTTTTCTGTTTGAGAAAACTCTGTTTAAACAAACAAAAGGGACAAGCATGGGGGGCACCTGTGCGCCGAGCCTAGCATGTCTCTACGTATCAAGATTTGAAGATAAGCATATCTTCAACTCGATGGCGCCATTCTTCGAAAATGTGTCACAATGGACACGTTACATTGATGACATCTTTTTTATTTGGACAGGCCTAGAGGCAACTTTGATTGAGTTTATAGATTGGCTCAACCTAGGAGATACCAACTTAAGATTCACGCATAGTATCAGTAACCACAAGTGTGAGTTTCTAGATATAACAATTAAACATAGTGAGGGCAAACTCCTGGTTGAATTATACACGAAACCAACGGACAGGAATACAATGTTACACTTTGATAGTCACCACCCGGCCTGTCAAAAAAATAATATACCATATGTACAGTTTCTCAGACTGAGAAGAAACTGTACCAAAAATACAGATTATGATAAACATGCCCAAATCCTTACTGAAAAATTCTTAGAAAGAGGGTACCCGAAGAAACTTATATGTCACTCCTACAAAAGGGCTAAATATTATAACAGGGATGAATTTTTCTACAAAAGTGACAATGTAAAGAAAGATAGACCACTGATTTTCGTAACCAATCATAGCAGTATTAACAATAAAATAAAGAATATAATAAATAGAAATTGGAATCTGGTGTCCAACCAAAACGGTACAATCCTTCCTAAACCCATGTTCTCCTATAGGAGGAACAAAACAATCAGAAATAGTCATGTGAAAACATATAGGGAAACCAATCAAGAGCGACAAATGACCATAGATAAGAATCCTCTACCCAAAGGAACTTTCCCGTGCAGTGGATGTGGTAACTGTAATGATATCATTAGAGGCACAGAAATAACACTAAATTGCAAGAATCACAGATTTGCTGATTTTCATAACTGTAGGTCAAAAAACCTCATTTACCTAATTCAATGCCCATGTAACCTTACTTACATAGGGGAAACTTCCAGGGAAATAAGAATTAGATTAAACGAGCACAGGTCTGCTATAAGAACCAAGAAAAGTACTGCACCCCTGGTAGACCATTGGTTAATGGCCAAACACACCAACCAAGACCTGAAGTGGTGTGTCCTAGAATCCATTGAAATGAGCACAAGAGGAGGAGATGTAAATACCAAGCGCAAAAAGCGCGAACAATTTTATATGTCAAAATGTAATACTGTGCGACAAGGACTTAATAGCAAAGAAGATTGGGAGAGGATATTATAAATACACCCATAGTAAAAGCCTCATGTAGTTCTAACGAGGAAGGAACGTATGGGTGTTTTCTTATATAACAGGATATCAGTTTAGGGAGGATATAGGTTAGACTATCCATTAATATGCATGAGCCAAACCTATTGATATTTAAGAATTGTAATAAACACATTCAAACATGGCCGACGCTCTTCTATCCCGAGCCTGACTGACAAGACTATCTATATAAATCATCGTGCGTTAATACTTTTACGAAATAATAAAAACATTGTATCAGAAACAGACGATTATGGGCCACCGAGCAATATGCATTAATCGATTTAAGGTATATCTTGAACTTGTAGTCTACACACTTAAACATACCATTGGAGGTATATTTTATACCTTCAGTTTACACACTCAAACATGGCCGATGCCTTTCCTCGAGACGGGCACACATGACTAACCACACGTGATGACCCAACCAAAACATCATGCTTATCACACAAAACATCGCGTGCTAAACAAATACAGCATATTAGTAATTGAATAATATGTGCTATCGAATAATATGCATCATTCCTTTGGAGATAAACCTTAGACTCGCAGTCTACACACATAAGCATTCTACTGGATGTATCGCATAAACCTTGAGTTTATACATTCAAATATGGCCGACGCATTTCCCTGAGATGGGCTCATATGATTATCTACACGCGATTACCCAACCAAATCATCGCGCTTATCCACATTAAACATAGCGCGTTCACGTCTTTTTCGAAATAACAAATACAGCATATCAGTAATTGAATAATATGGGACATCAGGCAATATATATAATGTTATTGGAGATATATCTTAGATCTGTGCCCTACTGGATATATCGTAGACCTGTAGCTCGCATATTTAAAAATGGCCGACGCATTTTCCCGAGATGGACTAACAGGACCAATCACACGTGATCACCTACTCAAAATATCGCGCTTAAACACTTAATAAAAGGGGACACCAAGTAACAAAAAACATTCATTGAGGAAGCTGTATCAGGACCAGGTGACAGGGAGGCCGATACCCACTTGAAAGGTAAGAACTGCCTAGCAACCGCTTCTCTTTAATTAATGATAGAGAGCCTACGAACTACGCACCGTCAGGTGTGGGATCTGGGTGCAACCTAGTTTCTTTAAAATAAATTCCCTTTGTAAGTAGTGGAACATATATTAAAAGAAACCCAGTAACACCGTAGCGCGTTTTTGCATAACTGTATTCAATGCGAACGCACACAGTGACACCACTGTGTGATCTTGTATAATGGTCTCTAATACTAACACATACAGCGGAGACAATTAGTCTAAGCGCAAGTATCTTTGACCTTGCCAAGCTCCTGCCAATAATAACGGTAGGCTTGACTAATAGTCTGTTCTAACCTGAAAGAAATCTAAAACAACATTAATAAAGAGGGACACATTGGCAAATTTGTTAACAGTCCTATTTGAAAGAAAGTATTTTGGATAACCCTGAATACGGGTTTATGTCTCGATTAGCCAATGCGTTTTTTAAAAAAACGATAAAACCGAATACTTTTAAGTTTGGATTTTGAGGATTTCTGCTCATAAGGCAAATGCTCTCACAGCCTTGGCGGTAGGGGAATAGCACTACTGCCTAAATAATCTCGTATTTAAAAATCTGATGACATAACTAATGGTTTAAAAATGTCTATAGAGATTAGGGAAACTATGAAACCTTCTCTGATACGCTCTTTTATATTTATTTTTGTTTTGATAATACAAACAGCGTTATCCCGAAAATCTGGAAAGAATAGAACGCGAGCTGGTAGAATGGAATGAAACAGATATGAATGCCTCTACCTACATAAGACAAGTTGGAAATCTATCCACACTATACTACAAAAGGTATAACAAGTAGAAACAAATTCTCTGGCCATTAATTAAAAGACTCAGGCTTTTTTGGTTCAAAATTTCGATTTAACAAAAAAACAATGTATTTCTGTCCTTTTGCAGTTACATGTTGTAAAGCTGAAAAGATATACGGTGGTCACCCCTGATACAGCACTGACCACACATATGAATTTTAATATCCAGGTAATGAACCTCTGTATATGCCATTGAGTAACAAGCATAGTAAGCAAAATATTGATTGGGTATATCTGAACTATGAAATTTACCCCCTAGGTGGAATAAGTATTGCAAAATTCCATCCATTGAAGAAAAGTCTATGAGAGGCAGATTAATGATTGAAAAAACTGCATCCTCATGATATCTCATATGCCCCGAATCCCTCAAAATTTCTGAGGTAGGTTGATAAATTCAGGGTGATAAAAAGCGCCCACCTGCTATAAACAGTGACTATAAGGCACGACAATGATAATCTAGGGGGACCATATAGATAATCCTGTTTTGACAAAGGGTATTTGCAATCTAAGCAAACAATGAGTCTGAAGTAGAAACAACCCTGATTAAATAACATTTCTGTGAACCTAGGATAAATGTGAATAGTTGTAACAAATGTTCAACGAGGTTTTAAATAAAAGAGACCCTAGGAATGTTGTTATCTAGCCTGGTATTCACAATTGTGAGAAACGTATATAAAAGAGTTTTTGTCTTTCTCTGCATACAAGTTTGAATGTAGGGATCACTAATGTTTAAAATGAATGTGCATGTTCTTTATATGTGACATCTAGAGTTAAGCTAACGTCAGTGTACAATAGGCCTCTGTTGATTATGTTTCTGTAATCCTACTTTTTTAGAGATTTTTAAAAAAAACCCCGTCCTGAAGAAGGTGTTATCATCGATACAAGACACCGAAACGCCGCGTCGACTTTTGGTTTTCAAAATGTGTATTTGATTGTATAATTTTCTCTTAAATGTAAACTAAAATTGTATTGTTTTTAATAAACTGTTGTTTTTTACACTGGTGAAGATTATAGTCTCTTAACTAATGTGGTGAATTGTAGACAGAGTTCCTACACTGACTGATGGCCTCTATTTGAGTTATTGTATGTTGATTCTAGTAATATAATTTTGTCTCTGAAAGCGTAGATACCCCCCAAGTCCTGTTGGCAGGGTTATCTTACGCCCTAGGGTATACCCCCACCATCTAGGGACGTTTTGCTTGTTTTTTCATACTTTAGTATAAGAGGCTGCAATCTGCGTGAGTTGGGCGGAAGAGGGCAATCCATTTTCCATTTTGGAGAGCGTTGCCCTTATGTCAATAGGAGTTTTCGAGAATTCATTAAAAAAATTGTTCAAAAGACAAGACACTGTTGTAGTGTAGTTCCTATTTTCCCAATAGGCCCTGCGCATTGGAATAACATAAACAGTAGTATCGACGTAGAAGTGCGGATCTTCCAGGCCTCTACTGACTATGCTAAGCTTAATTGGGTTTGTTACAAACTAGCTCAGAGGTCACTGGAAACCTTATTGACTGAATAGGAAGTGATCAGCTTCCCTGGTACAGACAAGAAGGGATTCAGTTTTCCAACAACCGTGCAAACATGACAACTTTGCTCCTCAGATGAGAGTCAATCTCTAGACTCGTATGAAACAATAGACAGTTATTTTACTCAGTCAGTTTTTGTGCAGATTACTTTCACAATATGTAGAGAATAGAGAGATGGGTGTTTTCAATAAAAGTGTTATTTATTGAACAGTCTTTCTTCTCATACAAGAGAAATGAATTGCCACAATTGCAAGACTTGTTATTATAAAAAGTACGTACAGTAAGATGAGTATTGCAAAATAATACTGTAAAAGCATTGATATGGTTTCTTAGCCATACAATGGTTTAAAATGAATAAAACATACATACATTCATATATACATTAAGCTAAAATACTCAACTGGTGCTTCTAACTACGCCTACCCCAGTGTACCTGACCTAAGCCTAATACTTGGGAGGGGAGTAAGTAAGTAGCTTTAGTTAAGTTGGTTTTGCCAAGGTTTGCTTCAAGAATTCTCTCTAAGGGTTTAGTCAACACCATACCTCTGGAATAGAATGTTGGAGGTCTGGTATCTCCTTCCAGGGACTCGATATCCCAGTCACTCGCAAGAGTGGACTGGAAATGCCGGAGCTGGATTTTCTTGGCAGGAGAAAAGACAGCGTCTTTCTCAGCGCGTCGAGGAGGAGGAGGAGGGGCAGCATCCGCGGGCAGATTGCATCTGCTGGGCTCTTGCAGGGGACGGCTGTTCAGCTCCTGTGTTCACCACACCATCGTTCGCTCGTTCGCAGCGATAGCATCAGCAGCGATAACGGCAGCGATGTCTATGAGGCAGTTAGCCAGCATTTGCTTAAGGCAACGTTGGTAATATTTATACCTGAAAGGTGCCTTGTTTGACGTAAGTTTTTGGACATAAGACGTCAATAAAGATGTCACTAGGAAGTGATCGTCTATCAGTGCTCATTAGAGTTCATCACTAATCAAAACATAGCAAGCGGGGCTTTCCCAGGTTGCTGAGTTTTTATCTTGTTGAAGAACTCGGAGTGTTAATCTAGGAATCTTAGAAAGTAACTTCTGCTATGTCATTGCACTAATGAGCTGCAAAGGAAGTTGCAGAGGAAGCGATTCTGAAATGTGGTTCCATTCGTGTGAGGCCAGAGACGAGTTTCTGAATATTGCATTTGATCGGTTATGCCAATATAGGGAATAAATGGATTTATAGCTGTATAGGCGCATAAGGTCACAGTATCGATCAGGGTCCTAGATTAGATTGCGACACTGTCTCCACAATTTTTGTTTCAGGACCTCCACAGGTCTTCAGAGTCATTAGCAACGTTAGTGTCTGGGCCTTTAGTGCCCACCCCCAACTGCTTAGAGATTGTTTTCTTGTGTACATTCCGTTGTTTCTTCTGGGCCGAGGGACCACTTAGGTCTGCACAATGAGTGATGAGCGAAGTGTGATCTGGCCAGCAGCGTTGTTATTCAGGCTGGTACCAGTGTTAAGGCCCCCTACCTCTTCTACTTCCTCTATTTGCCTCTGGCCTTGATCATCCTCTGCTACCTCTTCAACCTCCTGGGCACCGCTCCCATACATACAGGCGCAGTGCAGCTAATCCAGCCCTGTCAAGAGAAAGCCTCCTCTCTGCTTTGTCAATTTCTTTAGAAATTACCCCCACCGCTTTTATCAGAAAGGAGTCAATAGTACCTTTACTTATATCCTGTTTTGAACATGTGGGGGCCCCTTTCCTCTTCCCATGGTGTGCTTGATCCTTCACTCACCCAAACCCTCCTCTATACACCGGGCGTAAATAGAGAGGATGCACACGAAGAAAAAGAACTCACATGGGCTTCGTCGATAGCCACTTCCTGCATGCTCCTTTAAGCTTTCCCAATCAACAGTGGGCAGCCCAGGCATGTCAGTCCTCCCTCAAATGAGAATCACTGGTCCACTAGTCTACGGCCAAGAGAGTTGATCCGGCCGGACCTCGCACATCCGCGGACGGGGCAAACTGGACTGGGCACGCCCGTGCGCGTCCCGTGCTGCGGGGTCTGCGATATACTTTTAAAGTGCCTCCGAGCACGGACACAGTGACGGCAGAGCTTCATGGCGCTCAGCTTTGTGGGGCTTGGAGTCCCCCCTGGCTGTGGCTGCTGCTGGTGCTCTGCTTTTCCACAGGCGGGTCCCGCTCTGCGGGGGTCGCAATGTACTCTTGAAGGGCCTCCCTGCATGGACACAGTGACGGCAGCGCCTCCTGGCACTCAGCTTTGTGGGGCTTGGAGTCCTCCCCTGGCTGTGGCTGCTGCTGGTGCTCTGCTTCTCTACTGGCGGCTTCCGCGCTGCAGGGGTCACAATGTACTTTTAAAGCTCCCCGGGCGCGGACACGGTGATGGCAGCGCCTCCTGGTATTCAGCTTTGTGGGGCTTGGAGTCCTCCCCTGGATGTGGCTGCTGCTGGTGCTCTGTTTCTCTACTGGTGACTCCCAGGACCTAGCACTTATCTGTTTCTTATATTTAATGCCCAGTTATTCATATTTATTAAAATAGCAGTTTAAATATATATGGACCTCTCCATATTAACCGCCAGGTAGAGTCAAGGGAAGCAAATATCATGATTTCCTCACCTCAAGCAGTTAATTTTATTATGTTCCGTATTACTTTGTAATTCATTTATGCGTTAAAAAGTAATGTGTCAATAATAGGAAATGTATTTTCTTTTAAATATACTATAATCAAACTATTTGCCCTTGAATGAACCCTGAGTTACAGATGGATGTTGAAATTGTTCTTCTAGGCACACAATAAAGCAAATGTAATAACTTTTTTTCATTACAGTAGAACATATTCGCTTCTATATATGGACATTTTCACTTTTATGTCCCCGTAGACTTTGAAACAGCAATTTGCGATGGTAAGTTTACTGTTTTAAGAAAACCTTTAGAAAACAACAGTCTCCTGTAGAACTTGTAATGTAGTTTATTATGTGCATAGTGACTCAGAGTGCATCCTGTTATTACCTATTTTCTCTGTGTTATGCATGACAAGCATCACTTGGTTTGTTTTGGTCATAGAAGGACATGTACATTTTTTGTGCGTTGTTTTGAAGTATGGCAACTGTAATTATCATCTGACATTTACCTAGCAGTGCCTAGCGCCTTCAATTAATTTGTTCTGGTAGCTCCTCTCTTAGAATTCACACACTACCTCTTTGTTTCAGTCATGCTTCTATTCACACAAGCAGCACTTTCCATTTTGTTTATTACTATTTGATATTGTTAACTTTATTGGGTCTGGTGTTAGCTAAGTCATTTGATTTTACTAACTCATAAGGGGGCAGATTTACAATAACTGGCGCATCCCTGCATATTAGCAGGGATGCAGCCGTTATTGTGCACTGCGGCTCCGCCACCATGGATGCGCCACATTTACAATGAGCGTGACGTATCTGTGCCGTAAAGGCGGCGCATTGCTGGAGTATTTTATAAGCGCGACGCAGCTCCAGCAATGCTCTGGGGGGCCCTGTCTGTACAATGCTGCGTCAATCCGTATGCCTGCTTCAAGCAGGTGCAGGGTTTTGACGCAGCATTGGCCCAAAAGTGACTGAGTGAAATCTTGTAGATTTCCCTCAGCCACTTTTAGGAGGCACTCCCCCCACGCAGGAACGCCTACTTCTGGCGCAGGGCTTTACAACGTGATGTATCTCCCAGATACGTCACGTTGTAAATACCCCGCACCATGGCGCATCTATTGCGCCGCCACTGCATCACAAAAGTGATGCAACGGCGGCGTAGAAGAGGCGCGGGGCTTGTAAATCTGCCCCAAAGTTTTTAGGAAAGCCATCTTGTTCCATATATATCCAACACATGGTGACCAGGCAAGGTGCTCAAGGGTGAGGGATGGCAACCAAAGAACCCGTATAGAATGGAAAAGGTTCAACAAATATAAATTACCCTGAGCACTCAGATATGTTACAAGGTAGGATTGTACAAATTAGGAATTTTATCATTCCAGTCTCTTTATTGAACCCACAGGCACTTCCTTAAATTCACGCACCAGTATAACTAGCCAAGTCACATTTTATTACAGCCAACACATGTTTTTTCATAGTTTCGTATTAGCCTCTGACTTAATCAGGGCTGTGAATAAATACATTCCAGATCAGCTAATTCCTAAAGCTAGACAGTGTATGTTGCCATCACCCACCAACAATAAGGTAAAAAGGACATAGCTTTCCAATATACTAGAAAATTTATGATATAGGGCCCGATTCATAGAACTAACTTAAGACAACATCCTAAACTTACTACCATTTTGGTATTCACAGAAGGCACTTACTCATTTTGGTATTCACAGAAGGCACTTACGCATTTCTGTATTCACAGAAGTTAGGCGTCCTAACTTTAGGACTCCTAAATGCCTTCTGTGAATACCGAAAGTCTTAAAATTAGGATTTTTCTCAGTTTAGGAGTAGTAAAGTGAGGACTCCTAACTTTAGGCCTCCTAAGTGCCTTCTGTGAATACCGACAGATATAGATGGGATACCTCTGATAATAACAAACCTTGTGATTGTGACAACTTTTCACCCCAGGACACTTTTCACCCCAGGACACTTTATTATGTTCTGTGACCACTATGATAAAATCAGAAGGAAATATCTTGTTCCCATCCTTAGAGATGCCCGCTTTCTACAAGTTAGGCCTGCACTCTTATTCCTGCAACTTTTGCACAATGCACATGTCACTTTTCATGTTGCAAATTTTTTAGTAGCAGGAGTACGCATTAACAAGAAGCGCAGCAAAAGCAATAATGGATTGATTATAAACGAAATTTCCTAAGTGTAACCTCAATAAGATTATAGATACATCGATGTTTTAAATGCTTTTACTGTATTTTTTAACTTTGTTGAATGTATACATCAATTGTTTATGCACATGTCACTTTACATCACTCTGATGGTATGACTTATGAACTATTATGTATATATATGTAATTATTATTCTTGTGATTGTTTAACTTTTTGTATGTAATCTTTGAAATGTACCCTGTGTCTTTTTATGGTTTTTTAAAAATCGAATAAAAGTGATTGACTGACTGACTGACTGACTGAATACCGACAGTCCTAAAATTAGGATTTTTCTCAGTTCAGTAGTAGTAAGGTTAGGACTCCTAACTTTAGGACTCCCAAATGCCTTCTGTGAATACCGAAAGTCTTAAAATTAGGATTTTTCTCAGTTTAGTAGTAGTAAAGTTAGGACTCCTAACATTAGGACTCTTAAATGCCTTCTATGAATACCGAAAATCCTAAAATTAAGATTTTTTCAGTTTAGTAGTAGTAAAGTTAGGACTCCTAACTTTACTACTCTCTGGTTCGGCCCCCAAAATAAGGAAGTCTCTACCACTGTATGCTTGGCTGAACTCATCAACCTAGGTTTTGAAAAGGGTGGTCAAAAGGATTTTCCTTAATATATTTTTACTGAACTGAATTGACATGAGTCAGCAATGAGGATGTGGCCTAATGGCTAGGGTGGCTGATCTCAAAGTAGGGAACCAGGTTTGAGTCTTGGCAATGACGCTCAACATCCTGTGATTCTAGGCAAATCACCTAAACTTCTGTGCCTAACGAAAACAAATGTGTCCTTGTGTAAGCAACTGGTGCTCATGTAAAGTGCTCTGATACCCGATACCTTTGGGTCAAGTTCGTGCTATAAAAAACTCTGGAAATAAAACGTAACCATACAACAACACCTGGTTCTCTACACCAAAAGTATGCAATATCATGCAGGTGAAACATTATCAGTCCATGACACACTACGATCCTAGTTAAAGTAAGTCAGATATACTGCAAAAACTAACCTGTGCTCACCCCTCTGGAAGTTTGGCACAGAGCAGGCAGGCTTAACTTAAGAGGCAATGTGTAAAGTATTTGTGAACACATCAAAACAGTAACTGCGTGAAAACACCACAAAAAGACTCCACACAAGTCTAGAAAAATTGATTATATAATTCTGAACAAAACAAGCCCAAAATGACTAAACTCCAATAAGTCAAAGTCAAGACATACATTTTTTAAAGATTTAGGGGTCTGGCGGTGGCCCAGCGCTACATTATACCTGGCGCAGGTATAATGTAGCGCAGTGGTCTACGAAGTGACGCATCTACCTAGATGTGTCACTTCGTAAATATGGCGCAACATGGCTCATTTCTTATGCCACTGGTGCGTCACAAAAAGGGACATACCGGCTGCGCAAGAGCGAAGCAAAGGCTCATAAATAAGCCCCTTGGAGTACTACTTCCAATTGAATGAGCCACACTGAAAGGTAGCACAACCTCTGGCATTTCCTTCTGAGGTTATTCCATGGAGTAAATTGGATAACTGATCTTTAGCTCCATTACTCCCCTTTGGTAACTCTTGTGTGGCCACCTACAGACTGGCACACCTATCACATCTCATGTCAAGCTTGACTTTGATATACACTATACCTATGGGCAATGTTTTTCTAACTTTATTTTCTTTAATTGAATGGAAAAACATGGAATTAATCATCAGTTGTGAGACTAGATGGGCAGGATGAAGACAGCAAAGCAGACATACTAAGGCAGAGATCTACACATCCACACAGACTGCATTTGGTCCAACTCCTTGATATAACTCAACGCTTAGATCCCTCCTTTAACAGGACCCATATTCTACTGGCCAACTCCCCCCTTCTTTTCCCCCTTAGAAGAAAAACAAAGGACTCCAAATTATACGTTGCCAACATCCTAGCTCTCCAATTAAAGTATGAGTGGGCTTCCAGACTTATCCATTGAGCGTAATACACATCCGAATCATTTCCATTGCTGCAAACAGGAAGGCGGAAACATACCTAGATCTTTCACCCATCCAGGTATCCTCGCACCCCATTATCACCAGCTCAGGGTAGATTACAACCGGAATTTCCAGCACCATTTTGATAAAATACTCAACTTCCTGGAGGAATTCCCTCAGATTTGGACACAAATGAAACACCCCTATAGCAATGGACGCTCGAAGCACACACCTACGACAGCTATCACCCTTCCGCCCCCCCCACCCACTTTGCAATCTTTGCCGGTGTGTAGTACAGATCAAACATTGCCATATAGCTTTGAGTCTGTAAGCTACCAGAGACTAAAATATGGCTTGCCAGTTCCAATGAAGGCCTAATATCAACCCCAGTCCTACAAAATATTCCCTCCCATTTAGTATTCTGTACGTCAACATCGTCCGGGAGACCTGATAACAGGTGTTGATAAACTGTACCTATTCTCGAACTAATTCGATTAAAATAACCTTTTTAAATATTGTGGGAGTATCATGATGGTATTTATCAATGAAACTTCTGATCTGGAGATATTTAAAAAAAATCATGAGTATTTAAATGAAACATCTCCCTTAAAAAGAAGAAGGAAGCCATTTGCCCACCTGAACATAGGCCGCCTATATCCTTCAGGCCCAGCAGCTGCCATCTAAAAATAACCTGGTCCTGAAAAATAGATGGCAAAACTCCAGCAGCCGTAAAGGGCGTATAGGTATTAGTATTTGGAATTGCCCATTTATGGCGAATTTTCCGCCAGATTGAAAACACAGCCCTGATTACTTTGAACCTAGTTTTTTTTAAGTAACTTGGTTCAAGTATCCGCATTAGAATACCCTTAGCCGCCTCTCCCAAACCTATCTCGTAAATAGTCGGTCTGTTGGCTAACTGAACCTCTGCCCTATCTCCTACCAACAATACTCCAAAATGTTGCAGCATAGCTGACCAATAATACAATAAAATATTAAGGACCGCCCATCCCCCACGGTCTCTAGGGAGGCACATACACTTGGCCGCCCTACTTGACCGACGGTATCCCCAGAGGAATCTAAAACAAAATCGCCTCGGCCCTACCCAGACTCACTTGCAAAAACTCTAGTGGGATAGTTCTAAATAAATACAAAACATTTGGGAGGACCAACATTTTAAGTACGTTGCAGTGGCTACGAAAGGTGCAGATGATCTAATCTTTCTAACGTATTATTAACAGATTCAACCACTGGAAGGATATTCAAGTCAGTGATATTGGCCACTGAAGCAGTGATTTTGACCCCCAAATATATTGCTTCCGTAACAACAGGAACATTAGAGGAACACATAGCGGCTGATTGTATGACATGAGTTTTATAAACATTCAGCTTATAGCCTGATGGTAGGCCAAATTGCTCAGCAAGAGTCTTTAGAGCTGCAAAGGCAGGACCGACATCTCTAGTTAGAAGCACAATATCGTCCACATAGGCCAGCGTCTTATACTCTGTACCATTGACCCTAACCAGCAAAATATTCGGATTCCCTTCGATTTTACTAAGAACAGGGTCAATGTACAGAGCAAAGAGCAAGGGCGAACACGGGCAACCTTGCCTGGTACCCCTGCCAATATTAAATAACCTGTCTCCAGCCCTGAGATACAAATTGTTGCAGCTGGAGAAATATACAATGCTTGTAATACCTGTATAAATTCGATATTAAAGCCCTTCCAGCGGAGCCCTGCCCATAAGAAACCCCAGGAGACCCTGTTGAACGCCTTCTCGGATCACTCCGAGGGGAGACTCCATGACCTGAGCCCAATCCAACAGGGCAATGACCCGCACAACATGGTCGGGCATATCCCTGCCGGGAATAAACCCATGCTGCCATATGGACACTAAAGGAGTAATAACCTCAGCGAGTCTAGTGCCTACATTTTAGAGTATATTTTGCTGTCTGTATAAATTAATGAGATAGGTCGATAAGATGAGGTGTTTAGCTCAGACTTGTCTTTTTTCTTGAAAAGCACTATTGTAGTTTGCCGCCAAGATTCAGGTATGACACCCTTCTGTGCCGCCCTAAAGACTGATAAAACGTCTTGATGGATTTCTTGGGAAAATGCCCTATAGAACTCCAGCGGAATAGCATCCGGGCCTGCAGCCTTTCCATTGGCCAAGGACTGTATGGAACAGCTCAACCTCCTCCCAAGTAATTAGAGCAGAAAGAGCCTTATTCTGACGTGTTTTGACTTTAGGAGTATCAATGTCCTGCAGAAAGCCTCAGCCAAAGACTCACTGAGCAATCTGGTACTCTCTTCCTTGTACAGCAAAGTATACAACTTCTCAAACACTTCGATGACCCCCTCCTGCGTGTCCTGAATACAACCTTGCTGATCCTGAACTCTAGTGATTCGATTTGCCAAACTTCTCTGTTGTAGACTTTTAGCAAGAATGCTGCCCAAATTTTCCCCAAATTCATACATCATCGTACAATATTGAACATACTTCGCAGCCAAATCTTCACCAAAAAATTCCAATAATTTAGACTTGATTATAGCCACCGCCTGTTGACTCTGATCAATATTAAGGCTGTCTTTAATATTCCGCGTTAACTCCATCTTTGCAACCCGTAACTCCTCAACGCGTCCCTTGGTCTGCTCCTGTACAGTCTTCCAACGATAGGCTGCAAAGCTCTTAGTCTCACCCCGCACTGCAGAATTGAATGTGTCCCACACTATACAATCAGAAGCAGTTTTTCTGTTAATATCTAAAAACTCCCCTATCCATTTAATCATGTGATCTCGATAAGATTGGTCCAACAATAATTTTCTTTCAAATATCCACGGTCTGGGAGCTCTGACCAAGCGACACCAGGGGCACTCCACTATCAGCGAGTTATGATCAGATATAATTCTTGGGGGTACTTCAACAGAGGCCTCCCCTACCAGCTGATCAGACATAAAGAGATAGTCCAACCGGGCCATTTTATTGTGGGGGGCAGAATAGTATGTATACCCATCATTATCTTTATTATGCCTGTAGCAAACAACAACCAATCTGTGCTCTGAGACTAAAGTCTGAAGAGCCTTAAAGACTCTGGGTTTCCTACCCAGATACTTTTTATCACTTATAAGATTAAAGTTGCCTACCAAATGAATATTGAGATCCCCACACATAACCATAGGGTGCAGCCATGCTGCTAATTCAAGATTTAGACATTTCATAACTTCTGGATCGTCTAAGTTTGAGCCATATATCATGCAGATGGAAATGGGTCTGCTATTAATCATTATTTCAGCTACTGCCCATCTGCCTGCACTGTCCTCTTTGGCTTTCTTACTGAGCCCAACTCCTCGCCTCAGCAGTATGGCCACACTTCTAATCATAGATGACTGTCCAGAGCAAGCTACTAACTAAATCAAAACCAGGGACTTTCAAACACTCCAGCTTCTCCCATGATATATGTGTTTCTTGTAAACACAGAATATCTACTTGCATGATTTGTACAATTTTGGATAGCAATGCCCGTTTTTTCCCATCATTTAGGCCACAAATATTCCATGTACTTGTATGCAACCTATCCTGCCCCATTTAAACAGAACATAGGACCTAATCTCAACTTAGAAAAAATACAATTTTTACTCACAAACAGTAACATACCACCAAAAATGTTTTTGCAGTTGTCACAACTATATTTTAAAACCAAAACCCTGCTAGCCTCCCATCCCCCCTCTTCAGCCAAAGCTTAACCCCTCCCTTTGCCCATACCCAACCCCAACCCCTGCCCCCCAACCCTTCACCCCCCCTTGTGAGGCAGCAGGACCTAGGTCATAGTGATGGGATAAGCTGGCTTCCCCCATTCCCCCCTAGATCCTTCCTCCCATTATTGCACACCACCCAGGATCTGAGCCAATACCAACGTAAAAAAATTCTAAATGAGAGAAGAAAAAAAAACCTTTCCATTAGCTCAACCCCCGTCTTAATTCCTGAGAAATCTAATGACCCCTGCAATGGTGAGCCACCAAGGCTGGAATTTTCAGCTAAATAGAATTCAAAATTCCTTCGCCTGGATTTCCAATAGAAAGAATCTCGTCTGGCCCTGGTGAATTATTTTCAGCTTTGAGGGGTAGAGCAGGAAGGCTTGCGCGCCCTTTGCTTGAAATCCCACTATTAGCTGGCGGAGCTGCCACCTCCGCTCAACTGTTGCTGAACATAAATCCGGTCTAATGAAAAACTCACAATCTTTCCCTACCCTCTTCCTGTCTGGCCTAGCTAGGTCATATAATCTCTCCCTAGCCAAAAAATGAATTAGACAAATTAATATTTCCCAAAGCTTATCCCCAGCTGAGCCAGACTTCTGCCTTTGCTTGAAGGGAAAACGATGTGCTTGTTGAACCTCCAGCTGCCAGTCCCACTGCTTTAAGTCCGGAAATGCTTTGGAAAAAAGTTCCATGACAAAGTGTCTGATATCCGACCCCTCTCTGCCTTTCGGAATTCCTAAGATTCTTAAATTATTCTCCCTGGACCTGTTGTCCAGATCTGTGAATTTCCACAACATGTCATCCCTTTGTGCCTTAATTAAATCCGTAAGGCCTTTCTGAATTGCCAAATCATCCTCCAACTCAGAGATCCTTTCTTCAGCTTCTATGATTCTGGCAGCAATATTCGAGCATGTTTTGTCCACTCTTCAGATTGAATTCTGCATCCTGCGACATGCACCCTGTGTACCAGCACTCTTCCTGACGCGTCTCTTCATGGTGCATCATGGTAGTCTGATAAATTGTTGACAGTGTTATTTCTGCAGGAGACATCTGAGCAGCGTCTATTGTACGAGCCCCATCAGCAACAGCAGTATTCCCAGTTGAACCAGGCTGCGTAGAGAAGGAATAATCCCATATCATCGATCCAAGAGTCCCCGGGTCCTTACTTGACAAAAGAGCACATTTATCTTTCAGTTTAATAACTTTGCGGACAGTATGGACCCCTTGGGGGGAAACTTCATCTTTTGACGCTTTGTTGCACCACCAATCAGCAATATTATTGTCGTCATCCGTCCACTCCTTGTCCGGGCCTTCATCCTCCGATGACCCTGTATGGTCTGACATAGAATAGAATTTGTCTAACCCTTCGGGCTCATTTACAAACCCATTACCATCAGAAGGATCCTTTGGACGAGCCCCTTCAGCTGCTGTACATACAAAATCAGCACTTTGGCTTGGCGACTCAGGATTTTGTTGAGCACAAATGGCCAAAGCTACCGAGTGTGGGACTAAAGTTCCCATAATTCCATTGCCCGGCAGAGGTACCATTTGTTGGGATTCTCTATTGCCTTCACCTCCAATAGCGTTTTCACTGCCACCAGACGGCATCATGCTACTGTTTGAGCCATCCCCGTTTGGTACCGATACGCTAGCCCCAGCCTGCTCCTGATGTGGGGACGCATTTCGCTGGAGGGGCTGAACAAATAGACTCTCACTACATACAGCAGAAATGGAAGCTGCGCCTGTCACTTTCGATACCGTATCGCTTGCCGTTTTGAATGCAGCCAGCTGCTCCCGCTTGTTCCCCTCCCCACTCACAGGGGTCTTCACTTTCCCCGCTTGTACCTTGAATCGTGAGGGCAGAACTGCTTCCCTTTGTCTACTCCGGCGACAGTCGATTGCAGATTTCGAGTTGCTCCTGCCACCATCTCATCTACTCCGCGGGCAGCTTGCAGCTCCTTGCCCTGCTGGCACCTTTACCGGGACTGGCTGCTCGCGCTATCAGCGCGTGGGCTTTCAGGCTCTTAACCAGCACTTTCAAAGCCAATATTCCAAGTGGACATGGAGATGAACACAATAGACCAAAACAGTTTGGAGGTAATCCGAGCCAGGATATTTTGCCTGGCAATCGTTTCCGTAACTGAGTCAAACGCTAAAGCATGTCATTTGATAACACCCCTTCTCTGCTGCATTAGATTTAAATCACTTTCTTCCAGCTTCAGCTCCCACCATTACAGCAGCGACAGCAACCTTGAATAGGAGGAATTGTCCAGGAGAGCAAGCAACACCATCTCACAGCCGAGTGACCAGCCACCATCTTGCCTCCTCTCCACATACCTATGAAAGTTGTCAGTACAATATACCTATGTACATTGTACTGACAACTTCCTTTGGTTACTCTTTCACACCGGCACCAGCATCAGTGCCTTAACTCATATGATAACTATATTTATTAGCATACAATGAAGTTTACTACAGCATGTTCTCTTATGACATATTGACATAGCTCCTACCATTCAGCGAGTTGATACTTAGCCTTTCATGTCTGCCTAATGAGTTCTCCATGTAAGGCTCTACACAAGATTACTTCCACTAGAGGCTCCCACACATTAGTTTGGACCTTTTTTAAGATGGTGCCCATCTTACTCACTGCCCTATTTGGCACCGGTCAATGGCCATGGCAATCCATGTATTATGACCTTTCGCTTGGCAACCCTCCCACTGACCTCCCATGTACTTCGGGAGGTTACTTTGCATGACCTTTTAATAATGAAGGGAGGTTCACATTATCCAACCTCATCAATGGAGGCCCAGTTCATTCACCCCCTTCCAATATGGTGCCAGTAATAAGTTGGAAATAACAAGCACAATCCTGGGGTCTGAAAATAACACACAGAAGAAAAGACGAAGACACTGACAATATCACACAAATCTAGCTGTGGGATTATCCTTTTTTAGGACAAAATCCCTCACCCACCGAAGGTGGCATGCTTCATAATTTGGGATTCTCCTCTCAGAGGAACCTAGTTCCTCTGAGGGCTACAACTCCCTCTCTGAGAGAGAGGCACACAGGGAATCCCAAATGATGAAGCATGCCACCTTTGGTGGGTGCGGGATTTCGTCCTAAAAAAGGATTATCCCACAGCTATATCTATGTGATATTGTCAGTGTTGTTGTCTTTTCTTCTGTGTGTTATTTTCAAACCACAGGATTGTACTTGTTATTTTCATATATTGAATTGGGAATGTAGCAGTGAAGCCCATGATACAGTTAACACAAGTAAAAGTAGATATTTAGTACCAGGTTCAAAACGTTAAGTATCACGTAATGAGAATTGTAAACACCAAGGAAATCGCTAAGATACAGCATATCTATGTTTGTACTCAATTAAAAATTAAGTAAAAAGGATAACACAGGAATAAAGTGTGAGTGCAATAATTACTAACAATATCCACAATTTAAATAGATTTTGATAAAAACTTTGAGAAGAAAGTTAACAACAGGATCCTGGCGATTAAAGCACCCTTGAGTCATAAGATTTTTAGTGCAGCTGGTCCCTGGCACAGGGAAAAGTGGACAGGAGCCTTCGCCTAATGACCCAGAATAAGCCAAGAAATTTTGCAATGGCACATACAAAGGATGGTCTTGTATCCAATCTTAAAATCTGTAGTGCGTCAAGATGGCATGACAGTTTACGGAATTCAGTGGATAGAATGGAAATAAATGGGGCCCAGATCTTAGCATACTCTGATTTATTCCTTAGGGTAGCCATTGACAGCCTCTACATGCCTAAAAGGTACCATAATTGATGTAGCCATTCCGTATGCTCAGGGATCCTGTTTGATTTCAACCCCGCTAACAAGTCCCGGTGTGCGGCATTCAGCGCTAGTGCCATCTGTTTACCTCTGGTAGAGCGCAAGGGGAAGGTCAGAGCATTGGGTAAACCTAAGAGGGTATAAGCAGGAAACCTAGGAATGGTGGTGCCAAAGGCCTTATCTATGTCATCAAGTATACTCTCCTAGTATCTTGGGAGCTTTGGACAGTTGCGCAATAGGTAGAGGTGAGTACCAGGGCTACTGCAGCCATGCCAGCGGAGGCCATCACATTGATGGTTCCACCTGGCTAGGTGGGCCGGGGTGTGATACCTGTAGGATACAATTTTAAATGCAGTTTCAGCATGAACCATGGAGTGTGCAGTGTGGTGGGCCCTATAGAAGACATCCTCCCAGTCCTTGTTTGATAATGTGTGTCCCGGCTCACCTTCACAGTGCCTCTGACCTGCAGAGCGAGTCTTCTCAGCGCTCATGAAGAGGAACGAGTATATTTCGGAGATAAGTTTGTGATCAACTTTTTTGTAAAGGAAACCCTTCTCGAATGGCAGCATAGGTCTAATACCCAGTGCATCATTTGTGCATATAAAAGAGATCAGAGTCAGTAAGGCTGTAGTTCACTTGAAGCTATTTAAAAGGGATGAGGCCCTGTATGTCAAACAGATGTCCAAGGTGTTTACACCCACCATCCAGCCCATGTTGGCAAACCCTCCTATCCATCCCGGTTGGGAAGTCAGGGTTTAAGAAGATCGGGGTCATCGGTGAGGGGAAAGTGATGAGGTTAGCCCTTGAGGAAACCCTATCCTAGGCGAGCCGATTAGGGCGAGTAACCAGTGAGGAATATAGCCCCCAAGTACGGGCGGACCGCAGCAGCCAAGCCTCCCTCCAGATATGGTGGCCCGCTACCGTCTGGTCCATGGAGACCCAATACTCCTCTGTCATTGGACAATTCCACTCCATGAGGTACTGCACCAGTGTGGCCTGAAAATAGCGGGAGATGTTGGGCAGAGCTAGGCCGCCCTCCCTTTTAGGGCACTGCAGTAGGGACTTCTGCAGGCGGGAGAAATCTGAGTGTTCGATCTCAGCTTGTATGTGTTGGAGCGAATGCGACGGGGGCTGTAAGGGAAGCATTTGAAAGAGATATAAGGCCCGGAGAAGTACGTTAATGTTAACAGCAGCCAGCCTCCCATCCCACGTCAAAGGTAATCACCACTAGTGGGTCAACTCTTTGCGGATGTGAGAGAGGAGAGTCATATAGTTCACTTCTGCAGTTTTAGCCAGGCTTTTGTAAAGAACCAGCCAGAGATAAGTGATATCCTATGCCAGCCTGTCAAAAGCAAAGTGCGCCTGCAAGGTATCGACTGTCGCTTGTGCAGCCATAAGACTGAGCATTTGCGACTTCTGCATATTTATTGTAAAGCCTGAGACCTGGCTAAAGGCCTGCAGGTCATCCACTATCGCCGGCAGCGAAGTAAGTGGGTAGGCCACTGAGAAAATGACCTAATTGGCGTAAAGGCGTTAAAATTCACTGAAAAAACATTGGTTTCAGGGACGTTATAATTAGTTGGAGATTTAACTAATAGAAAACCAGAGAAATTCAGCCCTTATAGTTAGTTAAGCTAACTATAACTCACGCCCCCGCAATGCACTGCTGATGACGTCACATATTTCATCACTCATTACATGGTCAGTGACATCACTGATGACATCCCTGAAAATATCTCAAATGGCATCACTGATGACATCATCCAATTAATATCTAATGCACCTCCTCGTATCCCAATATAACCTTTCATACACCCACTCTAAAATACAGATTACCATTCTTAGCTTAGTTAGCAGAGGCTTCTCACACAATATCATGGTGAAAGCGTTGATGAGCTATGAAGTGAGCAGATGATAGATAGTTGAATATGTCCCCATGCCTAACAGACAGTGGTTCTATTCTATTTTATTTCTAGAACTGGTATGATCCTCACTTATGTGGCATCCATGGCTTAGTCTTGAAGGTGAATCGTAATTTCTGCTTTTTAGTGGGCCCTTCATCAACTTTTGGGAAAACACCAATTCTTCATTGCCTCTCAGAACTTCAGGTGGTCATGGATGCATTTTGTCTTTGACAGGAGACTTTCATTGTTTTTATGCTTGAGTGGAGAAGCGGGTGCCACAGATCACTTCCTTATTTTAGGAAGGGAATATAACTTAGTTTACCTTTCTAGGGAAGAGATTAGTTTCTGTTTCTTTATAAGTTAACTTCGATGTAGGAAAAACTCTTGCTAAAGATGACTCCAGTACAATGCAGAACGCCTTGAAGGCGGCACGCTTGGCTGTGGGTAGCCAGATAAGTGCTTTGAAAACGAATGAGACATAGTCCTAAATACAAAGATAAATGTGTAAATGTAAATGTAAATGTATAGGCATTTATATAGCGCACTACTTACCCGTAGGGTCCCAAGGCGCTTCGACCGCTGCGAAACCCTTCCTGGCTTCCCTCAGAGATGGTCCCTTAATGGGTATCTCCAGGGTGAGACCAGGCATCCCCGGCGGTCTGGTGGGGCCGTTAGTGAAGATGAGGCAAGCTAATGCCCAGAGTTGCCGAGTGTGATCGCTGATCAGAGTGGGCACCGAGGCGAGAGAATTATCGAGTCCGCTGACCCTGGTCCAGAAACCTGCCGCGCCGGGAATCGAACCCTGGTCCCGGGCCGTCCTCTGCTCTCAGGTCTGCCGCCTCTAACCAGCCAGCGAACCACATGTGTTGTCCTGCAGTGATATTTTTAATTCCCTGCGGTCTTCACAGTAAAAATAATGGGTCATCAAGATGGAGTCCATTAACAAAATGTGGGTAAGGCATGTAATGTAATGTAATGTATGTGTTCTTGTAAAGTGCACTGCTGCCCTGAGGCGTCGTGGCACTGTAGACCGCTGGGGAACCTGTCCTGGCTATCCCTGTGAGATGGTCCCTACTGGGTATCTCCAAGGTGAAACCAGGCATCCCGGCGAATGTGGGGGGCCGTTGTAGAGATGAGGCAAGCTAATGCCCAGAGTTGCCGAGTGTGATCCCTGGTTAGAGTAGGCACCGAGGCGAGAATTATCGAGTCCGCTGACCATGGTCCACGACCCTGCCGTGTCGGGAATTGAACCCTGGTCCTGGGCCGTTCTCTGCTTCCAGGTCTGCCACCTCTAACCAGTGAGCCACAGCACTCCACTAATGGCATGACAAGAGCCGGGTAGCTTGGTACCTCTACGGAACCCCTTGTTGAAGAAACATACATTGAAGAGTTTGCATGGTGTAAAAGCACTTCTTGTGATGTGGTTTACTTAATGTGGGTAATGCAGAAATAACAATAAGCATCATGGATTTTACATTGTGTGGAAAGCATTTCCTGTGACTAGGACTCGCTGGTGCGCTGTTAAAGGCTGAAGTTCATGTTCACTTACAGGTTTCTTTTTTTCTTCAAACGGTATTTTATTGAAGTTTTAATGAGATGACAAGTTGCTGTACAAATAATAGTGTCCAAAAAGAGCCTGTACGTTGCTTCAAGAAAATCAGTTCAGCATTGCCCAGTTTATTCATTCCATCCCCTAACAAAACCATACCACTGCTCCTTCAGAATTTGAAGGTTAAGTGTTGCCGTATATGCTATGTAAATAATATTATTTTCATACTAGAGGATTTGCTCCCAATGAAATCTGCAGAGATTTTAAAGAATCTACCTAATAAAAATATCTGGACCTTCAAATACTTCCCTCAAATAAAATAAAGAAAGGCAGAGCTCTCTACTTTATATGGAAATAAAGAAATGAAAAATCCCTTGAATGAATAGTCAAGTACTTTTTTCCAGATGGTATCAAATCTGTAACTTTTCTTTTTTAAATTAAAGTGTGCTGTTTCATGTCCAAAATATTCCAGATGCATCCTTAACACTGAGTAGTTTTTAGGTCTCGCCTAGGCAGCGTGCATGCGCTACTCTAGGAGATGACCTTTTGGAATCGGTCAGCTCTTTTAAAGCACTCTTGCTTGTGGTGGCATCCGCCTTGTGGGAGCGAGCAGGGGCTCGCAGGGGCTATCTGTTTCCAATTAGCGTGGCCACACACGTGTATGCTCTCTCCCAGCAAGGTGGTTGATTGCGGCCACAAACACGAGTGCTTGAAAAGAGCTGACCAATTCCAAAAGGTCACTTGTGCTCCCTAATCCCCTATCATTACCATTGAGGAGGCGGGGCCTGGTTCTTTTTTCTTTAATTTTAATAACTATTTAATGTATGTAGCATGCAACTGTATTTACATTTATATAATCAATAGTATTCTTTGTTTTACAATTCAAATTTGATGGTCTCTTTCTGGAGCGTTTTCCAAAAATGTCTGATTTTCTACTAATAGGTAACTGGTGGGTGTGCTTTGTGTTTATTTACTGGATGCTGTTTCTGTTCTTTCTCTTTAGGTTAGAATACATATAGGTCACTTCATCGTAATTGAAAAAGGTAAGAATTATTCTTTCAGCAGGCGGTACCAGGACCAGCCTGCTAGCTCATTTCACTGCGGCTGTACTAACCGGCTTTTTTATGTTGTTTATTTTTGTTAGTGTCAAGTCTTTTTTATGTATTTTTTTAACACCCTGTTCTTCCAAACATACACATCCCGATTAAGCACCCTGAAACAAGTGTCTCTGGAAATTGCCTGGCACTGTATTGACACTAACATCACACTGCTATAGTATTAGCATGCTCCTGCCCCTGCATGTCTTGGCTTCAAGGGAAAACACACGTTTTTGTTCCCCTTCTGCTTGCTTCGGGCGGAATCGGACACCAACACCTGCCACAATGGAAAAGGTCGTTGTTGCTTGCACTTTTGTTTGAATTGCTACAGGGAAGCCAATGAGAGTTAAATCCATTTACTTTTTTTTGTTGCCTAAGCACCATGGAATAGGCTCTAGAGATGGCGCAGATAGGAAGCGGCACATGCTGGTCTGTTTTCTAGCTCTTTCAGTTAGCCCAGTCCCCTAATATGTGGCTACTTTCCTCGATGGGCAGATTGCCTGAGCTTTCTGAAAGGAATAGCTGGGGGCGGAGTTTGGGGGTTTGGGGAGGCGGGGAGACAAAGGAGACTAAAACAGTGAGAGCCGACAAACCTAGATTGGCCGAGCGCAGTTTAGGGACCTGGCAGCAGGCTGCCCCAAACTCCAGGTGTGGCCTAGCAGGCCTGCAGCTTTGGCTCGTTTGTGCGTCCGATTTGCATGACAGGGCGGGAAAAGCAGAACTATGTAATAGGACGGGGGTTGGGGAATGCAGAGTTCTTTGTTTCCTCCTGTAAGTCTTTGTCATGATTTGGTCCAGTCTCCTCATTAAACAAGCATTTGCAATGCAATAGGTCTCGAATTTAAAAGAGTTTAAGCTATTGGCATTGTAAATAACAATGCCTTTATTTAGGTTTTAAAACCCAAAACATAAATAAAATGCATTGCAAATGTGTGTTTAAGTTGGAGGCTATTTACTTTTTTGGGATGGATGGGAATGTGACTGTTCCCTGAGTGTCAATAACTGTTTAAAGACCATATTTTGTGGCCCTTGCAACATACTAATCTAGCAAACACAAAGAGGCCTAGGCCCATCCCTGAAACAGTTTTTTAACGTGTAGGTAAACACAAAGCTTTCCTTCATGAAGGGTGTTGGACTATCAGCCATACCCTATTATATTCGCCTAAAATGCTGTTGGCACTGTATGAAGGTTTGTGAATCAATAGTTAGACCAGATGTTTTTCTTTATGTCATGGAGAGGAAACTCTACAAATGCCACTCATGTTAAGTTCCACTGTTATGTGGCCCTTCAGAACTGTTTAGCACAAGTGAAGTATGATTCTCTATGTGGTACGAGTCTGGTTATATGAAGAAAATAGATACATTTTGGATGGCCCTGGTTTATCATAGCATACGATGGGTGATGATACATTTTTCCAAGACAGTCGAAGTCTATTGACTGCAATCATGAGGCTGAAAGGTGGAGATAAACACTAAAGTGAGGGAGGATGAAGGCAGGCCTGACTTTAAGAATTGAGCAAGGACTATACTAGCACATAAGCTTCTGTTTAGTTCTTCCTGCACACTGCTATTTATTATATGGTTGTGGTGAGGGAAGGATCTGTAGATTCTGATGTTCAAGGTGAGGAAGTCTCCCTGCTGTCTGTTTTGATTACTGCTTCACAAAAGCTGTTGATAGCCAAGTGCTGAGATCTCATACTTGGTTTACACTTTTTTTTTCTCCTGTTAGGAACTAGCACCGAAGCTACCTATTGACTGTGAAATCTCTTTGCTGAAAGGGGCAGTGTCTGAGGAAGAGCCAAAACATTTCCAGATAAGATGTTTTTGTTACTTTAGCTTTTGCGGGTTTGTCATCTTATAACGCTGGGGAAATGAGAAATATTATATAGTTTATTAAGGTGGCCAGAGACTTTTCTAGTCTTCTTGTAGTAAAGTGAGAAAGGCACACTGGGGCTGTGGCTTGACACTGTAAAAAATTTACATTTTGTCAACATGTCTCCTCCATTGGTTGATTTGTTTATCTGCCCTTTGGACTTCTTATGTAAATGATGTGGTTTTTGTGTATGCTTAACCGCTTCCGTGCGTCGGACGGCCCCCGGCCGTTTGACGCCACCGTGGGCATGTTCGGAGGAGGGCCGGGGGCCGCCTGAACTGCGCACACATCAATTTTTTCAGCACCGCAGGGGAATTCCAACCACAGCGAAGCGATTAACCTGGGGTTACCAGTTATGATGGGGCGGGTACCATTTAGCTTACACTTTGCTTTTGATACATTCAGTTAATTAGTCTTATTTTATCTAATTTCTACAGATGTTGTTAGCAGCATGAATGATATGGAACTTGTTTGTTTCTACAGACATTAGTTGTTTGTATCTGCAAGCATTAGTGCCCTTGGTCAATAATGTTTAATGCATATTTTGTTTTGCTTTTATTGAATTTCACATTATTTGTGTTCATGTGCGATGCAGTATGCACTTCATTACAGCAGGATAGTTAGTCCTTTCTTAATGTTCACATTTTTTATGATTATTACACTTGAGTATATGGGTGAGACTTGAACATTTTTTTTGTCATGGTTGCACCACTTTTGCGGCACATCCATGGCCATCCAAAATTCCAGTTGATGTTTACAAAGTCACTCAAGAGGCTATATGCGCCGCCTCGAGTGACTTGCACTGCATAGAGTTACATTTCTTTTTGAGAGGCATTCCATGGGTGGAATATGGGCGTTCCCATGCATATACCCATTGATTTCGTGCAATCCCAGATTTACAAAGGTTTTTAAACTTGGAACTGCATGAAATTGCTGTGCCTCCCAGAGGATGGCGTAAGAAGGAGAAACACCTTTTTACCTCCAAGTTATTTTTTAAGAGATAGTATCCATTCCTGTGCCAAAAAGTTGATATATATACATACAGAAACGAAACAGTATACTTATGTGTTGCCTATTATTTTGGCACCATTTGATGAATCTGCCTGAAACTTTAAGAAAACTACTACTTTTAGACTTGTTTGCGCATGAAAAGTTTTGAGTTAATCCATCAAGCGGGGACGGAGTAAAAAAACAGGGGTCCCACAAACCATTTTCCCCATTACATTTCCCATAACAGTGTTAGACAGCTTAAGCGCAAATCGCTGAAGGGATTTCCACCATATTTGGAAGGAAGTTAGATCTTGTTCAAGAAAACTTGCTTTTTGTAATTCACCTTAAAACCATTCAGTAATTTTTGAGCAATTAATGCTCAAAAACATTATATAGCACGGGACTGAGTCTCCGCAAATCCCGACAGATCTCAAAAAGAGATCTTATTAGCTACCACCATCTGAACCAGGAAGTGGTGGCAGCCATTTTACCATTTTAGGAATAAAAAAAAATAAGACCCTAGGGGCCAAAAGGTTTTTTTAAATTTTGCTGCAAATTCGCTGGTGACCTGGGAATCCGCTGAAACATAAAAAATAAAAAAGGGCTTGTTTTTCACACCCCTCTACAGGGTGGGACAGTGCCTGAGGGAGGAAACATTTATTTTTATGGATGGAAGGACATGCAAGCCCTCCTCCTTTGGCTGATTTCTTCCCGAGGACCCAATTTCCGGACCCTGATGCATTTTTAAAGGGGAAGGGGCATGCTGCCCACCTCCATGGGCCAATTGCTGTCCAGGTCACCCCATCCCCTGAGGCTCTGCTCATTGTTGAAGGGGAGGAAAGCACATAACCCCCTTCCCTGGGCCGTTTAGGCCATAGGGACGAATTAATTATGGGTGAAATTTGCGAATTTGCGGTCTGCGAATTCGTGCGAAATGGCAAAAAAAATCTGGGAGTTTGCGAATTTTCCCGTGAACTCGCGGATGTTTGTGACCACGTGTGCCTGTAACTTTGCCAGCGCGCCAAAAGGCGCCGAGGTCCCTTGAGTGAGATGGCTATAATAGTGTGGACGGGCGGGAAGATGTTTCATACCGCTAGTGTGTGGTGGACGGGGCCAAACGGGCGGGACTTCTATGCGAGTTCACATGCATCTTGTTAATAAAGGGTCAGAGACCAAGCAGAGCAGCAGATGAGGAGAAAGCAGCCTCCTAGTTACAGGAGCTTCACGGGGATGGAGCTCGGGAAACACATGGATGCAAAAATACGTTTGGCACAGGACCCCAGTATACTTCAGATGTCCAAGATAGCTCTGCTGCGCGTGTTGGTCCAAAGCCATTCTGATCTTGCTCAGTGGGATCAGGCGCATGCAGCTGCTACTGCTGGACAATGTCCCATATCATACTAAACTGCCTCATGCAGGCATATGCTGGCGCTGGGCAGTAGGGTGCAGTGGCATGCGGTGCTCCACGCCTGGTACATGCACATACCGGTGCCAGGGGGGACACGTGTTTATTGGTGCTGTGTAGCAAGTTATGACTTTACATTTTGACTGCATCAGACGGTGGTACCACCTACACGGATCAGGAGCATCCAGGCACCAGACTTCATGGTGCAAGAGCATAATGGTGCTGTGCGGTACGGGTATAAATGTACTAAGGGCAGGGGGGCACTTAGCACAATGTGTGCTCACACCCAAAGGGCTCCCAGGCAATCGAGCACAAATAATTTTCACACTGAGAGGGTTCCGGGGCAGTTCAGCGGCACGGGGGCTCACACCCACTGGGCCCGGGGCAGTTCAGTAGCGCGTGGACTCACAACCACTGGGTAGCTCAGCAGCGCGGGGGCTCACACCCACAGGGCTCCTGGCTGTTTAGCAGCGCCACCCTCTGGTTCATCACTGCCACCCTCTGGTTCATCAATGCCACCCTCTGGTTCACCACTGCCACCCTCTGGTTCATCACTACCACCCTATGGTTCACCACTGCCACCCTCTGGTTCATCACTGCCACCCTCTGATTCACCACTGCCACCCTCTGGTTCATCACTGTCACTCTCTGGTTCATCACGGCCACCCTCTGGTTCACCACTGCCACCCTCTGGTTCACCACTGCCACCCTCTGGTTCACCACTCCCACCCTCTGGATCATCACTGCCACCCTCTGGTTCACCACTGCCACCCTCTGGTTCATCACTGTCACCCTCTGGTTCATCACTTCCACCCTCTGGTTCATCACAGCACCCTCTGGTTCCCCACTGCCACCCTTTTGTTCAACACAGCCACCCTCTGGTTCACCACTGCCACCCTCTGGTTCATCACTGCCACCCTCTGGCTCACCACTTCCACCCTCTGGTTCATCACTGCCACCCTCTGGTTCATCACTGTCACACCCTGGTTCATTGATGCCACCCTGTGGTTCATCACAGCACCCTCTGGTTCACCACTGCCACCCTCTGGTTCACCACTGCCACCCTCTGGTTCACCACTGCCATCCTCTGGTTAATCACTGCCACCCTCTGGTTCACCGCTCCCACCCTCTGGTTCATCACTGCACCCTCTGGTTCATCACTGTCAACCTCCGGTTCATCGCTGCCACCCTGTGGTTCATCACAGCACCCTCTGGTTCACCACTGCCACCCTCTAGTTCACCACTGCCACCCTCCGTTTCATCACTGTCACCCTCTGGTTCACCATTGCCACCCTCTGGTTCATCACTGTCACCCTCTGGATGATCAGTGCCACCCTCTGGTTCATCACAGCACCCTCAGGTTCACAACTGCACCTTCTGGTTCATCACAGCACCCTCTGGTTCACCACTGTAGATTATGGGGAGAAAGCACAACTGCCCAGCCTCAACCGGGGGCTGGTTAATATGTTACTGAATTTGAGCTTCAAGTCCGGCACCTGCTTCCTTATCTGTAAGTGCTTTCTGTTGTGGTTTAATTTTTGTGACAGCCTGGAGCATTTTGCCATACTTGTAACTATTCTCTGACCCTGCTTCGAGGGTCAGAGCAGGGTCAGAGAATAGTTGCAAGTAGGCACCAACTCTGGAGGTGCCGCTCAGGAAGCACTTACAGGGTTACAGCAGGTGCCCAAGTTGAAGTTAATTTCTTTGTAACCATTTTGTAAATGGTTACAAAGAAATTAGCTTCAACTTGGGCACCTGCTGTAACCCTGTAAGTGCTTCATGTACTTCAGTTTTTGAAAATCTATCCCGCACGCGATTTGGCGGATTTTTCTGCAATTTCACGAGATTTGCGGACCGCGAAATTGCAGAAAATCTGCAAATTCCGCGAACGGAACGGATTTTACGCCCATGCTTAGACCCAATCCCCCAGGTCTGGTGGGTTTTTAGAGGGAGAGGGAGTCACATGATCCACTCCTCAGGTCTCTAAATACCCCAGGGAGATCAGTCCTGGTAGCGTAGCAAAGAGTAGTCAGACTTTGCTAGACGAACGTGTGTTAAGCAATTCAGGTTGCAAACATGGACAATAAGTAATTAAGATGATTTGAAAGAAATCTACCATTAATTTATACAAATAAAGTAGTCTTTTATAGAAATGTAGACACTAAATCACTCCAATTGAATGCTTATAATCATGAGTTATGGATTTTAGAAGAAACAATAAATGAGCGCAATTCACTACTGTAAACCTTTACCATTGTGGTCAATGGGAAAAAGCACTTTTGACAATTGTTCATTTACAGGTTTAATTACTTGGAACCCACGGAAGGTTAAGGTATGCGGATCCCAGGGACAAGCCACAACAGTTAGTTTTACCTAGCCCGAGAGGCTCGGTGCATAGTTATCCTGACTGTACTTGGTATTGAAGCAGGAACAGCGGGATAGCTTGGTTTACCACTTAGACTGTGCTGGAGAGGAAAGGAATGCAAAAGGTCAGCAACAGGGCCATTGCTGTGGTCGGTTAAAGGTGCTCTGTGGTTACCTCTTGTTGATACGTCGAGTAAAGATGGTGGTAACTGAACTGGTCACCAACACGCCTGGGTGGTGGTAAGGTAATCAAAATGATACTTTGATGTCTGGAGGTCTGGGGGAAACCGGTAGTCTGCTGGAGTTCAGAACTACATTTCCCACAATGCACTGGAGCATCTACTTTTGGACAATCCCTCAAGAGGCATGATGGCCAGTGATTCTTTGGTTCCTGGACATTGGTTTTACCTGGGGTTGCAGAGGACATGTGCTACTAATCCAAGGGAGTCTGGAGGTAGTTTTTGCTCTCAAAGGTGTCCCTCTGTCTGGGGGAGTCTCTGGTCTTTGATCCAGGATAAGTTACACTCAATCAGTTCCAGGAGAGTTGTCACTGGTGCAAAGTATCCTGCCTTTGGATTGTGTAGCTCCTCTTGTCACAGATGCTGGTCTTTTCTGTATCCCTCTTTGCAGTCTTCATAGATTTGGGGTTTTGGTGTCATTGGTGTCCCTTAAATCAAAGATTTAGGGGGTTAGGGGTGTGGGTGTGGGTGCAAGTGGCCAGTTGGCTACTTGCTCCTGTACCTAATCCACCCCTTGAGGTGGCCACCTAGGTATGTGTCACCCTTTCTACCCAGAACCCTCTATTCTGACACTTCTAAAAATGCCAGAAACCTTCCTTGGCTGTACAGACCAGGTAGCTCACCCTAGAGGTGTAGCTAGCTTTCTGGGGGTGTACATCTCCTGACTAATTTTCCCATGTGCCTTGGTGCAAATATGCCTGGGGCAGGGGGAGGGCAGCTTCCTCCTTTGGGGGTCATCCTGCATGCATATCAGTGGCGGTACATGCTTTGAAGCTCACTGCCTTCATATGCCACTTCACTAGCCATCCTTTCAGGGAGGGAGATTCTCCTTACCAGCCATGCCTTTGTTGGTGACTCCTGAGAGTGTTCAGAGAATGTAGCACACATAGGAAGAGGAAATAAGAAAGAGAAATAAAGATACTTTGCCTCTTCGTGCCTCAACTGGGGAGGAGTAGCATTATGATGCATTCCGAGGTCTACCAGTAATGGTAAATCAGGGAATGCACCAATATCCATGGGTGGGTATGTGGGAACACCAACGCTCAACCCATGGCAATGCCTCCCTGGGGCAGAGTAACAAAATGCAGTGATTTGCGATGCGTTGCATTACTCTAGATTTATCAAGCCATGCAGGGCCACAGAAAGTGTCCTCATGTGGCTTGATAAATCTGATTTAGTAGTTGTATCACCCTTGCATCCCCTTGCAAGGTGCAAGTGCAACACAACTCTTTGATAAATATGCCCTTAAATCGCTCCCAGCGAGCAGGAGTTTCCAAAACTGAAAATGGGCTTTAGATGTGTTTCCAACCTCACAGTGATGCAAGTGGGGAAACAACCTAAACATCGCTATTGCCCGGTGGGAGCAACATTATTAGCTGGCTCGCACTGCATGATGGGAACCCTTCGCAGCCCCCAATGAGCTTATTGTGGGTGCCATTGGGTGGAACAAGGGCACTCACCTTTTAAAGCACTGTGCCCTGAGGGATGGGGTACTGTGGCCAAACTCTTCCCAAGGAGTAAGAGCCACTTGCCCTCTTCCATTGATTTTAATTAGTGACCATGGGGATGGGGTTCATACTCAGGGCCTATGAAGGCACAGGGACTAGGGCCCTGCAGCCTCCCTCCCCTTTATTTTTAATAATGGCCTTGGTAGATGGGTTCTCCAGGGCCTTACAAGGTTTGAGGAGGGGGTCTGCATGGCCCCTTTTCCCTTTAATTTGAATAGTGGCCCTAGGGGATGGGGTCTTCGGGGCTCAAGAAAGCTTGGAGATGGAGGCCGTAAGCCCCCCCTTTAAAAAAATGAGGTCCAGGAGATAGGGTCCTCAAGACCTAATAAAGCACATGAAGGTGGGCCATGCAGCCTCTCGTTCACTTTAAAATAAATAAGACCCTGGGGGAGAGCGAACCAAGGTCCTGTGGAGGGTTGGAGACAGGGCCCACATTGCCTCCCTCCCCTTTAGAATATATATGGCTCTGGGCGGTGGAGTCCCCTAGGCCATGATAGATTTGAGGAGAGGGGTTACCTGTGCCACATCCTTTGAAAAAAAAAACTGGGTAATGGGGCTGCCAGGGTCAGCCCTCTGGCCACCCCTCCACTGCTCTCGACCAAAGGGCATGTGTGGTGTAGCTTCAGATACCCTTGTGGGGTTGGCTACAGGGCTTGGTCACAGGCCAAGGTTTGTGGCCAACCCTACGCTGTGCATGTCCAAAAGCCATACACAGCATGGGGTTGGCTGCATGCAGTAGCCAAGTCCCTGTGGCCAAACCCTCACCATGAAGAACCAAATGCTCTGTATACTTTGGGGTTGGCTGCCTTTACAGGGATTGTCCACAAGGCCGAAGGCCATGCGCAGCATGGGGTTGGCTGCATGCAGTAGCCAAGTCCCTGTGGCCAAACCCTCACCATGAAGAACCAAATGCTCTGTATACTTTGGGGTTGGCTGCCTTTAAAGGGCTTGTCCACAAGGCCAAAGGCCATGCGCAGCATGGGGTTGGCAGCATGCGAGGAGTTGGTCCCAGGCCCTGCAGCCAACATGATACTGCGCACGACATTCAGAGTTTATGCAGGTTACACTTGCGCATGGTGATGAAATTTTACTTTATGTTTAAAAACACCTAGGAATTCACTAGAAAAAACAAAGTTTAAAGTAACGTTATAGTTAGGTGAAATATTCAGTAACGATGTAATATTTTACACTCTAAAAAACAGTTTAGCTATCTCAAGAAACTATAAATCATACCCTAAGGTAACTATAACTCATGCCCTTGCCATGCACTTGTAATTATCCCACATATAACATCACTCATGACATCTTCTATACATCATGAACATATCATTGCAGATGCAGGGAATTTCCTGGGGATTTGCATTCCTCTGGAGTTCTTTCCTCTAGGCCAAAGTCTGGTAGTGTTCATTGGACCATGTAGGAGCCACTGTTTGGATTTGCTCACGGTTCGAAGATTTTACTCCTACTTGAAGCTAGTTTGTTGGGGAGGAGAGAAATGGTGTCCTACTTACTTTCTAAGTTGTCCACTCACTGTCTCCTGGATCTGTTTCCTTTGCCTAATCTAGCATGAATTCCTGTTTGCTGAGGTTTGTAGTCAGCAGGTAAGTCGCTGTCCGACCTGGTTCATGAAACTTTCCTTTTGGCTCACCAGTGTTCTTGCACGACTAGCAACGCTTTTATGATCAGGGATGCCTTTTGTTGCCTGTTGGTGTGTCTTGTTCTCCTGCAGATTGAATGGAGACAATCCTTCTTTGAATTGTAATCAATTGTCTGTAACATTAATTACTCTGATTTCCCTTTCTCGTACCAGCGCTGATACTGATTGGTTACTTTGGCACTAGTGGTAAGCCAACCAGTGTTGATATAGGACCTAGACAAACTCACCAGGTGTTTGGATTGATTTTCTAGGCATGCCTGTGTTTACACCATCACACTGACTGAGGTATGTACTGAAAACTTGGAGTCACATTAGGGTAATGTAGATTATTAGGATGTAATCTGTTCAATCAGTCAAAATAATCTTCAATCGGTTAATTAAAACCATAAAATATAAATGACACCAAAAGGCACTGATCCATATCTAAGGTTTAAATCTGAATTAGCAAAGGTTAAAAAAATCAGAGGTGGCAGCTGAAATACAGTACATGGTGAAAAATCATAAAGAAATATATAGGAATACATTAAAAGCGCACAGCAAGTTAAAGAAAACATCATCAGAAAATTACCAGGGATGGACATAATACACAATATAGCAATCTATCCCTTCTTTTTCTGATCCTCATTAAATTCATTAAAAACCTTTCGACTTTCAAACAGACATGTTTTTTAATTAATATTTGGGGAAAAATTAGGCAGGTCTGGCCTGAATAAAGTGCTTCCCTCTCAATAGAGGAAAAATGAATTATCGACGTGGTTCGCTATATTATTCACAAAACAAGATGAAATGTAAGGTATCCTGGTCTGAAAAGTTATCACAACAACAAGGAGCTAGATACTCAATTTTGTGCCAGCCTATAGGATCTGCCGTAGGCCAGTGAAGTAAGTTCAACCTGAAATGGGTCAGTCAGCAAAAGGTGATGTATCTATTCACTTGAACCCCCTTGTGACTGTAATAAAGGAATCCAGATAATTGAACAGTTAAAACTAAGGGCCCGATGTAGGAGCCCTAATACCGGTCGGAAACGGCCGATTTCGGCCGTTTCCGACCTGTATCAGGGTTTTCTAATGTAGGAGCATGCTTTACAGAATCGGTATTTTACCGAATCTGTATTTACAGATTCGGTAAAATTACCGAATCGGTAAATACAGACTCAGTAAAAATACCGATTCTGTAAAAGCACATGTAGGTAGCACATCTTTGAATGCCACAGGCCATTCAGATTCGGTATTTTACCACCCAATCCAATCGGGTGGTAAAATACTGAATCCAGGTGTGCATGCACATCTGTGCATGCACACCTGTGTCATGTGACACACAGACATTGGCATGTCTGTGTGCCACATGGCACACAAGTCCGGTATTGGGGTGCCAGAGTGTGTCAAAGTGACACCCCCTGCACCCTTGCAAAAATCGGAATTTACCGAATAGGTAAATACCGATTCGGTATTCACCATTGATTCCTATGGGCTTCAAGGCCCATAAGAATCAATGGGGGATACCGATTCTGTATTTACCGAATCAGTAAATACCAAATCTTACAGATTCGGTATTTACCGATTCTGAAATACCTACATGTGCCCCCTTCTATTTTACCACTTCTTAAATACCGAATCGGTAAAATTCGGTATTTTAGAAGGGGTAAAATAGAATTACCTACTTCTAACCCTAAGTCTTCTAATTATAAGTTGCTGCTGGGTATCAGATATGTGCTTCTCACTCATTAATATCCTGAAACTTATACCCCTTCCCTCTGAAAACTCAATCTCACACTTGAGCTCCTCAGAAATTGTTAAACCAATAATAAAGACAGTATACATGAGTAACCACCCAGGTCTGTCTAAAGGTGATCTCCCTACAGAGTTACAAATTATGAAGGCCATAAGACTAACATGAGAAATATGGTGGCCGCAGGCGGGGAAAACAATTATTGTTCAGCCTAAAGGTCGAAAACTTGCTGATTTGCATAGGAGCAGAAGGTCATATTCTCAAGGAAATATCGCCGCTTTAGCGGCACTTTTCTGCCGGTAAAGCAATATTCTCAAGCGGATGCTAAAAACCTTTAGGGACAGATTTTAGGCGAAATAGACCATTCGAAAGATTGCAACTTCTGTCAGCGATAATTATCACTAAGGATATGCAAGGGAGGCATTACCTTGCAATATCTGACGTTAAACCAAGATTTCCCACTGAAGGACTGGGTTCTTTAAGACCCAGCGGTGCCAGGGCACAACAACTGAAACCTTCGTGGGTAACCTGCTCCGGCGTACGAATGACAGAGACACGGGACACTTCCTTCGGCGTCAAAGATTCAAGGTTTATTTGCTGCAGGGAACACAGATATCACGACAAGTACAACTCGTGCAACTTGGGGAGACTGCTTCAAATTGGTTCTGTGGATCGCTCCTTTTATACAGTTTTTACCCATAGGACAACATGGTACACAAAGGTTTACAACCCGGTTCCCACCATTATCCCCCAGAGGGGTCGCTTCGGTCACTTTGATACACATAAGGTCCGGAACATAAGTGCGGAAACATTTGGCGGTTCCCAACTGTAAAAAAACATCTTCCCAACATTAGTGCATTCCAATCGGCAGTAAAACAGATCGAAATAGGAACAAGGACAGGTGCAGAGGAAGACGGAGACAGTGGGGAGATCAGAAAGGGTGTAAAAGGGGAGGTATCGGGAAACACGAGATACAGGCATCAAAGGGACGTGCCTAATGAGATGCACGGCTGAGACAATAAACCGGCACGGCGAGATGAGCCTCGAGCGGGGCCATCTTACTTACAGTATCATCCCCCTCGTCATAAAGACACTTACAAAGGACATGTGTCTTCCGCAAATATCTTGGGAGTCCCAGGGTCGCGAAGCGGACAGCGTCCGTTCGCTGGCAACTTGAGGGCAAGAGACAAAATGGATGCCGTATCTAAGATGGAACCCGTGGGTACAGATGAAAAACCCACATAACAAACAAACGGTTTAAGTTAGCACAGCGAAACTGCGCACACTTACTAAACTCGTCATTTGCGGTTCATAGATACCAGACTCGACCATATTCGTGCGAGTCGAAAACACCACTTACAATTGTCACAGAACCTCAGACGCTCCTTTTGCCCTCATGTAGGCAAGCACTAATCGGAATCATATTCGATATTCATCAGACCATCGAGATGTTGCTGTAGCATAGCTCTGTCCAACCGAGTCCCCTTGGTAACAGGTGGCTGTCTCATACACGTTGTAGCACAGAGGCCACATAAGGCAGGACCGCACTGCACACAAAGGCAACACGTGAACAGGAACGCCACAACGACTCCGATGATCATCAGAATCTTCCAACCCCAAGTCGACATCAGGCCCCAAAACCATCCAAGTAGCGTCCAATCCCCTACATCCACGTGTATGGATTCGGAGATCTTATGCAACTTCGAGATGGCTTGATAGACAGTTGGGGCGTTATCTGGAATGAAAATGCAGGAGCTCGAATGGATCACCTTACATACCCCACCTCGATCTGCTAAGATAACATCTAAAACCATACGGTTTTGTAACGTCATAAGCCTATCCGCCTGAAGTTCAGTGGTGATATTACCAAGGGCACTGGCAGTAATATTAGCAGTCGATTCTACCACTCGAGTCAACTGTCTCAGGTTCCTACTATTAACCATAGGTCCCCAAAACGGGAGGAAACCCTTGAAAAAGTCTCCTGCCTCTTGACCGGCAGTATCCTCTTCGCTAATTACGCCTCGCACAACTCTAGTCTTATGATAATCGGCATCTACAGTGAACGTCGGAGGCAACAGATTTGCAATGAAGCATGAGCCCATGAAGTCAGCGGGCAACCATGCGTATGCACGATCATGGCAGATAAAGTATGTACCCTTGGCAGCCAGAAACACAGGGGACAAGACCATCGGCAGGATGTAATTTTCAGTGCAAGCACTCGCTCCAAGTCGGGCTTGCGATCTTCGGCTACGACCCATGAGACAAAAATTACCAATGTGGGGTACGACCCATATCGGAGGCGAGCTTTTAAGCTGCTTTTCACTGGTGAACACACTATATTCGCCTCTACTTAGGACCCTATAGGCTTGTACCTCTTCTTCGGGAATAAGCGAGGGATCATAGATATCGCTATCTAGGTCCTCTATTGCTATCGACAAAGGTTTTTGATACGAGGTAGGACCAGAGTAGGGGGAACGTGGTTCTCGAATGGGGTGGAAACCCAGTGCGCTTCGAAACATTGTCTGAAATGCTCGAGCAGACCCTTGGGAACTATACGGTAATACCAGATATGGAATTCCCTTATCCGTAGTATGTGGCATCAACCCACACACCCAACAATTAGTAGTGTTAACCACTAACTGATGCTGATGGAGGAGCTGAATAAAGGAATTGTTGCGGAATTCTGCACGTCTAGCCTGTTCGTGTTCGGGTAAGATATGGAAAGAATGGGGAGATGCAGTGGAGGTAAGTTTAGGGTCAGGGGTAGGAGTAGGTGTAGCAGGAGGTAAGAAGTAAGACATCGTGTAATACACCCCACCCGCCAATAATGCAGAAGCAGTCAAAAACAATACAAATTTTTGGAATATAAAACATTTGGTACGACTGAGTTGCTGCAGCTTGAATCTATGAGCCTGAGCTCCTTCCAAATCCTTCAACTTCAAGAATGCCATTCCCTATGACCGTCCGCAACGTTTCTTGACGCACTTCGTTCTGTGTAGCAATAGTCAATCCCTAGGAGTTCCCAGGAACCGACGGTCTTTAACCTAGCGTCAAAACCTACTATCCAGAAGGAAGTACGCGCGCGGCCCTACGGCCTTTAATGCACAATATATATGTATACAAAAACAATGTCTCTCAGCTGTGGAAGCAAAAAGTGTAAGGAACGAAGCTCAATGAATATGTACAAAATAATCACAATGGTACGAATGTTCAAAACTGATCACGGAAAACGGGATAATGCAGTTGTCAATACAGCAAAGCAGGATCTTTTATTAGTCTTTAGTGCTAGATCGCAAAAAGTATCGAGTTTTCCCAGGACGTGTCTGTTCGTCAAACAAAGGATCCCTTGAAGGGACAGCGTCCTGTTGATCAGCTGAATGTTTTGGTCTTGAGTCTTTTGCTGACAATTTTTCAACAGTGTCTCTCTGCTGCACTGAGGATTCTCCAACAGGTTGTGCGTCGCTGAAAGGTACAAACGCCGGCAATCCTTCGGTTTCAGTTGATGCAATGCCTTTCCTCACCCACGAGTCTGCTGGCAACGGGATGGGGACCATCTTCGTGTGGGTGGCGTGCACCCAATTCTTCCGCCCCTCAAGACGAACTGCAGTTCTTGTGGCAAGGAGGACCTGGTAGGGTCCGGTGAACCTCGGGTCCAAGTTGTTCTTGCGCGAAAAGTTCCGCGTCACCACCCAATCTCCGGGCTGGAGCTGGTGGCCTGGACCCTCCGTCTGCGTCGGCAATGCTTCGTGAACCTGTTGGTGAATTAACCTCAGTTTAGCAGTCAAGTCATGAAGATAATCGATCAACATTGGATACTCAAGATCACAGAAAATACCTGGCCTAGGAACCCCCCACACATTCGCAGGACGACCGAACACTATTTCGTAGGGACTAAGCCCTACTCGGGAGTGTACAGTCGCCCTAGTTGACAGTAATGCTAAAGGTAAAGCGTCAGGCCACGAAAGACCAGTCGTAGCCTGAATCTTCGCTAACTTTAGTTTAAGGGTGCCGTTATACCCTTCAACCAAACCAGCTGACTGGGGATGATTGGCGCTGTGGAATTTCTGATTAATTCCAAGGCCCTTACACACACTCTTCATCACACTACCCACAAACTCACTTCCGTTATCTGACCACACGACTCTAGGCATTCCATACCGAGGAAAGTATTCCTTCAGTAGGATTTTCGCAGTAGACAAAGCAGTATTGTCTTTGAGAGGATAAGCCTCAATCCATCGGGAGAATGCGCAAACCACGACTAAAACGTATTTCAGGTTATTGCATCGCTCCATATGGATGAAGTCCAATTGAATCACCTCAAAGGGACATGAAGGGGGAGCAAAACTGCCAGGAGGAGTTGGGGTTCCTTTGCCAGGATTGTACATCATACACACCATACAATTCTTCACCAGACGTTCAGCACACTTCGTGATACCATCATTCTTCCATACAGGAGACAGCAATTTGCAAATACCTTTCGTGCTAATATGTGCTAACCCATGCGCCATTGTCACAACAGCCAGCACATACGCATCCGGTAACATCCATCTTTTCTGATCTGACAAATCAATCCAACAACCATTCGCATCCAACTTTCCCGTACTTTCTTTCCACTTCGTCTTTTCAGTGTCGGTGGCCTCATTCTGAATTGCTTTCACACTCTCGATAGTGTCCTCACACATACTCGATTCTGTAGGCCACCTAACCGAACTCGTCACATACATTCGAGTGCTAAGGTTCCGGGCAGTCTCCTTAGCAGTCTCATCCGCAAACGCATTACCACGACCAACATCATCCGTCACCTTACGATGCGCACTACATTTAACAATCGCTACTTGCTTAGGCAACGTCAATGTATCCAAGAGATCATTCACAAGCTGTCCATGCTGAATCTTCGTACCATGCGACGTCAAGAAACCTCTCTCTCTCCACAATCGTCCAAAACTATGTGCGACGCCAAATGCATATTGGCTGTCGGTAAACACATTCACACGTTTCCCTTTCGCTAACACACACGCTCTAGTAAGAGCAATCAGCTCTGCAGCTTGGGCAGAATTCTGATTTAATCTTGCAGTCTCAACAACAGTATTCAACGTTACAACAGCATAAGCAGTAGTCACATCGCCATTCGGCAACTTAAAGCATGACCCATCCACATACAGTGTACCATCCGGATCTTCCAATGGGGTGTTTTTAAGGTCCACTCGACCTTTTGTTTCTTCTTCAGTCCTCAAGTAACAATCATGTTCTGCTACTTCATCTGACTCTGTGCTAATTGGTAACAAAGTTGCCGGGTTCAGAACATTACAACGTTTTATTTGAATGTGACTTGCCAACAGCGTCAACTCATACCCAGACAACCTCGCACTCGTCAAGTGCTGAGTTTTCGTACGATTCAAGAGAGTATCGACTGCGTGCGGAACCATCACCGTAAGCATATTATCCATGACCAATCCTGCTGATTGTCGGATGGAGACCGCGGCTGCCGCTGTTGCTCTCAAACAACTCGGCAATGCTCTAGCTACCGGGTCCAAGGTCGAGGAAAAATATGCACATGGACGTTGCTTACCACCAAAAGGTTGCGTTAAGACACTCAAAGCACAACCTTCTCTCTCGTGAACATATAATGTAAACGGCTTGCTATAGTCAGGGGTACCTAACACAGGAGCCGAACACAATGAATCACGCAGTTCAGAAAAACTTTTCTGACATTCTTCCGTCCATGGTAAAGGAGTCGAGACATCCTTGCACGTAAGAGCCACTAATGGTTTCGCTAGCAATGAAAAATTTGGAATCCATTGCCTGCAGTACGACGTAATACCTAGAAAGGCACGCACATCTCTTTGGGTTGTTGGCACAGCCATGCGCGCAATTGCTGCAATCCTCTCTGGGGTCAACCTCCTTCCCTCCTTTGACAATAAGTGACCTAGATAGGTTACTTCTTGACAACAATATTGGAGTTTAGAAGGGGACACCTTATGATTCAACTCACAGAGATGTTGCAGCAACGACAACGTAGCAATTTTGCAAATGTCCTGAGTATCAGCAGCTACCAATAGGTCATCGACGTATTGGATTAAGGCCGCACCAGCCGGCAACCTAAACGCATCCAGTTGACCCTTCAAGGCTTGACTGTAAATTGATGGACTTTCACAGTAGCCCTGAGGAGCGCGTTTGAACCGGAAGCTGCGTCCACCGAGAGAGAAACCGAAAAGGTCTCTGCTCTCTTCTGCAATCGGGATGCTGAAGAACGCATTCTTCAAGTCAATCACCGAAAACCACGATGCAGAAGCTGGAATCAGAGTCAGTAGCGCCGTGATGTCAGGCACAACAGGGAATTGAGGAACCACAATTTTATTCACCTCCCGTAAATCGATAACAAAGCGATAAACAGGTGGTTTCGAAGGATCAGTACGTTTTAGAATGGGCAGTACAGGACTATTGCACACGTTTCCCCGAGTCTCTTCAATAACATCTTTCTCGATCAAATCATAGATGATTGCTAACAGTGCTCGTTCACCATCAAGGGAGATACGATATTGGGGAATACGTGGCAATCGCACATTAGATTTCAACTGAACAACATATGGGGAGATATCAAGTAGGCCCACATCGTTGGAACCTGTCGCCCACAAAGACGCAGGAAGAGAACTCAATTCCGGTGGAAGCTTATCGAGAGACAAGTACATGGGAGAGACAACCCTCTCTCCCAACGTAAGCTTTACACCCGCGGGAGAACAATACAAAGTCGCATACAAACGTTTGAGCAAATCCAGGCCCAAAAGATTTTCACCACAACCCGTGGTTAAAATCAACGGAGCTTCGAGTTCACGAGGCCCAATTTTAAGGAGCAATGGGCACGAAACTGGATTGCTAACAGGGGCGCCAGAGAATCCAACGGAAACATTTGTTAAGCCAGACAAAGGTGCGCCAGGGAGTTTCGAATGCTTAATGGAACTTTTCGCTGCACCAGTGTCCAACAGAAAAGGCTCAACGACGCCCGATGTAGCAACTGCGACGTAAGGCCCTCTCTGATCAACCGGAACTGATACCACTCCCTCTCCTTGTCTATGGCTGTCCTAGTAATTACTGTCGTCAGTTCCCTGATCGACGTAATAATCGTCTACATTGTACTGCGCGGATCGTCCTTGCGACGATCCACGTTGATCAAAACAATTATCGGAATTGGATGAGTTATCTGAACGATCGTTCTGAGCACCGCGACCTCTAACACGTGGTGCCTGCTGCGAACCACCACGACCTCCTCTAGATGAGTTACCACTATTACGTTCATTTAGAACAGGACAATTGAATTTAATGTGACCCTCTTGTCTACAATAAGCACATTGATTGTACCCTAACGAGGATCTTTGGGAAGAGGAGTCATTACGAGTTTGGGATCGGTTCGATTGCGGCTGCGATCTATTTTGTTGCGAATTATTCTGATTCGAACGTGGAGGATACGCTTGCTGAAGCAGCACTTTAGTTTTTAGCTCTTTCGTCTTTTTATCAGCACGGTCATTCTCTTCTTTCTCTCTGTTCTCATAATATTGTGCCGTAGCCAATATCTGAGCTGAGGTAGAAACGGCCCATCCACTTTCTGAATTCTTCAATTTATTGCTCAAATCGGGCAATAAGTTCGAAACAAATTTATCCACGAACAACCTTTGACCACCCTCAGTGCTCATATCCTGACCACTATGGTCGATGAATGCTTCCTCGAACCTCGTAAAGAAGTCGGAAACACTCTCGTCCTTCTTTTGCTTACAAGCTGACAATTTGTCCCAATTTACCCTCATAGCTGGCATAAGAGTTTTCATTAATGTTATAATTCTTTGAGGAAGATCAACAATCAGCTGGTCGGGTTTAGCAGCAGCCGCTTGTCCGGCATCTGCCGCTACAATGGCAGCCCAAGCACCACCCAATGCATTCGGATGGTTTTCATGGCGAATCTTAGCCCATACCGGTTGCGGTACGACATTGCCGAACAACATATCGATATCGGCAAGATTCATTACCGTAGCATCTACGAGCTGCGATAATTCTTTGTAATACCCTGTAGGATTTTTGCGTGGGTCAGGCAAAGATTGCTTCACCTGTAATACTTCCGAGCGTTTCCATGGGAGATGTATCCATATTCTCTGGAAGAAAGGCAAAATCGGGGGGTTTGCTGCTGGGTTACCAGGCATCCATACTGGTGGAACTTCTCGCATAGGAAATTGACCAGACTCGTCTGGCTGTCTTTCAATATCCTCAACAAACAAGGCTTGAGGTATAGGAGTGGGACGAAAAGATAGCAACCGTTCAACGGCTCGTCGAACGTTGGTATCCACTATCAGTCCAGCCGAAAACTGAAGCTGTAAATCAGACAACGCGGTCAGCACCTCGTCAGGTGCGTCGGCCGATATCTGATCGCGAAGGACCTTGCACATTTCCTCGAACACAAATCTCTGGGTTGGTATATTGAACTGACAAAACGTGTCGAGTACAATACGGGGTGGATTTCTAAGGGGGTGCGTCATCCAACCCATCGCCATATTATATAGCGAAGCACGTTCTCTGTTACCTGGAAGCTGACTACGTCTCTGAGGACCATCTGAACCAGCGGACCCAAGAACAGGTCCGAGCGAATGAAAGAAGCTAGCCGCAAGAGGGGAATTACGACTACGAGTAGAGGGAGAAGTATAGGACACAGGACTAACAAGTGAAGGAGTAGAAACAGAAACAACAGCAGGGGTTAATAGAGCAGGAGCAGTAGCGGGAGCAGGAGTATGTGGAAGCGGAGGAGCAGTAGGAATAGCAACAGACGAAGGAGCAGGAACAGTCGGAAGAACGGGTGCAGGTTGAGGAACAGGCAAAGGAAGAATAGGTGCAGGAACAGGTACAGGGGGAATCACAGGGGCTGTGGTACCCTGTACGTACGGAGGTGGCGATTTCATAAGATAGGACATTAAAGGATCCTCAACTGACTCATCCTTCTTTTCCGGCTCCGTAGGCAAAGCAGGATAACATTTATCTATAGTCATACGCTGTAATCTGTCAAACACTTCCTTTTCCCTAACCTCCTTATCATGCTGAAACTGCTCTGCTTTCTTTACAATGGTACCAGCACTATCTCTCTGATTTCGCTTAGTCTGTCTGATTTCTTTCTGTCGGGCTTCTTTGCGCCACAACCGAAAGGCATCAAACATGGCCGGCCTTGACTTTTTCGCGAACAATTTAACCTCTAGATTATCTAAGATCGGGGCCTCGAAGCTACCATGTGGTGGCCAGCGAAGGTCACCGTCCTTCTTCGTATATTTGATCCAGTATTCATTAAAAGTAATCGGGCCTAGCCCATGTTTGCTGTACAGTTCATAAGTGGGAGTTCCAACCGGAGGTATCGGACACGAGTCCTCCAGTCGGGAATCCGTACCACAAGGTCTGAAACAACTAAACAAAGTACTACGACCAGGCATCTTGCACACTAGCCGAGTTTCACAAACTTCAAGGGTTACGGGATTTACCAAGTCCCAGCAAAGAACAAAACCCTCGGTTTTTGGCGGCTGCAGTCGTCAAACAACACAACAAAATACCAAGAACTACAAATGCAATGGAACCATGCAACCACTAAGTAACCACAACCAAGAACTCTGGGAGCGACCCACAAATACTTAACTCAAAGATCGATGGCGTCTCCAGGAAGGCCCGTCAATCGTCTCGCTCTACCAAGGTCTACGCCAGGCGCCAAAACAGGTCTACAGTCAGGGCAGCAGTCCGTCGCAGCCGTCAGGAGGCGGGAATCTTCGCGGGAAAAGTCTTCGGGCCACTTGTTTCAACAACAGGATCGATGAAGCGGAGTGCACCTGCCCTCGGAGATTTCACACGAAGTTCCTCACGATCGTCGGGCTTGGAACGGTACCACTGATGCAGCCCCACGTTGGGCGCCAACTGAAGGACTGGGTTCTTTAAGACCCAGCGGTGACAGGGCACAACACCTGAAACCTTCGTGGGTAACCTGCTCCGGCGTACGAATGACAGTGACATGGGACACTTCCTTCGGCGTCAAAGATTCAAGGTTTATTTGCTGCAGGGAACACAGATATCACGACAAGTACAACTCGTGCAACTTGGGGAGACTGCTTCAAATTGGTTCTGTGGATCGCTCCTTTTATACAGTTTTTACCCATAGGACAACATGGTACACAAAGGTTTACAACCCGGTTCCCACCATTATCCCCCAGAGGGGTCGCTTCGGTCACTTTGATACACATAAGGTCCGGAACATAAGTGCGGAAACATTTGGCGGTTCCCAACTGTAAAAAACCATCTTCCCAACATTAGTGCATTCCAATCGGCAGTAAAACAGATCGAAATAGGAACAAGGACAGGTGCGGAGGAAGACGGAGACAGTGGGGAGATTGTAAAGGGTGTAAAAGGGGAGGTCTCGGGAAACACGAGATACAGGCATCAAAGGGACGTGCCTAATGAGATGCACGGCTGAGACAATAAACCGGCACGGCGAGATGAGCCTCGAGCGGGGCCATCTGCCTTACAGTATCATCCCCCTCGTCATAAAGACACTTACAAAGGACATGTGTCTTCCGCAAATATCTTGGGAGTCCCAGGGTCGCGAAGCGGACAGCGTCCGTTCGCTGGCTACTTGAGGGCAAGAGACAAAATGGATGCCGTATCTAAGATGGAACCCGTGGGTACAGATGAAAAACCCACATAACAAACAAACGGTTTAAGTTAGCACAGCGAAACTGCGCACACTTACTAAACTCGTCATTTGCGGTTCATAGATACCAGACTCGACCATATTCGTGCGAGTCGAAAACACCACTTACAATTGTCACGGAACCTCACCTATTCAGAAGGGGCTTCTTTAATTCCAGGGGACCGAAAAAAGTGGCTCTAACTGCAACTAGAGGCTATTTTTTAAGACCAGAAAATATCTGGTCTTAAAATGGAGATAACCATTGGGGCCTAATTTCAGCAGGTTTTGTTGCTGCACCGCGCTGCAAGCAATGTTGCTGCGCTGCCCTAGTGCAAAATTACAGGACAGGACTGCGCACCATCAATAAGATAGCGCACATTCCTGTGCCCCAGTCATGAAAAGTGTTGCAGCGCTTCAACAAGACAGTGCTGCAACCCTTTTCACTATGCCTTTCTTGCGACAGCATGAATGCACTGAACTCACTGGAAAGCGCTCCATGACGCAAGCAGTGACAGAGATGTCCAAAATCCTGATGTATCTGTCTACGCTAAAGTCACACATTGCTGCAGTTGTGTCACAACCATGATGCAAATCCAGCAATACATGGGGCCAGCCTATCCCTGTGCCACTGCGTCACCCTTACACCTGCCACCAGGCAGGCGTAAGGTACTGACGCAGTGCCGTTCTTGAGGTGTGCCAGGGTATCGGCACAGTTGGAAATCCATCAGTGGCAGTTGCGCACTCTGGTGTCATCGTCTGTAAGCGTTGCCAGAGTGGTGGTGCTGAGGGAGTTGAGGAGACTTCCTACGGTGGCCTTGATCCAGCTGCGAGTAGTTGCGATGATGGCGTTGGCAAACGGTGGGCAAGGTGAAGACGTGATGTATCCAATGATGGTCAGTTCAGGAGAGTCCCGTTTTGTGGCTGAAGTTGAAGCTTCCTCTGGCAGAGGTGACATGGTTGACTGTGTGTCCTTCTATGTTGCCTGTTGAGGTGAGTTGCCACTTGCATCTGATGTTGGGGACCTTCCCCAGAAGGCGGTGTTGTTCTGCTCACTGGGGTTCTCCAAGTGGAACTTGAGATAAACGAGTAGGATGTTGTCAGTGGATGGGAGACCCTGGAGTACAATGAGGTCAACAATGGTTATTGAGAGGGTGCCATGTATGTGCTTAGGCTTGTTTCAAATCGGAGAGTTGAGGTGGGGGTCCATGGTCACCCTTGGGTCATTTGAGTGTGTGGTCAATCGGAGTGTGACTCTCCAGGTGATGGCAATGCCTTGTCCTTGAAGGCCGTGCTGATCCTTGCGGGTGATGCTGCATCCGTCAATAATGGCGAAGTCCGGTTCGGAGCAGAGGTTGGTCCTGGCAGGCAAGGTGGCGCCAGGGTTGATGGCAAGGAGGGTGTTGACCTCGTAGTAGTGGAGAGTCCAAGAGGAAGGCCTCCTTGGTTATGAGCGTGGTCCAGGGACAGACGGATGCAAGTGGGCTAGCCTATGGTTTGCCTTTGGCATGTGAGATGCCAGTACATCATCAACAATGCAACTCCAACAAAGCAGGTAACTTTACTTTGCTTTTGATTACAATGCATTGTGAGGTCAGTAATGGTGTAGTTTAAATTATTTTGGGTGAATATGTATTCCAGTTGTAAAATGTAAAAATTGGGGCGTGTTTTGGGGTAAAATATAAACATTGGGGTATGTTATGGGTGCCCAAAAAGGTATTTCTGGATTCACGGTTGGATGTGGGGTGCAAAGGTTAGTTTGATGTTGCATTCACTGAAGTGGGAATAATGATGTTAATGTCTCCACTATTCAACACCTACTCTACTGTTGCAATGTGCATAGTATTAGTATGCATTGGAATTGAATGTGATGTTATGGCATGCTTTGCAAATACGTATGTGCCTTTGGCACACAAGTTGTATGCTGGCTGTGCATGTGCGCACAGCGGCCAACATTGAGAGGTGCGTGGGGGACATGTTCTCCATGCAGGCTGTAATGCAGCCTGCATTACGAACAGGGAAGAATGCATGACTGCTTTGTGCGGCCTGAGTGGGCTGAAAAAACTGTCATTGCGAACTTGAGCGGGCCTCACATCATGATAACATCAGTTAGTTATCATCATTTGATGATTGTTCCTCTTTGCACTGCTTGAGGCATTGGGGCAATGCTCTTCCACCATAGCGGAAGGAACGCCACTGGGGGGGGGCGTAATCTATGTGTGATAGGCCTGGGCGACTCGCCCCATGGCCCCACTGTGCTGCACACCCCAACTTACCTGTACATTGACACCGTAGCACAATACATTGCACTCTCTCCGAATCAGCCAGCAGGAGCATCAGCCAGGTGTGATTTGATTAGACTAGGTACAGCAGTCACTGGCTGGTCCACTGGTGGTCCTCCAGATGCAGTTGATGCAGCACAGTCCTCTTAGGCATGACGTTGCAGTGCTCACGCAACGCAAGTTCGGTGTAGCACAGGGGCCTAACCCACCACAGCGTACAGCAAGCCCAACATCATCTGAATTATGATGCAGTGAGATGGCACGCACCGTTGCTATTCCCCTCCATGCACCCCGGTGTAGTGGGGGATCGTAGTATGTGATGCGTACCTCACTACGTTGGTGCACATGAGCACCTCTACCATTAACAGCTCCAAGGATTGCAAGGCGATCTTCTCACACAGGTCAGCAATGTGTCTCCATGCATCCCGCCAGACTTCACCACCAGGTACGGGCGATCATCGTGCATCAATGTTTACCGCCACGGATTATAGACTCCACAGCTCCTCCACATCCCACTTTAGGCTCCAGACGCAGGTCCAGCGGGGTATCAAGGATCCAGACACAGGTCCAGCGAGACATCATGGCTCTCATCCTGGGCATCCTGGATGTTGGATGGCTTGCAGTGGTTGTTTATGTGTGCTGCACTCGTTCCTGTCTGCTACATTCAGCATGTTATTGTATTTTATGCCTATTCACTATTGGCGGTTGACTGATAGACAACTTGTTGCATTAGAGGCAAGAAAAATTAAAGTTGGGCTGACTAACATGAGTTTTCTTGCCTCAAATGGGCCGATCACTAGTTATCGCCCGCTAACGCAGAAATTCCTTTTGTCATCGCGCTGATGTTAGCGTGAGTTTTCACACCTGTTCCCTGTTACTAGAGTTAGGCGACGATGACAAAACTGCTGATAACTTGCGTTGGCGACAGTTATTGCATGTCCTTGAGTATATCCCCCTTAGTGTGAGATCAGTTCAGCTGAACTCAGCCCACACTTTTTCTTCACCCCATATTTGCTTTTCTGTCTTTCTTCCTTCCTTTTTTTCTTTCACCTCTTCTTCTTATGTTTTCATTTCTTACTCCCTCTTTCTGTCACTGTTTTTCTTTATTTCGTCCTGCTTTCCTCCCTGTCACCATCCCACCTTTTCAGCCCTTCTTTTTCTTTTGGCCACCTTTGTTACGCCGTCCCTATTTCTTCCTCGTTCCTATGAGCTCTGACTAATGTGTACAATGCAATCAGACTGAGCCAGTCACCAGACACCACACATTCCAGACATCACCCAGCACACTCCCTCCCACAGCACACTCACAAGCCCCCTGACTCATATGAGCTAGAAATAGACATGAGAAAAAGTAAATGTCTGATGTTGAAAATCTTCTTGGGCTGCAGAGGCTCTAACATCTCTGATCAGACAAAACCCTGCCTCTGCACCTGAATCCGGACCTGTGATAACCAGTTTTGAATAGTCACGGCTCTGATGAAGAGCCTCAAGCCGCTACTACAGAACACAGGTATTTTAATACTCAGATACACACAAAGTTGTGCAAATGCAGTGTTGTCAATGAGTCACAGGCCCAAGTGGAAGGAAAGAAGTAGACCCCCTGGGCTGCTGTCTGAATGATAAGATACAGCAATAATCAGATCAAGTGGCTCCATCGGACTCTGGCCCCCGGTGCCACTGCACCTGTTGCACCTGCTGCACCAGTGGACCTATGTATTGAGTAGCGAAACCCACGCCCAGCAGTGCCAGTGCCTCCCACTCGTGATATGCAGCGATCCCTGCTGTTCTTCTGATGCATCACATTTTTCACCTACACCTAGCACCTCCCTCTGCTGTGCTAGGACAGGAGCCCGCGCCTGTTACTGGGTGGTACTGGATCCCACACACAGTCATGCCAGCATGGATGAGCCGTGAAAAGCACTTTGACGCCTTGTCAGGTGTCATAAGCGCTATGTAAATTAAATTTAAAATATCCCGCACCCTCTGCATCCCCTCACACAGCTCTGTCAGTGCACCTCTTCCCAGACCCACAGCTGCCCGAGCTACTCCGACCATCTCCCTTTGTGTTGTCCTTCAGCGTTTAATATCTGTGAATAATCCATTAACCGTTGCCTCCATAATGCACTAGCAGCAGATTAATTATTAAAGAGAGCCTTCTCACCTCTGCAGGAGTGGCTGTTAATCACCCATGCGAGGATCCAGCAGTGCATTGTACTCTCGGGCAATATCGCTTAGAGTGAAGATGGGATTTTTCTGGCGCTAATGTGCCGATCGCCAGGTATCGCCGGATAACGCAGGATTCACTATCACCATTGCACATATGTTATCGGGAGTTTTCACCGCCTAACCCTGGTTCTAGCGCCATGTAGCGTTGGGTTTATAATACAACACTTACATGGCGATAGATTTCAGGGTTAACCAGCGATAGCAGAACTGCCGATAACTTGCGTTGGCGATAGTTATTGTCCGCCCTTAAGAATATCCCCCTGAGTGTTTACTTTTTCAAAAACAGCCCACGTCCCGCTTTGTGAGTTCCTTTTAGAAAGAACAAACAGGAAATGTCTGATGGTGCCACTAAAACATGGCACCCATTCAGCATTAACTTCAGACTCCTTTTGAGCTGGCTACCAAGGACTTATTATCGACCATTCCTTAGTACATTCAGGGGGGTATCCTAAATTGGTGCAGGAGGTACAGTAGCTCCGGGGCCCAGAGACTCGAGACACCCACTAAACCCTGTTTATTGGTGCCTTCTCCAAACACAGTAGCCAGGGGGCCCAGTTCCTTACTTGCATTAGGGTCCATGAAACACTGGCTACGCCACTTCAAACTTTACTGTATTAGTTTTCCAGTCATATTAAGGAATTTTACACGTTCCATAACCTTTCCCAGCAGTATTTCTGACAACTGATCTGATTGGCACAATAAAGTGACAGTTTCGATTGAAGGTTACCCTGTACTTTTCAGTTGAAATATTGTGGGCCCACTACATTCTTCAGCTGGTCAAGGAAGGTCTGCACCATGGTGGATGTCGATTAGTCAAATCTCTGTTTATTGCTCACTAAGGGGCATATTATCAAGGACGGCGTTAAAATTATCACCGGTATAGCGGCAGAAAACGGCCGCTAAAGCGGCGACAATGAGCTTGATAATATGCCCTGGAGAATTCCAAAAGAAGCCCATGTTCACACCAGAACATGGACTTCTATTGGAATTCTCCAGGGCCTATTATCGAGCCCATTATCGCCGCGTCTAAACCGGCGATAATTTTTAACGCCATCCTAGATAATATACCCCTAAGACTCTTCAAAAAATATGCATCTGAAACACAGGCCCTTATTAGGGATGATTGCTTCGCCAGAGTCGTGTAAACTCAAATGAAGCTGTGTTTACATTAATATATGTGCTCCATGCATTGCGATCAGTAATGAGAACTGTGAGTGCGGCTATAAAGGAACTGAAAAACATGAGAGAGAATCAGCAACCAGTTGGATGTTAAACACTATTTGAGTCATGCTGTCCTGATAAACATGTCTGTCCCACGACTATTTCAGTGCTGTTTGCAAATAAATGTGAACATTCAAAGTTTGTTTAAATACGTGGGCAAGATCAAACCAGATTTGTGTTTTTAGCATGTAGATTACTTTGTTGAGTTCTTCTTTGCAGGGGAGGGAAAGGCAATCCAGTGCACATGTGAGTGTTTTACTCAACTGATTACAGAATCAGGAACAATATCCTTGGTTTCAGTGACCACTAGAAGCATTTTAATTTCAGAGTTAAACTGGTTTATGACATTAATGCAGAAATCAATAGAGCGTGTTGTCAAATTGTTGTATGCCCAAGTTAGCTCCAAGTAGCAACGCCGAACATTTTCCTACATTGTCCTCTTTTCTGCAAAATAACATTATTTTCTGCGACCTTTTGCACATATTAGTGTGCTTGCCAATGTTGAATTAGTTTCTCTGAAACTGTTTTGCTTTCACATCTGGCTATGCAGAACATTATGATGCCCTGACGGACGATGTACAAAAGCCATCCTACATTAATTCATGGGGTCGAGGGTTATCTGCCTATCCATAACATTGCTAAAATACACAACAAAATAATCCTGCTGTCCTGCTTTCATATGCATGAATGTTGTGTGGGCAGTAAATACTTCTTGTCATAGTCTTAGGATGGATTTTGCAACCCATCTATCTTCTTGGAGGCTCGGATCCTTTCCAGTACTCAACTATTTGTCTCCAGAAAATATAACTTATAAGCAGGGCTGCTGGAATTATGTGTCGGGAGAAACAATGTATGCGGCAGAGAATTATGTGGCAATGAAATGCACATGTTCCACTTTAATGCAACACATGCTTTGAAAGTATTACTTCATTATTTTTACACTTCTTAACATTGTCTGGGCACACGAATAGTGCAAGTTCAAACCGCCCCAAGCTCAGCAAAAGGCAATTGAAATGTGAACGTTTGTGAAGGCCCTTCCACTGGACGGCAGCATGTTTTTAGGAACTTTTGAACCATCTGAGCTAGAATTTTTGTTGTTATCATAGTCTGAAAATTATATAGCAGACAATAGATTATGTGGCAAGTGCACAATTATGTGGATTATTCTGCAGGTGCAGAATCACAAAATTCCAGCGGCCCAACTAATATGTACGCTATTTTTTATTGGAATTCCTCTAGGGTGATGCAGTTGGCGAACATGCTCAGTGTAGATTAAATGCTTTGGTATAATAATCCCAGTGGGTGATCCACTAGATTTGTTCGGCTAGGGAGAAGTGAAACAAAGTTCTAAAACGGTGAGTGAAAGCATTGACAACCATGATCCCTGAAATTATGAAACCACTGGTTGGTCAAGAGACAAGCTTTTGGTAAGTGAGCGAGTAACGAAATGGGGAAAAGACTGACCAATATTGGGGAACAGGCTTGGGTTGTGTATTCAACTCATTACAGGTGTGAATAATCTTGTACAATTGATTGATGTCGTAAAATATAGAAGCTCCCTAGATTGGAGGATATCCTGACGTTAGGAATTCCAAGATATGGTTTATGCAACACCAGATTTATGTCCACACTTTCTCCTGCAATATTCATTCCACCCGTTATGTTATGTTATGTTAATATTTTATTAAGCGCAAACAGCTGCCCCAGCAACGAGGCGTCCCGGCGCTGAACCATAACAGAAACCTGAAGGGAAGGGGAGGGGGGAGAGGAACTACAGGGAGATTATGTTGGGGAGAACAGAAAAGTTTTAATAGCCTTGCGAAAGGCCAACAAGTTGGTCATGGAGCGAATATGGGGAGGCAGAGTATTCCAAAGCTTGGCCCCTAAAACTCTGAATGAACGGCCACCCATTCTGCTTAGCCTAGTATGAGGGACTACCACCAATTGAAGAGCGTAGGGCACGCTGGGGGGTGTAAGGCACTAGGAGTGGGCGTAAGAGCGCGGGACAGTCAGATCTGAGAATTTTAAAAGCAGTGGTGAGAGCCTTGAATTGAACACGGGCTTCAATACATAGCCAGTGTAGCTTCTGGATGGTGTTTCTGGCAGAGCATCTGCGAGGGAGGCCTACGACAGCCCTGGCTGCAGAGTTTTGTGTCCGTTGCAGCCGAGCCATCTCTGCTTTGTTGATGCCAAGAAAAAGAATATTGGCATAATCCAGTCGAGCCAGAATGATAGATTGAACTATCAGTTGGTGCGTACTGGGGTCGAAAAAGCCTAATATCGGATGGAGGCTCCTCAGCAGGCCCACACAGGTAGCAGCCACTTTCTTGGTGTGTGTCTGGAAATTGAGGGAGGAGTCCACCCAGACACCTAGGTTTTTTACCACGTTTTTGGGGGAGGGGATGGGGCCAAGTAAGGACGGCCACTAGTGCTCACTCCAGTAACAGGTATTGTTTCCCAGGAGCAGCACCTCTGTTTTTCCAGCGTTCAGCTGTAGGCAGTTGTGTGACATCTAACTCGCGACTGCCTCTAAGCCATTCTTGAATTTCGCAGCTGAGATCGAGGGGCCTTCAGATAAAGAAATGACCAGCTGTGTGTCGTCGGCGTACGACACCAGCGTGAGGTCCCATTCTTTAGCTACTTCAGCAAGAGGCTGGATGTATAGATTAAAAAGGGAAGGGCTAAGCGCCGATCCCTGCGGGACTCCTTGCTCTATGGGGTGAGGTTGAGAGATAAATGGGGGAGCTGAGACCCGGAAGGATCTATCCTTCAGGAAGGACCGAAACCACTCAAGAGCCAGGTCACTGATCCCTATGGCCTCGAGACGTTTAAGCAAAAGAGGGTGGGAGACCGTATCAAAGGCCGCGCTGAGGTCAAGTAAAATCAGCGCAGCACTTTGACCGGCGTCCAGGATGTTCCGGAGGTGTTCAATAGTAGTCAGCAGGGTGGACTAAGTACTGAATCCTGGCCTGAAGCCGTTCTGTGAGGGGTCCAGGATTTGATATTGCGTCATATAATCAGACAGTACTTTATTCACATGGGATTCTGACAGTTTCGAAACCCATGGAAGCAGCGAGATTGGTCTAAAATTTTCTGGCTTTGAGGGGTCTAGAGTGGGCTTTTTGATAATCGGCGAGACCCTTGCCTGCTTCCAGCAAGTGGGAACCACCGCAGAGGAGAAAGAGAGGTTGAGTAGGGTAGCCAGGGGGGGAGGAAGAAATCAAGACAAAGGGCATCGCAGAATGTTAAATGACAGGTCTGTCTTTCTATGAATGCGCTTTTCTTTTCTCACCACTACGTGGTCATGCACTGATTGGCACCTGCCTCTTTGTTTGTTCGAAACTCAAGCCTCTGCTGTATTGTGTGTTCCTATTTCCCCATTACCACTCTGATAACGCTGCCACGTTTTCTTTTCCCGTATGAGTGGCATTTTCATGTTCTGTCCATATGAGATGTCTCATGAAGAACCCTCCTTTTTATTTTTTTATTTTATAGCATTTATAAAGCGCCTGACTCACCCCAAATGGGGTATCTCCGCGCTAAGGACAACTAGTGGAACAACACAGTAAAACCATGCAATACTAGAAAAGTTGAGCCTTAAGCTTTTTCCTAAATGCCAAATAATTGGTATTTAGGCGAAGTTCCAGGGGCACTTGGTTCCATAACGGAGGGGCAATGTAGGAGAATGATGTTCCTCCTAATCTGGTTTGCTTAATTCGAGGGACGACAAGCAAGCCTTTTCCCTCAGAACGAAGTGTGCGAGCTGGAATGTATTTGACTAGTTCTTCAGCTAAATATGTAGGGCCTATATGATTGAGGCCTTTGAACACCAGGCAGCACACTTTAAAGTGAATTCTCTTCCGAATAGGAAGCCAGTGCAATTATGCAATATAATAGGCATGAGAGAGCTTTTAAACATATGAAACGTCCCTGAAGTGCTGGGAAAGTTCACTGACCCACTTCACTTTTCTAAAAGGATCATCTTGAAAGCAGGCTCCGAATGAATGTAAAAACACGTCATGTATGCACATTTACATCTATATTGTGAAGTGTCTAGAGCGGAGTAAGGTACTTCAATTAGTGTTATGTGTGAGTGGCTCTGCACACCATGAAGATGGGGTCTACGATGGAAGAAGTACAGTAGAACACAGCATCAGAGCTTGATTAACTTTTAGTGATGCTAATGAGGAGGAATGCGATGATGTGCTGTGAAACAGTGCAGGTAACTGGGTATGGTAGTGTTTCAGAGAGCTTAAGCAATGTAATATTAATGGACAATCCACCTATGTGAAAGTGCAGCCATCCGTCCCAAAATTGTAAAGTGCCATCAGGCTAAAAGGAGAGGGTTGGTCAAAGGTTTCAGACACACAGCGCAAGTTCACTTGGGCCTTCATGTGATGCATGTCTGCATCCCATACTCCCAAAAAAGGCACGAGGATGGATGCGGCCAGCATTTTTTCCGTTATATTGAGAAGGATTGGAAGATGTTTCCTGTCCTCGGAGAGAACGAATTTCAGTATTAGAAAGTGCTATATTGTCTTAAATTATTTTTTTTGAAAAAATAGTAATGCCAGGGCTCAATGTGTATAATAACACATTGTTTATAATGGTCTATATTTAGCGTTTTATATCCCTTGATAGGCCTCACGCTGGGTGCTAAATAAATATTTCTCGAGGAAAGGTTTATGAAAATTAACAAATTGTCTGATTGCTTGGATAAAGCAGATATACATGTTCTAATTAAAGGTCACATTTAATACATTTTTGTGATTTTGTTTTCCTCTTGCCAATATTGTAACACATAATGGGCCAGATGTACAACCATTATTGTGGTTGCAAACTGGAAATCGGCCCGTTCGCGACTGCAAAATAGTTCTGCCATATTTACATACCACATTTTGGGTCGGTAACCTATTAACGACTCGCAAAATAGGGTTTGCAACTCGCTATTAGGAATTGTCATGCCAAGGGCATCCCTTCCTAATAGCAACTTGCACTTCAATGTAAGATTGTTTTGTGGCAAAACACTCGCAATTTACTACCCAGTTCAAATGGGTGGGAAGCCACTTGGAAATGGGAAGGGCTTCCCCAGCGGATCTCTTTCCCTTTGTGTCTGGCATTGAGAATATTATTAAAAGAGCAGGCAGTAGTGGTCCCTCTGACAACTACCTACTCTTCAAAAATGAAAAAGTAAAGTTTCATTATTCTTTTTTAAATGCCTCCCGTTTTTCATTAAAAAAACGGGCTGCATATAAAAATAACTTTTTATTGAAAAAGCAGTCACAGACATGGAGGTCTGATGATCCCAGCTGGCCACCATCCCTGGGAGTGTTAGCCATTCCCAATGAGTTCACAAATTGCACTTGTCTCATGAATTTTAATGAGGCAGGCAATTTTTGACCCCATTAGGAATCTCAAACGGTGTCTGAGACAATGTTGTAAATTCCAATTTGCGAGTCGCAAATTGCAAGTCGCCATCAACGCAATTTGGGATTTGCAAATTGGAAGTGTTACAGCAAACAAATGATGGACGGAATGCTGACAATGCAAACATTCTCCCCAGTCAAAAGATCTGGGTTAAATCCATTATTCTTTGGCCCACTATGCCACCCCAGTTTGGACCTAGCCATATGCAAATCAGTCTTGACCCCGTGCCCCATGGGAACAGTCCAGACCGAAATGCCAGGCCAGGTCCTCCCTGGACCGGAAACAAGCATTCTGGCACTGGTTTCAGGGTATGTCACCCTTCTTCAGCCAGGCTAGCTTGAATCCAGTAGCACAGTGAGCCAGGGACCCACGTCTGGGCATACCCATCCCACTTAGGGCGAAAAGTGTTACAGCAAACAAATGATGGACGGAATGCTGACAATGCAAACATTCTCCCTCAGTCAAAAGATCTTGGTTAAATCCATCGTTCTTTTGCCCACTACGCCACCCCAATATAGACCCAGCCATATGCAAATCTGTCTTGACCTTGTGCCCCATGGGAACAGTCCAGACCGAACTACCAGGCCAGGTGCTCCCTGGACCGGAAACAAGCATCCTGGGATCAGTTTCAGGGTATGTCACCCTTCTTCAGCCAGGCTAGCTTGAATCCAGTGGCGCAGTGAGCAATGGACCCACTTCTGGGCATACACATCCCACTTAGGGTGAAAACTGTTACAGCAAACAAATGATGGACGGAATGCTGACAATGCAAACATTCTCCCCCAGTCAAAACATCTGGGTTAAATCCATCGTTCTATTGCCCAATACGCCACCCCAGTTTGGACCCAGCCATATGCAAATCAGTCTTGACCCTGTGCCCCTTGGGAACAGTCCAGACTGAACTGCCAGGCCAGGTCCTCCCTGGACCGGAAACAAGCATCCTGGGAGCGGTTTCAGTGTATGTCACCCTTCGTCAGCTAGACTAGCTTGAATCCAGCGGCACAGTGAGCAAGTCTGGGCATACCCATTCCACATGTGCATTTTCAACCTCTCCAAAAAGGCAAAGGCACCCAGTGCCTGAAAGAGTGCTGAGCCAACCCGCTCCAACCAATATGGGCACTTCTCTCATGCTGATTACCAGCATCAGAGCAGTGTCTGGATTGGTTAGGGGGGTTTGTTCTACGGCCGGATACAACTGGAGTATAAAACCAGGACCGGACGATGTGCAGGCAGTAGGCAAGTAAAGATTTAATTTTTACTTCATATATTGAAACAGTATAAATTGTAACTAAATAGATAATATCCATTGCATTAACATTTGAAAAGTAAATTTAAAGTTTAACTTTAAAACGTTTTTGTAATGCATGACAGCAATTTAGTGACTTTTTATAGCATGTGTGTCAAGCCTTTAATTTTGCTGGAGTCGGCAGTGGCACCTCTTTGACCTACTGATAGGCACTGTGAAAAACTCACGCTGCCTTCATCCTCACCTCCAGAGACCTCAGTGGTCGCTTATTGTAAACACAAACGATTGAGAGCTTTGGCAAAGAGCCTTAAGGCAGTGCTCATGTCTCTCAGTACAAGTTTGCTTACCTCACCACTTACTATTGTTGCCAGCCACCACAGCAACAACTCAACCTTTGTCCAGGTGAACCACAAAATCACTGAATTAACCTGTGCATAATCATCTGGTCCCGCTTGCCACAAAGGGAGTCAGTCAGGCTTAACCTAGAGATAATGTATTAAGCATTCATGCAGCACAGAAACTATATAAAGTGATAGCACAACACAAGAAGCTAAACCAATTCAGAATAGAGTACATTTAATAAATAAAATCAAACTAGAATAACAAAGCTCCAATCAGTAGAACCATAGATAAGCATTTTAAAGTTTTAAGTACAATTAGCGGCTACAAACACAAACTACCATTCATGGTCAACTGGTCGGTCGCTTGTGGTCAGCTCATCGCACTAGCTTGGCTGTAATTTACAAGTTCAAGCCGACTGAGATGAAGCCTGGGTAAAATACAGGGGCCAGTTTGTGGTGGAGGAGTCCATGAGATGCAGGCTCAGCATTGCCAATGAACGTCATTGTAGCATGATGAGCTGGTCGGGCTCTGTTAGCGGTTGTTACTGTAGCTTCATGTTGGTAGTCGTCGTGAGCTGTTGTCACTGTAGTGTGAAGTGTAGGTCATATATTGTCGGTCACCATGGACTGTAGTTGTCGGCGAAAAAAGCAGGATTCCCTGGAGCTTTAGGTTTGCTGCAGGGATTCTGCTCATACACAGAACTGTGCACAGAGACCCAGGACCTCAGTGAATTGTGGTGGACCAAAAAACTCACCTCAGTACCCAGAACCCCTAACCGACTAGCATCAGTGTCACATTAGCTCTTCGTCCTATTGCAAAAGTACCAATGATTAGACAACCCAGAACATGCGACTTAGGTTACTCCCAGGAATGGTGGGAATCAAGAACACTCTTTCGTTTGTTATTGTCAAACCAGTCCACAACATTGGTAAAAAGAGACACAATAACGTTTAAAATATTTATTTTAACGACGTGCTCTAACATGCAATATTTTTGCCAAAATAAGCAGACATATGATTAAAAATAATACAAGCAGCATTGTTGTGAGAAGTTGGCCTGGTATATGATGTCCACTATTTTAGTGAGACACCTTGCACCAGTTAAATCGACCCTTATTGATGATGGTTGTGAAGTCAACCTTATGGAAAGCTATCCTAGTGGTAGCTATGGAGAGCAGCCTTCAAGCTAAGACTCCAGAGGCGTGTTAAGCACGTTGTTTTACCAATTATAATCCTTGAGTACCAAATGAAAGCACACCACACAAGGTATGTATCAAATATATATGTATTTAATCTAAACACAACCCCTCTGCACTCTTTATGAGGTCAGAGGTAAAAGCATAATACAAGAAACTTAATTAGCATACGATAAGTTGCACAGTATACGTTATGCCCTAGGGGCTCCACTAACCATATACTAAAATAGTGGTATAAGAACCATGTCTGGGATAGAAAGCAGACCTAGAGCCTGTGGAATCGCTGGGGCTTCTAGGAACAACCATAGGTTAGGAAGTAGGACACCCGATGGAGACGGATGCAGTGTCTAAACATAGTTGCGGGTTACCATTGACGTTCTATCGGAATCGAACAAGTTACAAAGTTACAATTTAAGGACACTTCCGGATGGACTACGATGAAACCCTTTTAGACTAGAACACTTCGAGAGTCAAGACCCATGGGTGCACCGGAGTACTCGTGTTACCTCACCCACGGAAGCCGGGTGCATAGGTGCCTTTTGGTGTCGGGTTTCGTCTTCATTTTCAATGGAGATCCGGAAACAAGTGCAGCAGGCGACCAGAGGAAAGTGTCCGGGTGGATCCAAGGGTGGATCGAAGATCTGAAGAACCTGAAAGCAGAAGGGACAGAGTCTGGGTCACTAGCCAGTGACCAGGATGGCGATGGGAAGCTGCCAGCCAATGTCAGGTGATTTCAGGTGAAAAGGTGAAGCTTGTCTCTGCAGCCACGTGGTCCAGGAGGCGTCGATGAAAACCAGGAGTTGGATTTGAGCTGCTCCACAAAGGATCTAGTTGAATGCAGTGTCGGTATCCGGACTGGACCCAACAAGCCTTGGCAAACGCAATCCACATAGGATGTCAAGATGGGCTTTGGAGCAGACCAGCAAGGTCTGAGGAACTTCTCCTTTGCAGAGAAGTTGGAGCAAGTCTGTAGCAACTAGGAAAGCAAGTTAAATTCAAGATTGGTCTTCTTGGGGGCTCACTAGCCAATGGGCCAGAACAGTGAAGATGCGTCAAGAGGAAATGCACAAAGGGGGCCCATGGGACACTCGTGGAGTGTGGGCCTCTGAGCTTCAATGCAAATCGTGTTTGGGCTGGGACTTCAAGCACACCAATGCACAACTTTGGGATACCTCGGGAAGTTAGTGCAGTTTGCAAAATGCAGGATGTCCAGGAGTTTCGGTCCCACATCTCTCGTGTCAGCTATGGGTCTCAGCTTTGCTGAGAGCTCGGGTCAACTTCAGAGATGTCTGGAAGTCTGTGTCCTGTGTTGCAGATTCTTTGTGATCCAGTGGGAGCCTTGAAAATGCAGACCGTCAAACATGCAGTTGCTGCCTTTTGGAACAGGGTGGTCAATCCTTGACCACAAGGGAGATTTCTTCCATCTTCTAGTCGAAATGGAATGTCGAAGGTCCAAGATATATGTTGCAGAGTTTCGTCCAGGGTAATCTGAAGTCCTAGGGACTGGGGTTCTATCGTTATAGAAAAGACAGGGGATGGACTAACTCTATGACCCCACCTATGGGAGGGCCTGAGTAGGGGGTGGTACGCCAGAGCTGGGGCGGAGTGCCCCAGCAACCGGTTTTAACTGGGAAATGCATGGAGCACCTTGTGTGCCTCAGGCAGTGTCTGAACAGCATTCACTGAATGCAGCCCACCCTGCCCCAATAAACTAAAGCCTGTCTGGGAGGTGCCAGCACCTCCCTGAACAGGAAACCTATTGTCCAGGCCTCCCCTGCCGGTGTTTCCTCCAGCAGCAGGAGGGAAGACTCGTGTCTGTGGCAGCAGCATCCATTTTGTGATGCTGGGCCTCTGTGTAACTTTAACCGGGTTTACCAGTAACTACATGTCTTCTCCCTCTAGAAGGGTGGAATGCTACCCCCACCGCCAGAATTGGTGGGGGAGTAGTATTTCAAAGTGTTTGACACCTTACACAAAAGATTTTGATAAATCCAAACTAAAGTTAGCATTAACCGCGAGGATTATAATGCACTTAAGAGTATATGGTATGGCCATATCATAGAACAGCTATAAAGAGATGGTTCCGAAAACTGCAGAGGGTCTCAGCTTATGCTAGGGCACCCTCTCACACAAAACCAAGCACTCTGCCTCCAGGATAGTCAAGGCCTGCCATAGCAGTGACATATAGGTTACTATGTGTCTATATATATATATATATATGTAGACATAGGTATACTATAACTAAGTAAGGGGTGATTACACCACCTTACCCAGGTTGCAATTGCAGACCTGTGGTGTCAGTTTGGAAGGCCAGCCTGGGGTGGCATAATACATGTTGCAGCCCCTGGTAGGCCTTGGTGCACCTATGCCCTGGGTACCTATGATACACTTATACGGGGGCTCACAAGGATGACCCAGTAACCAATCTGGTATGTACCTAAAGTACATGGAGTCCATTTTACAGAGAAAGCAGAAAGACTGGGGCCCTGAATAGCAGGGTTCCAGTCCAACTAAGTCGACAACTAGCAAAACACCAAGCAAAAAGTGGGCGTAACCATATAGTCAGATATCCACCTTCCTACAATTGTTACAATTTCATAACACACAAAAGGAGAAATAATGTCATAATGATAGTGGAAACAGGTCCTATAGTGCCTGGTATGCCACTCTCCCTAGCTAGGAAGTATGCTTTATAAAATATAGATGGTCTCTTAGGGTTGAATAGGGGACCCCATACCTCCAAGATCAGCAGAGATGAATCACATCAGGATCTGCAAAATGAAATGAATTTGTACTTGTAAAGCGCACATATACCCCAACTGGGGTTTCCTGGCGCTGTACAACCCTTCCTGGCTTTTCCCTTTGAAATATCCAGTCCTGGGCACCCCCAAGGTGAAGTCAGGCATCCCAGCGCTGTTGAGGCAGTTGTAGAGATTAAGCAAGCTATTGCCCAGAGTTGCAGAGTGGGACCCATGATTAGAATAGGCATCGAGGCGAGAATTATTAGGTCCGAGGAAATTGAGCCCAAGACCCGCCGAGGCGGTAATTGAACCCTGGTCCAGGACCAGACCTCTGGATCAGGGTCTGCTGCTCTAACCATTGAGCCACACTTCTCCACATTGAGCCACACTTCTCCAAAGCTATCTCGCTCTGGAAACGGAATTCTTCCAATTGTCTAAAATCATGCATGCAGTGCCATATTAAAGGCGCCAGAATTTCAGTTAGCTGCAGCTGCGTGTATATTGTGTCTAAGCGTGAGCCGATCAGCCCGAAAACAGCTAACATCGTTATGATAACCTTGGAGGCTTTAGCACTCACTGTGCAGATTAAGGTTGTGGTGTAAGTCTAGGGATGTTGAAAACAAACCATTCTCATGTGAAGATATCCACACAGTTAAACATACAACAACAGCTATATGTAGTGTCGTGTGCAAAAGCAGCCGAAGGGCAAAATGGCATTTACACTTCTAATAAGCTTATGCTAACTTAACAATGTACGTAAGCAGAGGTCTGCCCTCACTACACCCTAACTTGATCGGAAAATGCACAAGAAAATGGGGCAATTTTGGAACGCAGAGTTCAAGTTCGAATGAGACAGAACCAAATTGAGACAGAACCAACATGAGACAGAACCAAATTCAAAAATTTGCCAAACTGGATAATTGGGAGTAAAATTCTGAATCAATACCCACAAAAATGTTTTAAAACCCAACAGTGGGTGTATAGTGTCCAACACATGTAATGCAGACAAAAGAAAATATTAAGCAAAAAACATGAGTCCAGTACGTGTCTATGAAGTAGTAAAAATGTCACTTCAATCAAACAGCGTATAGGCACAGTACGTTGCAACTGCTTCCAAGAGGAAGTTGTTGTTATCATCCGCGAACATTTCAGCCATCCAATTCATCAATGGAAAAGAACACACATGTTCTTCGACAGCCGGAGCCTCTAGCACCATCACAGGACAACTCAGGTGTTCTTCAAGATAACTGCATGCCAGAAAGTCATGGGCTGCAGTCCATACATTCCAATTACCTAGGACTCCATGTGCCGCTCGCAGGCCATTATTCAGACACCAGAATAGTATAACTCATGAGCAACTAAGGGACTCAATAGTAGATCGTAATCCGGGTTAGGAGACACCGTATTGCAGACATACAAATCCAGAGCCCATGCAAAACTGAAATCCAGGCAATCGAAGACAGGCTGTATGCACGTAAAGTACGAAAACCGGAAAGGATCCATATGCCACACTCAAGGTAGCCAGACTTAGTGATCCATTGTATTCAAGCATCCGGTTACAAAGGTGGAGTAGCCGGGCAAGTTGTGACACAGAATGTGCAACCATTTTTGAGAAAGCAAATTAACAGCAGTACACCGGCAGCCAAGGCGAGAATTAAAGGTACTCAGTAATCAATGGGGTAGGGAGGAGGAATAGGTGTCCATTTGCTTCCCCTGGGCAAGTATGGAGGTAATCAGGTGCGGAAAATGGACACTTGTAACAATTCTAAACTTTTGGTTAGACTTATTATGGTATCCTCAAAAACACAATGTTTTGTTGGTATTGCGGTATATATCTTTCATTCGCCCCTACATTGCAGTTGTGGCAGTTATCATTGAATACCATAAAACGTGCTAGGTGCCTGCCTCATCCAGAGGCTCCACTGGTTTAGAGTTGCAATGTCCAGAGATCAAAAGAGGTGAAGTAAAAAATGACCCCAAAAAAATGTGAATTAAAAATTAGGTCCACGCTCCAGAGTTTTATTAATGAGTGTGGGTCTAAAAAATAAAATGTTGGGTACTTGTGCTAGATCGAGTAACTGGATCTAGAAGTGTAACTTAGAAAATGGTGTCGACATGTTTCAGCCCCCTATGGCTCAACGGAGTCTACAGGGCTTTCGTCAGGACTAAACAAACATACAAACATAGAGTAGTTACTTACACCTTTTGTGCAGTTACTGAAATGGCTTACTGGTTAAATTGTCAGTGGCCAGTCTAGCTCTTATAATCTGCAAAAAGAGGGACAAAAAACAGGAAAACAATATTCATTTTATCGTTTAGCTGAGTGTATTTAGGCACCAAAGTACGAAGTAGTCTCTTCTTTAGTTATTAATACAGACATTCCTGTAATGGATTTAGAGAGGGAACATGTTAAGGCGAAATGGCTGAGCGGCTAGATGTGAGCAACTGTGCAAAGACAGAGAGTCCTATATTGTATTAAGGGACTGCTGCCAAATGGGTAGTAACAGTGCATTTGGTTCAAGGAATTGTATGTGAGCCAATTCGAGGACCTACATGTACTCAATGAATCCAACCCGTACTCTTCCTGTATACTATACTGGAAGAGGTACATAGACGATATCCTCCTCATATGGGACATCAAAAACGATCTCAACCTCTTCATCAATTGGCTGAATGAGTGTGGCCCCTGGTTAAAATTCACGTACACAGCAAATGACTCTACAATTGATTTTTGGGATTTAACAATCTTTGTGGAAAATGACAGTCTACAAACTAAGGCCTTCACTAAACCAACTGCAAAAAACAGCTTACTTTCCTATAAAAGCTTTCACCCCAAACCACTAAGAGACAATCTTCCATACAGTCAGTTTCTTAGAATCAAGCGAAATTGTACTAAACAGGAGGACTACAAAGAAAAAGCATTGGTACTAAGCAGTAAACTGAAAGCACGTGACTACACCCAAGCTACACCCAAGCTACAATTCATAGGTGCATGAAACGCGCCAATAACCAACCGAGAGAATGTCTCCTGCAGGTTCATCCCAAAAATCATCCACCAGATCTAGTTACATGTGTAACAACTTTCAGTCCAGCCACTTACGAAGTGCAAAAATTGGTGAATAAAAACTGGAAAATTCTGACGACCGGAAAATTTGAATGGCCAAAACCCCGGTTCGCCAAAAGACGAACAAAAAACCTACGAGACACCTTGGTTCACACTCGACCGAGGAGAACACAACAAATGGAAGTAACAAGCGACCTCGCGATGACCCCAGTAACAGGCCACTACCCTTGTGGTAACTGTATAGCCTACAAGTACACAACATCTTCAAAACAACTGCAACTTTCAGAGAACCTCATATGGACCCAGAGACAACACACAAACTGCAATTCAACCGACGTAATCTATATGGCTAACTGCCCCTGTGGAAAAGTCTATATCGGAATGACCTGCCGAAAAGTTAAAACATGTATAGGGGAACACAGGAGTAATATCAGGCTAAAAAGACTACCACCAAACTGTGCGCCCATTTCATCGAGGCAGGACACACATGTGAAGAAATACGTTGGACTGTAATTGAAATGCTCACAGACAAAACACACAATGCCGAAAAAAAGCTCTATGAAAAGGAGCAGAGATGGGTGAATCGTCTTAAAACTCATATCTGGGGCCTTAATGACAATATACCATGGCACCAGTTTGCATAAACCAACTCTGTTTAGCCAACCTCCGTTTTGCATCTGATTTAAATTCATTCTGTATTAGAAAATATTTCTAATATTAGATTCATCATACTGTTAACTACTCCGGTTCAAAATATACATTCTCTGCCAGTGTCCTGACGGATCATGACACCGCCCTTTGTAGTCGATGAAACTTTCTCATTCAATCAGAAACAATCACGTGTTTAGTTATAAATACATGACCCGGACGTCTACCCTTAGTCCAGGGGCAGAGTCAGCACAAGCGGCGGAAGTCTCCTCCCACGCGGGTAATGGTGGCGTAATAGCGTTCTATCCCTCACTGCAAACTAACGGTAAGGTGGCCTGATAGTGATACATTTCCTGACCTTCTTTTCTCAGCTCTGTGGCTAATATTTAGCCGGTATCCCCTGACGAAGCCTCTTGGCACTTAACATTAGGTAAGAATGCTCTCATGCCATGAACGCCATTTAAAAACACTATTTGCAGTAACGCTTTTTGTTATCACTTGTCACGCCTTGTAGTATTCTATCTCATAAGCGAGTGCTCGTTAAACGCATCGCGCTACCAATAGTATTACAAGCAACCAGAATGCTCATACGCCCTGTATGTAAAATAAAATCACAACGTTCTTTCCTTGAACCAAATGCACTGTTACTACCCATTTGGCAGCAGGCCCTTAATACAATATAGGACTCTCTGTCTTTACACAGTTGCTCACATCTAGCCGCTCAGCCATTTCGCCTTAACATGTTCCCTTTCTAAATCCATTACAGGAATGTCTGTATTAAAATAACTAAAGAAGAGACTACTTCGTACTTTGGTGCCTAAATACACTCAGCTAAACGATAAAATGAATATTGTTTTCCTGTTTTTTGTCCCTCTTTTTGCAGATTATAAGAGCTAGACGGGCCACTGACAATTTAACCAGTAAGCCATTTCAGTAACTGCACAAAAGGTGTAAGTAACTACTCTATGTTTGTATGTTTGTTTAGTCCTGACGAAAGCCCTGTAGACTCCGTTGAGCCATAGGGGGCTGAAACATGTCGACACCATTTTCTAAGTTACACTTCTAGATCCAGTTACTCGATCTAGCACAAGTACCCAACATTTTATTTTTTAGACCCACACTCATTAATAAAACTCTGGAGCGTGGACCTAATTTTTAATTCACATTTATTTGGGGTCATTTTTTACTTCACTCTTTTGATCTCTGGACACTGCAACTCTAAACCAGAGGAGCCTCTGGATGAGGCAGGCACCTAGCACGTTTTATGGTATTCAATGATAACTGCCACAACTACAATGTAGGGGCGGATGAAAGATATATACCGCAATACCAACAAAACATTGTGTTTTTGAGGATACCATAATAAGTCTAAGCAAAAGTTTAGAATTGTTGCAAGTGTCCATTTTCCGCACCTGATTACCTCCGAGAATTAAAGGTAAACTGCCAAAGAGGCTGGAAAAAATAGAATGAAAAAATGCCGGTATCACACCAAATATAGTTTGGAATGAGGTCACAAGGCCAGAACTTACTATCTTAAAAAAGTGTGCCAAGCCTGTGGTCGACGAGGCATTGAATATAGTGAGAATGAAAGTACCAAAATGCAGTTGGAGATCAGTATTCAAAAGGGCATGCACCGCAGTACGAGTGTTTGCCACGTGAAGGACGAATGTTTCATGCAAAGAACTAAGGGCGACTTCTTTTTGAGACAAAAGAGCCCTTATACGAGGCCAGATGGATACATCGAGCTTCCCATACGGAGGAGGGAATAGCACATTTTTGCAACAGACTACACATTGGGAAACAGTCACAATGTATGAACTCCCTGCCAGCACACCACAGCAATCTTCATTATTTAAAAGCAAATAACTACCATTTGCCAGCAAAGTGAAAGTCGCAGTTATAGCGGGGACAGTATTCCCTTTCAAAATGCAAGCTATATTCGGTGCGTCAGAATTACAAGACCCATCCAATTGGATGTTCCTGCAAACTAATGAGTGATCAGGTATTGAAGTGCAATCCTCACCCTTCAAATAAACTTCTTTACCCTCCCTCAGTCACCTATAGGTGAATGGCAGAGACAAAACTTCATGTAGAAAGGAACTCCCTAAAGGTTCATTTCTGCCTATGGCATAATACTTCATACATGATTCAAATTTAATAAAGGAAAAATGCAACGTTATTAACCCATGAATGAGCCATAGCGCAGAATTATGTTTGGCAACAGAAAACTGCAAAGGTTCCAGTTTTTAAATATGCAAAAGTGAATAAGTAGCATCCTTCATAGACATAAATTGCTGCTTAACAGTTAAATTAAATGGTAAAAATAGCCAAAAGGTATTCATGTAGTCCCAATGAACTTTACCAGCTATCAACATTTGTAATGTCCAAGCAAATTGCATGATTGAACGTAATTGATTTTGACCATCGTATAAAACAGACATGTCATCGTGTACGATATCAACAACAGATGAAATAATACTATTCAAAGTGTAAATTTGGGAAGAAAGGGTGTTAATACAGTTATCCACAATAGCAAGCCCTTTTTCCAAATTTGCTTGGTCGATAGCATGCAATCTAGACACAGCTTCTATTTGTGATAATTTCCACACTTCATTATAAACAGCATATAACCCATAAATAAATCTTTTCGACCTGCCACCTGCAGTGCCCTCAACAAAATCATTTAGATAGACATCATCAGTCGATTTGGACAAATGGAGTTTAACTGACGCTAAGGTTAAATGCTTGAGCCAACTTTGACATAATTTGCCTACCAAATAGGTAGTCACAGTGTGGTCACTTTCAAAGTGAGGATCCACCCTAACCTGTGTGTCACTCAGGGTTAGACCCAGAAAAAGATGTTGGTACAGATCTGAACTTTTTTGCCATAACAACCAACCTCAGGAATCAAAACTGGAAATAATAAAGGAGGAAGTCGGTATTAGAGCCTGTAACTCAGTAAGGGACTTATCGGTGTAATTGTACCATTGAGGGTATCATCCCAAATCAGGAAGAGATGGAGCATTTAATTTTTTAGACTAGGCACTCCAAAGCAGGTGGTTTGTGAAATAGTCGAATTCAAAAACAGCATATGGTTCGGGATGAAACATGCACAATGAAAAGCCTCAGTGCCTTGTACCTGCTAGCCTTTAGAACCCCAAACAGATTTAAGATCAAAAGTATCTTTCCACAGTTCATATCCCCCAAAAGCCAATTGGTCAATAAAGGACAACAAATACAATAATTTAGTGTGGGTAGGTCTAACTTTGGAAGAGGATTTAGCAGTCATCCTAAAATAAAATGCCTCAGGATTGGACTGATTAAAATCAGTAAAATAAGAAAAGTTCTTTAAAAGAGTTTTTGAGCTGCCTTCAAAGGGAGCAGGACAATGTTTCCATTGCGTGTAATTAACCACATTTCTAAATGTGTTTCCCTTATGCAGAAAGTGATTGTCATAATGCTGGTAGCAAAATAAGTTTGCATAATTAGCTGAGCCTAAATACAAACCTTCAGCATCAAAAGCAGCATAATATTTAAAATCAGAAAACAAAGCCTCTACGGCTTGAACATACCAATCATCAGAGCGTATCTTTTGTTTTACCACATCCCCCATTGAAACACGTAGTACATTGAGAACATTTATAACCTCTGTGGGGCCGTGGATCTGAAATTTAACAGCATCCCATACAATCCCATCTAAGACAGTCCAAGCAGTGATGTTCATAAGTCTGATCCCTCGTTATTCTATGTGATGAGCAGTGGGGTGCCAAAGTTCCATCAATAAGTCTAATTGTAGATCTTTCTTCAACAGAATGACCATTCACAAGGCGGAAAAACTACACCACAAATCCAATGGACATGAACAAAAAAATTGAGAAAAGCACCAGCCAAATGTAATTCCAATGTGGTATCAAAAATTGTTTTTTAAACCAAACAGCAAAAATAGAAATCTTTGAGGGTGACTTTGATGTGTTAATCAATCAATCAAGAACAACTTTATTCGGTTTTAAGATAAAACCATAAAAGTTACACATTTCCATATTACAGATAAAACATACAGTTCCGATAAAATATATACACACAATACAGGAATAATAAATGAAGAGAGAACAGAATGCCCGATGACTAAAAATCAACTATATAGGGTGATGTAGGAGAGTAGGGTCTGCTATCCTATGGTCACCCCCATTTTTGCTTTTTGCTCCCCTGGTTTTCGACTTACTGAGGCTGTGGGCCTGCTAATCAGACCCCCAGCCTGCTGTTCTCTCTCTAAATTCACATACATGTACTATAGGTACATAACCCAATTGGAAAATGGACTCCTTGTCAGCCCCTGTACCATGCACTATAGGTGCTCAGGGCATAGGTGCCACCAAGGCCTACCAGGGGCTAAAGCATAGCTTTTGCCACCCCTGGCTGGTTCTTAAATTGACACAACTGGCTGATCACTCAGCTGGGGCAAGTGGGTGTAATCACCCCTTGCTTAGATATAGTATACCTATATCTAAACCTATATCTGGACACATATAAACCTGTGAGCCACTCCTATGGAAGGCCTTATCAATCCTGAAGGCAGAATGCGTGGTTTAATGTGAGATGGAGCTCTAGCATGAGCTGAGCCTGTCTGCAGCTGTCAGGAACAACTCCCTAAGCTGTTCCGGGATAATGCCATACCATATACTATTAATTGCCGTATAATCCACGCGGTTATATAGCAACTTTGGTTTGGCTTTATCAAAACATGTCGTGTAAGGTGTCATACGATTTGGAATACTATCCTCTCGACAGTTCTGTCGACGGGGATAGCATTCCACCCCTCTAAAGGAGAAGACATGTTACTTTACTGAAACGCAGTTGATTTTTAAAAGAGCCTCAGATCCGCAAAATGGATGCTTCTGCCCCAGACACGAGTCTGACCTCCTGCTGCTGACCGAAACTCAGCAGAGGACGCCTGGACAAAGGCTTTCCTGTCGCAGGGCGGTGTTACACCACCCCAGACAGGAGATAGTGGATTGTAGCAGGGAGGTTTGAAAGAAACTAGACACTGCCTGGGGCGCACAAGGCTGCCCCTTGCATAATCCGGCCAAACCGGTTCTGGGGCACACCAGCCCCTGTCCTAGCGCGGCCTGTATCAAAGGAAAGGGGTGGATACACCCCTTTCCTGGGTCCCACCCATAGGAGGGGACCTAGCAGGTAATCCAGCCCCCTAGATTGGTATAAGAATGGGAGCAGTGCCAACGCACTCAGATTATCCTGATGAAACATTTGAAATGAAACACTGGACCCTTCGACATCCTACTCAACGTAGAAGACTGAAGAATCTCCCTTGTGGTCAAGGAGTGACCACCCTGGCAAACACGCACCATCCAGCACCTCGACGTCTGATTTGTTGCAGTTCCCGCCAGATCGACGAGATCAAGCTTGCCTGCCTTCTTACAGCCCGATCCACAGTCCCTGCAGAGCTGAGACCCGTGGAGGTGACCAGAAGCGTGGGGCACGCCATCTTGAAAAGGCCACGAGACGCTGACCGTGCAGCCCACGAGTGACCCTCGAAGCTGTACACCAGGGTTTGAGAAGCCCCAACCCTGAGCCACTCTTGCACCGAAGCTCACCCCTCTACACTCGACGAGTGCTGCATGAGGCCCTTCTGCTTTCTTTGGCTCAACGCATTGGCCCGGTCACTTGCCAGCTGGCTTATGGCCCCTGTGCCGACGAAAAACCTAAAACCGACTTGTGATTCTGGTTGCTCCAGACTTGCACCAGCTCCTCTGAAAAGGAACACCTGCTCTGACCCGCCTGGTCCGAGTGAGGAGCAATCTGCCAGTCCTGCATGGATTGCTCTTGCCAAGTGTTGTTTTCTCGGATCTTGAAGCCGACAGCGCCGGCGGTGAGAGTCTGCGTGGGACAGCTCGTGACCCGCTCCTGGACATCGCAGATGCCCCAGAGCCCATGTGGCAGCGGAGAGAAGCTCCTCAACAACCACCTTATTGCGCCCAACATTGCCTGGTTCCGTCCTGGTTCCACCCTGGTCACTGCTGAGTGACCCAGACTCTGTCCCCTCTGCTTTCAGGTACTTTTCTTCTTTGATCCACCCTTGGATCACACCGGACACTTCTCCTTCACATTGCATGCAGCATCTTCAGCTTCAAGCACCAAGAACCTGCGTGACGAACCCCGACGCCACTTCGACCCTATGCACCGCTTCCTGTGGGTGAGGTAACATTGCAACGCTGGTGTTCCCACACTCGTAGACACCTCTAGGGCCTATGTCTAAAGTTTTGTCCATCTAGGTTCAGCGGAAGTATCCTTAAACTCTATTTGTGTAATTTTTGTGCACCATTGACTTTGCATTGGTGTATGCGTGTGCTTTAAGCGCTCCACCCGAATCCCGCGGGCTTTTCCCGACTTCAGCATTGCTTTTCCCGACTGCTCCCAGCGATTCCATAGGCCCTAGGCCCAACCACTGTTTGATTGATATCTCTTATACCACTTTCTTAATATATGGTTTGAGTGGCCACCCGCCCTCATCCATAACTGTGCAACTTTGTATGTTATACTGTGCTTTTGATTTAACGCTTGTGCCCCTTTGCTCATAAAGAGTACTGGGGATTATTTTAGAAATAAACACATATATTTTTATAATATATACTTCTGTGGTGTCCTTTCATTTGATATTACAGGATTGTGATTGGTAAAACAGCTCGCTTAACAAGACCTCTTGAGTTTAGCCTTTAAGGCTGCTTAGTCTATGCTACCATTAAGATAGCTTGCCTATTAGGTTGACCTACAACCAGACACCATAAGGGATTGTTTGGACTGATACAAGGTGGTTCCAGAATTGGAAACATCATATATCAGGCCAACTTCTCACATTGGTGTGCAGCGGTGCGGATTTGAGCTTGCTGTTGTTTTACCATTGCAATCTTTTTATCAAATTGAAAGATCACATCAAGTACCTTAGGTACATATAAATCAAAAGCTTAGCATATTTAAGTTCTACTGAACTTAGTAGTTGTAGATTAAAGGGATTAGCACACCCGGACTACAACTCACTAGCAAGGTACAGTAGGAAAACACTTAGTGTAGGTAAGTGCACCACTTACACATCACTAGCAGTCATGTCTGACACAGGAAGAGCTTCAGGCTCTGCCCCTGTGACAGTTGACCTTACCAAGGCAACTTCCAGCTATGACAAACTTAGCCACAAAGACTTGAGTGCCTTGTGCACTGCAAGGGGGCTAAAAAGGGGTAGAAACCCCACCATTCCTTCCCTGATAGCCCTCCTGGAAAAGGATGACGTAGATAAGGTGAGTGCAGCTCCCTTAGATTTAGGAGATGGAGTGAACACCCCTGAGAATGAGACAACTCCATAAGAGGAAGAAGAAGAGGAGGAAAAGGGGGAAGAGGGCTCAGAAGTAGATGAGCCTGAGGATCAGGATCAGAGGGGTAACCAGGTTGTAGTTGCCAGGCTTAACCAGGCCAACTTAGACCTACATGGGAGTGGAGAGGGCCAGCACCTCCCAGGATCCCATAGCATAATTCTCCCAGGCAATAGAAGGGTGAGATCTCCATCAGGGGACTCTCATATTTCTAGTGTCTCAAGAGAATCTCAAAGGGGAATAACTTCCCCCCAGAGGAAAGAGCATAGGGACAGAATGAGGGCTGTCCAACTCCAAATAGAGAGGCAAGAGATAGCCTTAGCTCAAGCTAAACTTGCTTTAGCAAGAGAACAAAAGTTGTGTGGCTTAGATGCCACTGGTGGCAGCAATATTCCTAGAGAGAAAGACAGGAGCTATGACAATAGAAACCTGACAAAGATTGTAGCCCCCTACAAGGAAGGGGATGACATCCACAAATGGATGACTGCTCTTGAGAGAGCCTGCATGGTACAGCAGGTTCCTCAGGAACAGTGGGCTGCAATTTTATGGAACTCCTTTTCAGAGAAAGGGAGGGATAGGCTCCTCACAGTTAGACCTGAGGATGCCAAAAACTACTCTGTCCTGAAGAGTGCTCTTATTGAAGGGTTTGGCCTAACCACTGAGCAATACAGGTTGTTGTTCAGAGCCACCCAAAAAGCACAGACTCAGGACTGGACTGATTTTGTTGATTGTGCCACTAAGGCTCTGGAGGGTTGGCTGCAGGGAAGTAAAGTCTCAGACTACACAGGATTGTACAATCTTATAATGAGAAAGCAGATCCTTAATAACTGTCAGAACCAGCTGTTGCATCAATACCTTATTGACTCTGATCTGACCTTCCCCCAAGAATTGGGAAAGAAGGCAGACAAATGGGTCAGAACAAGGATTAAGCAGAAACCCCAGAACCATGGTGACCAGAAGAAAGCAGACCAGAAGGGTGGGAATCAGAAAGATAAAGAAAAGGACCAGAAGTCTTCAGGCCCCAAACTAGTAATAAGGAGGGTGGTTCCCAAAATGGCAACAAGAAAAAGAAGAATGATGGCTCAAGGAAACCTTGGTGTAATACCTGCAAATCAGTTTCACACTGGGGCAGTGAATGCACAAGGAAAAATCCAGTCCCCACCACTGCAGCTCCTAAAGCACCTGCACCCCCCAGTTCAGTTAGCAGTGGTGGTACACAGCCAAAGGGTATAGTAGGTTCAACCCTGGGTACTGAGATTGAATCTGGCCTAGACAGAGTCCCTACTCAGGCAGTTCTCCTATATGATGTGGACTTATCTTTGTCCACTACTGTGAGTCCCAGTAACTTTGGCAAGTATAGGCAGACGCCTTTGATAAATGAGAAACTGGCTCAGGCCTACAGGGACACTTGTGCCAGTGTCACTATGGTGACAGCTGACTTTGTGGACCCTGGTCAGATTGTACTAGGTGAGAATTACCTAGTGACCAATGCAAGCAACACCACTACTACACATAGTGTGGCTGTTGTGAACTTCTCCTGGGGAGGGGTAGATGGCCCAAAGAAAGTTGTGGTAAGTGCAGGCCTCCCAGTAGACTGTCTGTTAGGCAATGATCTTGAAAGCTCAGTTTGGTCAGAAGTGGAGCACGAGACTCATGCAGAAATGCTAGGGATTTAAGCTCATGTCCTTGCAGTGACAAGGTCTCAGGCTAAGAAGTGCCTTCCTGAACCAGTGGTGGATCTTGAAACATTAGACCAACCACAACCCAAGAGAAGGAGCAAGAGGGTTAAGGCTGTGCCTTCCCACTTGCCCCAGGTTGAGGATCAGACTTCACAGGAAGCTGATTCTGCAGTCCAAGAGGAGACTGTCTCAGAGGAACTGGAGCCTGATCAGGTTGAGTTTCTGGGGACAGGGGGACCCTCAAGGGCAGACCTGGGGCAGGCCCAATTAGATTGCCCTTCACTTGAACCCCTCAGACAGCAAGCTGCTGCTGAGGCTGCAGGGAATGCTCAAGGTGCCCATAAAGTATATTGGGATGAAGGACTCCTTTACTCAGAGGCTAGAGACCTCAAGCCTGGTACCACCAGGAGGTTGGTTAAACCTTTGAAGTTTAGGTGTTTCCTTCTCACCTTGGCCCATGATATTCCCCTTGCAGGACACTTAGGCCAGAATAAGACTTGGGACAGGCTTGTCCCTCACTTTCACTGGCCTCATATGTCAGAAAATGTCAAGGAGTTTTGTCGCTCCTGTGTCACTTGCCAAGCCAGTGGTAAGTCAGGTGGCACAACAAAGGCCCCCCTGATACCACTACCTGTGGTGGGGGTACCCTTTGAAAGAGTTGTAATAGACATTGTGGGTCCCATGGATCCCCAAACAGCATCTGGGCACAGATTTATACTGATGGTAGTGGATCATGCCACCAGGTATCCAGAGGCAATTCCCTTGAGGACCACAACAGCACCTTTTTGTGGCAAAAGCCCTCATTGCAGTTTTCTCAAGAGTGGGCTTTCCAAAGGAGGTTCTTTCAGACAGAGGTACCAGCTTCATATCTGGATACTCAAAAGCAATGTGGAAGGAGTGTGGAGTAAACTACAAGTTTACCACACCCTATCACCCTCAGTGCAATTGGCTTGTGGAGAGATTCAACAAGACCCTCAAGGGAATGATAAAAGGATTACCAGAGAAGCTTAGGCAGAAATGGTACACCCTTTTACCCTGCTTGCTCTTTGCTTACAGAGAGGTCCCACAGAAGGGGGTTGGCTACAGCCCTTTTGAACTTTTGTTTGGCCACCCTGTGAGGTGTCCACTATGTTTGGTGAAGGAAGGATGGGAGTTACCTCTCAAAAAGCCTAAGCTAGATGTTGTGGACTATGTACTTGGTCTCCGCTCCAGGATGGCTGAGTATATGGAAAGAGCATCCAAAAACCTGGAGGCCAGTCAAGAATTACAGAAAGCTTGGCATGACCAAAAGGCTGTTCTGGTTGAGTTCCAACCAGGGCAGAAGGTGTGGGTGTTGGAGCCAGTGGCCCCAGCAGCACTCCAGGACAAATGGACTGGACCCTACCCTATTATTGAGAAAAAGGAAGAAGTCACCTATGTGGTTGACTTTGGAACCCCTAGGAGCCCCCACAGGGTGCTCCACGTGAATCGTTTGAAAGCATTTGTGGACAGGGAGGAAATGAGCTTGCTCATGGCCACAGATGGGGGTTAGGAGGAAGAGAGTGACCCTCTCCCAGACCTGCTTTCCCAGAACCCTGATGATGGTTCAGTTGATGGAGTAGCCTTGGCAGGCAACCTCACTGAGCAGCAACAGGTGGACTGCAGACAGGTGTTGCAGGCCCACAGACATATGTTTTCACTCACACCCAGTCAAACTAACTGGTGCACCCATGAGGTGGACACTGGTGACAGTCTGCCTGTGAAGAATAAGATCTACAGGCAACCTGACCATGTCAGGGATTTTATAAAGGCTGGGGTGCAAAAGATGTTGGAGCTTGGAGTGATTGAGCCATCAGAAAGCCCATGGGCTAGCCCAGTGGTCCTTGTGCCAAAACCTCATACCAAAGATGGAAAGAGAGAAATGAGGTTTTGTGTGGACTACAGAGGTCTCAATGCTGTCACTAGGACAGATGCACATCCCATTCCAAGAGCAGATGAGCTCATTGATAAATTGGCTTCTGCCAAGTTTCTGAGCACATTTGATTTGACAGCTGGCTACTGGCAGATCAGACTCGCTGAAGAGTCAAAAGCCAAGACAACATTCTCTACCCCTAGTGGACATTATCAGTTTGTGGTAATGCCCTTTGGTTTGAAGAATGCACGTGCCACCTTCCAAAGGTTGGTGAATCAAGTCTTGCTGGGCTGGATGACTTTTGTGCAGCATATCTAGATGATATTGCTGTATTTAGCTCCACCTGAGAGGATCACCTGATCCACCTGAAGAAGGTTCTGGAGGCCCTGCAAAAGGCAGGCCTGACTATCAAGGCTACCAAGTGCCAGATAGGGCAGAGCAAGGCTGTGTACCTTGGCCACCTAGTAGGTGGGGGTCAGGTTCAACCATTGGAGAGCAAGATCCAGACCATACACGACTGGGCTCCTCCAACTACCCAGACACAAGTCAGAGCCTTCTTGGGCCTGACTGGGTATTACAGAAAGTTCGTGAAAAACTATGGGTCCATTGTGACACCATTGAATGACTTGACATCCAAGAAGATGCCCAAAAAGGTTCAGTGGACAGTTAGCTGTCAAAAGGCATTTGATGACCTGAAGAAGGCCATGTGCTCTGCACCTATCCTGAAGAGACCTGACTACTCCAAACAGTTCATTGTACAGACAGATGCTTCTGAGATGGGGGTGGGAGCTTTCACAACTTAATCAAGATGGTCAAGACCAACCCATTGCTTTTATTAGCAGAAGGCTGACCCCCAGGGAGAAACGTTGGTCAGCTATTGAGAGGGAGGCCTTCGCTGTGGTTTGGGCCCTGAAGAAGTTGAGGCCATACTTGTTTGGAACTCACTTCCTAATTCAGACAGACCATAAGCCCCTCTTGTGGCTAAATCAGATTAAGGGTGAACATCCCAAACTGCTCAGGTGGTCCATTTCCCTACAGGGGATGGACTTTACAGTGGAGCACCGCCCAGGGACTGACCATGGTAATGCAGATGGTCTCTTCAGGTACTTCCACTTAGAACATGAAGACTTATCTGGTCAAGGTTAAGTTTAATGTCCCTGCGTTAGGGGGGGGGTTGTGTAGGAGAGTAGGGTCTGCTATCCTATGGTCACCCCCATTTTTGCTTTTTGCTTCACTGGTTTTCAACTTACTGAGGCTGTGGGCCTGCTAATCAGAGCCCCAGCCTGCTGTTCTCTCTCTAAATTCACATACATGTACTATAGGCACATAACCCAATTGGAAAATGGACTCCTTGTCAGCCCCTGTACCATGCACTATAGGTGTGCAGGGCATAGGTGCCACCAAGGCCTACCAGGGGCTGAAGCATAGCTTTTGCCACCCCTGGCTGGTTCTTAAATTGACACAACTGGCTGATCACTCAGCTGGGGCAAGTGGGTGTAATCACCCCTTGCTTAGATATAGTATACCTATATCTAAACCTATATCTGGACACATATAAACCTGTGAGCCACTCCTATGGAAGGCCTTATCAATCCTGAAGGCAGAATGCGTGGTTTAATGTGAGATGGAGCTCTAGCATGAGCTGAGCCTGTCTGCAGCTGTCGGGAACAACTCCCTAAGCTGTTCCGGGATAATGTCATACCATATACTATTAAGTGCCTTATAAGCCACGCGGTTATATAGCAACTTTGGTTTGGCTTTATCAAAACATGTCGTGTAAGGTGTCATACGATTTGGAATACTATCCCCTCGACAGTTCTGTTGACGGGGATAGCATTCCACCCCTCTAGAGGGAGAAGACATGTTACTTTACTGAAACGCAGTTGATTTTTAAAAGAGCCTCAGATCCACAAAATGGATGCTTCTGCCACAGACACGAGTCTGACCTCCTGCTGCTGACCGAAACTCAGCAGAGGAGTCCTGGACAAAGGCTTTCCTGTCACAGGATGGTGTTACACCACCCCAGACAGGAGATAGTGGGTTGTAGCAGGGAGGTTTGAAAGAAACCAGACACTGCCTGGGCGCACAAGGCTGCCCCTTGCATAATCCGGCCAAACCGGTTCTGGGGCACACCAGCCCCTGTCCCAGCGTGGCCTGGATCAAAGGAAAGGGGTGTATCCACCCCCTTCCTGGGTCCCACCCATAGGAGGGTACCTAGCAGGTAATCCAGCCCCCTAGATTGGTATAAGAATAGGAGCAGTGCCAACGCACTCAGATTATCCTGATGAACCATTTGAAACGAAACTCTGGACCCTTCGATATCCTAATCAACGTAGAAGACTGAAGAATCTCCCTTGTGGTCAAGGAGTGACCACCCTGTGCAAACAGGCACCATCCAGCACCTCGACATCTGCTTTGTTGCAGTTCCCGCCGGAACTCGAGCGACAGAGATCGACGAGATCAAGCTTGCCTGCCTTCCTACAGCCCGATCCACAGTCCCAGTACTCAAAGTAAGTGGTCCCAGCATCAATAGGACGAAAATAATGAATAATAATGAAAAGTATAAATCACAAAGAAAGTGAATCCATCCACATTGTTTAATTCACAATGGGGACGTATATTGAATATACCAAATATTAGAACAATATTAGAACAATAAATGAGTGGTTGAACAGTGCCCTAAGGAGGAAGAGGGGGTGGGGGGGTACATGATCGTGTAAGGATGTGGTGAAAGAGGAGAAAGATAATTGTTAAAGTGACAGTGCAATCAACCAATAGAAACCATTTGGTTGGCAGAGTTACATATTATGTACAAAACACAGGGCCATAAATTCAGTTGAATTTACAAGACAGAGCATACTCCACATAATTCAATTAATGAAACATTTGGGTGTGGAGTTGACGTTCAAAGACAGGCGGTTGTCGACGTTTCGACCCTCATGAATACGCAGGTATTAGTGCAATCCTTGCAGTGGGGTCTTCATCAGGATAGGGCACGGGGCAGGCAACCTATTTGATATGCAAATATTTAAATTAGATATGAAAGGGACGTCCCTTACTGTTTCAATACAAAGTGACACACTAATCCCATGACGGGTTGCTAGGGGGATGAAAAGCAAGGTGTTTTGTGATCAACACGATTTTGAAAGAATGAGCGATATCAACGGTTATAGTACCATGATTCGTATTAGAGACTAGATCATACAATTAGAGTACACATTGTTAATGGTGAGATCATATAAGCGTAAATGGACTGTTCAATGTGTAAAGAGCGATTGGAGCCATAAACCAGCCCTCAAGGGGTAGGCATGGCCAAGGATTCCAAACATGGAAATCTCAAAAGATCATTAACAACTGGATAGTCGCCGCAATTGAGGCATAGTGACGGCCTGAAAACCCGTTGGTTAAGATCCGGAGTGCCGACATCAGGTCGTACGCTACTCATCCAGACATAGTGTAATGCAGGCCTGGGTAGTTAATGGCGGCGTAAACAGGTAGGATTCTAGGGACATGGACTTACCAATTCGTTGCGCAGGAGGCGCGTTCACTATTCAGGGATCAAAGGCTGATTAGGGTCCAACAGAACGACAATTATGAAGAATCTGTCGGGAGTAATGAGTGGGACCATTAGAAGTGGGACATGCGCGAGTGACTACATAGTATTTATTATCGGCATGGTCACACTGGAGTGCAATTGACAGGAAGGAAACTCACCAGACCTCCAAATCTTGCGATCCCCGTATGGTGAACGTGTGGTTAACTTAGTTAATTGGTGAGTTTCCTTCCTGTCAATTGCACTCCAGTGTGACCTATTGATGCTGGGACCCCTTCCTTTGAGTACTTAGCTAGCCCAGGTCCCAGTGACTACAGTTGGGTAAACCCCCTATCAATATACGATCCACAGTCCCTGCAGAGCTGAGACCCGTGGAGGCGACAGGACCCTGAGACGCTGACCGTGCAGGCCACGAGTGACCCTCGAAGCTGTACACCAGGGTTTGAGAAGCCCCAACCCTAAGCCACTCTTGCACCGAAGCTCAACCCTCTACACTCGACGAGTGCAGCGTGGGGCCCTTCTGCTTTCTTTGTCTCAACGCGTTGGCCCGGTCACTTGCCAGCTGGCTTGTGGCCCCTGTGCCAAAGAAAACCTAAAACCGACTTGTGATTCTGGTTGATCCAGACTTGCACCAGCTCCTCTGAAAAGGAGCACCCGCTCTGACCCTCCTGGTCCGAGTGAGGAGCAATCTTCTAGTCCTGCATGGATTGCTCTTGCCAAGTGTTGTTTGCTCTGATCTTGAAGCCGACAGTGCCGACGGTGAGAGCCTGCGTGGGACTGCTCGTGACCCGCTCCTGGACGTCGCAGATGCCCCAGAGCCCACGTGGAAGTGGAGAGAAGCTCCTCGACAACCACCTGATTGCGCCCGACATTGCCTGGTTCCGTCCTGGTTCCACCCTGGTCACTGCTGAGTGACTCAGACTCTGTCCCCTCTGCTTTCAGGTACTTTTCTACTCTGATCCACCCTTGGATCAGACCGGACACTTCTCCTTCACATCGCCTGCAGCATCTTCAGCTTCAAGCACCAAGAACCTGCGTGACGAAACCCGACGCCACTTCGACCCTATGCACCCGCTTCCTGTGGGTGAGGTAACATTGCAACGCCGGTGTTCCCACACTGGTAAACACCTCTAGGGCCTGTGCCTAAAGTTTTGTCCATCTAGGTTCAGCGGAAAGATCCTTAAACTCTATTTGTGTAACTTTTACGCACCATTGACTTTGCATTGGTGTATGTGTGTGCTTTAAGCGCTGCACCAGAATCCTGCGGGTTTTTCCCAACTTCAGAATTGCTTGTCCCGACTGCTCCCAGCGATTCCCTAGGCCCTAGGCCTAACCACTGTTCGATTGGTATCTCCTATACCACTTTCTTAATATATGGTTTGAGTGGCTACCCGCCCTCATCCATAACTGTGCAACTTTGTATGTTATACTGCGCTTTTGATTTAACGCTTGTGCCCCTTTGCTCATAAAGAGTACTGGGGATAATTTTAGAAATAAACACATATATTTTTATAATATATACTTGTGTGGTGTCCTTTCATTTGATATTACAGGATTGTGATTGGTAAAACAGCTCGCTTAACACGACCTCTTGAGTTTAGCCTTTAAGGCTGCTTAGTCTATGCTACCATTAAGATAGCTTGTCTATAAGGGTGACTTACAACCAGACACCATTAGGGATTGTTTGGACTGATACAATGTGGTTCCAGAATTGGAAACATCATATATCAGGCCAACTTCTCACAGGTGAAAACAGGGGGTGCCTACCATTGTCAAAGGGGAACTAGCTGTCCATACATGCCCTGAGTTCCAATATGGATTTCAGGAAACCAACTATAAAAGGTATACAATCTGGTTTCAACAGCTGCAAATAAAAAAAAGCTGTACGAACCTGATTAAAATTCAACCTTTTTAAAAGCGGTGTTAAAACATGTTTGCGAGGTACTTCATGAAATGTACAAAAAAGCATAAAGTGTAGCAAATCCTGTATACCGCACCCCTGCTCAGCTCCACAAGCTAGGTTTCATACCTACCCAAACCTGTATGCGCTGCGGTGCCCCTGCAGCAGATTTCGCGCATCTGGCATGGTTGTGCCCCAGAGTCGCCGAATTTTGGCAAGGCTTGTGCTCCAGAGTCTCGGCAAATACTAGCACCACAGTATCCCTTGACCCCACCGACCCCACCATTTGCCTACTTGACTTCGTAAAATTCTGTCCAGATGCCTTCCGCCGTCTAATCGCTATGCTGCTTTTCTTGGCCCGGCACAGGGTGGCCATGTGCTGGGGTTGTAGACCTGCTCTCAGTGTTAACAGTTGGCCCGAGGACGTCTCTCGATGCCAGACTTTGCTATCAGAGTTCTGGGACTTAATGCCCGCCAGTTCTCGGCCAGTTGATATTTGGGGTCCTCTGGTGTCTTACCTTCATTCCCGGTACCCCCCCCGGCGGCGCCGCCTCTCCTGTGCTCCCTGCCGGCTCCTCGCCCGCGGCGGCTGCCGGTGCGGTCCGGTGTCCTCCTCCCCCCCTCCCCCCTCCATATTTAGGCCTTGTCACATGTTTCACATCTTCAACAAAGGAGTGGTGATGGTGCCCCCCCTGCGAGGTGGACCCCTCTTATTTTTATGATGTCCTCAGGGGCCCGTGTGTGGTTCTGCTGATTTCATTTTCTTTGCTTGAACTGGCTTCTAATGGGTCGATTTGCATTTATCTGTTGCACAGTGTACTGTACCTGACTTGTTATTCTACAATAAAGGTTTTGGAAAAAAAATAAAGTGTAGCAAATCCTGTGGAGACAGGCTGTCGCAGCCACAGGATGCTAACACCTGACCACTAGAGCTCCCTTTTGGAACAGCAAGTAATAGATGGAAGTAATCCAATCGAAAGCTGGACAGTAAAAAATGCTCATAGGTCGACAGTGGCCCCAGAAGATATGGCTCTGTAAAAGGGGCTGTTTTAAGCATCACAAATTTACGGACACTCGATTTTGCAATTTCTGACTCATCTCTTTCAAACTTTTTTAAGCTGATAAAAGTTTTCTTTACAAACTCCAAGTCTTTTGGAGTAGACAGACAGACAGACAATCCACTTTATTCGATTAATTAAAATCATAAAAGTACGCAAAAAATGTGAGCAGAATTAAACTAAACCATGTTTAAAAACATTTTCATAAAATCAATACACAATATTTTATGACCATAAAATAGCCCGAATATTTAAGAACAATAAAAATCATACGAGATAGACCAAGTCATTACAATATTGCTAAACTGGCACTTCTTTTTTGTTTAACCTGAACAGCAGCTACAAGAAAACTAGAAATGGCAAACATATCCATGGGACTACTCAACATTTGAAGATAGAGAAAGGCAGGTCTAACTTGCAAAAAGCCCTTGCCTCTCAGTATAGGGATTAAAAATTTCTTTCGAATTTCATTAAAAAGGTCGCAGAACATCATAAAGTGCATAGTGTCTTGTACGGAATAATTATCACATTGACAGGGAACTGTGTCCTTTGGTTTAGACTACACAGGAAACTCGCGCAAAGTCAAGTGGATCAAATTAAAACTGAACCTAATCAATAACCAGCGATGGAATGCCCGATTCACCAGTTTTAGATAGGGTTCAATAGGCAGGGTAGATTTAGTTAAAAAAAAAATGAGCACTAACTAAGGGCTTCTTCATCTCCTGGTCTTCCCGTTCCATCAACAATAAGTTCATAAAATTGATCTTGACCCACTTCCCGTCAGCCTTACAGATTCTATCAGGAGTTCCATATAAATCCAGGTGCCCTAATTTATATAGCATGGTCTTAACATAGGACAATCACTTCATTTTGCTGGCTTTCTCCAGTTTGACACAGTCCCACAGGATTTGATGATTCGGAGTCAATTCTGGGTTAAGCCAGGTTTTAAGCCAGCACAATAACGGGGCAGTTCTTATAACATCTGAAACATAACCCTGCCCCAGTTCTTTATGTATGGAAAAAATTGGGGTCGACTGGGGAACGGATAAAAGACTATACAAAAAACATATTTTCTACTTGCTGCAACCCCTCTTGCTGCTTAAAACCTCATATTGAGGAACCATTGTGGCAATGGCTGGCACTTTGAGGAGAAGAACGTGGCAGAGGCGATAACAGATACTTGAGCAGAACATATCCAGTTCCCAAGCCGAGATATACTGATATATGCCCGTTCATGAGAACATTTTAATCCCTATAAAGATATTTATACAAATCAAAAAGAGGAGGGGATCCACGCCCACCTGACCATAGAACAAGGTAAAGACATTTTGTACTTGAGGAGCTATATCACCTCTAAGGTATATCAAAACCTAGAACAACAGTGATCGTCTGGAGGAGGCCTCCCTGACGGCTGTTTTTCCTGGGGGACTCCTACAATACCTACAGGAGATTTTTAACTATAAGTCTAGAAGCCAGTGACCCCAAAGAGACGGCATGTTCTGATGAAGGTGTTACAACATCAAGTGATATAACACCGAAACGCATCAACGCTTTTTTACTGTATTAAAATCCAAACAAGGTCAAGGAAGTAACAGATATTCATGTATGATTGTTTCTGTTTACTGCACCACCAATATTAAAGAAAGACCAGTGGATCTATAATAACAGTGGCGGGAGAATCTTAAGGCCACAGTGTTAGGGGGTTTGTGAAAAGGATCCAATTATATTTTTGTATGGTATTTGTATTGATTATTTCTCCTTTTTATCTCGTGTTGTATAATTCTTATGAATGTGATATTGTTTTTGATCATGTGTGTAATGATTTGCTATTAACTGTCTATTTAATTTTATTGTATCTGTTCAAAGAGTTTTCTTTGAAATTTGAATTCATTCTTGTGTGAAGAGGAGTCTTCACTTTTTATAATAATAAAAAGACTGTGAACGTTCATTTTTAGTGTGGAAATCTATTTTAAATTTTCATATATTTTTCCCTTGATGCCTGTAGAAGAAAAGTGTGCATGATTGGGTAGAACCTACATAGCAACACAATACTTACTTGCTCTAGCGTACACCCAGGGATTTCCCTTTGACTAAGTTGTCACTGTACCCTGTTCCCTGGTGATAGTGGGGTACTCTCTCTTGTGTTTTCTTTGAGGAGTACACCTTAAGGATAGCTTCCACTGGCCTGCCTCCCAAACGTTTGGCAAACCGTAAGAGGGATGATGTGGATCTTGAGACTGCATTTTTTAAAATTTTCTGATGCTGGACGGGCAGGTTGAAAATGGGAGCTAAAGCCATCCAACCAAAAGTTTTCCCCAGTATCTCATGTCTCCTGAAGCGCAATTATATCACAGGGTCTAATAAAATCAAGCCAAATTGGATCATCTCTTTTTGACCTGAGAACCGCAATGTTCCAACTTAATATAGAGCATGTAGGAAAATGTCTACACCTCTAACTTCAGTCCCTAAACTCTGTGGGGGCAATTCAGATGTGCACTCTGACCTCTCTTCCAGTCAATCATTGCCGTCCATATCACTCAAAGACGAAAATCTATTGTAAAAGGGTTATGGAATCTTCAACAGCCACGGCTACATACAATTTTTGATTCAAAGATACTATCCCCCTAGGTAGAACAGAACGTTTTACTGGGTCATTAATCAAGAGAAACCTCCTAGAGGATGGACAGCAATTTCTTGGACCTACTCCCCTTTTTACATTATAACCTTTTGATGGGGGATGAAAAAAAACTAGAGGTACTGCTCTAATAACATCCCTCTCTAGCCCAGAAGCATCCCATAACAACCTATTTTTTCTTCAGGTCTGCCACACAAAGATTCAGAGTGTCTATAATGTCCTTGGCTATAACAGTCAACATAGATTCAAATTTTACACTAAAGACATCCTCTATCAAGTTCTGCAGTAATAATTGTGTGGATTCATCAACCTTAGCCGTTGCCTTAAGAGGATGTATTTTTGCCGCTTTCTGCTGGAAGCTGGCTTTTCTGGCACCACTTTTCCCCTCCAGAGGCACCCCCTTGGCAGCCCCGACGTGCTCTTCCGACCCACAGAGGATGTCCTAGGAGGGACAACCTTATGTCCATATTTCTGGCTGTCAATACTTGCTTTAGGATTGTTGATCAGCACAATCGGGTCCAACGATACCAGAGATTTGACCTGTTGGCCATTCATCTCAGCAATCCTCCCCTCATCTAGATTCTGACTAGTTGCCAGTCCCAGTTCATACTCAGCATTGGCCATCTCAACATTCAGAGCACCCAACGCAGAAGTCAGGTATGAAATAATGGACGGTGTCTTTTTGAGATTTTGGCTTTTAGCCCACTCTGATCTTGACTTCCTGTACACTTGCGCTTGCCCATAGCAAGCCGTTAAGGGGGTTGCCCGGCCCTGCCTCCTCCTGGCTTCGACAGGCGCGAATGGGCCCGCCCTTGGCCCGAGCAAGCCCGCGTGCGTCACGCCCTGTGATAGCCCAAGTCCCCTTTTATGCGCCTCCTTGTGCTCTCAGACGTAGCTGCCGCTTCCCTGCCGCTAGAGCCGCTGGAAAATTAAGTCACCAGTGACGTCAGGACAATGGCGCCCTCCCGGAGCATCTAGCGTCAAACAGCCACTAGCAAGTCCCATGGGGGTCAGGCAGCAGTCCCTGGTAATGAGACCAGTGTGGCAGGTAGGGGAAAGAAAAAAACAAACACGGGCTCCCGCGTTGCGGGAGCCCAAGCCCCCTTTTATGCGCCTCCTCGCACTCTCAGACGTAGCCGCGGCTTCCCCGCCGCTAGGGCCACTGGGAAATGTAGTCCCCGGTGACGTCGGGAGAATGGTGCCCTCCCGGAGCAACTGGCGTTAAAAAGCCTCTAGCGAGTCCCAGTAGGGTCAGTCTGCAGTCTGTGGCGATGAGACAAGTGTGGCAGGTAAGGGAAAGAACAAACAAACACGGGCTCCCATGCTGCGGGAGCCCAAGCACCCTTTTATGCACCTCCTGGTGCTCTCAGATGAAGCTGCGACTTCCCCGCCGCTAGGGCCGCTGAGAAATGAAGTCCCCGGTGATTTTAGGACAATGGCGCCCTCCCGGAGCAACCTGCGTCAAACAGCCTCTGGCGAGTCCCATGGGGGTCAGGCAGCAGTCCGTGGCGATGAGACAAGTGTGGCAGGTAAGGGAAAGAACAAACAAACACGGGCTCCGGAGTAATGGAATGAGGCTTTGAGAAGAGATCCGGGCGCCCCAGCTCTTCAAAACACTTCTTGATGTATTTCAGCCATGGTATACGTAGCATGTGATCAAGACTTAAACACTCCTTTTAAATCTGATGGTTAAGAGCTAAGTCATTATTTAACCAACATTTAAGCCAGAACACCAATGGACGCAAAGCCAGTGTGTCACATGAATACGGCATTGCCATTTCTTCATGAACCACCAACTTTGATGTACTGCTAGGCACCCCTAAGAAACGTTTTAAAAAAACTGTTCTCCACCACCTGCAGTGTATCTGTAGCTTTATACCCCCAGATTTCACTCCCATACCTGGCAGTAGCAATACTTTTACCCTGATATATTTTCAACATCACCGCCATTGGGCGCTTACCCATCACCACCCCCTTTTGTACCCATTTTGGCAGCAAAGTTAAAAATAGCTGCATTCACCCTTGTAATCTCCCCCTTTTTTTCCTGTATGAGGGGCCCCCAGTTCAAGCGATCATCCACTAAAACACCCAAATAAAAAATATATATGTCATTGGCACTTTCTCCTTCCTTGCGTACTGTTTTTTTGACTGAGTTCCGACCTGCAGAATATACGATTTGAAGTTGTTAATTTCCAAATCACGTGCGTTAATGAAGCTCAGGAAATTATCAAGCAGAGACTGGAGTGTCCCCTTGCATTTCTGGCTGTAAGGACGGCATTGTCTGCATAGGGCAGAACGGGTAGCCCTCTTCGCCCCACATATGGATAGTCGGCCCCAGTGTTTACCAAAGTTTCATCCAGTTCATTAATATATAACTAGAATGAAAAAAAGGTGCCTTAATGCATCACTGCCGAACCCCCCTCTCAATTTTAAAAACCATTGATACAAAGAGGTCCTGGGTATATCTAATACCCCTTTGTTTGAATCCTTAAAGGGGGTACGGCAAGGCTGCATCTTAGCCCCCTTACTGTTTACCATTTATATCAATGGATTCGGCGGTCACCTGCGGGGTCAGGAAGCTGATGTTCCGTATGCAGGAGGTGTCAAAATACCGGCACTCCTGTATGCGGACGACGCAGTGTTGATAGCCCGCACTGGTGTAGGCCTACAGCATCTCCTGGACGCCTTTGGTTCTTTCATGGAGAATCTGGACCTCAAGGTAAATGCCTCCAAATCACACACGATGGTAATGGGGCGTGAGTGTAACAAAAAAAAGACATAAATCATTTTTTTGTAGGGGGGTCCCTGTCTCAAATGTAACCACATTTCCCTATTTGGGTGTAATGTTCGACCAAAAAGGATCTTGGGGCCCTCAGATAAGAGCAAAGAGGTTGGCAGTAATAAGATCGTCCTCAGCAGTACTGGGTTTTGCCGGTAAGCTAGGGGCTATGCCCATGGAAGCTCTTTTAAAAATCTACATGAGTAAACCGGTGGCCATAGCGTCATATGGTTCCCCTTTGTGGGGGTATGTAAATCTTGACCCAATCCAGAGAGCAGAGAATAGATTCATCAGATCCCTGCTCTCTGTACCACAGTCAACCCCAACGTATTCTATTCACAAAGAGGTGGGCTTACCCTATCTGTCAGATACCTTGAGCCTGGCACCGTTTATTCTGTGGTTGAAAATGTGGACGAACGAAGATCTCCCCTTGAACCACAAAATTCTGCTTGACGTCTTATCTCTGGACAAATATAATAGTATCCCATGGTTGGCCTATTTAGGGAAAACATTTACAGACCTGGGTTGCCCAGAACTTTTTTCATCCCCAGATAAAATTAGGGTACAGGATATAGCCTTCATTAAAAAGTCATTCAAGGATAGGCAGGAAGCACAGCGGGAGGAATATGAACTGCTGAAACCAGCGGTAAGGGCCCATAGCCTTCTGGTTAGCTCATCCTCACTCGCCCCCTATCTGAGCTTTGTCACATTCCCTTATCACAGGTTTTTATTAATAAAGTTTAGATTTAATTTGCTACATTTTTATTTGGGTTCTTTTAAGAGCTGGCAGAAGCCTGATCTGGCCCCACCGTGCAGCTGCGATAATTTCTCGGTGCAGGACACTCTGCACTTTGTCAAGTTTTTTAGTTTGTATCAGGAGCAGAGAAAGAAACATTTGCTCCCTATTTTGAAAGAAGCGGGCTTCACGCAGGTGCGACCGGCTTTGCTCTTTTTACAACTTTTACCTAATCCACGTATTACTTTTTGCATGGCAAATTTTTTGGTAGCTGCCGTAAGGGCGAAATCTGTTGGCCAAAACTCGCCTTAAAATGAATGGCTTTTTATCATGCATTATTAATATGAAATGTAAAACTTTTTTAATTATGTAGATAACTTTTTAACTCCAAATGCCTAGATGGTTTGCCTCTAGGAAAATGTAGGTTGAAGTATTGTATGTAAATGTAATTGTCTTTGTTCTCATTGTTTGTTCTTTGTATGACTTGTAAAAAGTCGAATAAAGATATTCTGACTGACTGATATCTAATATTAGCCTTGTTTTCAAATCCTTCAGGAATTGACCAAATTGCCCTCTACCCCCATGGCCCTCATGGATTGCCACAGCTTCTCCCAATGAACACAAAAGCAGAAAGCAGAGGAAAGATCCATGAAGGCCTTGTAGATCATACTTGGACGGGCAATTGTGTACTTCCTTAAGATCATATATACATGAAGGCATTGGGCCAGGGTCGAACGACCCGGGTGAAACCCATATTGAGTCTCGGAGAACATGGTAGAAATTTGAGTTTAGTATGCCTGAACTCAGAATAATAAAATACATCTTTTACAGCCAGATTAATCAAAGAGCCATTTTGCGAGTCCTTAATAGCGATTATTAAGGAATCGCTATTAAGGACTTGCAAAACGGGATTCATGTAGGAATCGCTAAATAAATTGCGATTCCTATACATTCCTTATTTGCGATTAGCAAATTGCTAATCGCAAATAAGGAATAACTCCCCATTCATTCCTATGGGCCAAAAGGCCCATAGGAATGAATAGGGAGTATTCCTTATTTGCAATTAGCAATTTGCTAATCGCAAATAAGATAGGGATTTCAAGGGTGCCAGGGGTGTCCAAAGGTCACCCTGTAGCACCCCTGAAATGCAAATTTACACAGGTGTTGCAAACACACATGTCCAAAGGACATGTGTGTGTGTAACATGCAACAGAGAAAAATGCACTAAAGTACATTTTTCTATTTTTTCGCTATTTACCACAAAGTCAGACTTGGTGGTAAATAGCGGCCAAATATTGCGAATTCGCAATTTAAAATTGGTTAATGAATTGCATTTAAGGAATCTCTAATAGAGATTCCTTAAATGCAATTCCTCGCAAATATGCGATTTCGCAGGTAGCGAATTTTGCATTTGGGATGATGAATCCCAAAAGCATAAATTGCGCTCGCAAAGGGCCAGATTCTCAGAATCTGGCCCTTTGCGAGCGCAATTTCCTTTCATAATTCTAACTGTTAGTGAAGTTTATTTTAATGTTTTGTGTTTGTAAATACCACTTTTAGAAAGTATGTATTTGTTCGTCTAACCATTCAAACCTGCATCTGCTAGGTTCCTGTGTCTGGTTTTGTGAGTGACAGGGCTGGGGGATTCCAAGAGACAGGCTGAGTCACCCAGTGGTGAATAGAGAGATCTGTATCTAGATTTGAGGGAGGAGTTGCACCTGAACCTTGAATAGGGCTGTGCATGCCTTGCACAATGCTGGCTCCACCCCCTGGGGAGCGGCTGATGTCTCTGCCCTGCACACTGAAAAAAGAGAAGGAGTCTTGTAAACAAAGTGCTCCAGGACTGTACTTGCCTTCCACAATGCTGGCTCCACCTCCTGTGGGGTGTCTGATGTTTCTGCCCTGCAATGTGAAAGGAAAGGAGCAGTCTAGTAAACAGAATGCTTCAGAACTGGTTTGGACTGGGCAAAGGCCGCTCTCCCCTCAGAGAACAAAGGATTTGGGGTATAAATATTGGTACCCTGATTCCATGAAATTAGATCACTTTGGACTACAAGTAGAAACCTTTACTGAGGAGAGGAACCTGAAGAAACTGAGGAGAGACTATTCCCAAGCTGATTGCTTCTTGGGGGATTGGCCTGCAGTGGTTGCCTTACTGCCAAAGGAAGGAGAAAGGAACTGTGTGTACTTTGCTTTCAACTTGTGAAGGATCTCCAAGGGCTTGGAAAAGAGCTTGCTTTATGCTGAAGTCTCAGAGACAACAGACTTCAACCCCCAGCTCCCCAGAGTTCTTGTGGAAGTGCCTGCTGCTGCTTTGGGCCTTCTGAGGAACTGTGTGTCACAAGGAGCTGGAAGTACGACACAATGAGAAGAAGCGTGTCACCGTTACTGTGCCTGCCTTCGCAACTCCGAAGGAGGATGTCGCCGCTGGAACTGTCACACTGCACCGCATTGGAGAGAAGTGTGCCGCAACAAAGAAGAAGCGTGTCGCTGTCGCTGCTGCTGTCGTCCTAACTCCGAAGGAGGGTGTCGCCGCTATAGTTGTCGCACTGCACCGCAACAGGAGAGGAATCTCACAACGAGGTCGGAGCGTGTCGCCGTCGCTGTGCCTGCCTTTGCAACTCCGAAGGAGGGTGTCACCGCTGGAACTGTCGCACTGCACCACATAGATCAAGAGCACCTCGCAACCCCGAGAAGCGGACCGCCATCGGAGCAGCTGCCGTCGCATCTTGGATGACACCACTGTAGTTGTCGCATCAACCGGAAGCTTCATGCATTGTGGGAGAAGAGCGTCGCCGCTGGAGCTGTTGCAGTCACATCGTAAGGGTGTCGCCGCTGCAGTCCACGAACCGAACCGAGAGCTTCTTGCATCCCTGAGAAGCGTGCCGCATCTGGAAGATCTTCATGTCTTTATTTCTTTGTATCTGAACTTTGCTGCATTTCCCATCGCTGCGACACTGCTGGTTGTTGAAGCGCAACGCAACCTAAGGTACATTGACGCAAAGTGTTGCATCTAAGAACTCAACTGAACTGAGCCTAAATCTACCATCTTAAAGTAATCATAGTGTGTATTTTTGTCGTTTATGGTCTTGTGATAACTCTATATAAAGTCTACTTATTTTTTATATAAACCCTGTGTGGTGTCCATTTGTAGTGTTGTCACTGGGTTACTGTTTGTGGTCACAACTGCTTAACTTACAACACCTTGCTGCTCATGCCACGCTTCCAAGGGGGTGAGCAGGGGTTATTTTTGGAGTATAATCCCTTTACCATGACTAGAGGAGAGGGTCCCTATTTTTCACACGTACCTACCTGTGCCAACTAGAGACCCCCAAAACTAACAATGACCTATGCAGATATTAACAAAAAAGCGTCCATAGTGGCAACATTAGTCTTCGTAGCAGTTTTAGGTCCTTCTTGGGTGACTTGGGTGTTCTGCCTCCCCATGGTTCGGAAACAACCCAAGCCCTCAAAATATAATTAATATGTATCCACTAACAAGTTACGTAAGGATGCCAACACAACACAAAAACCTTGAATACTAGGAGATATGCCAGATTAATAAAGTGCTCCCCCAATAGTCCCCTGCGGTATGACTACAGTGGTTCAAATTAGACCCGTTAATATGATGCTCCACCCACAATGTTAAAAAATAGCACCACACTTGTACACATCTGTGAATTAGCAGGCCTAGAACTAATAGTATCCCAGTCCCAATTGACTGATGGTACCCCGTACATGGTAAATGTTACTCTTAGTTGGTAACAACATGGAGAATCAAGGGAGGTGGCCCAGCCCAGCCTCTTTCGGCCCCTAACGGGCACAGACGGGCCCGCCCTTGGTCTGGGCTTCGTCCGTGCTTTTTCCCATGCATATCCCATGCCGCGGGTGGATAGGCAGCACTTTAAGCGCGATGGCCACGCCTCCTCCTCCCTCGCGGCAGCTTTAGATTGTCCTCACCCCGGGTGTTGTGGCCTTGAGCGCCGATATTACAGCAGGTTTAGTAGGGCAGTGCAGCACAGCGTCCTTCTGCAGCCCTCCTTCTTTGGCAAGTAAGCACGGGTAACTCTATCCACAGTGGCAGCAGAAAAGATCTCCCACGCCGCGGGGGGGAGACAGCACTTTAAGTACAATGGTCACCCCTCCCACGCGGCAGCTGTAGATTGCCTGGTGCTCCCTGGGGGCTGAAGTCCTCATCCCGGGTGTTGTGGCCTTGAGCGCCGATATTGCAGCAGGTTTAGCAGGGCAGGGCAGAGTCCTTCAGCAGCCTTTCTCCTTTGGCCAGTAAGCAAGGGTAATTCTATCCACAGTGGCAGCAGCAAAGATCTCAGAGTCAGTGTCAAATGAAAAACGTGACTGGTTAACTGCACTTGTTTGCAAATCAGGCATCGACAAATCTGTGAGGTAAATATACTCAGTATCATCAAGGGGATCACCAGCCGGTGAACTCAGTAAAGGATTTGTAACTGTAGGCATCTCAATGGCAACGTCAGGTCCGGTGTTACTTGCCGGAGCTAAAACAGAATTTCTCAGCATCGCTGGACAAGAGACCGCAGGTGTCATACTAAAAAGAATCGGATACTGGCTGTAATTTGACATTGTCAATGGAGATGTACCTGTTTCTTTGCTACCAGGAAATGAGGTAAAATGACTGTTCTTGTGTTCTGCACGCCAAGTACAGGAACTGGTGCTCGATATTAGAGGCCAAACTCCTTCTCACGGACCAGATCACCAACTTGGGGTAGCCAGCCAACTACCGGAATCTGAAGAGCAGCATCAGATGTGGAGGGCAAATGTTCCTTCGCAAGACTGTCTCTGGTCTTTTGTAGATTCTGCAAAACATCAGAATGTTCATCTACTTCAAAGGATGCGGCAGATGCCGCCATGTCTAGACCCTCACGGTCCGGTATAAACATTTTGATGCCAAAGAGCATTTCGTATGGGGTCCGCCCACCCAGAGTTCTTCTATCGAGATTATTAAGTGCATGTTGCACGCTATAGAGATGAGCTAGCCAGTTCCGGCCTGTACCTAAAACCTTAGCTGTCAAGGATTTCTTTAAGTTACAGTTCATTTGCTCCACAACACTATTGCCCTCAGGCCGGTATGGTGCCGAAAATTTGACTTGACCCCCAATGAAGCCATGGCATCCTTGTATGCCTTAGAGGTGAATGCTGGACCCTGGTCCGAATGAAAGGTGCAACATGCAAAAATTCTCAAATCCCTTATGACAGTGCGTGCATCACCACTCCTTTGTTGCCATCTCCAAACAAAGCATCTGCACAAGTCTACTGCAAAAGAGATATACTTATACGCAGTATCTGAGGAGAAAGGACCGCAGTGATCTAAATAAACACACCCAAGTAGTTTATTAGATATGTACAACTATGTCTGGGGCGGGCGCGCAGCAGTAGAAAGTTTAATCTGCTGTCAATTGTCACAGTGAAGGACATATCTTGCGTTTGTTTGTACAATCCGCACCATCAGTAAGGCTGTTGTAGGAAAGATACAGTTCCTGACACACCGGCATGCGCCGAGGCCATACCCTAGTGAGCCGCTGTTATCAAAGTCTGCCTGCGTTCTGCGTTGGGAATCAACCTGTCACCAACGTTGTTAATTCTCACATAGGGAACTTTATCAGGACTTAAATGATAGAGTATTTAGAAGGGAAACCTTTAGGGTAATTACCTCCCTTCTCCGTTGCGGCAATAGCTGCCAAGATGTCATCATCAATCTTACTTTTGGAACATGTAACTGCTGCTACTACGTATGTCACAACTGCCGTCTTTCCTGCTTCATCAGCAAGACCGTTACCAACAGCGTGTACCCCCATGCATTGGTAACCAAGGGTGTGATTTACAAAGACGAGCGGGAGCTGTTCTTTAAGCTCAGCCACTCAAACCCATAGCATTTTGTGTTTGACTGTGCTACCTTTGGAATCACAATAATAATTCTGAGTCGAAAAGAATAAGTTGTCGTTGTAAGACTGTACACAGTAGTAGGAGTCGCTTAAAATAAGAGTAGTCACACCAGGGTCAGCGTACACCAGTGCAAGTGGAAGTTTACAAGTTTACTTTACACCAGAGCCCAAAGCTCTGCCAATTGGGTGGTACAGTCTCCCAATGTCTGTGTGTGCACGACATCGGACTTGAACTCTCCATGCACCATAGTACCAACCACAATTCCGCAGTCCCCTGAATATGCATGCTTAGACCCTGTTGCGGGTTGCGCCGAACCGTCAGTGTAAATGATACAATGGTAATCCTCCAGTGGGCGCATGGTCAGAGGAGCAGGATGAACAAATTCATACTGCAAGTACTCTTGAGTCTGCAAAGAGGAATCAAAAATAAAAGTGACATCTGAAGACGTCAAAGATGTGGCCCATTGTATCCACCCGGGATGTAAAGCTTTCAAATTCGGTACACTGGCTTTCGTCACTGCCTCCAAGGCAGGAAACGGTGTAACAACCAACATGCAATTCCCCAGCGACAATGCACGTTCTTTCAAAATTGCCATCTGCACTGCAGTCAAAACTTTTTCCACAGAGGAAAACCGCATTTCAGCCTAAGTGTACAAGTGTGTCTTGTAAGTGATAGGGACCATGTCAGCCTCATTAAAAGTCAGGTACGTGAAACCCACCGCCCCAGGCACAATTCTGATTACTAGGTTGGTGGTTGTCACGAGTCAGTAAGAACCTAGATTCAAGAAGATCAGACTGCAAAGATTGCAAAATTGCAGAATGTTCAGGCAGCCAGCAAGATTTGGAGTAAGTAGGTTGTACCAAGGCATAAAGTGGCTTGATATGTTGGGCATAATCGGGAATGTAAGTACACCCTAAGTTTAAAAAACCCAGTAAAGATTGAAGTTTTTTCAGAGTTGTAGGAGCATGCAATTGGGCACATTTCTCCAGGAAGTGATGTGCCAAACCTCGACCTTCATTGCTAAGCTCATAGCCCAAGAAAAACAGTGCGTACACTGCAATGTGTGACTTTGCACAGATGCGGACGCAATTCCTTGTCTGTGAGATAAATTTCATCAACATACGAGCACGCATCGGGGTCGAGTCCCTCCAAAAGAGAGACTATGTGGGTGGCAAAGACGCCAGGACTGTTCTTATAGCCCATAGCTAATCCTCAAAGCTGTTTTTCTTGGCCACCATAGGTGAAAGCTGTCCACTGACTACTAATAGAGGACAGATTATGGCTAAAAAAGCCATTGGATATGTCAAGTGTGGTCTTAAACCTTTTACGCACAAGACTATCCACAAGGGCAGAACTGTGAGAGTTCTGTACCGCGCAGGTCCAACAATGGGAGTTTAAGTGCCGGTAATCCAAAACCAAACGAGCAAGCCATCAGACTTAGTCACAGTAAAAAGAGTATTATTCATCGGAGATACACACGTGTCAATCACACCTTGATATTCCAATTGGTTAAGGATTTCTGCCACGGGAGCTTTCGTTTCACGTCGAATGGGGTATTGGGGCAGAGGCTGTGACATAGACCGCAATGGAATCTCATGACTGGGAGAAAATTTCTCCCTTCCACATTGAGTACGGTACACTGCCGGTGCAAGCACCTCAGCCCACACTTCTGCAAAATGCAGGGCCTGGATTAACTCCTCCACTTGCTGAGCGGTCAGAAGAAAAGGTGGGGGCCAATCTACTTCCGCTAACAATATGTCATAGGTAGTCGTAAGATTTTCCAAAATACCCCTTTTATAGCACGGTGTATGTCACCTTCAATTAAAAGGACTATATCACAAGAAGTCTTTCAGGGGGAGCCACTCTAGTGTCAGCTGCCTCAACAGCAACAAACGTGTCAGTTGCTGTCAACTTCAGAAATTGACACAATGCTTCCCGCACTACTGTAATTTCTGCCACGCTGTCTAACAGTGTCAGCACCTACGTCAGCTTCCGAAGTTGTGTTCTCACTATCCGTGGCATATCTCGGTGTTAAAGCGGCAACTTTCTTTTTCAGAAACTGGGGTCAAGGACGTTGAAAGTCGTCTTTCTTAACTTTACCTTCAGTCTTGCGGGGCTGTTCACGCCTTGTTGGGCACCCCGACCTTTGCCGCCATCTCCTCCACCGGTTGATGAGACGGATGTTTCCTGCAAAGAGCAAGGAGAACGTTGATCAGGAACCTGAAAATGATCAGGTGACTTAACAATAGAGTGGTCGCACAAATCATAAGTGCGCTCAGTCGACACAGGTATTGGCGAAGAAGGACGGGACCCCTGTTTCTGTTGCTTTTTCAGCTGTTTCTTATTCTTATTCCAATTCTGCTTTGGAAAATCTGGGTGTTCCTCTTTATTAGTCTTCTGCTCCTGAGTTTGCTTCTGTGCTGCTCTAGTAAAATGCTTAACACCCAAACTGTTGTAGCCAATGGTCTTATAAGCCGCTCCAATGATTTTAGGTAACTGTCGGGGCTTTTCGACAGCGAGAACATCGCGCAGAGCATTAGTTACCTGGAAGTTTACCGCATCCCCCTTGACATTAGCAAGGACGAGATCGGAAACTAATCAAACATTCCCACAAGTCTCTTTCCCAACTCAACAGACGCCTTCGCTCCGTGTCCATCCTGTACACGCTCAATGAGAGAGAGCAGGACAGCCATTGACGGAGTGCCGAAGCACTTAGTATAGACTGTCGCAAATATCTTACCGCAAGTTTCACAATCAGGAACGTCTGGTATTAAGTCTTTCTGCAAACTAATTGTCAGAATCCCGTGTTTCTCAACAGGAGTCGTGTTAGGGAATACAGCTTTCAGCTGGTCAAATTTCTCAGCAAGCCAAAAAGGCATATCATCCTTATCTTGGGGCCGCGTGCCCATAACCGAATTAACCATGACGGGATTCATTTTCATCCTGGCCGGTCCATCTGGTTGAGCCACAGCACCAGGTGGCCCCACCTTGACATTGCGGGTTACGTATTGCACTAGAGCCCGGTGCACCCCAACCAAAGAGGCATAGAGTACACGTAACTCATCAATAGTGACTGTATGGTAACGCGGATGCAGAGTGTAACCGGCCAAAACCGGCAACGTGGACCCGGGAATAGACAAAGGGCCCAACCAAACCGCTGTTACCGAATGGGGAAGGGCACCATTAAACCAAACTTGATGCTGCCAGGCTGAAATATAAATCTCTAGCGTCCTATATGGGGTGCAGTTAATAGGCATGGCTGTGGGAGTATAAACATGAAACAGACCAGAATCCACCTTGACTGCAGGAAAGGTAACCCATGAGTAGAACAGTTCAAACGGGTATGCCGCTTCAGCACTCACCACAAAAACTACCGCCATGCCATCCACAGTGACCCAATATGTCTGCAAATGTGTGCGGACAGCCACCCTACTATGTTGGGGATTTCAACGTCAGCCATCAGGACACAGTAGAGAAGTACAAAGAAAATGTAGCGTAGCACTAATGGTTAGTAACTCAAATTACAAACCTTTTTAAATTATCAAGCTTGAAAAAACCTATATAACTATAGGTAGTTTATCCCGTCACCACTGTCAACCGGAAACAATAGTGAAGGTGTTGTGGAGTGATATAAGCACTACTCGAGAGTCTCAAAATAAGACCACTACGTTAGGTGCGCCATGTTGCAGGGATTATGCTCATACACAGAACTGTGCACAGAGACCGAGGACCTCAGTGAATATTGGTGGACCAAAACACTCACCTCAGTACCTAGAACCCCTAACCGACTAGCATCAGTGTCACATTAGCTCTTCATCCTATAGCAAAAGTACCAATGATTAGACAACTCAGAACACGCAAATTAGGTTACTCTCAGTAATGGTGGGAATCAAGAACACTCTTTTGTTTGTTATTCTCATACCAGTCCACAAGATGGGTAAAAAGAGACACAATAAAGTTTAAAATGTTTATTTTAACGACGTGCTCTAAGATGCAGTATTTTTGCTAACATATGAATAGACATAATACAAGCATCATTGTTACAATTCCATAAAACACAAAAGGAGAAATCATATTATAATGATAGTAGAAACAGGTCCTATAGTGCCTTGTATGCCACCCTCCCTAGCTCAGAACTATGTTTTATAAAATATAGAAGGTTTCTTAGGCTTGAATAGGGGACTCCATACCTCCAAGATCAGCAGAGATGAATCACATCAGGATCTGCAAAAGCTCTTTTGCTCTCTGGAAACTGAATTCTTCCAAGTGTCTATAACCATGCATGCAGTGCCATATTAAAGGCGCCAGAATTTCAGTTAGCTGCAGCTGCATGTATGTTGTGCCTAAGCGTGAGCCGATCCGCCCGAAAAATGGCTAACACTATTATGATAACCTTGGACGCTTTAGCACTCACTGTGCAGACTAAGGTTGTGGTGTAAGTCTAGGGATGTTGAAAACAAGCCATTCTCATGTGAAGACATCCACGAAGTTAAACTTACAACAACAGTTATATGCAGTGTCGTGTGTAAAAGCGGCCAAAGGGCAAAATAAACAAGATATGTAGGTGAGCAACCCAATATACCCTTGCGGGCTCGGGCAATACTTATTGTAAGAAGAAAGGCCAGAAAGGGTTTTATTCAAAACCTATTGGTCAGCGTTATTAGGACCTGTTGTGAAAATCAGGGTTCCTAGAATTGTTCTAAATCAATCGCTGTAGTAAATCAATAACTTCAGTCAAACAAGTTATGTTAGAATAATAAATACAGTGTTACCACACTAACACAGTAAATAAATACAAAAAAACTGGATTTTATATTGTCTGAAGATTATTATTTGTTTTCAAGACAAAGAAGATTTATAAAAACGAAGAAAACATTTTCATAAAATAGGGTACATAAACAGATATCGGTTAGATAATCAAGGTATGGGTTATCTCATCCTTTGGTATATCTAAACAAAAAGAGTCCAAACTGCTAATACAAAATAACTCAATGATTTCAACTCAAAATCAGCAGAAAATCAAAGATGGTACAATGGATCACGTGCAGGATTGGACAGAGTAGTTGACGTTTCGGTCTTTTCGGGAATTTATCATAAGACCATCATCAGGACAATAGAAATTCTACATACAGTAGATAACCCTCTGTAAAAAGAACAACATTGGGTTACCATATATTTAGACCTGGTTAAAAAGCTGTACAAAGTCAAAGTTCAAACAGTTTAACTATTTTCTGCTTGAATTGGATAAGGGTTTGTTTAAAAAGTCGGCGTGGCGACTAAAAAACAATTTATTTATCTTCATTTAATCACAGAACAATGTCATTGAGATAGAAAAAATTAAAACTCACTTTTACTTAAGTAGAGATAGATCCTCTCTTTACTCAAAAGAAACACAGCAATTCCAGTAAATTTTGATGTTGGATGGTAAAAGTAGTTAATCCTTTTATGCCAAAGTTACTGTAAAAAGAGAGGGACCAGTAAGGTATCATTCTGTTATGATTCTAAGACTGGCAAAGCCATAGATTTATAAGAGGGGGTTTTATTTATTTACCTCGTGTCTTTAGCTGAGCTGATTTCGAGTATTCAACACAATATCCACAAAATAGTTGATCAGTAACACGATGACCGTCAAATTCTGGTCAAGTAAAGAAATCGACATTAAGCTTACAATGTATTGTACTTTGTCACATTGTAGCTTTGTAGTTTTAAACATGTGTTAAACGAAGTTATTTAATCTTATATAGAACGATTTATATACACATTTGTAACACGATGAGTTTCAAGTATGAGCGTCTGTGGGTTTATTTTCAACAGCTCATTTAGATGTGCGTGTAGACTCAATTCTATCGCTATATAATATAAACGCCAGTTTATTTTGCAAATGTTTCTAAACAGATATAACATTCGACTCTTTGTTTGTTAAGAGGCGTGTTTATTACAGGCCTCCCCGATGCGAAGATTAAAATTGCTTCAGTTATTTTGCCCGATAGCTGTTCATAGTGTTTGCAATTTTAAGGCGCCATTTTGACATAGTCGATGGAGTACATGATAGTATAGGCGTATTAAAAATAGCGTGAGCTTACCAATTAGCTTACTCCCGTAAAGTTAGTTCAATATATATCTTTTTTATCTAATCACTAAGAATTAGGCTTCAAAGTAATTACGCTTCAAACGGGCAGATAAAGCCCAACAGGTCCTAGGACGAGAAGCAAACGTTTTTTATCTATTGATCACTTACTTAGCGGCAGTGAAAGAGGAAGCATCTGTCAGGAGTGCGTCGGACCACAAACAAATTGGGTTCAAGGCTTGCAACACTGTTGTTGTAAGGAGGCTCGTTTTTTAAGGTGTCAGTGCACACCGAATTACTGTGTATTCTCGCGAGATTACGTCATGGTGAAGGTTACCATTGAGTTTGAATGGGGCGGCCATCTTAGCCTGTGTAGTTAATATCATATCATTATATAAGTTAACATAGCTCCGTGTCAAATTAAATTTCAACAATGGTAAAGAGATCGAAGAAGCCTAATGATTTAGTTTTCAAGATTGAAGTTGTTACTGCACCAGTTGTATTTCGACTTCACAACATCTGTCGCATATAAAAGCGCTCACAATCTAAATGTTTATAGACATGGGCAATTATATTTGTAACAGTCATAAAGATCTTATGTTTACTTATGCTTCTTCGATCTCTTTACCATGACGTAATCTAACGAAAGTACACAGTAATTTGGTGTGCACTGACGCCTTAAAAAACGAGCCTCCTTACAACAACAGTGTTGCAAGCCTTGAACCCAATTTGTTTGTGGTCCGACGCACTCCTGACGGATGCTTCCTCTTTCACTGCCGCTAAGTAAGTGATCAATAGATAAAAAACTTTTGCTTCTCGTCCTAGGACCTGTTGGGCTTTATCTGCCTGTTTGAAGCGTAATTACTTTGAAGCCAAATTCTTAGTGATTAGATAAAAAAAGATGTATATTGAACTAACTTTACAGTAGTAAGCTAATCGGTAAGCTCATGCTATCTTTAATACGCCTATACTATCATGTACTCGATCGACTATGTCAAAATGGCGCCTTAAAATTGCAAACACTATGAACAGCTATCGGGCAAAATAACTGAAGCAATTTTAATCTTCGCATCGGGGAGCCCTGTAATAACACGCCTCTTAACAAACAAAGAGTCGAATGTTATATCTGTTTAGAAACATTTGCAAAATAAACTGCTGTTTATATTATATAGCGATAGAATTGAGTCTACACGCACATCTAAATGAGCTGTTGAAAATATACCGACAGACGCTCATACTTGAAACTCATTGTGTTACAAATGTGTATATAAATCGTTCTATATAAGATTAAATAACTTCGTTTAATACATGTTTAAAACTACGAAGCTACAATGTGACAAAGTACAATACATTGTAAGCTTAATGTCGATTTCTTTACTTGACCAGTGTTACTGATCAACTATTTTGTGGATATTGTGTTGAATACTCGAAATCAGCTCAGCTAAAGACACGAGGTAAATAAATAAAACCCCCTCTTATAAATCTATGGCTTTGCCAGTCTTAGAATCATAACGGACTTATACCTTACTGGTCCCTCTCTTTTTTACAGTAACTTTGGCATAACAGGATTAACTACTTTTACCATCCAACATCAAAATTTACTGGAATTGCTGTGTTTCATTTGAGTAAAGAGAGGATCTATCTCTACTTAAGTAAAAGTGAGTTTTAATTTTTTTCTATCTCAATGACATTGTTCTGTGATTAAATGAAGATAAATAAATTGTTTTTTAGTCGCCACACCGACTTTTTAAACAAACCCTTATCCAATTCAAGCAGAAAATAGTTAAACTGTTTGAACTTTGACTTTGTACAGCTTTTTAACCAGGTCTAAATATATGGTAACACAATGTTGTTCTTTTTAAAGAGGGTCATCTACTGTATGTAGAATTTCTATTGTCCTGATGATGGTCTTATGATAAATTCCCGAAAAGACCGAAACGTCGACTACTCTTTCCAATCCTGCACGTGATCCATTGAACCATCTTTGATTTTCTGCTGATTTTGAGTTGAAATCATTGAGTTATTTTGTATTAGCAGTTTGGACTCTTTTTGTTTAGATATACCAAAGCATGAGACAACCCATACCTTGATTATCTAACCGATATCTGTTAATGTACCCTATTTTATGAAATTTTTTTCTTCGTTTTTATAAATCTTCTTTGTCTTGAAAACAAATAATAATCTTCAGACAATATAAAATCCTGTTTTTTTGTATTATTTACTGTGTTAGTGTGGTAACACTGTATTTATTATTCTAACATAACTTGTTTGACTGAAGTTATTGATTTATTACAGCGATTGATTTAGAACAATTCTAGGAACCCTGATTTTCACAACAGGTCCTAATAACGCTGACCAAAGGGCAAAATGGCATTTAAACTTTTAATAATCTTATGCTCACTTAACAATGTATGTAAGCAGAGTTCTGCCTTCACTACAGGTTGGCCATCGTTGTGGGGGGCGGGGATCCTTGGCACATAGAGTCCCTTTCACGATCAAGAGGAGCCCAAACCTCAGGGTTTCACATTTTGCTCAGGGAAAGTACACTCTGAAGAAAGTCAAGAGTCCATGACCCGGGTAGGCACCTCTTGAGGCTTAGGGACTCACTACAGCAGGTTAGCAGGGCCCAGGTGAGTCCAACGGCAGGTCCAGTTGCAGCAGGTCAGCTGTGCCGTTGCAAGGAAGACTGTAAAGTTTGTTGTGTCCCTGTCGCTCACATAGGAGGTAATTCAGCTACCTGTTGGGAGTCATTTCAGTAAGCCTGGGATGAAGGCAAAAGGTTATGTTTTCGTTCTCATACAGCAAGGCATTCCTTGAAACAACAGGTCAATCTGCTGCATGCAGGGCAGGCCATCTTCTGTAACTTTGCAAGGTCCAAGAGTGTTCTGATGAGTGGCTCTGGAGGTCCATTATTTTTACCTGGTGCCATCTTTGTGTGGGGGACTCCCTATCCATCCCACGCATTGGTGTAGTAAAGTTATTCCTCTTCCCCTGTCAAGGCTCCACACTGTCTAGGGGTGACAAAAGGCAGGGCAGGCCTGTTGTCAGATTCCTTTATGTGTTCAGGAAACAAAGCCCTTTGAAGGATAAGTGGTGATGACTACAGCCTCCACCTGGTCATCCAGTCAGGATAGGCCATCCTGTCATCACCTAAGTTCCCTTTTTGTCACTGTCTGGAAGGAATACACACCCCAACTGCAGAGCCATGCACTGTCATGTTACCCAGGACATTGGTAGAAGGCACAGATGGTTTGGCCAAGAAAATGAAAATGTTCTAAAAGATGCATGTTCAGACTTATGACTGAAAATTTGACTTAAACATCACATTAATTTTAATTCAATGAGTCTAACCAGCAAATCTCTATTTGCTGCCAATCTTAAATTAGCATATATTGAATTTAATTGGGTAATCCAGTGTTAGTCAATGAGAGAGAAATAACTTTACGTGTATTTCAATGTCAGGATATGTACACCTGTGGTACACATGTTCTATTTTCAAAAGTGCAATTCATCCTGCCCCACAAACCATTAGAGCCTATCTTAAGGAAGACTTTTAAGTATTCAAAAGGAAGGTTTAGACCTGAAAAAAGATTTATTTTTCTAGGTCGAAATGGCAGTTTAAAATTGTACTATAGGCTGCAATGGCAGGCCTGAGCCTTATTTTACAGTCCTACTTAGTGGGTGGCACAAAAAGTTCTGTACAACCCTAGTGGCATTTAATTTGCTGTCCCTAGGTGCCTGTAGAACCACTTACTGTGAACTTACAAGTAAATTAAATGTACCAACTAGGTGTAGCCCAATTTTACCATGTTTGGGGAGAGCACAGGCACTTTAGCATGGATTTTCAGTGGTAAAATCCCCAGAGTCCTGCAGACGACCAAAAACAATCTCACTAAAATACGACAAGATTAGGCAAAACGTTTGGGGAAATACCAAACCAAAGAAGTCAGGTCTAACATAATTGATTAGCAAGGCCAACGCCATATATTTCTAAGTATCTCGGGTAGGTTATACACATATCCGATCAGTGCCATCAATGAGTCGAGTTGTAAATCAATGTTAATCATCCTTGATATGTATCTATAATCAAAGTAGGACACAATGAGCAGTTTAGTAAACTCTTAGACCACCCATACATGCTCTAACATCAAAGAGGAAGTCTATATATATGTAAGTTATGGTTTGTTGACCTCCCTGTAATCCTATTTGTTCTGAAGGATCATACTTGGCAGAACTGGTAGGGACAGAATCATGAGTATTTTCTTTAGCATTTTATTTGATCTATTTATGAATGATAATGGATGATGTGTCCCATGGATCATTACGTGATATGAGCAGGGCAATTAGCAAAGCTTCCTTTAAAGTTTTGCGGAAATACCCCACTTCTCTGGCCTCCTCATACACTTAAGAGGGATGGGGTGCCAGTGGCTCAGAATGTCCTTTTTTTTAAATTCTGTGCTGAGGCTGTCGCTCTCTCTGGCCTTGCTGTGTTTATGACTTGGATCTCCTGCTACTTACCAGAACTGTCCTTTGCCGCTACTGCCGCCAGAGTCAACCGGGGAATATTTGCGGCCATTCTCGGCTACATGCCCCAGCACTACTAGCACCGCGCACGCCACTCAAGCCACCGGTCAGTGCCAGGAGGTGCTTAAGAAGACTACAGGACTCCCGCAGCATGGGACGCATGCTGGTTCGCCCATGCCTGTTGGTGCCTGGAAGAGACTGGACTGGGCCTACCCTCTGACATTTGAAACTACATAACTCATTACATAAGTTCCTGTCACCAGACTTACAGCTAATGGTAGCAATGTAATGCTGACTGTCTTTTTTTGTTTTCATATTGTATATTTATTTAAAATTAAGTTAGAATCAATAGCAAAAAGGAAGACCCGTGCCGATCAAATAGTAGGGAGTGTGGCAGTAACTTTAGATGGTTTTTTTATTGGGTCAGAAACTGTACTGTGCTTTTACAGAGAGATGCCTTTCCTTGGACCCGTTAACTGCGCAAAAGCGTTCCTCACCTGGTACATTTACCTCACTAACACTGGTGTTGGCCTCACCTTCTATCTCGTCTATATCATCGGCGTCAACTATACAAACTGCTGCACCAGTGGACTCACACCCATCCCATCCACCTGATGAGCCTATCACTAGCTCCAAGCCACTAACTGCAAGCCAGGGGCCAATAGTAGTGCCTGATAAAAGCAACAAGCCCCCAGTGAAGCACAGAAGAAGTGGTGCACTGGTAAAGCAATGAGTGAAGCAAAACTCTCAGCCCACAAGATGTAAAGGGAAAGAAGTAATTGAAAGAACTGATCCTGGCCCAAATGACAATTTGCCTCATGCGATAAACTAGGACTCAGTTTCCCTCCCATTAACCGAGGGTGATGATATGTGGAAGAGATTTGAGACAAAGATTAGTGTATTGCTAAACCTTTGCCAATACAATTGAATAGGATTGAGGAGCGTCTGTCGCATATTGAGGTTTTGGGAACTTCATTTTGTAATTCCCCAACTTGGCCTTTCCATCAGCGCAAAAAGGTTGGGGAACACAAATAGTCAATTTACCCTGAGCCGTCTGCCACCTACTGCTCAAACTGAGTCGCAAACTCAAATGGCTTACGAGGTACAGCAACACCAACCTCACCAGAGCGATGGGACCCCCCTACTGCAACCGATCCCTATCATAAATGACCCAGTCAATAATATTCGCCCATCAATACAGGGTCAGAAGAGGAGGGTTGCTTATTTGAATAAACAAAGTCTATCGGGGGGCTTTTACTAAACCCTATCAGTCTTTGCACCTTACTCAGGCCTCAGACCCTCTTGTCATGATTTTGGCCAATGTCCCGACCTTAGGGAAAGATCAGTTGGATAGCACTATTCAATTTCTGAATAAGTCTCTCCATTGGCTTTCCCATCAGGTCTGTAGAGGGGTAACTGGGGCTGTCCCACTCACAAAACAGATCAATATGGCGAGAAGGGTGGAGTGGTTGGGCCCAACAAATAAATCAATGGAGGGGGATTGTGTTATCATGAATTTTAACATCCATTACAGCCCTAGAATCCTACCTGCAGGGGATTTACGTAGGGATACCCAGATAAGTTTCACCTTATGGGTTTTTCTTTTCTAGACACTCCCCAAAACCGATTAACGAGTGGACATCACTGGGAGGGGGAGGACCAATGAAAACTGCTGTTCCAATGGAGGGGGGTTTACAGAGTTAGCCACCTATAATAGATTTGCCCCTCTTAGTGACTTGGAACAGTGTGATTGACTGAAGTCACCGTTATATAGAGAGCAGCAAGGGCCACCCACTTCTCTCTTTAATGAGAGCCAACAAAGTAAATTAGAGCCCGGTGATGGCACACATACAACAAAGATCCCCCATATGGGTGGGTGGGTTAAAACTACAGCGTCTGATGTAGGAGAGGCACCTGAGGACTAGAAAGAGATCAACTTGGAAATAGAGTGATATGCACAGGGTTATCTGGTCAACACCATGGGGAAGGGTTTGTTCTAGTACCTGGAATGTGAACAGGCTGAAAAATAAGGTCGAGAAAACTGACTGGGTTAATTTTATTTCCTGTTACGATATTGTATGTTTTCAGGAAACCTGGTGTGTAAATTCTGTACATATTGATGGCTTTTCTTCCCATTTCCTTCCAGCAATTGGCTCGAAATCAGGTCGAGCAAAGGGGGGCTTGCAGATACTTATTTCTAATAACATTTCTATAATGGTTAAAAAAGTTATATCAGTGGAACCTCATGCCCAGATTTTATGATTAAGCAAGAAGGGAGGGAAAGACCCTATCTTAGTAAATTTTTATAATAATATTTTTGACTCTAAACGTATTAATATGGCAACAGCCCTTGATTGGCAACAAGAAACTTTTTAGCACCATTTAGTACAGATGATGTCCTATTATGGACAGGAGACTTTAATATACAGGTATGTAATGTCTCAAACCCCCATACATTCTGCCCTATCCATGGTGAAAGGAATGAAACTGACCACTTTTGCCATAATGAGTATGGGGAAGCCTTAAACCAGATGATATCCAAATACGATCTCCTCTTAATTAGGGGAGGCTGTGCCCAAAACAGGGTTGCATTTCCAACTTATTTACGGAGAAATGGATGTATGACGTTACAACGCATACTTTTACAACGCATACCTTTACAGTGCATTTTTACAACGCAACAACCATTACAACGCATTCCATTACAACGCATGCCATTACAACACATTTTTAAAAACTACCTTTACAACGCATTCCATTACATCGCATACTACCTTTACAACGCATACCATTACAACGCATAACATTACATTGCATGTAAGGTAAGTATTGGATAGTGTAGGGGTAAACATTACTATTCTAACTGCAGGGGGTGCAATAGTAGGGTAAATGTTGGATCGTGTAGGGGTAAAAATTTATATTCTTACTCCAGGGGGTGCAATAGTAGGGTAAGTGTTGGATAGTGTAGGGGTAAAAATTACTATTCTAACTCCAGGGGGTGCAACAGTAGGGTAAGTGTTGGATAGTGTAAGGGTACTATGTGTTGTAATGCTATGCGTTGTAATGGTATGCGTTGTAATGACTGCGTTGTAATGACATGCATTGCAGTGGTATGCGTTTTAGTGTCATGCGCTGTAATGGTTGCGTTGTAATGGCATGCCCTGTAATGGATGTTGCGTTGTAAAAGTTTCGTTGTAATGGTAGTGCGTCGTAAAAGTTGCGTTTCCCGGGAGAAATATGTACTCGGCTATTGACTAAATATTAGTTTCTACCTCGAATATATTAAGGTGTAGAAACCCCATCGTTGTTCCCTCCAGTATGAGTGACCACAACTTACTGGCTTTACCTTTGTTTTTTTGGGGCACAAAGGGTGAAGTTTTTTGTATAGTGGACAATATTACCCAATTTAGGAACAATGGAACTAGAATAAAGTGGACCGGGATTGACCTCCGTAGGACCCTAAAGCAAATAATTAAACATAACCAGGGTGAAATCACCTATTGCCTTCATGACGATATTTCCCCAATTGTACTATTTAGTAATTTTAACTGAATTACCATGTATATTAAAAGACTTTTAACTAGGCAGCCCTGTAACACAGCCAAAAACAAGAAGGGGTGGTTTGACAATACCTGCACCAAAGCACTCCAGGTGCTTAAATATGCACTGTCTAAAACACAGCGAGATGCATTGGTGATCAAATCCCTAAGACAAGAATAAAAAATAGCTCTAGTAACTAGGAAAAAGGTACTGCAGAAAAAAGAATGGGATACCCTGATTACCTCAACTGAAACAAGGAACAGCAAAATCTTCTGGTACACTATAAATGTCCCTTTTGTAAAAAAAAATGATTATGTACCAGAGTTTGGTTAATTCATCCAGGCAGAAAAATGGGTGTCACACTCCTCTGGAATCTTCAAAAACATCGAGGAGATAGTGGGGGTATCAGATAGATAAGTTCACAAAGAGAGGCTTTGCATATTAGATATCACATGTGCAGACCTTCTACTGGCAATCCAGGAGAGTGCTGGGGGGGCGGGCACCAGGTCCCTACGGAGTCCCAGTAGACGTCTATAAATCGGAACTAGAACTATGGGGACCTATTATAACTAGAGTGTTCAATTCAGCCGCAAAACAAAAAACACCACAAACATGGGGTGAGTCTATTATTGTACCAATATATAGAAAGGGGGACAAAACTGACCCAAAAAATTATTGCCTGATTTCCCTCTTAGACACCTCTTTAAAAGTCATGAGTAGGGTTTTACTGAAAAGGTTGGAGGAATGGGCTGAAGAGCATCGCATCCTAACGCCTGGGCAGTATGGGTTCAGGAAATGTCTGGGGACAATTGAACAATGTCTTAATCTGGAGCTAATCATCGGCAAATACACTAAGGCAAAGGCAGGCTCCCTTTATCTATGCTTTGCCGATTTGAGTAGTGAATTCGATTTACTTGCCACAACTTACTATGGCAAAACTTGACCCACTTGGGAGTCCCTCGGGCAATTATTAATTTCCTCTCACGCTTAGATGAAAAACTAACCAGCGTGGTTCGTTTTGGCCCACAGGCAGATGGAACCCCTAAATATAAAGTGGGACGGGGTATACGACAAGGATGTATGCCAGCCCCAATTTTATTCTCCCTTTTTATTGACGAGGTTGATATTTATTTATGGAAAATTCAAGCTGATGTACTCAGGGTAGCTGGTTGTCTGATACCTGTATTATTATATGCGGACAACGCAGTACTATTGGCACAGACCCCAGTGGGCCTCCAAATATTGATGGATGGTTTCTTAGGTTTAATGGAACAACGGAGGATTGTAATCAATACATTGAAAACGTTTACCATGATATGTGGGAATAAAAAGAAACCTTGTAGAACCTTTCATATAGATGGTACCACAATTTGCAGTAAACTCTTTGTCCTACATTGGTATACTGTTTTCAGGCAACAGTACATGGTCCCAACATATCATAAATACAAAAGTTAAAGTAATTAGGGCCAACGAATGTATTTTTAAATTTGCGGCCAAATTGGGCAATCGACCAATTAAAGGAGATGGTTACCATTTATAAAGCTAAAGGATTAAGTACTGCTATATATGGGGCAGGACTTTGGGGTTGCACAAATAGTGTTGCGTTGCAAACTGAAGAAAGTTGTTTTATAAAATGCTTGTTGTCTTTACGATTTTCTGTATCGAACACCATCACAGATCATGAGGTGGGTCTGCAATTTTTAGAGGACATCTGGATGGCAGGGCTCTTATTATTATGGGCACAAATCTGGAAACATGAAGAAACTGCTTATACCAGATCCATCATTTTAGATTGCTTAAACCTGGAACTAGTAATGGATGACACCAATGTCTGTATCTTTTCAAATGCACCAATTTTTATGTAGCATATTGCCTGTGCTTTTATGGCTATTTTTCAATAGTCGAATAAAGATTTTGATGATGACGACTTGGATCTCTTCAAATAATTTCTATTTTTCTAATTGGTCCAATTCGGTATCCCCATTGAGTGCATATGAGTCTTGCCAATGATATCCCTCCTAAACAACTGTGTGTTTCAACCTCAGTTGTGTCTGCTTTTGAAATGTGTGGCATGGTACAGAATGCAGAGAATTCTAGCAATATGCCATCTATGTCACACTCAGTGCTTTCTCTAGGGTGCACGCGTGTGCACCTTTGCTCCCGAGCGCCCAGTGTCATGTATTCAACCTCAGTTGTGTCTGCTTTTGAAATGTGTGGCGTGGTACAAAATGCAGAGACTTCTAGCAATATGCCATCTATGTCACACTCAGTGCTTCCTCTGATGAGTCATAAAATGTTGGACTCTTTTGGAATTTTGGTCAAACAGGATATACAAAGAATTTTGGTCAAAGAGGATATTCAAAGATTATTTTCAGTAAAGAGAACCAAACATTTTAACCTTTCTGTGAAAGAACAGGGAATCTTGGATAAACTTGCCAATAACTCAGCAATTACCAATGACTTTTTGCTGAAGATCAATTCCCTCAACATGGAGGGTGTCCACAACATTTTGATTTGTACTATTGATGTTAAGTCACTCTACAAGTCTATTCCGCATGAAATGTGTATTGCCAATGTTAAATAATTTTTAACCGCCGCTGACTTGGATCAAGATTCCCAAGATTCCCAAATACTCCGCGTCAAACAGATTACTTCCATTTCCGCCAAATTATCCAAGAACATCACTGACATGCTTCAACGGTTCAGTAACCGAGGATACCCTTCTGAAATTCTTGACCTTGCTTGGACTAGAGCTAACACCGAGACCCGCGTAGAACTTCTGATATCCACTAAAAGTGGAAAAAAAATCGCACCTTTATGGTTTCTAAATTTTCACAACAAAGCAGTATCTTCAAAACAACTATTCTACAACACTTGTCTATGCTCCAGTCGGAACCTGATTTTGAAGGGATTTTTATCAACCCACCTCTTTTTGCGTATGTATGCAATAGAAACATCAACAATCTACTTTCCAAATCCCAATCGATCAAAGCCACTTCGCATCATCATGGTACAATGCTGTGCTTGAACTGTAATAATTGCACCAACATCATTAAAGGGGCATTTGATACTCATCCAAGCAAAGGTAACAAAATCAAACTTAAAGTGACAGGTACGTGTGACACCAAAAATGTTGTGTACCTTTTGAAATGCCCTTGTGGACTTGGACATGTTTAGGAAACTGAACGTAAGATAAAAACCTGATTGAAGGAACACAAGGGTACTATCAGGACCATCAACCAGAAATCGGCCATAGCCACACATTTTTTAAATTTAATAATAACATCAGTCACCTACGCTATGAGGTACTTGAGATTGTTATTACTTGTGACCGCCGGGATAATCGCAAATACCTACTCCAACGTGAACTGTTTTGGACCAGACTTTTTGGATACCATCATGCCTATGGTCTTAATGACTGCAATGAATTCAGTTGTTTTCTGTACCTATTTTGACCTTATTTTTCACTTGTTACTGTTCGCTATTGCTCCTCTACCCATCATTCTTTTTCTAAAATAGATCATTGTCTTTTTCTCTTTCTAGTACGCTTTCACTCATGACATATTGACATTATCATGTTTAGACCAGTGAAGACGGCATCTGCGTTTTGTCCTTCTTTACTTTCTTTTTACTGTTTTCACCTTTCCCTTTCTGTTTTTTCTTTTCTAGTTTTACAGCTTTCTCTGTTTCCATGTTCTTTTTTGTTATTCTTCACTTTTTACTTTTCCCTGCTCTTCCTTTACCTTTTGTTCCCCTTTACCCCTGGATTATTGTCTACTTCTCCTTCCAGTACCTTTATGCATATAAATATTATCATGATTTAATGAGTTCTAGATGGCCTCCATGTTTTGTCCTTGTTTACTTTCTTTTCACTGTTTTCACCTATCTCTATCTGTTTTTGGGTCTCGCCTTGGCAGCGCATGCGCAGTCTCAGCGTGACTTAAAGTGATCTGTATATTTGCTTCAACTCTGTGTACTTTCTCCTGCCCCTTGTGATTGGTTTAAGTCTTGCATTGCTGTTGTTTTCTTGATTTCTGTTGGCTGTTGATCCTATGGTAACTTCCATGTAGTCCTGAAGCAGCGGTGCCTAACTACAGTTCTTGTCCGCTTAGCTCACACTTAATTGCGCGCAGTGTGCCATCTGTTTTTTACCCCTCCCTGTTGGACATGTCAGACCGTGCCGACAAATGTAAGCGCTGGTCGTGGTTGCATCAAAGACACTTTGTGGGCTTAAGATATGGCCTGACTAAATGTGTCACACGTGGCGTGGGGTAATATGGCATTATGTACCATGTAAGGGCTTGCTTTGTTCCTATTGAAATCACTTCCGGCAACCATGCGCACTACTTTTATATTCTGTCAGGGTCTGACTAAGCGCCTGCATGATTGTGCTGGGAGGACTGTATTACGTTAATTCAGAATATGGCAAGAAAAACTACATTTCCCAGAAGCCTCAGCTGAGGCTACTTTAATCTGCATGACACGCTTCCTGTTGCGTGTTATTCCAGTGTTTGGGTTCGAGTGGAGAAGAAGGCTCTGGGCATCCGCTCCTCTCTTTCAACAAGCTTCCATCCACAAACAGACGGACAAACGGAAAGGTTGAATCAAACCCTGAAGAAATATCTTCGGTGTTTCGCTGCGGAGGCTCATGACTCATGGGTTTCATTACTGTGGATGGCTGAAGTAGCTTACAACAACGCCTGGCACTGTTCCTTGGGGTGTCTCCATTTCGTGCTACCTATGGGTACGACGCTAAAATTCTTCCCATTACTATTCCAGAAGTTGTAACCAATCAGCCTACTGTTTTGGGACAGATGCGTAAGGTTCAGACCATACACAAGAAAATCAGGTCCCACTTGATAAAAGCAAAGAGAGAGTATAAGAAATACGAGGATAGACACAAGAGACAAGATCCATCGTATGCGGTAGGTGATAAGGTGTGGCTTTCACTAAAAACATCAGATTCAAACTTCGCAGCATCTTTCACCCCAAATTCATTGGGCCATACATGGTGGTGAAACAGATTAATCCTGTGGCCTACAAACTGAAACTGCCTGGTTCTCTTCGCATACATCCGGTATTCCATTGTAATCTGCTGAAGCCAGCATTCTCGGTCAGGCGTAGGGCTCCTCCCCCTGTGTTGTGTGATGGAGGTTTCGAATATGTGGTGCGAAGCATCAAAGATTCAAAGTTTCGTAGGGGTGTGCTGTGGTACCTGGTGTCATGGAAGGGGTATTCGGTTGAGGATGACTCTTGGGAACCTGTGTCTAACATCCATGCTCCTGAGGCCATACGTTCTTTCCATCGTAGGTTCCCCTTGCGGCCTGGTCCTAGTAGGCGCTGAGAAGGGGGACATACGGTCAGGGTCTGACTAAGAGCCTGCATGATTGTGCTAGGAGGACTGTATTACGTTAATTCAGAATTTGGCAAGAAAAACTATATTTCCCAGAAGCTCGGCTGAGGCTACTTTAGTCTGCATGACACGCTTCCTGTTGCGTGTTAGTCCAGTGTTTGGGTTCGAGTGGAGAAGAAGGACGCTTCTCGCTGTTCCAAGGAAACGTTCTGGGCACTGTCGTTGGGACCAGCGGCAGAAGGGAGGAGCGGTATTCCGCCCTTCTGTAACCGTCATTGAACGGAGCGTGGTGGCGGCTGCCACACGTTGCCGTTTTTTCTTTTTGCGTGTAGTGAAGAAACTACAGCGCATTCTTCTTGGATTGTATTTCGATGGAGCGGAACGTGGTGGTATTCCGCCACACGTTGCCGTGTCTTTTGTGCGTTACGGAGGTTACTTCCTGGCTTTGTGTTATCTTAGAAGAGCGGAGCGAAGTGGTTGAAAGCACCACACGCCGCCGTGTCTTCATGTATCTGTTGTAAGGCAATTGTCCTTTCCTTATTCCTGACTACTGTGAGTAGGTGGTGCACGGGGGCGGTCGCAGCTACGTGTCACCAGAACAAGAGTCTTGTTAAAGGGTGTGTACTTATTAAAATTGCATGCGGAGGGCGGTGGCGGTCGCAGCTACGCCTTGCAGTGTAAGCAATAGATGGATTCATAGGATGTTGTGCAATAATAGTAATAGTATGGTGTAATACTATTCAACAATATTCAGTTCTTTTCCTTTGGGACATTTTCATTTTGATAACTGTGGATTAATAACTAACTTGGTAGTGGCCATTGGAATTAACAGAGCGGAGTGCTGTGGTTCTTGTTTCCCACGCATTACTGTGTTCTGCTTTTCTTCTTCAAGGCTTCTACTCTTGCTCCACTCTTTTCTCTTGTGTCTCAGGAGGTATCTCACCTCAGGAACCCCATATACAAAAAGGCAATGTTATATTGAAGGTAGGATAGGCGGTATATTACCAGATTCGAATTCCTCTGTTGTGGTTATATATTGGTCTCACCATATTCGTATTTCATATAGGACACAAGCATCACTGCCAAGAGGGGAATCAGAGAAAACCTATTGTCGTATTCCTGTTTATATCCACAGGTATTCAGTTTGTTAGAAAAGTACATAGGTGTTGATAGTGCCGGATGAACGGTGTTCTTATCTCTGTATGTTTTGTCGTTTCAGGTATCTCCCTTTCCCAGCAGACCTCCTACTTTCCATCCCTGTTTATTATTTTGTATTTACCTCTCGCCTAATGGCTCAAACACTCTGTTGATATAATAATCGGAGTGTTTGTGACGTTTGGAGTTGGGCTTTATGATCAACATCTGGATCCTGTGGAGCGTACATGACAGAATAACATGCCCACGAATTTAGCTACATCCGATCCGGGTGGGAGTCATATGGCTACCTTAGAGGATGTGCTTCAGGCCTTGGTGTTGGTGCAACAGGAACTTGTTGCTTCCAAGGCGGAGGCCACTGCCTTAAAAGAAAAGGTGGACAGATTAAGTAGGAACCCCTTTGATGCTTCTCCCTCACAAATCCAGGTTACTGTTCCACCTCCTATACCCCTTGCTGGCCCTGAGAGATATTCTGGGGATCCCTCAAAGACTCAGGTATTTTTGACACAAATTATGATGCACTTCTCGTGCAAGCCGGGCCTCCTTTCCAACCAACCATTCGAGAGTGGCTTTTGCGATTTCCTATATGATTGGAGATGCAGCAAAATGGGCGGTGCCTTTGGTGCGCAATGATGACCCTGTGCTGAACAATTGGACGGCGTTTAGGGGAGAGTTCGAGTGAGTGTTCGATCGCCGAGCCACTTCCTTCAGTGCAGACAGAGAGCTATTGACACTGAGACAGGGAAAGAGGGATCTGATATCCTACTTGACAGATTTCAACAGGTTGATAGCTGAAACTGCTTGGCCAGAGGAAAAGAGGATGTCCCTTTTTTATCAAGGGTTGAGGGACGGACTCAAGGATGTCATAGCACAGATAGACCCTCAGCCAGTTACCTGTGCTGACATGATAAATCTGACCTTACGTCTGGATGGAAGGAGGAGTGATAGAGGGGGTGACAGGAGACGATGGGATCGGGGGTTCTCTGGGTCCGACTATATCCCACGAAGGGCAGTGACGGCTAAAGACCAGAACACCGAACCTATGGAGATAGGGGCAGTCAAAGCTCCACTGTCCAAAGAAGAAAAGGAACATCACCGAGCCTTGGGCCTGTGCCTTTATTGTGGTAAAAAAGGTCACTATGTTAGGGGATGCCCTACCAAGCCAAAGACAAGTGGTGTATGGAATCGAAGTAAAAGGTTGGCCATCACATTGATGGGAACCATGGATAAAGGAGGAAATGTAGAGCCTGAGTCGGAACAGGGTTCCCCATCTTTCCAGATTCCTTCGTTAACTGTATTGACACTTTTAGAAACAGAGACACACATTCTCCTTCCCATGGGCTTGGAGAGTCAGCTACAGACCCATCAGGTGAGAGTCATGATTGACTCCGGAGCCACAGGGAACTTCATAGACAGCGGGTTGGAGACCGCCTTGTCCTTAGAAAGAGTGCCCAGAGATTTCCCTGAAGAGGTATTAGTCGTGGACGGGAAACCATTGAAATCGGGAAAGATTACTGAACAAACAGACACCCTTGTTTTGTCAGTAAAAATGCCAGAAGGTCACCATAGAGAGGAATTGAAATTGAACATAATAGAGGCGCCTCAGTATGAGGTTATTTTGGGAATGCCCTGGTTGAGTCACCACAATCCGGTGATTGATTGGAAAACTAAGGAGGTTCGGTTTGTGTCCGAGGAGTGCAGAGAACATGTGGTTGCCTCAAGTGTGGGAAAGGCTGCAGTGTCTTATCTGCCATTGGTAGTGGCCACAGCTGCAGAGAAGATGGTAGTTTTGCCCCCACAATACAAGGGGTATGAGGAGGTGTTTAGTGAAAGTATGGCTGAACAGCTGCCTCCTCATCGACCATACATTTGTAGGATAGATTTGGTGGACGAGGCTACACTACCTTCCTGTCGGGTGTATGCCCTATCGGTCCCAGAGACAGCGCATTTGAGAGATTATATCGACCATTATGTAGACATTGGGTTCATCCGTCCCTCCAGATCTCCTGCTGCCTCCCCCTTGTTTTTTATCAAAAAGGCAAACGGGGAGTTGAGAATGTGTGTCGATTACAGGGTGTTAATGAAGAACACTGTAAGAAACAGATACCCTTTACCCCTAATTTCTGTCTTACTGGATCAGGTGAAGGATGCTAGGATTTACACACGACTTGATTTAAGGGGACCATACCACCTGGTCCGGGTTAGGGATGGCGATGAATGGAAGACGGCCTTTAAGACTCGTTATGGCCTATACGAGTATACTGTCATGCCGTTTGGGCTGTGAAATGCCCCTGCGGCATTTCAGTATTTTCTTAATGACGTCCTGAAGGAGTTTGTGGATGTTTGTGCTGTAGTTTACATAGATGACATCCTTATCTATTCAGACAATACCAAACAGCCCCATGTTCATGTATCTCAGGTATTGCAGAAGAAGGGGATAACAAACTGTTTTGCAAGCTTTCCAAATGCGAGTTTAGTGTGCCTGAAGTGGAATTCCTGGGGGTGGTGCTGAGTTGCAGTTTTTTAGGGTTTTCTAATTATTATCGCAGATTTATAGCACAGTTCTCTCAGGTGGCAGCCCCTTTGTCTAGATTGTTGAGAAAAGGGGTACCTTTCCAGTGGACTGAAGTCACTGATGGAGCTTTTCAGACCCTAAAAGCTTCTTTTACGACAGCTCCCATCTTGGCACACCCTAAACCAGAACATCCTTTCATTGTTGAAGCCGACGCTTCAGATGAAGCAATAGGGGCTATCCTGTCTCAAAGAAATCACCTCACGGGACAATTACATCCGGTGGCCTATTTGTCAAAGAAGTTTAGTCTGGCAGAAAGGAATTACACAATAGCAGAAAAAGAGCTGCTAGCTATTAAAAAGGCGTTTCAAGAATGGTGCCAACACTTGTGGGGGGCTGCTTTTCCTGTTACTGTATTCTCTGACCACCGAAATTTACAGTACATGAAAACCGCCCGCAACCTCTCTCAGAGACAAATGAGGTGGATGCTGTTTTTCTCGGAATATGACTTTGTTTTCACTTTTCGTCCTAGGGCTGATAACAATAAGGCGGATACACTATCCCGACAACATCAGGGGGAGGCATATACAGAGCTACCAAGACTTGAGGCCATTGTGGATCCAAAAAAGGTGGTGTGTGTGATACAGGCCGACTCGTTCTTGGAACGCATCTGCCGGGCCAAGGCTCCAGGGAAATGGGTAGAGTGGGCCGCCCAGGGTAGTGGTCGCACGTTAAAGAAAGGACTTCCTTTTCAAGACAACAAGTTGTTTCTTCCAGACGATACCATGAGAAAAACTGCTTTTGAATGGTGTCACGATTCTCAGTTGGAGGGACACCAAGGTGTGTGTAAGACCATGCAGTTACTGCAAAGATACTTTTGGTGGGACACGGTCAAGAAAGATGTTGTCCCTTGGGTGAGATCATGCAGTGAATGTGCTATAGCTAAAAATGAGACCGGGAAAAAGAAAGGGTTGTTAATCCCGTTACCTACTCCAAAAAGACCTTGGCAGACTATAAGTCAAGACTTTGTTACCGGTCTACCCCCGGATCAGGGGATGACCGCCATTCTAGTGGTGATCGACAGTCTCTCCAAATTGGGCCATTTTATACCCTGCGTGAATCTGCCTACGGCAGGTCAGACAGCACAATTACTGTTGTCCCACATCATCAGGCTACACGGAGTACCCAAAGTCATTGTCTCTGATCGGGGACCACAGTTCATAGCCAGGTTTTGGAAGTTTTGGTGTCATGCTCTGGGCATCCGCTCCTCTCTTTCAACCAGCTTCCATCCACAAACAGACGGACAAACGGAAAGGTTGAATCAAACCCTGAAGAAATATCTTCGGTGTTACGCTGCGGAGGCTCATGACTCATGGGTTTCATTACTCTGGATGGCTGAAGTAGCTTACAACAACGCCTGGCACTGTTCCTTGGGGGTGTCTACATTTCGTGCTACCTATGGGTACGATGCTAAAATCCTTCCCATTACTATTCCAGAAGTTGTAACCAATCAGCCTACTGTTTTGGGACAGATGCGTAAGGTTCAGGCCATACACAAGAAAATCAGGTACCACTTGATAAAAGCAAAGAGAGAGTATAAGAAATACGAGGATAGACATAGGAGACAAGGTCCATCGTATGCGGTAGGTGATAAGGTGTGGCTTTCGACTAAAAACATCAGATTCAAACTTCGCAGCATCTTTCACCCCAAATTTATTGGGCCATACATGGTGGTGAAACAGATTAATCCTGTGGCCTACAAACTGAAACTGCCTGGTTCTCTTCGCATACATCCGGTATTTCATTGTAATCTGCTGAAGCCAGCATTCTCGGCCAGGCGTAGGGCTCCTCCCCTGTGTTGTGTGATGGAGGTTTCGAATATGTGGTGCGAAGCATCAAGGATTCGAAGTTTTGTAGGGGTGTTCTGTGGTACCTGGTGTCATGGAAGGGGTATTCGGTTGAGGATGACTCTTGGGAACCTCTGTCTAACATCCATGCTCCTGAGGCCATACGTTCTTTCCATCATAGGTTCCCCTTGCGGCCTGGTCCTAGTAGGCGCTGAGAAGGGGGACATATGCGCTGAGAAGGGGGACATACTGTCAAAGTCAGACTAAGCGCCTGCATGATTGTGCTGGGAGGACTGTATTACTTTATTTCAGAATATGGCAAGAAAAACAACATTTCCCAGAAGCCTCGGCTGAGGCTACTTTAGTCTGCATGACACGCTTCCTGTTGCGTGTTATTCCAGTCTTTGGGTTCGAGTGGAGAAGAAGGACGCTTCTCGCTGTTCCAAGGAAACGTACTGGGCACTGTTGTTGTAGGAGCGGTATTCTGCCCTTCTGTAACAGTCATTGAACGGAGCGTGGTGGCGGCTGCCATGCGTTGCCATTTTTTCTTTTTGCGTGTAGTGAAGAAACTACAGCGCATTCTTCCTGGATTGTATTTCGAAGGACCGGAGCGTGGTGGTATTCCGCCACACGTTGCCGTGTCTTTTGTGTGTTACGGAGGTTACTTCCTGGCTTTGTGTTATCTTAGAAGAGCGGAGCGAAGTGGTTGAAAGCACCACACGCCGCCGTGTCTTCATGTATCTATTGTAAGGCAATTGACCTTTCGTTATTCCTGACTACTGTGAGTAGGTGGTGCACGGGGGCGGTCGCAGCTACGTGTCACCAGAACAAGAGTCTTGTTAAAGGTTGTGTACTTATTAAAATTGCATGCGGAGCGCGGTGGCGGTCGCAGCTACGCGTTGCAGTGTAAGCCATAGATGGATTCATAGGATGTTGTGCAATAATAGTAATAGTATGGTGTAATATTATTCAACAATATTCAGTTCTTTTCCTTTGGGATATTTTCATTTTGATAACTCTGGATTAATAACTAACTTGGTAGAGGCCATTGGAATTAACAGAGCGGAGTGCTGTGGTTCTTGCTTCCCACGCATTACCGTGTTCTGCTTTTCTTCTTGAAGGCTTCTACTCTTGCTCCCCTCTTTTCTCTTGTGTCTCAGGAGGTATCTCACCTCAGGAACCCCATATACAAAAAGACAATGTTATATTGAAGGTAGGATAGGCGGTATATTACCAGATTCGAATTCCTCTGTTGTGGTTATATATTGGTCTCACCATATTCGTATTTCATATAGGACACAAGCATCACTGCCAAGAGGGGAATCAGAGAAAACCTATTATCGTATTCCTGTTTATATCCACAGGTATTCAGTTTGTTAGAAAAGTACATAGGTGTTGACAGTGCCGGATGAACGGTGTTCTTATCTCTGTATGTTTTGTCGTTTCAGGTATCTCGCTTTCCCAGCAGACCCCCTCCTTTCCTTCCCTGTTTATTATTTTGTATTTACCCCTCGCCTAATGTCTCAAACACTCTGTTGATATAATAATCGGAGTGTTTGTGACGTTTGGAGGTGGGCTTTATGATCAACATCCGGATCCTGTGGAGCGTACATGACATATTCACGCATGCGCAAGGGATCAGTTGCCACCTTTGCAGGACCGTGCTGTGATGACGATCACCTGCCTTTGTGCGCCGCTGCTGCTGGGAAAGTTGGATGGGCTGGTTGGGTCTTTTCTAGCTCAGCCTTGACCCTGTCTGTGGCTACCCCTGAACACTCTGCCTGTGTAACAACCTTGGGTTCCCGGGATCGGGGACAGACACCCACAGAACACACAACAACTAGTTATATGGAGGGTATTTAATGGTGAGTAAACAAAACAAGATAATAACTCAAAGAATGTACCTGGAAACTCCAGTCAGCATACGATACCCAATCACAGCACCAGCGGCTGTTACCGTCCTCCGCATGTACACCGGTCCCGATGTACGCCAAGGGAGGGCACTGTGCTAAACAGCGGCCGACAATGCCGTTCGACAGCTGTGAAGGGTGTTCCAGTCTTGGTATAGGTTAGGGTTCTTGAGGGACGTGGGAGACACCCAGCCGGGTTCTCAACCACTGGTTATGCCTGGAGGACAGGTAGCTGCCGCTCCACCTGTTCTTCTGCAAGCTGGTCCCTCTGCAAAAGCCCCAATGCACGGGGACACTGAGTACACCTCATTGGTGTGCGTCTTCAGTGCCCTAACACCGATGTCAAAAACAAATAGGGCAGCAGAGCGGGGCCGAGAGCAGCCGCTCTATCACACCTCCTGTCTCTACTGGATCTCTCCGCTGAGATGCGGCAAACTCCTCCCTGTGTGCGACTCAGCGTGTGGCAAGCACTAGTAAGTACGAAGGTTGGGAGCGTCCGCTCACACAAACCTCCGTTCGGCAAAACTCAAGGGGTCAAACACGCAGACGAGACTGAGAGCGTCCGCTCCCACCAGTCACTGTCTGTATTCTGCTCAACGCCACGCTGACTCGTCCGAGTCGGAAGTGCAGCCCAACAGCGATTCCGGCTGGTAGGATTTGTTCAAAGACACGGGGCAGAGAGCGAGCGCTCCAACCTTACCTCCGTTCTCTGCTGATACCTCAAAAGCAGCAAGGTTCCTGAAAGCGAAGGACTCAGCTACTCGTTACGACGAAGTAGAATCCGAATATCTGATGCAGCGTCCTTTCTGTCTCCTCCTTATATAGGCGGTCCTACTGCGTTATGCAAGCGTGACGATTCTTGTTGCATAACAGTGTTTCCCACTAAGCCTTCTGGGATCTGTAGTCCGCGCCACGTGCAGCGCTCTGGATACGGTGGTGTGCTCTAGAGAGAGGGAATTCCTGACAGTACATCCTCCCTCCATCACCTCTTCACAACAGGGCCAGCACACAAAGGAAAACGGCGATGAAACGAAGACACCAAACGAGGCGCGTGAACCCCTTCAGTAGGTTCCCACGACTGCTCCTCTGGGCCATACCCCTTCCAGTCCACGAGGTACCACAGCTTGCCTCGACGCCATTTGGAATCCAGGATGCCCACTACCTCGTACTCCACCTCCGAATCCACCCTCACCGGCACCGGTGGCATTGGTTTTGTAGAGGTCGAGGGTTTCAACAAAGAAACGTGGAAAACTATGGATCCGTAAGGACTGGGGAAAGCACACTTTCATGTTCACAGGGCTGATGCACTTGGTGATCCGATAAGGGCCCATGAATTTGGGATGAAACACGCTACGTTTTTTGAATCGCATGTTTCTCGTGGAGATCCAGACATAGTCTCCAACTCGTTACACAGGCCCAGGCCTTCTTTTCTTGTCCGCCATAGTTTTGTACCGTGCCTTGGCCTCGTCTAGCGAAGCCCGGGAACGTATCAATGTTTCCTTGATGTGCTCCACCCTCTCCGCGGTTGCAGGCAACTTGTGCTCCTTGACAGGGTGGACAAATGGCAGAAACCTGGGGTGGTGCCCATAGTTGCCATAGAATGGGGAGACTTTGGTGGAACTGTGCGTGGCATTGTTGTAGGCTATTTCCGCAATCCACAGCATGTCCACCTATTCTTCTTTCCCCTGGTTGACAAAACAGCGCAGATACTGTTTGAGCGACTGGTTCAGGCGTTGCGTTTGGCCGTCCGTCTGGGGTTTATAGCTCGTGGATAGGGCTGACTGGACTTGCAATGACGAACACCATGTCCTCCAAAACTGGGCGGTGAACTGTGACCCCCTATCGGACACTTCCACACTGGGCAGGCCGTGCAGCTGCACGATGTCCTTCAACAAGAAAGACGCCAGTTCGCCTGCCGAAGGGACTTGTCTGCAAGCGATGAAGTGTCCCATCTTGGTGAGGTAGTCCACCACCAACAAGATAGCCGTTTTCCCTTGATCCGCTGGTAGACCCACGACGAAATCCAGTGATATGTTCTCCCATGGTCTGTTAGGTGTGGGAAGGGGCCGGAGGAGCCCTTGTGAACGTCTATGATCGGCTTTCATGGAGGCACATATGGAACAAGCCGAACCCCATTTCCTAACGTCCGCTCTCATGGTTGGCCACCAGAACTGTCTTCCCAGGCTAGCCACTGTTTTCTCGAACCTGAGATGACCCGTGCACGGCGATAAATGGCACCAATCGTAGGCCTGCCTCCGGAGCTTAGGCGTGGGTAGCAACATACAGCGCTCTTTCACAGGAATCCCATCCGTCAACTGCCATTCCCTGTGACTGAGGAGCCACCTCCTCCATGTGAATGTGCAGACCCCTCTTTGGATGCCCCTAAGGAACGTATCAGGTTGAATAATTCCCTCGACCACCTGGGGGGGCATGATGGAGTGCTCCTCAACAGGCTTCGGGTCCCTAGTGTCTGACTGCCTTGACAGTGCATCCGCTTTCCGGTTCTCTGACCCAGGCTGGTATGTAATGTGAAAGTTGAATCCTGAGAAAAAGATCATCCACCTGAACTAATGGGGAGAAAGGTGTCGGGTTGCCGTCATGAACTGTAGGTTTCTGTGGTCTTTGTACACCGTGACCACGTGCCGGGCCCCCATCAGCAGATTCCGCCACTCCGCGAAGGCGTCCTTGATCGCCAGGAGTTCTTTCTCGGCGATATGGTAGTTGCGTTCCACGTCGTTCAGCTTCCTGGACATGTATGCCACGGGGTGAAGCAACCCCATTCCTGGATTCCGCTGGGACAGTATGGCACCCAGCGCCACATCAGATGCATCTGCTTCCACCACGTAGGGAAGAACCGGATCTGGATGAGCCAACACCGGGGCTGTACTGAAGGCCTTCTTCAGGGCAACAAAGGTGTTTTGCGCATCCTGGTTCCATACGAACTCCTGGGATTTTCTTAGTAGCTGTGTAATCGGAGCCACCAATCCTGAAAATCCCGAGATAAAGCGTCTATAAAAGTTGGCGAAGCCTATGAAGCTCTGGACGTCCTTTACCCCCCGAGGGACCGGCCAGTCCTCCACCGCTCTGATCTTGCGCTCCGCCATCTCCTGTCCGTCTGGGCTCAGCATCACCCCTAGAAATTCCACGGATGTGACATGGAAGTCGCATTTGCTGAGTTTACAGTACAGCATGTTCTCCCTTAGCTTCTGGAGCACCGATGAGACGTGTCGCACATGATCCTCGTTGTTGTCAGAGTAGATGAGGATATCATCAATGTATACGACAATGTATATGTCCAACACATCCCGGAAGACCTCGTTGAGAAAGTACTGGAAGGCCGCAGGAGCGTTGCAGAGCCCGAACGGCATGACGAGGTACTCAAAAAGGCCGAACCTGGTCTTAAAGGCGGTCTTCCACTCGTCGCCTTCTCTCATGCGCACAAGATGGTATGCCCCCTTGAAATCGAGCTTAGTGTACACCCGAGCCTTTTTCACCTGTTCCAGGAGAACGCTTATGAGCGGCAGAGGGTATCTGTTCTTGATGGTTATCGCGTTCAACGCCCTAAAGTCCGCACACGCCCTCAATTCCCCGTTGACTTTGGGGATGAAAAAGAGAGGCGATGCGGCCGGGGACTTGGATGGTCTGATGAAGCCTAGCCCTAAGAGTTTGTCAAGATAAGAACGCAAATGGATGTTCTCAGGCTCGGTCAGGGCATACAGTCTGCCGCTGGGAACACTTGCCCCTGGAACCAAGTCGATCTGGCAATCGTATACCCTGTGTGGAGGGAGCACCTCCGCCCTTACTTCATCAAAGACATCCTCATAGCTGTGATAGACACTAGGGAGTGTGACGGCTTTCTCGGCTGCTGTGGCAACTGTATGGCTTTCATGCTGCAGAGTGTCTTGGGGTTTTTGATGCAATCCGCACTGTTGACTACGAAACAGTGAAGTCATCTCGATGTTGTGTGTTGCCCAATCCACCAAAGGGTTATGCTTTTGGAGCCATGGCAAACTCAATATGACTCCGTATTGCGGGGCTCTTATGATGCTGAAATTGATCTTTTCGCTATGCCATTTGCCATACTTCACCTGTAGCTCTCCCGTGTGATGCCCGAAAGGTCCGGTTACCAGGCATCTCCCGTCTATGGCATATATGTCTTCGGGCCGGGGCTTGGGGAGGAGAGTGATTCCTAGTCTCTACGCTTCATTAAGATCTAAGAAGAGGCCGGGGGCTCCAGAATCCACCATGGCTACCACGGGGATCCATTGATCCTGGACTCCCACGTGCACCGTGATGAACAAATGACGTTGCCCCTTTAGGTCTGTGCTAGACAGTGAAGGGAGGTAGGTGTGACTCCAAGAGGCCCCTTCCTCAGTCCTTGAGTCTGTCAGTTTTCCGCTGGTGCGTCCACCACGGCTGTTACAGACCTGTTATTCCGGTACCGACTGGTCTTCGGCTTGGCAGGACACTCACGGACGTAATGTCCTTTTTTGCCGCAATACAGGCAAAGCCCCTGTTTACGGCGTGATTCTTTTTCCGAGGAAGTCAGGCTAGCCCTTCTGGCTCCTATGTCCATGGGCTCTGTTTTGGCGGTTGAGCTAGTTTCTGGGCTTCCCAATGAGACAAATGACGGCAGAGACTTTCCTTTCTTCTTATGGTCTCCTTTTCCTTCGCTCAGCCTGTGGTCCAAACGCAGCACCAGACGGATGAGGCCTTCACAGGTCTTGGGTTGGGGGTCTATTTGAGCCACTACGTCTTTGAGCTCATCACATAGCCCCTGGTGAAAGAGAGCAGTTTGTTTGGCGATAGGCCACTTGGTCTCAGCCACCAACCTCCGGAACGCATTGAGGTATTGTAACAGGTCGTTGTTACCCTGTTTCAGCTCTAGCATCTCTCGGTCTGTGGTATATGAGTCCGCTCTACGATCAAACACCAGGAGAAATTCCTCTCAGAACGCCCCCAATCACACAGAGGGGGTCATCCCTGCTCACCAGTGGACTGCCCATTGCGCTGCATCCCCGGCACAATACGAAAGAAGAATGGCCACCCTAGCTTGGCTGGTAGGAAAGGCCTTTGGTTTACATGACAGATGCAGTGCTATCTGCGTAAGGAACACCTGCACCGTGTTGTGGTCTCCGAGGTACCTCTCAGGAGTTGCTAACAAAATGGAGACAGGCATCTCCACCCCCACCGCAGGGGAGTGGGACGTTGAGGTAGGACCAGGCCTCAGTGGGTCTATCAGCATAGCGTCCAGCCTAGTCTTCACGTCAGCAGTTTCCTGCCTAGAAGCCGTTAGCTCTATTTGTAGCGAAGCCAAAGCGGCCATCATCTCCTCCATTGCAGCTATGTCTGTCACCCGACCAGGGGATAGTTAGGGTTTGTAAGGTCGGATATTCTGTAACAACCTGGCGTTCCCGGGATCGGGGACAGACACCCACAGAACACACAACAACTAGTTATATGGAGGGTATTTAATGGTGAGTAAACAAAACAAGATAATAACTCAAAGAACGTATCTGGAACCTGCAGTCAGCATACGATACCCAATCACAGCACCAGAGGCTCTTACCGTCCTCTGCATGTACACCGGTCTAGATGTACGCCAACGGAGGGCACTGTGCTAAACAGCGGCCGACAATGCCGTTCGACAGCTGTGAGGGTGTTCCAGTCTTGGTATAGGTTTGGGTTTTTGAGGGACGTGGGAGACACCCAGCCGGGTTCTCAACCACTGATTATGCCTGGAGGACAGGGAGCAGCCGCTCCACCTGTTCTTCTGCAAGCTGGTCCCTCTGCAAAAGCCCCAATGTACAGAGACGCTGAGTACACCTCCTTGGTGTGCGTCTTCAGTGCCCTAACACCGATGTAAAAAACAAATAGGGCAGTAGAGCGGGGCCGAGAGCAGCCTCTCTATCGCACCTCCGGTCTCTACTGGATCTCTCTGCTGAGACGCGGCAAACACCTCCCGGTGTGCGACTCAGCGTGTGGCAAGCACTAGTAAGTACGAGGGTTGGGAGCGTCCGCTCACACCAACCTCCGTTCGCAAAACTCAAGGGGTCAAACACGCAGACGAGACTGAGAGCATCCGCTCCCACCAGTCATCTTCTGGATTCTGCTCAACGCTGCGCTGACTCGTCCGAGTCGGAAGCGCAGCCCAACAGCGATTCCGGCTGGTAGGATTTGCTCAAAGACACGGGGCAGAGAGCGAGCGCTCCAACCTCACCTCCGTTCTCTGCTGATACCGCAAAAGCCGCAAGGTTCCTGAAAGTGAAGGACTCAGCTACTCGTTACGATGAAGTAGAATCCGAATATCTGACGCAGCGTCCTTTCCGTCTCCTCCTTAAATAGGCGGTCCTACAGTGTTATGCAAGCGTGAAGATCCTTGTTGCTTAACAGTGTTTCCCACTAAGCCTTCTGGGATCTGTAGTCCGCGCCGCGCGTGGCGCTCTGGATACGGCGGTGTGCTCTAGGGAGAGGGAATTCCTGACAGCCTGCTCCTAACCCTGTGCCTTGGGAAGCCGCAGTAAACGGTACTCCCTGCCTGTATACCTGGCAAGCACGCCTCCCTGGCACCTCCATGGCTGACTCCCAGCGCCACCACTCCCTCAGCAACGGGCATTGTTACCCAGTCGGGAAGCTTGACGACATCCCCAGGAATGGAATCTGCAAAAAGAACGGCGTGACCAAAGACCTGAAGTTGAGAGTGCTTACAAGCTAGAACACAGTATAGGTCGATCAGTATGCTAAGGGGCTGTCTACTGGCGGAGCAATAGAGGCACAGGGTCCCACACATGTGGGTGCCGGTGAGGGCAGTGATGTGCCTGCCTGACCTTTTCTAACTTTTGCACATTATGTGAAGCACTTTGTTGCAATCAGTGCTAATTTGCTGTCCTGCACCCAGACGCCATGCTAAACTGTGAGCATTAACAACAACACGGGCCACGCTAATATTTTAGCAGGCGCCCGTTTTTATAAACGTTTTTTTGATGATTGCTGTTAATATGTATTTTTATTTTACAGTACTAACACCGCATGTAATTACAGCTGACCTGAGACCTTAACAATGGCGGCAGTAGGGCTCGGCCAACTCCTTCAACAAATCAACATCTCCACTTTGGTGGGGGAGGGGGAGCAGCACGCAGCCTTCCAGCCTGCTTAAATTTTCCTCTGTAGGAGCAGGAAAATTCCCCTTGTGCCATAGTGAAGTCTGCACCAATAGCTAACACTCGGAGCCTCACTATACCGCCAGTGGGTTCCAAGCTACTTCTGTGATGTTTCTGCAGTGGGATTTGCCATCCTGCCACGGAGCGTGGGGCCCATTCCACCCCTGAAGCACAGTCTTTAACTCCCCAGCCCCCGCCCACAGCCTCCAACCCCCAGCAGGGGGTGGGAATGGCTGGCTAATCGCACACAAATCAGTGTGTGTATTTGTTTCTTTCGCCCTGTGTCTCAAGCCTAACATTTCAGAAGTGCAGTGGACTACATGTCTTAGTGTACCTTTTGTGCTGTCAATAGTTCCTTGCTGGAAGAATGCGATATTCACCTAAATCTCATTTCATCAAAATATGCAAACATTTGTCACCAATCCTTGAAACAGGTTATCACAAACTTTGATTGGCAAAGGTGACTTCCCCATGTTATTGTGTGAGTTTATATGACTGTTGTACAGGATTCTCCTACCTTGTCTTCATCAGAAACAGGAGGCTAAGGATTTTAGGGGTTTCGCCTTCTGAAGGCTTGTCCGACGGCTAGCACTGCGTCTCCTGGCTTCAATCCAATGCAGTTATGTGCGATTATGTGCTGCATGGTTAAACAAAGATAAGGTCTTAAAGGCGAGGCCAATTGCATTGTAAATTTTTTTTGTACCGGAGGCTCCTGTGTGTTTTAAAACACGTCAAGGTATACTGTTTTCTCATTGCTACAGCAATTTCAAAAGCACACGTTGCCACTTAAGTGACACTTTTGCCATTTTTGAAAGGGCTTTTATTAATTGCAAAGTTTAATTCTTGTGCAATAATTAACAAGATTAATCAAGCTCGGACATCCTCTGTTTCTGTGCCTGACTGACTGCAGCACTCCCACCGGACCGCCCACCTCGGAACTCCTCGGCGCTCGACGCTCGGCTTCCGGTTGACCGAGTAAGCGCATTGCCAGGAACGCCTTGAACGCCTGCCGAATCACCGGCCGCCGCAACCGCCGCCTGTCACATCCTCTGCCGCAGCTACGAATCGGCAACAAAATCCCCCATTAGTATCCAAGCAGCAAATACTGAATTGTGCAGTAGGGTACAGAGGGGGCGCGGCGCCCGCACCCCCCACTGGGGGGCCCACAGACCCTGGTTCCGGCGCGCCGACTGAGACTAAGCACAGCAAGCGCCAAGGGAAGTGTCATTAACGTGGGGAAGAGAGAGGACAAATTAAATTGATACCGAATCAGCCCGTTAAGAGCACACAATCAAGAGGAAGTTGGTGGCTGAAGAAAAGACTGAAGAAATGATTCAAATGACCAGGAGAGGAGAACTCTGTTATTGAAGTTGCTGAGGTACCTGGATTTCGTATGGTGAGGTGAGGAGGGAGTGTGGGCTCACAGAAACAGAGGTAAGTGAAAGAGGCAATTCTTCTTAAAACCTGAATATTTTGCCCTATGTTAAATAATTAAGGGAAGCTATCCAGGGGAGAGGGTAGTTGCTCATACATAAGCCTTCCAGTGCAATAAAGTTCCCTTGTACCCTCGGTTACGCAGTAAAGAAGAATTTGGAGAACAAATGGCCTTAGGGAAGACAAAAACACGTAAGGCCCTGAAAAACCCTAAAAAAGCAGGAAACAAATCCGGAATGGTGGATGTGACCAATGTATCAAAAAGCCTGGAGAACGCAAACAAAGACATGGCAACACCAACCGGCAGCAGAGTAATGACTAATGGAGTAACGTCACCCCCGAGATCAACTCCTCTGCCAGCACCCGCATCCTCTAGGTCAGCTGGTGCAAATGGGGGGTCGGCGGTATCAAAAACCATTAAGGATTTTATCGGGAAACATTTTAAAGGGAGAGAGTCAGTATGTAAGGAGACAAGTGTATCAGAGACCCCGCAAACCATCGAAGACTCGGCAGACTCTAGCTTGGAACCCCTGAACCAGTCAGACTTCAACATTGCTGAGATTCCATTGGAACCTCGACTGTCTTCCTCACCAAGGATGTGGCAGTCTCCGTTCACCCAGGTCACAGGAGCAGAGGTGGTGAACGAGGATAAAATAGACAGGAGTAACCACTTGGGTGAAGAGAACTCTGCGGAGCGGGAAAATAGTTTCAATGGACAACAAAGACTAAAGAGCCCAACTATTATTGGTCTAAATGCTACAGATGTGCCCTTATGCAATTTGGAGGTGACTGGATCTACCAGCTTATCCATGCTTGAGGTTATGTTAATGCTCCAAAAGACCTTGCAGGGCATCTTAGAAGTTTCAGTCCTAAATAACGACATTATAAAAAGACAAGGTGACCAATACAAGGTTATAATCGGTGAATTGGTACAGATCAAAAACTTGATGCCTGCCTTAGTAAGACCAGTAGAAGACCAGGTAGAGATTATAGTGGATAGTGGGGATGTAGCGAGAAGGGAGAGTAGTCATTCAGAGGAGGCACCCACAGAATATATATCCTATCGCCCAATGATAATAAAAAGGTATGGGGGGAAAGAGATATTGAAAGCAAGTAACAACAAAGCAAAGGAGGGGAAAAAAGGCCCCAGATAACTGCAACCCCGGAAAGCATCAGGAGATAGGGAGGGGGGCCTCTCCAGTCCAGAAGATAAAGGATAAGAAACTAAGGCAAGGAATTAAGAAATTAAACTTTGCTGAAACAGGAGCAAGTAGCACTAGTTCAGACGACCCAAGCAGGAGGATAATAAGGAATAGGTTGGGAAAGGGTGAAAAGGCTACCAGGAGGACCCAACCTGGGGTAAAGGAGAGTGTAGCAGTAGGTTGGGGGATGGACACGCCAGTAGATGGGGGACCTACAAACCTAAGCCAGATGAAGGGGGTTAGAGCCAGAGACAAAGAAGAAGTAAGCAGGCATAATAGGGGAGAGATGTCGGATGGAATACTACAACACCGACAGCCAGAACTCCCTACAGATAACTGGGTGTTTGTAGAGCCATTAGGACAGGAAAAGGGGGGGAAAAGAAAAAGGAAATTAAACCCTTTAAATCGTTCACAGCTCCTAACATCTTTTGCAATGTGTCCCAGCCTAAGATATGTCAGTACTGCAGATTTAAAAGAAGTTGGGTTTATGGCGAATAGTAAGGGGGAGGAAATAACCAAGGTTTTACTCCACTCAGCCCTAATAAAAGATGCAATAGAAAAGGCAGAGTCCGAGATGCTTTGGGAAGGAATCAGAATAGTAAAAAGGGAAGAGGTGTTACTGAATAAGACAGGGAACTCTTTCCTTAGGAACCATGCAGCACTAGATGAAAGACAAATAAAGATGATTAGCCTGGGTAGAGGCAAGAAAGATGCCCTTGAAGTTACGATAAAACCAAAAGAACAGAGGTGGGACGTGGAAGATGTCCTTGCTGGGAATAGATATAGAGATCTGGCCTACATGAATGGTGAGGAAGACAGCTATATGAGTAACATTGATTAGGAAGATGGGTCGTTGCACAGCCTTGCCATTCTGTCCTGGAATGTAAATGGATACAACAGAATAAAGTCACAGGAAGATTTCAAAAACATCTTGAAGAAAAATGATATTGTATGCCTCCAGGAAACTTGGCTGTGCGACGAAACCCCTGTTACGGAAGGCTTCACTCACCACGTAAAACCAGCAAAAAAGAACCAATTAGGTAGACCCTCCGGTGGCCAGATGACGCTGATCTCAACTAGGATAGCCAAAGATTTGGAACCCCTCAAACTCAAGTGCAAATGGGCATTGGGTAGTAGAGTGTGTACCGTAAACAATATGCTGGGGGGTGAAAACTTATGCATTATAAATGTGTACATTCAGAAAGGGAAATCAAACGAATATAAGACTGATCTAGAATGTTTAAAATCAGACCTGGAGTACCTATGTGATTGCTATCCAAGGGATGTGCTAATGATATTGGGGGACTCCAATCATAGATTAAATCCTATTAAAACGGACCCCTGGTTGAGGAATATGCTGGGAGTATATAAAATAGAGCTCGCACTTTTTCCCCGCTGTGAGATTTCAAATCAAGACGATGAGCTTGGGCAATTGCTGGGGGCCATAGGGATGGTCTGCGTAAATGGAAGGAAGGATGCAGACCGGCCCGCAAATCATACCTTTAAGATAGGACAACAAATGTGCCCAATAGATTATGCATTCATTCAGACGTGGAACTTCTATCTAATTAAACAATTTGAAATCCTTAGGCTTGAGGGTAGTGATCACTACCCTCTACAGGTAGAACTCCAGGTACGCAGTTCCCCTCATAGACAAAAAGTGCTTCCAGTAGAGGTGGAATACCCTAAACGACTAACCACGAGAATTACAGATGAATATATAAAAAAACTGAGTGCACACCAGTTGTCCGTGAATTTAGATAGCCTAGCACCAGTGGAGGGCATAATATGGTATGAGGACACAATAAGGGATATGGTGGAATGCCTCAGGATAAAATTAAAACACGGTAACCGTAAAGTAGTAAATAATGTGAAACCATACCCCAGTAGCAGCTCTCATTGGTTCGATTATGAATGTCGGAAGGTCAAGGCCAGCATCAGAAAACAGGAGAGACACCTAAGAGCATATTATAGTGATGAAGCGGTAATAGAACTTAAGAAACTAAAAATAAAATATAAGGTCACTATTAGAGATAAAAAAAGGACATTTAAGGACAAATGTTGGGGGAATTTACTTGAGACAATTGAAGAAAAGAATGTGAGAGGCTTTTGGAAGTTAATTCAGGAATGTACGGGGAAAGCCTCAGGAACCCTACACTGCTCGGTGCCAGAGGTCAAGTGGGTGTCATATCTGAAAGAAATCTATGGTACATGGCCAGATAGGGAGGGGACAACGACCAAGGATTGGCCTAGAATAAGGGAAGAAATTAAAGCATACTTCTCCCCAGATGCCATTAGAGGTATAATAAAAAGACTAAATCTAACACGGGCTGCTGGACCTGATAATCTACCTGCAATTATAATAAAAACGAATATAGATTGGTGGGCGGAGTTTTTTTCTAATATGTTTCAAGAGATCCTAAATTCAGGCAAGTTCCCAGATAATTGGAAAGGGGCAATTGTCAGGCCAATACATAAGAAAGGTGATGTAAACTCCCCAAAAAATTATCGCCTAATAAACCTATTAGATATAGGCGAAAAGGTCTTTTCAAAAGTAATTTTGGGTATACTAAAGGACTGGGTGGACAACAAACAAATAGTACCGCCAGAACAAGGAGGGTTCAAAGAAGGCCACTCAACTGTTGACCACTGTTTTGCCCTTTGGTCCATTGCACGGAAGTCAATCGATCAGGGAGGAAAATTATTCGCCTGTTTCGTGGATTTCCGTGCAGCTTTCGACCTGGTGGACCGGGATCAGCTGTGGTCATCATTGGTTGGTTATGAAATACAGGGTGACCTGCTTGCACTAATCCAAGAACTGCATACAGCAAACTGGGCACAAATAATCCTGGATAAGGAGGGAGGATTGACAAAGAGAATCCCAATAGGGAACGGATTAAGGCAGGGTTGTGTACTTGCCCCCCTATTATTCTCCCTGTTCTTAGCAGACCTGCCTCAAAAGTTGAGAGAGGTTAGAGGGGCTAACCCAAAACTGGGAGGAAACCAGATATCATGCCTTCTCTATGCTGATGATCTGGTAATTATGGATCAGACGGAGATTGGGCTCCAAAGAAAATTAAATCGATTCAAAGAATACTGTACCACCAAAAAACTAGTAGTAAATATGGAGAAAACAAAAATTGTCTGTTTTGGCAGGAAGAAAACAAAGTTCTCTTGGTACCTGGGCACAGTATTACTCGAGAGGGTAGCGGACTATAGATATCTGGGAATGTGGTTCTCTGGTACCCTGAAATGGCATACTCATGTACAAGCACTAAAAATGAGGGCATCGGCGTCCGTGAAAGGCTTAAAAAGATTTAACAATACATACGGAGAAATGTCAGACAGACCGGTCTTGAAAGCCTATCAAGCAATGGTGCCCCCTCAATTCCTGTATGGAGCCGAAGTTATTTACTTAAGCTGTAAGACCTCCTGGGATAGAGAGGAGGGAAATATATTAAAAAGCCTATTTGGACTGCCCAAATCTTCTATGGTACAAGCGGCCAGACTTGAGTTGGGAACTACCTCGTGGGCGATAACCGCCTGTATGGCCCTTGTGCGATTCTGGCAGCGATTGGGAACTGATGAGCTCCTCAAAATCTCTCAGTGGGCCAAAGTGGAAATTACAAGGAGCGACCTACCCTGGGCAAAAGAGGCTAGAGCATCAATAAGGAATGCATACAGGGTGCTCGCTCTGAAGGTCTGCCCGCTATAAGATCATATAATAATAGGTAAGAGAGAACTAAGGCTCCAAGGCACCGAGATGTCCCGGACTTATGACCGGGAGTACCTCTCACAAAAAATCTCGGTAGCCCACATGACATCTGCCTGGGAGCTTGACCAGCACTTTCCATATGTGGACCGGCTACCAAGTCATAACTTAAGGCGGGAAGTCCTAAAAATGAGAATCGGAATAAACCCATGTTACGCGAATAATGGAGCCCGAAATCAAATGATAAGTTGTAACGGGTTCTGCACTTGCACTTTAGGCACTACCTGTAATATTATACACATTTTATTAGATTGTATGTGGTTTTTAGATTTGCGGAAGGAGATTTTATGTCCGATTTTTAAAAATTATAATATTAGAAATAGGATGCAAGCCGCAAAATTGTTGATGGAAATGGAGAACTTAGACATAGCCTGTGCCTTGGGGAAATATATGAAAAAAGTTAAGGTATTCCTCAGTTGTACAGAGTAAGATCTAATAATATAGCTCCCTGACATCAAATATGTGAAACAATTAGTCTTTAAAATAGCGCTGTATGATTAAGAAGAGGATGTATAGATGTGAATTAAGTGTTTTTTAAATTAATTGTGATAACATCTCGATTTTAAAATGATAGTTATGTATATGTATATTAAGATGTAATATGTTGATTGATACCGCCGTGCTATGTATTTTCTGCTGCTATTACTTTCCCTGTTTAGTAAGACAAGATGCAAATTGTACTTTTATGGTTGTAACAAACCAAATAAAGTTTGTTTTGACTGAAGCCAAGATTTATTAAATTGTTCCCATCCTTGTCAAGTTGGCGGTTCGGGCTTCTCCCATGACCCTCGGCTTGTCACTCTAAAATCTAGTATTTTCCTTGAGTCTTGACTCAGAGAACTTTCTGCAACTGTGCTCTTTTTAGTATTAAAGAGTGTGTGGCTTGAATCTATATAATGTGGAATATCCGATACACCTCAAGCCTATTTACCAAAATCCAAAGGCTGGTTTGACACATTAGATAAATCCTGTCCATTCCCCTGATGAAAAGGATTGATTTACACCTATCTGTCTTATTAGTTCTCATTCCAGTGAGCCATGTGTACTGGTGTATTAAGTTGAAGTATCCTTAGCATGCATAAAAGGCAATCCAGAGGCATTTAAATGTGTCTTCTCTATGCCTGCCACAGTGAGATTTCCTTCTCCCCATCTTCAAATTTGACTTCCATGTGTAGCGGCTGATTGCGTCACAGCTGGTGCACTTCTTTGTTAGGCACACTGCTGCCACCCCACTCCTCCAGGGAAGTGAACTTTTGATATTGGCGTGAAGCAGTTGAACTCGGCCTCAGACAGGGCACTGACTCCCTCACCTTGCAAAAATAGCGACTGTGCTGTTATATCTATTTCTCGGCATGCTGGCCTTCGAATGGTCTTTATTGTAAACGGATATCCAAAGACAGGGAAGAGTTATGTCCCTAATGGTGTTCTGTGGGGCTTATTACCAAGCAATAGCGATAATTATCACTGTTGCTTGGTTAGAGACAAAAATTTACTGCTAATCTGCGGCGATTTTTATCGCAAATAAACCTTGGTATTACCACGCCAGTGAAGAATTCCAAGACCGTCCATATCGGCTTACCCTGGCGTCGCCCGGTTACGATTGAGTAACGCGGCAACCCACATTCTAATTGGGTTTGCTGGTCCGGGCAAAATCGCTCTTCCAGACGACTAGATACTATTCTTATGTCACCTCGGCATTTTGAGGTTTAGCGATAAAAGGCAATTCATGTTTTGTCCTGATGATGGTCCCCATTACTGCTTAGGGGGACCGAAACGCCGTCGACTTGCGTAGAGGGGTACGATGACCCCGATGATGAAGCATGACACCAAGGGGCCTGTTGGTGTGTGAGGGGTCCTAAAAACATAAAGGTGTTCCCCACTGTGGAGGAGACACCCTTAATCTCAAGGAGTGGATTCTAACTGTTTATTTAAATATGCCCAGGGAGAATGAATACATTCTGATTTCTCTCTCTCCTCCTCTGATTGTTAATTATATGCAAATCAGTCTGACCATGTGCCTCATGGGAACAGTCCAGCCTGAACTGCCAAGCCATGTCTTCCCTGGACTGGTTTTGTTCGCCCTTAGGTGGCAGGGTATCCTCAGACGTGAGTCCCTTGCTCACTTGGCATGTCTTGCCATGTCTGAACTGGGGTGGCAGAGTGGCAGAGTGGGCTAAAGAACGGTGATGGATTAAACCCAGATCTTTTGACTGGGTGTGAGTGTTTGATTGATTCAAATGCTCCGTCCATCACCACCCCCTTTTGCACTGCTTTTGGCCACCATAAGTGTGGCAGGGTATGCTCAGACGTGAGTCCCTTTCTCACTTTGCCACTAGATTCAAGCAATCCGGGCTGAAGACTGCTGGAATGCCAGAAACCGGTCTTCGGAAGCTTGTTTCCGGCCCAGGGAAGACATGGCTTGGCAGTTCGGGCTGGACTGTTCCCATGAGGCACAGGGTCAGACTGATTTGCATATAGCCATGTCTGAACTGGGGTGGCAGAGTGGGCTAAAGAACGGTGATTTATTAAACCCAGATCTTTTGACTGGGTGTGAGTGTTTGATTGATTCAGATGCTCCGTCCATCACCACCCCCTTTTGTACTAGTCTAACTTCTTGCCAGGCCTAAACCTACCTGTTTAATTAATTTAAGATGCCCCTAAAGTAGGCCCTGGAGAGCCCAAGAGCAGAGTGCAGTGTATTAAAAAAGTAGGGCCTGTAGGATGGAAAAAAAACATTAAACTTATTTTTCCCTACTGTGAGGCCTGTCCCTCAGATAGGTTTACATTGGGGATTACTCATTACATTTATTAAGCTGTAATTCCTAATTGAGAGAAGGTAGGTCTGTCGTGTTTTGCAAATGAAATGTAGTGATAAATCTTCTTTAAAGGTAAAGTTAGATTTGTTTTTATTATTCTGAGAAGACAACTTTTAGAAAGTTAGGAATTTTCCTGCTCTTGGCCATTTGATATCTACGCCTGTCTCTGAACACTTTCTGGGCTACTTGACAGCTAGATTTGTGCATTCCTCTAGACAGCCAAACACAAATGGAAGGTGGGAGTGACTTCTTGGTCTTCCTGGGAGGATGGGAGGGAGGAGCTTGGCACAGCCTCACACTTACACCTAAATAGGCTGTGTCCTGTCCATACACAAAGGCCTGTGGTGAGCCTGGAGTCAGAGTAGTAAGAAAGGACCTTGATGCACTTCAAATATCCTTATTTGAAGTCACCCAACTGCAAAGGCACAACTGGACATAAGTACTGGTAGGATGACCCTACCAACTCAAAACGCTTCTGGATTTGTGGCCACTTGCCAGGAAGAAGAACTGCTGTGCTGCTGAAGGACAGCCACTCTGCTGGACTGCTGTTTGCAGACTCCTGCCTTGTTGTGTTGACCTGCTGCTTTCTCTTGCCTGGGTGAGAAGGACTGGACCTATATCACTTGAACCCAGAGTGACTCCAGGAGCTTTCTGGCTTGCCTCATGTTTAACCTCTCAAGGACTCAAAAGACTTCCAACCCGCTTCGTCCAAAGCTTTGACTCTTCTGCCTATGGGTCTGCCCTGCCAAATAGTGCCACCCCACTCCTAGACCCTTCAAAGTGGGCCTAGGTGTTTGCTGCAGCAGAACTGATGCATCCTTTGCTGTGAGAGCAGAATCAATGCATCACTGCTGTAGTGGGAACAAGATCGGCGCATTGCATTTGGAATCAGCGCAACGCCTCTGGAACCACCGCTACAGAACAAACACATTGCCATCTCTAGGTGGAGAAGATCAACGCATCCCCTCTATGGTGTGGAGAAACCCTGTGCATTACTTTTGGGGCCGCTGCATCTCGGAAATGCTGCATCGCTCCTGGATCCAACACATCCCCGTAGTTGCGTTGAAATATTTGTAACATCACCCCAACTGTGTGGGAAGTACGGATCCTTTGCTCAGCTGCACCCCGCTTCTTTGGTAACACAAATGAAGCATCAAGAGGTTTTTATTCAGCGGGGCCTCACTGGGTCACTGTATCTGGCCTTTGCTTCATTGGCCTGAACTCTTGACTTTGTCCTGATCCAGAGCGACCTGATATCCCCTTTAAGCACTTACTGCTTCCAAGTGTAATTTTTCTATTTAGTCTTCAAAAATTCATATGCCAACTTCTACGTATTGGATTTTTGTCATTTAGGTCTTGTATTATTTATTATATGTTATGTTATATTGTTATGTTATATTGATTTATTATGCGCACAGATACCCCAGCCAAGGGGCGTCCCGGCGCAGAGACAAGGTAGAACATAACACAACAGGAAACTAAAAACATGAAAGCAGCTAAAACAGGAAAGTTTTTAAAGCCCTCCGGAAAGTCAAGAGGTCCTCCATCAGACGAATTTCAACAGGAAGGGAGTTCCATGCTGACGCGGCCTTTACACTAAACGATATATATTATGTTATATTATGTTATATTTTTCAAAACTGGTAAGTAACTTGTTTTCTTATCCAGTATTGGGGTATCTTTCATAGATTCACATGCTTAGAATCAGAGTAGCTAGCAGTAAATAATACTTAAAAAACATAGTGGATGGTGGGTATCATAAGAAGTTCAAGAGATACCATGTCAAACCATTGCGAAATATATAAACAAACCTATATTGTGAGAAAGAGTAAGCCATACACATACACCACAATGATTGTATACAATAAAGAATCTGTACGGTATCAGAAACAATATATTCTTTTCATCAGGCTTACCTTATCTAAAGAGGTTTGGTGGTACTGCTTGTCCAACTGCTGACTCAGCTTCTGTTGCTAGATCCAGGCAATAATGCAGAGTGAAAGTATGTACACTTTTCCAGGTTGCGGCCTGGCAAATCTTCTCCAAAGACACACCAGCAAACAATGCAGTAGATGAGGACAATGCCCTGGTAGAATGAGCTTTAGGCTTGTTTGACGATGGAGGACCTGCCTTACAATGGCAGAATTGAATAGCGGATGCAATGCACCTTGAGATAGTAGCCTTTGATACAGCTGAACCTGGCTTGGGACCACCAAAAGAGAGAAATAACTGATCAGATTTTCTGATGGACACAGTCTGAAATATGTAGACTTTCAAGCATCTTTTGACATCCAAGGTATGCAATGACTTCTCCGCTGCGGAAGACGAATTAGGAAAGGATGTCCACAATATCACAGGTTCATTCAGATGACAAGACTGGAGATGGTTTTCACCTTTGAATAGCTGGGCGTAACTATCAACCAGGACATGACGTGGGACTCGCATCGGGCAAAGGCCCACATGAAATTGGTCCAATTATCGGGAGGTATATCAAGGATGATAAGTATATCGACCTACAAACCCTTTAGTGCTGCCCTTGAAATTTACAAAATGCAGGCCAGAGGGGCAGTTCTATATGGAGGTGAATTATGGGGTCACTCTCCTAGCCAAAAACTACAAATAACTGAAAACAATTTTATTAGGCTGAGACTCGACTTAGGTCTGAGACCCATTGTGGAGAAGTTGGGATTAAGACCAATCATCTTCTGGCGCCGCATCTGGAGCAAACCAGAACTTGTGAGCTACAGAAGTGAGCTCCAAGAGATCCTCTGTCTACCAAAATCAAGACAAATTCCATGGCTGAATTACATCAAGCAAACATGTGAGAAAATAGGCAGACCAGAGTTATGGTTAGATCCAGCTAACACATGTATTAGGACCTCACGCAAACTTATAGTGAGAGATTTTTGCAAGATGAGGCTCACTTTTATATTGGGAAAACCACGGGAGGGGTCCTTGACAGAATTGTTTCTTAAGTTTAAGGAAGCGTATTTATTCGAGCGTGTGCTAGATGACATCTCCCCGGTCCTTACAAGGAAAATCTTCTTACAGTGGCGATATGGCACACTTCCTAAAAGGGCATTTACAAAACACTGGGCTAAGACTTCACTGAGCGAGCATTGTCCGTCTTGCTCGCACCATCGGGAAGATGATCTGCATATTATATTCTTCTGCAAGGCCTACCGAAGACCGAGGAAATACTGGCTTGTGCCCCTCCTCAAAAAATGGGGTTTTACAAGATACCTCCCAGCTTACAGGATTTTAAAAACGGACCTTTCACCTATTATTGTATTTGGGGTGGCAAAATTCTTAACTGCGATGTGGCACATTCGTAATCGATTTTTTAAATTTGAGCAAGATCTTGCGTAAATGAAATGTTCTGATTTTATGTACATCTAATATTTTTTAAATGTGTATCTTTGCTTGGCCGTCTTGCGGTTTTATTTGAATGTGTTTTGTATATCTTTTATGATCTAAAATTGATCGAAATAAAGATGTAATGATGATGATGAAATGAAGTAGGAACTTTAGTTATGAATGTGGGATTAGTCCACAAGAGGACATAATCATTAGCAAATTTCAAATATGGTTGTCTTATAGTAAACGTCTGTATTTCACTCACTCGTAGGGTTGAGGTGAGTACCAACAGTAGAGCTGTCTTCCATGAGAGATACTTGATATCTGCTTTATGAATGGTTCAAATGGATGTTTCATCAGTTGTTGTAGAATCAGATTTAGTCTCCATTCCGGAAGAGGAGCTCTAATAGGTAGGAAAGTTCTGAAAAGTCCCTTTAGGAACTGCTTAATGAGACGATTGGAACAAAGTGATGCCATCCCAGAAGATCTTCTGTATGTAGAAATAGCGGCTAAATGCAATTTAACTGATGCGAACGTTAGACCAGACTTTGAAAGTGACAAAAGATAAGGCAGAATCCTATCGGGAGAACATTCCAATGGATGTAAGTTGTTGTTAGAGCACCAGCAACTGAATCTATTCCATTTTAAGGTATAGGTCCGTAATGTAGAAGGGGCTCTTGCTTTATTCAGAATGTCCCTGCATTCTTGAGGTACGTCTACATCCCTGAAATCTGTGAGCCCAGGAACCAAGCATGGAGTTGCAGTTGAGCTGGGCAAGGATGAAGAATCTGACCTTTGCTCATTGATAGCAGATCCCGTAGTATCGGAAGGTGGAATGGCTTGCAAATGGAGAGAAAGAGAAGTTCTGTGAACCAGTGCTGACGTGGCCATTTTGGTGCAATCAGAATCATGCAGCATGAGTCCTTCTTCATTTTGTGTAGAAGCCTCTGGATCAGAGGAAAGGGAGGAAATGCATAGACAAAGATTCCCGTCCATCTCATCATGAAAGCGTTCTCCCAGGAACCATTCTCCGGCTCCCAACTTGCGAAGAAAAGGCACTTCCGATTGCCTTTGATGGCAAACAGATCCAGATTTGGCTTGCCCCACTTCTGAAAGATATTGTCCAGTATTGTTTGATCCACTCCCATTCGTGACACAATTTTGTTGTCCTGCTGAGGGAATCTGCCCAGGTGTTCTGGACTCTTGGAAGATGTTCCACCTTGATTGCGATATTGTGCCGGAGAAGCCACTTCCAGATGTCTTGAGCTTCCTGGGACAGAATGTGAGACCTTGTACCACCTTGTTTGTTTAGATAGTGCATGTAAGTGGTTTTGTCAGTTCTGATGAGAACTCTTGATCCTCGGAGACGAGGTAGAAAAGACTGCAGGGCCAGTGAAATAGCTTGAAGCTTCAAAACGTTGATGTGCATTTTCGCCATTGCTGAAGGCCACTTCCCTCTTACGCTGAGGTCTTGAAGATGGGCACCCCAACGTTCAATGGAAGCATCTGTGGTGATAATAAAATCCGTAATTGGAGGCTGAAAGGTGAGCCCTCCGCAGACATTTGTGGAACACCTCCACCAAGAAAGCGTTTCTTTCATAACTGGAGTTATTGATCCATGTCGTCCAATGAACCTGAGATCTGGAGCCACTGATTGGTCAGCTCCTCTTGAATTGGCCTCATCTTTAGCCGCGCCTGAGGCACTAGCAGAATTGCTGACGTCAAAATCCCCAGAAAAGATTTGATCATTCTCACTGAAGCAAACTTTCTTTTTAGAAGGTCTGATGCCAGAGAGAGAAGGCAAGATATTCTGTCTGCGGACAAGAATGCTTTGTCTTGAATAGTGTCTAATCTTGCTCCCAGAAATTGTATCACTTGAGAAGGATAGAGGCTTGACTTTTGGGCGTTTAATGAGAGGCCTAGAGAATGAAGCATTTGCAGACATTTGGTTGTTGCAAGAGAAGCCTGGCGAAAGGATGAAGCCTTTATTAGCCAGTCGTCCAGATATGGGAATAGTTGGATGCCTTGCAGCCTGAGATGAGCTGCTACCGGAGCTAGAAATTTGGTAAAGACTCTTGGCACCGAGCGCAGGCCAAACAGAAGGACTTTGAATGAAATGTGCACCTGCCACAGTGAATCTCAGAAACGTTTGATGTTTGGGATGAATTGGGATATGAAAATACGCATCCTGGAGATCCAAGTTTGTCATAAACGCTGCATGGTCTAGAAGCTGAAGAATTTCCTGGAGTGTTACCATGCAAAAGGATTTCTTCTGAAGGTACTTGTTCAGCATTCGCAAGTCTAAGATCGGCCTCCAACTTTGTCTTTATCAGGAAAAAACAATAATATAATCCCTTTCCTGTTTGAGAGTGAGGAACTCTTTCTATCGCCCCTTTTGACAACATAGATTTTACCTCTTTCCTGAGTAGAGAAAGATTCGGTGGGTTTTTCTTTGGAGGTGGATGAGGGGGGTGAAATTTGGTGAACTCCAGGGTGTGTCCAAATTTTAAGATATCTAATACCCACTTTGTCCTTGGTTATTTTCATCCAATTGCTGAAATGTTGATAAATATTTGGAATTTTGAATGCTTGAGGCATGTCTGGTGCAGGTGCAATAGGAATGCCACTGCCTTCTGGCAGAATCTCTGCCTTGAGGTTGACGCCTCTTGCCTTGTTGCCTATAGGCGGCCGTTGGAGGGTTCCTGTAGGCTTGCTGTTGTTGTTCGTAAGAATATCCATATCAACCCTGGTTCCCCTGTTGTTGGTATTTCTGGTAACCCCCATGAAAGGAGTAGGAACCTCTGCCTCTTTCTCCTCGAAAAGGTGTCTTCCGATATTGCAAGGTACCCAATGATCTTGCCATATCTGTGTCCTTTTTTATTTCCTGCAGTGCATCATCGATATGTTTGCCAAACAAGAGGTCACTATCAAAAGGTATGTCCAGGATATTTGTCTGGATTTCAGGGTGAAAATTCGTGGCTATAAGCCAGCCCTGTCTTCTAAATGTAGCCGCTCCTGCTAGTTGACGTTAACCAAGAAACGCTATATCAATAGAGATAGATATGATTTCGGAAGCGGCTCTTTCACCCTCCGTGAGAATTTTTCTTGCCTCTATTTTCTTGTCATCAGCCAGATATTCTATATAGGGTGAAATGTCTGACCACAATTGACGATCATATCTGCCTAAGATGGCTAAACAATTCGTAGCACAAACAGTAGCTCCTGCCATCGTGGTAAATCGTTTGCCTATGTTGTCAAGGCGCCTTCCATCCTTGTCAGGAGGAGCTGTTATTGGAGTGGAAGGGTTCCGAGATTTTCTTTGCTCTGCCTGAGAGATAACAGAGTCTGCTTTAGGGTGACCTGAAAGGCAGGCAGGTGCATCATCCGGCGCTTTGTATTTTTGGAAATCCTAGGGAGGTTTACAGGAATGGAGAATTGAGTTTTCCTGATCTTTACTCCCTCTTTCCCATATATGATCAATTATGGGAATAGAACGTGTAGACTTACGGTTCAGATCTTTAAAGTCATATAAAAAACACTCGGTCTTCTGTACTGGCATGATCAGGTGAAATCTAGCAGATGCCCTTTCCATAATGGCATGGTAACCTTTTATGTCCTCAGGAGGAGAGTCTGCAGCTGGAGGAATCGGTGAAGCTGGAGTCGGAATCAGGTATTCATCCCATTCGCCTACGGTAGTGGGTGAATTAGGAATTTCTCCATCCTCAGCTACCGTGTCCCCGTCATCATATTGTAAGAGCTGAGAAGGCAACATCACCTGGGGCTCAGAAACTGGTGTTGCAGGTGTCACAGGTTGCATCTCTATATGTGCAGAAGGTTGTTGTGGAGGTGGAACTGGAGGAAAATGGCTATTATAGTCGTTTAACATTGCCGTAAGGTCCTGAAGCAAGGGAGCAGGCATTTGAACCACTGGCTCTCGATGGAACACTTCTTGAGGCCCTCTTAGAGACATATATGGCTCATAGTATTCCTCCTCTTCATCATCTTCTTGATATTTTATCCTGAGTTGTGAAGGTTCATGTGCCTGTTCATAGGGGTCGTCGTTATCTTCAGATTTCTCCAAGTAATGGCTAGGAGGTGAAGGTGAAATGTGTGATACATCATGGTAAAAATGTCTGGTAGATGATTTAGAGCTCAAAATAGGCGTAAATTGTAAAGGCGCAGCTTTTTTACACTTCAAAGTGGCAGAAATATATGTCGATGGTGATTCATATTCTGCTGAAATGGTTGTAACAGACGACATCGCCGACGTTGTGATCATAGATGTCATCGACGGAAAAGACATCGTAGACGTTATTGTCGTCGACGTCATCGTTGAAGTTGTCGTCGACGGTGGACTCGCCGTCGAGGGTATAATCGGTGAGATCGTCGACGGTATCGTCGGCGGCGGTGGGCTCGTCGACGGTAACGTCGTCGTCGGCGGGCTCATCGGCGGGACATGAAGCATTGTCGACGGGATACTTGTCGATGACGAGACAACCGTCGTCGACGCCTTAGGCATCGCCGACGGGATCTTCGACGACGAAGCCAGCATCAACGTGATATGAGTGGTCAACGGCGTAGGGACACTTGTCGTCAATGTCGTCGGCGTAGATCTCGTTGACCGTATATTTTTCTTCAACGCTGAAGATCCACTCACCTTCTGTGGTGATTTTCTTGTCGACGAAGAAGTTTTACTCGTCGACGGAGGGTCCTGAAGAGATTTTGAGATAGTTTTCAGAGAAACCTTCACCTTATCTCTAGATTTTACCTCCGAAGAGACTTTCTCTTTTTTTATGGAAGAGTGACCCACCTCAGAAGAGGATGTTTTCAAGGTCTGACTCAGCTTTTCAGGAGGATCTCCAGATCTATCCCTCTTCTTGGATATGGAGGTAGACACTTGATGACTACTACTGCCCTCACCTTCAGATACCACTTCAGATAATGCCTTCAACTTCTCCAACCAAACTAGCAGGCGTCCTTCTTTATCCTTCAAGGTCTTGGCAGGAAAGGTTCTACAGATCCTGCAGTCCTTAACCTTGTGTGCTGAGTAGAGGCAATAAATACACTCCTTATGTGGGTCCTCAAAGTGTAGTCTCTTCTTGCCACATGAAGAACAGGCCAAAAACAAACTCTTCTTGGAATCAGGCATATTTCTTCACAGAAAGAAAGGCTTAAGGAAAAAACTTAGCAGAGCGCAGAGAGACTCCCTAATACACGAGGTGCGGTAGAAAATCTGAGGGTTTGCTCTCTCTGTGGCGAAGGTTCTAGGAGGGGCTGCTGCCTGATTGTCTGGTTTCCAAGTTTGGTTCTTTTGGCAAAAGGACTAAGATAGGCTAGTATAGTGACTTTGCAATCTACTATAGCCTATAATGTGATGTTATTATGATTATAATGTATATATTTTATTGTACCGCAAGACTCCCACCTCATCGGCAGGGATGATTCTAAGCATATGAATCTATGAAAGATGCCCCAATACTGGATAATTATGTTGTGGGGTGACAGTGACGGTGCTTTCTTGCTTTGTCTCCAGAATTTAAATATAGTTGTAGTGTTTTCAAAAACTCATGCAATACACCACTCATTCACCTTTGGACCAGAGAACTGGACCCGAGACTCATTACATGTGATGAGTGCAGCAGGAGGAGCGGATTGCAATCAAGCAGGCCACAACCAGGCTAGCAGGCCAGTGGCAGAAGCAGCGTCGTGAAGACAAGCAGAGGGCTAACCGCCTTCTACTGCCTACTTCCCTTCTCTCCATTCTCCACTGACTGGAGTCCAACGGGAGTGAGCCAGCCAGCTGTGGTTTTTTTTTGCTGCTGCTTTTTTCTTGACTCTTCATTATGCTCCCAGACCACCATGCCTCCTGTAGTGAGGGGCCAGTGAGGAAGATGCCAAACGACAGGCAGCTTAGAGGGCAAGGTGGAGCTGAACCCCTGCTGCAGCGTCCTTGATCCAGAAGAGCTGTAAGGTGAAGCAGGTTGTAAGTAGGACCAGCAGTTACAGCAGGGGCTAAGCAGGCACGGTGGGCCTTTGTCTCACTGCACCAGGTGGAGCCTCAGGTTTGCGGAAACAGCCCAATCTGGATCAGGTGTAGCTTGCTGCTTGGGTGTGTTTCCTCCCGCACATTGCCTGTTTGTGTCAGTCTGTACTCCCACACCTGTGCCCCACTACCCTGTGCATCTGCCCCTTCTGTCCCCATATCTAGTCACCACCTGAAGAGAGAGGCAAGGTGATACTAGGAGTGAGTTCTCTGCCTTTACCAACTCCCTCTTCAAAAATCCCATATCCCCCATATCCCCCAAACAATTTCCAACTAGTTTTGTGTAACGTGCTCTTTGCCCCCTGTAAACTGCATGAGGCCACAACACAGGGGGAGAGGCGGCCCTGGAAGAAGAGGAGATGCCGCCCCAACCAATAGTGAGTTAGAGAAGCGTTAATGTTAAAAGCTCATGCAACTTAGGTAGCGCCAAAGTAACTCTGTGGAGTGACAGAGTGGGACCCGCAGAGAGGAGATTGCTGATGGCTGACGTGCGGATGTTCTCACAAGTTTATACTCAAGGAGGGGATGCAGCACAGGCTGTCCTCCCGCAACCAGCTTCGCAACTCATGCTGAGGTGGTGTGCTGCAGTATCATTATCATTTAGTAACCAGACTAAGCTTAAGAGCTTAAGAAACCACTGTATTATAAGCTGTGAAAGTAGTAAAACAATAAGGTCTGGCTGGATGAGTAGAGCATTTCTATAGGCTTTGAAGCACAGGAAGAACTAAGGCATTTGCCCTGCAAACCCAAGTTCAACAGGAGAGCCTCAAATCCCTGAGCTTGACCGTGAACCTTGCTCTCAGGCTTTGACCTCAACCTCTGCCCCTAGCTACTCCATACCTAGCCTCAGGAAAAGTGTAGGGCAAATGGGCTTGCATACCACCTACCTTCTTGACATCTTCAAGAAGACTTCAACCGTGGCTTGTACACATACTCCTCAAGAGGGGGAGTCCTCTGCTCATGAATGTCTGCTGTTCACCAGGCTCATTGTTCAAGCCACAGTCCATGCAGCCCCACTGTCACCATGCAAATGCGGTAAGGTTGGCCAATGCTGCTGAAGGCTCGAAGGCCCGTCTCACGAATTCACTTGTTTCATCAGTTTGACCTCTTCCATACCCTACTACATGTTCACTGACCCCCTTGTAAACGGTTAACTCTGCTGGCCTGCCACTTCAAGTTTTTTCTGTTGGATACTTTCTCCTGAGACAGTCCCAGGTACTAGCTCCCAGATATGTGAACGCATAACATGTACCCCTCCTGCCAAGCCAATTTGCGCAGCCACTCAAGACCCTCAAATAGATGCCCATGCTCAACCAATAGTGCAACCCCGTCTAGAACTAACATTGGACCTAAATATAGATTGCTCCTTTAGGCCACCAGCTGCCCAACGTACCTGGGCTCCATCAAGTAACATTGCCCTACTTTCTCCAACTAAATTATTTAAAGCCAATTCATTGGGCATCCCACAGCCTTGGGATGTTTGCATGGAACTGAATGTTCAATCTCTCTTAAGGTGCTGCTTTCCTTTTCAGAGTAGTTTTGTAGTTCTGGCTTAGGCCCTCCTTTTACCACCTAATGCTCCATCTGGCCACAACTCTTGCTGACTCTCCTGTCTACAGTCGCTGCCCTCAACTAGCACTCCTACAAACTGGATCTCCAAGTTGACCTTTTGAACTCCCTTGCTTTTTTCACAACTGGAATTGATAACAAGCTTGACAGCTTAAACAGACTTATTCTCAGAGCACAATCAACCACTTATCTTGCCCAGGCTGTTTGTTGTTGCTCTCCCATTATTAACAATTTGTCATCACTTCCAGCCTTTCTTAACACAATCTTAAGCAAAATAAAAGGACGTAGAGCTGACTCTGGGAAATGCCCAAACCCATTTTTACGCTGGGTCAATACTTGGTTGAACGAGGAGATTACATTAAACCATTGGATATTGAAGGATTGCATTGCCCTAGATAGAGCAGACAGAATCCCTTGGCTGTCCTATGTTAGAGCGGCATGTGGCAGGTTGGGGCGTCCTGAATTATATCTATCACCACAGGGCATCAGGAAAGAGGACGTAGGGTGGATCAAGCTCAATTTTTGCAACCTGTTGGAGGCAGAGAGGGAGGAGATTGAACTTAGAAAACCTTTAGTTTGATCTATCTATGGCCTAATCACCACTCTAGAGGCTGAACTGTGTTTGCAGTATGTCACCAAGCCCTACCATCGCTTTCTCCTGGTAAGATTTCGGTTCAACCTCATCCACCTCACGCTAGGCTTATAGCCCAAATGGGGGTAACCAGAAGATACAGCATCTTGTACATGTGACAGCTTTTCCCCACAGGACACGCTCCACCTAGTGATGTTCTGTGAACACTACTTGGTGGCTCGTAAAACATTTTTTATACCCAATCCTGAGGGAACTTGGTTTTGTCCAGGTGCGACCTGCCCTCTTACACTTGCAAATGCTTGGTTCTGTTCAGGTCACCTATAGTGTAGCCGGTTTTTTAGTGGTAGCAGCCCGTCTGAACAAAAGGAGACTATTTCATTTGTGATTGTCACATTAGATCAAAAGGCGGTTATGGTCCTTAAATACTTATACCCAACAGTGTACCTTGTATGGACTTAATTTGCCATTGACTAAAGGCTTTTTGGGATATTGGACATCTGGTTTTATATTGTATAAATGTATAATTTTTGACAAACTTTTTAATGCATTTCAGTGCATTTCAGGTGTATGTTTTATGAATTGAACTGTATTAACTAAACATGTATAAAAAGCGGAGGATAAAGTTTTTGTATCGCTTTTTATGGTTTTAATTAACCAAAATAAAGAACTTTGACTGACTCACAATCCCAGCTGATACAATTCACCCCCAAGTCTCAGTTAGTTCTTAAAAACCCAACCTTTAGAAGCCCTCTTCTTGACAATCCCAGAGTTTGAAGGAACATTGTATCAGAGTAACTTAGCTTCCACCTTAACAACACCACCTTAGTCTGCTCCCAGAACCCCTCCCAGAACCCCAGGCCCAGCCATACCCGAGCTTCCCCGACCTCTGAATAAGAGAGAAAGGAAATGTTGTTTGGAGCAACGGAATAAAAACTGCAGCAAATCTACTTCAGCTTCATACAACACATTTTTGTGGTTCATTAAGAAGAGTACAAGTAGCAGAATGCCCAATGATGAAAAAAGGAGCTTTAATCAAATTATAAAGGCACAACTGTTGGACCAAACTGCAGGCTCAGAGAACACCATTCTAAATATGTCCCGAAACCCAAGTGCCAGAGAGACGGAAACAAATGAAAGTTCTGTGAGTCAAACCAACCCGAGCACCAAGAAGTCACCACAAGGGAGAGCCCGCCGGAAAGGCTGGCAGCCCAACCCTGGCACGAACCAGATGCTGTGCAAAACCAGGGTTGCCCTGTCTTCTCTCCCGGGTTCCGTCCCCGTCTACCCAAGAAAATATCCAAGTGACAATTGTAAGGGAACAGAAGGATTTGAACCCCCTGCCCAAAAAGGGCCTATCCACGGAGCATTTGCTATCTGGCCGGCTGGTGAAAGAACCCCAGGGAAGTCGCAGCACCCTAAATCATGCCCAGGACTCTACTGGCTCTACCATAAGTCAAGGACTCACTAAACAAGCAGCCCCCAACAACTACAGTGTCAAATTGATGTTCTTGTCAAATTTCTGAGGAATTAGCCTTAGTGTTTTCAAGGAAACTGGCTATCCTATGGTCCTTGCAAATGAAATGACATCCCCAGCCATGCATAGGCAAGAGTCCTGCTATGTCTTAAAACACTCTTTGAATCGAACCATCACAGCCTCCAGTGAAGGAGAGAGGACTACCCTAGATACAAAAAGGGAACTGGCTGCCTTCAGCAATAACTCAAAAGTGATCCAATTGAATTAAGGAAATCATACTCCTATGCTCCAGTAAGTCCTCACCTCTTTCACTATGCTCCTGGAGCACCAGTGGTCTTGTTCAGAAACAGGGGTTCGAAGACCTTCTAGTTTTTGGAGTGATTTTGAAATCATCACTCTCCAAAAAACATGGCCTTTGACCAGTCATCCTATCATTGGCATTATTGAGTACTGTAATATAGCCACCAAAGATCATAAAAATTGCATACAACAAAAGGTGGCCAGCCATTGTATATTTCTGTAAAACTTGAATCTATAACCATGCAGGAGAACTGGTTATAAGCATTAAACTCTGCAATTGGAAGCCACATGACTCACATCTATTAATCAACGCATACATTAACCCTAGTGCAAGGACAAAAGGCCTAAGCTAAACCAGCTTATCTCAGCCTTTCATGAACTGGCCAAGGACCATTCTTCATCTGACTGTATGATTACAGGAGACTTTAATGTGAACTTCTTTCAAGATCCTCATGAGGAAACCCGAGAGACCTCCCCTGAGGGCGCTTGGAACATCACAGACTAAACCAGACCCAAAGGATGCCTACAAAGCCCAAAGTCTCAAACGGAGGACGTCCAAAGATGCCCCACCAAACTGGACAAGATCAGACCAAAAAATCGTAATGCAAGGTGGAAATGTTTACTTTAGTGAAAAGTGTTTCCCAAAACATAAAGTCTGATGCCACATGAAGTTAGGAACACACAGGCAAATGGAACACAGCACACATAGCACATGTAGTGATCACGTGCCCCTCATGCATGAGATCTGGACATATTACCCACTGGCCCACATTGTGGCCATGCAAGGTTGAGGTCCACCTGCATTTGTTATCAGGGGCCTTATTTATGATTCCAACGACAAGGTGCGCACCCTTTACTAAAAAAAGGATCAGTGGAAACGTTAGATGATACCCAAAGAAATGTATGAAACCTTGTTCAGATTGGTTGTACTTTGAGACAGTTCTCAGACCCACTTTTGCAACTGCACTCCCAGCTAAAGTGTTTGCTTAAATCAACTATTCCTGTTTTGCCAAACGCCTCTTGTCTTCTGTTTTCTTCAAGGAACATTCATATTTGTGCAACAGGTGAGTGGTCTTCCTTGATCTCCCTTTACGCCTTGCAAAATTCCCATATTCACCCACTGCTGTTGCCTCATATGGAAGCTGCATGAAGCCCCCACCACCACCACCACTGCTACAATTCTAAACCTAAAGAAAGCCTGGAACTCCATGAGAGCAGCTCATAAAAACCCTGGCAACAAAAGGTCAGCCATAGCACTCAAGCAGGTGCAAAACAGTAACAATCAAACAGTTTGGACAGAGAAGTCAAGACATGCAAAGTTGCTGGGAGATTTTTTTATATGGAAGTAAAAAAAAAAGACTGACAGAAATTCAGGGCCCTGGTAAATCGACAGGTGAACGGGTGTAGCAGACCTGGCGTGCAAAAATCTCTGAACCAGAATGGTCATCCATCTTTTTTAGGCATTTTAAGTCAAGGGACTCTGACTACCTGAATTGCTATGCCTCCCAGCAAGGGGGTGAGCCTTGCCTCTCAAGCTCAAATGAAGTTACCATCTTCGCCTCTCTTTAAGATCGTTAATGCTTGAACTCCTTCAGCACAGACCTAACATCTCCAACTAAATAGCTGCAACAGGTCCTGGTCAAGGCCAGATCAGATGGGGTCTCCAGACCCAGCAGCCTCTGAGGCCCTTGTCAAGCAGGATACTTCCTTTTTGACTTCTAAGCTCTCCGCTCTTTAACTACTTCCTGATGTGCTCAGCAATTCTGGAGTCCTGGCGCAGGGCTAATATCCAACCTATCTACAAAGGAGTCTCCAAATCTGATCCTGGCAACTATAGATTGATAGCGCTTCTGGACAATGAAGAACAATTATTTGACAGTCTATTGCTGAAGGATCTGCAGCAATGGGTGGAGTCAAGTAGGCTAATCCTGAAAAACCATACTGGTTTAATTGAAACAACTGGCATCCTGACCATTTTTTTAACCACAACCATTCTATCATAAAGGCCAGTCACTTTGCAAGCCTCATTGCAGTGCTAGTTTGTTGATTTCAAGGCAGTATTCAATGTGTTCCAAGGGGAGCACTTTGGAAAAAGTTGAAGCATTGGATCATTCCACGAAAACTCCTGAATGCCATCATTCAGATGCATATTAACACATAGGTTTGCTTCAAACTGGGCAATGGATCCTGGTATCCAGAAAGATTGCAACCTCTCTGTGCGTAAAGCAAGGGGGGTGTCAGCACCCTTGATACCACCAATAGCGATTATCCTAAGATAGACAGTGAATACATTAGCAAACTGCTTTATGATGATTTAGCCTTGTATAGCTATACAAGAGTTGGGGTGCAGCAGTTGCCTAATGTGCTGCACTCCTACGCTATTGTCAGCTGTCTGGAGGTTAACTTAAGGAAAACTAAAATATTAACAATGGAAAGGAAACCCATCAAGGAAGGTGCTGGCACCTTTATGGCAACAAGATCATGAAGCAGCAGTCATGTAAATTCCTGTGGTCCATTATTGACACAAGGTGCACCTTTTTCCGGCAAATGAAGGAAGTCAAAACCAAAGCTCTGGCTCCCCAGACACTTTTTTCAAAAGAGCAAAGTGTGTTGTGGGAGTTTTCTCTCTCTCCTCAACATAACAAGGGGAAAAAGTGTTCCATATTTGTCCTATTTCAGCAAAATCATATTGGAGATGGATGGCATCCTCTTGTATAAACTTGTCACTAAGATATACAAGTTTGCACTGTGCCTGGGGCTGCTCAGATCTGGCTGGAATTGGGCCTCTGGACCAGCCTGTGGTTAGAGCTGGAGCTTTCATAACTCTCAGTCAAACTGGTGGCCTGAGACAACCCCATCATCTGTATTTTGAGGACTGTCTAAGTATTTTGAATCTTAAATAACAAAAGAGAGAGTTAGGGAATTTACACAAATCTATGTGAGTTGGGAACTCCTGGTCCCCGGGATAAATTACAAAAACAATGGAGGAGTTACCCCTCAAGAAATGGAGAAAAGAGATTCTCTCACAGTGCGTTAAAGTGCTCAATTTAGCACAGTCTGTCCCAACCTGTCAGTGGATAATGCATATCCTTGTAGAAGACCCCTCACTCACCAACCTAGTTGGTGACATGCTTCATCATCGGGGTCCCACCCCATAGGCCGAGTGCCTATAGGGTGTGCTGCGACACCTGATTACAGTGGAGCGGGTTGTTTTCTTTTATGTGTTCAAGGCGATCAAATAAATGAATTTAAAAAGGGCCAACACTACTCACTGCAAGTTTTTATTCTTGAGTGCTTGAACCCTAATAAAAATTGTGTAACACCTATGCCTAATTAGGTAGACTTCGGTCTAAAATAAGAAGTGTCATTAAAAATAGCTAAGTGTGCTATGTGAAGTGTGATTAATGCTATTGATTAAAAAGGTCTACATGTTTCAACCATTGTATTTATTCATTGGTTTTCGTCAGGACCGTGATATTGAACTGGGTGGTCCGCACACGCTAAGGTGCGTCCTGCCCTAGTCCAAGTTGGAGTACACAAATTGTGAACTCGTGTAAAATTGGTGCATTTTCTTTTATTCAAAGAAAAAAACCTGTAAGGAAACAGGGAAAAACAAAAAGACAGGAAGGGATCACATACAGGGGTTGACTACACACGTGTAATACATTTAACATATATAGCCAGTATTTTCCATGAGTCAATACATGGGATAATGCCCATATTTCAGTCAGACAGTAGAAACCATCTGCTACGCGACAGTACTTCAGTGCTTTTACCGGACTGTGACTAATGAGCCATGAATCAGTGCCAAAGGAGTGGTGACGATCTGGGTTTGGCATCTGAAAATGACTAGTGAAAAAAGGGGGCGACGTACTATGGGCCAGTGATCATACTGGTGCTACGGGGTGAACGGATGCACAGAATTGTGAGCACTCGTGAAGGCGCTTAAAGTTGCGACTGGTATATGGCTGATTGCTTACACTTCCTTGCGGAATTACCGCTTCATGGGCACCAGCGCTTCCAAGACGGCAAGAGTCCGTCTCCTGAAAGTGGGTAAAGAGCAAAACAAAAGAAAAGCAAATGCCCGGTTTTAGTTTGCTGGCTTTTTTTAAAAAAGGTTTTTTGTGTTGCCAACGGATCGAGCGGCGAGCGCATGAAGAGAAACAAGTGTCCTCACTCAGACTTGGCCGCGCATTACTTACTTGCAGCTTCTGATCTTCAGACCGTAAACCTACTTGGTTCGACCGGCGGCGCCCCGAGGAGTGACCGGCTTGTTCTCAATGCCGGTAAAGTAAACCCGGAATAGTTCCTGGTTGGGCGTGGCTTCGTCACGTGGTGTGATCACGTGGGTCGTAATAGGCCAATCCGGTTAAAGTAGGGGGTGGGGCCCTCGGATGATTTCATTTCTGCCGGGAAACAGAGTCAAAGACTGTTTATGTTTCCATGGGGACTAGGAAGGTCCCCTTTTTTTTAAAAAAAGGAAAGAGAAGCGTTACAAAAGCGTGTGGTTACACGGGCTACAGAACTCATTGGGAATTTTAGATGGCACAGAGGACAGAATCAGGATTCATAACCAACGGGGTTAGATGCTGATAGTCAAGTTCCTTTATTTAGCATATACAGGTGAGGCTTTCAAGTCATTACACTGTTCCACTGAATATTATCGTTTAAGCCCGACTTGTGGGTGGATAATCTATAAACCCACCTCTGCTATTTTTCAAAGAGTCGTTGTATCAGATTGGCTCCTGGCTTTATTTGTTCGATAATCGTCCAGTGAAGGTCATCTGGTGTATGACCTGCGGACAAAAAATGTTCCGTGAGTCTGGTATTGGTTTTCTTACACCTAATGGTGCTTCTATGTTCACCAATCCGCAATTTGATCTTGCGGCTTGTCATTCCTATATAATGCAAGTCGCACGGGCATGTAAGCATGTAGATAACATTTTCACTGTTGCAATTTGTCTGCCCTCTAATTGTCCAGATTTTATTGGGTTCCAACTGTAGTGTTTTGGTATTTACAGTAAATGGGCAGACGCTGCAATTACCACATTTATAGTGGCCAGTTACTTTTGGTAAACCCCATAGATTTGTTTGTGTTTCTTTTTCTGGGGTTGTTTTTATTGGTCTTGTGTTGACTACTTTGTCTCTTATGCTCTGTGCTTTTTTGAAGGAGAACAATGGTTTTTCCCACCTCAGATTGCCTGTGTTCAAGATGCTCCAGTGCTTTTTTATTATTCTAGAGACGTCATTGGATATGGTGTTATAGGTGGTAACACATGTCAAGGGGATTCCTTCTATTGTTTTGTTAGTCTGTTCCAATAAAGCTGAGCGGGGTTGGTTTCGTGCACGCTTTTGACTTTTTTGGAGAATTTTGTTTGGATATCCCCGATTCTGCAGTTTTTCGGTGAGATCTTGGGCTTGGTTCTTATAATCTCCCAGCTCACTGCAGTTTCTACGAATCCTCAGGTATTGTCCATAAGGTAAATTCTCGCGTAGAGGTCTGGGGTGGAAGCTTTCAAATTGCAGTAAATTGTTTTTGGAGGTAGGTTTATAGTGAGTGACAGTTGTCAATCTTCCTTCTTTTTTTGTGATTGTTACATCCAAGAATACTAGTGTTTCTTGGTTCTTTTCATAGGTAAACCGTAGATGTTCATCACAGGTGTTAATCCAATTAAAGAAGGAAGTTAGAGCCTCCTCTGTACCTTTCCATATTGCCAGCACATCATCGATGTATCTGCGCCATATTAGGATGTTTGAGCTATAGGGGTTTGTTTGACTGAGGATGTATTTTTCTTCAAAGTCATAGACATACAGTCCCGCTATGCTATAGGACTATGGGGTGGGACCCCGATGATGAAGCATGTCACCAACTAGGTTGGTGAGTGAGGGGTCTTCTGCATTATCCACTGACAGGTTGGGACAGACTGTGCTAAATTGAGCACTTTAACCCACTGTGAGAGAATCTCTTTTCTCCATTTCTTGAGGGGTAACTCCTCCATTGTTTTTGTAAGTATTTTGAATGCCAGAAAGCTTTGAGTATCCCACAAGGCTCTACATGCCCTTTAGCATTTCACGTTAGGCTGATATGGATGCTTCATCAAAGCGTAAGGATGTGTGGGCTGTTATTAATTCCTTTAGACATGCGCCCCTCACCCCATCTGTCCTGCATGTATTCAAAACATAAAAAATTAAGATTCTTGGCCCTCATACTAGGGGAATGGCTGTTTCTAGAACACTATGGGCCTCATTTACAAGTAATTGCCACAGTGTGTTACCGCAAGCCCTTTGGCTGTGCCAGGCTGCAGAACTTTCAAAGTACAGTGTTGTGTTATACCTACAAGAATATAACAGATCCCTTTGCTCTCCCCTACGCTGGCACACAATTAGCTGCCATGCACTGATACAGTCACCCTTTTACCATGGTGTAAGGATACCTGCGTCATGGGGATGATTGTATATGTGTAGGAAGATGTCCCTTCCTCCACATAAATAATCTGAAATGGCATTTTTCAACTTCTATGTGTGCTGCATTTGCACACATAGAACTTGTAAAACAAATGTTTTTGAATAATTGTTTATGTGCAAGGAGGGACACCTTCCTGCACATAATCAATCATAAGAGGTTATTTCCTCGTTCTATGTGTGCTGCAGAATGCCACAAGGATAGAAAGCAGGAAAAAATTAGGAGAAATTAATACATTTCTCCTCGTGGTGCCTCCCTACTTCTCCCCTAGGGAGGCGTTGCATTCAGACGAATTTCCAGGTTAACGATTTCATGTAAATCTGGAAATGTGTCAGGTTCTAGGGGTGTTGTGTGGGAACACGCACAACAACACCCATGGAACGCTTGTTTCATGCAAAGTTCTGTGTGTAAAGGGGCCGTATTTACAAGGACAGGAAAAGCCATGCAGGGTGGCTTTCCTGTCCTTGTAAATATAGGGCAGCAAAATGAGCCCCTAGTGCGTCACACCGGCAGCGCAAGGGGTTTGTAAATAAGCCCCTTCTGGAGGTGGGCTAGCCTTCAGAATCAACAATGTGCAGGGAGTGTGGACTGTATGATGAATCCTTTGAAGATATCTTCTTCGGCTGCCCAGCTTTACTTGAGGAACAAAAATTTCTCCTGGAGTGGGAATGGAGCAAAATTGGTCCTTGATCATGCCGGTGCGCCATTATCGATTACCTTGACTTGACTCCCTTAACCCTGACAACGTGACTTGAAAATGTTGTTTAAGTTTGCAGCTTTAGCAGCTAAAAAAGCCTCTGCTGCCTAGGGGCCCTGAGTAGCACAAGCATGAACAACATGTTGGATCGCCCGTCGGTGCCCCCCTATAAAGGTGCATACAAACTTATAGTGATTGGATGTTTTAAGAAAACACAGTGCACACCCCTGATTGAAGCAATGCCTACTTTTTATTTGCAACACCCATGAAACGTTAGTAATTGGCGACTGTAATGTACACTTTTACTTGTGGATCTTTGCGTCAACATTTACTAAGGAGAGAGGCCTCTACGAATCGCAGTATTTTGGCGATTTTCCCCCCTCTATGCGCGCCTCTCGCATAGAAGGGAGAAGTATACCATCAACTATCGCATTCAGGGTGGATCGTGAGTTGGAGTAGTGATGTGGTTGCAGGTTTGAGCGGTCCAATGTGGGGTTAAGGGTCACATTAAGGTCGCCCCCCCAAAATCAAGTGTGTAGATCCAATTTCTACGATCTTACCCACTAGTATCCAAAAAAAGTCAGGATCGTCCGTGTTAGGTCCATGATAGGTTACGAATGTAAAGGATTGAGCGGCTAGCCTGCCCCAAAGGATAGTGTATCTGCCCTGTGTGTCCTCGATGGAGCCAATGGGGGTGTAGGGAAGGGATTTCTTCATAAGGATGCATTTGCCTCGAGAGTATGATGAGTAGGAGTAAAAGCCTATGTGACTGGCCCCATAAGAGGCAAACGTGGAGGGGGAGGTAGGGTTGAAGTGTGTCTCCTGCAATATCGCGCAGTGGACATAATGGCGGTCTAAATAAGATAATATGTGTTGGCGTTTGCGGGGTTCTCCTAATCCACATACATTCCAGGTAAGGAAGTGATATGTAGGGGTTTTACAGCATTCAGTCATGGTGGTGGCGTGAGTTATGCAGCCTTGATCATGGATATGAGTCGAGTTGGTAGTGAAATCTAGGTGTGTATATGGGTACCAAAGCTGTGGTGTATGACGTGTCAGGAGGCGGGATGCCTCTCCAACAGGAAGGCAGGAAACCCTACCCCACTCCTACATCAGCAGCCCTATCCTGCCGTGGCCCTCGACCCTCCCCTCCTTAGCGCCACAGTCCAAACAGGGGAAATTGGCCTAGGGAACAACATAACTTCTGAGAGAGTAACAACAATAGTAAGGGTTGACCTTTGGGGTGGAGTCCAGAAGGTGACCAGAGTCCTCCTCGCTGTAGTGAGGGCATTCGGGTTTTCATATATTTGTTCATCTCGATCCAGTTACTGGTGTAGTCGTCAGGCCTGACTGAGCTCGCCAGCTAGACGGCAAAGAGTTAGGACACAACAAGTTGCATTGTTCAGGCCAAGCCTGTGGGAAGTGGGTGAGCTGTAATGCATGTGTGCCAAGGCTACAAAGCCACAGCGGGCGGAGTCAAAGAATTTGTCGTCTGTGGGGGTCCGTGGCAATCATGCACAGCTGGAGGTTTCTTCATTCCCCTCAACTTCGCATAATCCTCATAGGAGTCTAGTGAGCCCCCACTGTGCTTAGTGCCCGGCCATTTCGTTGGGTAAAGTACTTCCCAAGGACCACATTAGCATCTGTTCATTCTATATCTGAAGCATCTCCCCCATTGGCTGGCCGATGGGGCGGGGAGGAATGGCTCGCGGCTGGTTTCAGCATGTTTTTGATAAAGTCCTGCGCGAGCTGTGGAGTGTTGAAAAATTGTGTTTTCCTTGGTATGTGACCTTGAGGCAGGCGGGGAATAACATTGTGTAGGGTAGGTTTAGTTGTTGTAGTTTCTTCTTCACATGGAGAAATTTCCACCTCTGCTCCTGAACAGCCACTGTGAAGTCGGAGTACATCGAGATGTGCATCCCCTCAAAGAGGAGCTGTCTGTGATCCCTGGAGATGCGGAGGGCGGTGTCCCGGTCCCGGTAGTTGAGTATCCTGGCAATGATCGGGCAGGGTATGGCACCGGGGACCGGGCGAGTCACCCGTGAACGGTGAGCCCACTCAACCACCAAAACCGGCGAGAAGGCCTCCCGTCCAAACAGCATGATTAGAAGGCGCTCTACATAGTCCTCCATTCTTCCGGTATCTGTTGATTCTGGCACCCCTAGGATGCGGAGGTTGTTTCTCCTGGAGCGCGATTCCAAGTCCTCATTCTTAGCCGCTATAACTTTTAGGATGCGTTCCATCTCAAGCGTGCTTGTCGTAGTTGCGGTGGAGGCATCTTCCAAATACGAGACGCGTCTCTCTGCTTACGTCAATCTGTCTTCATGCTTGTCTACTCTATGTGTGACGCCATCCAGTCGAGCATTCATTGAGTCCATTTTGACTTCCATGGAAGTAAGGCTGGACTGCATGACCAGGAGAAGGTCCTTCAGGTCCGCAATAGAGGGTGCCGGTGGTTCTGTGGGTTCGTCCTCAAGTTCCGTCTGGGAGCGGGTGTTCTTCTATGCCTCAAAATTGAACTTCAGCTGGCGTCCATCCGGCTTCCCAATGAAAACTGAGGGTGGTCTCCCCAAAGGAGAGGGTCAAGGGGCTGTGGTTCAACTATAGGGGTGGTAAGGAGCACGCAGGAAGGCAGCACAAGCCACAGCCAGCACCTTTGAACCAGGACTAGGATCTTACAAGCAGCTGTATCCCCCCTCTGTGTCTTACACCAGCACCCCAGGAAGAGGAGCTGTCCCCCGGCCTCAGTTCATATGTAGCTCCTATAAATCGTGCCTGGGTCAGTGGAGGTATCCAAGGAGCGGTTCTGTATTGGGGTATATATTGGCTGTAGTACCCCCAGTGCCCGTGGTGAGTCCCCCTCGATGCGCAGGGCTGCAAGCGGCATTCACTACCCCGACTCAAGGGGCAAGTGGCAACTCCGGGTCCTCAGAGTTACTTGAGTCCAGAGAGGGCCCGGCACATACCCACTCTTGCAAAGCTCAGTACACAGTAGGGGGGATTACGGGGGTCCTGAGGAGTCGGATCTAGTGTGCTGCTCCTCACCCCTCTGGCGATTGTGCCCGTGGCACCCCCACACCCGTCCAGTCAGTTCCAGTGTTAACTTGTTCCAGGGGGGAGTAGTAGGGCAGGGTGCAGCGCAGGCCGCACTGGGCGCCGTCAGCAGGCTGGACCACCTTGTCTGTGTTAGGCACAAATCTCTGCTCTGAGGTACAAGCCCAAATCTACCTGTAGCCTCAAAGGTCGCTTAGGGGGCACCGCAGAGCGGATTTCTCACCTCCAGTTGCTCCCAGTATAACGTCGGCAGTGGGGCCAGGGCAGTTGCTCAAGGCGATCTGCTCCTTCGCTGCATCAGATTTCCGTCTCCCATCTACGCAGCCAGGCAAGCAGGGTGACAGGTTGTTTTTAGGCCCTGCGAAGCTGCGAGCTGCTCAGCCCTCCGTAGCCCGTGCGGCGCAGAGCGGTGCTGGGTGCGCCTCGCAGCCGCCAGCGCACAGGATCTCCAGCTGGCCCTGGGAATCAGCAGGCACTCACTATCCCGCAGCCACTACCAGTGTCACCGGGTTTTCAGACAGGCCGTCCACCGGCCGCGTCTCGCTGTGGAGGTTCGCAGTTCCGCAGTAAATCAGCCCCGGAGTTACGGGCAAGGAGCTGAGACATGGAGCGACGGCCAACGGCTCAAGCTCCAACATCATCTGAGCCCATAGCGCCTGACACAGGGGTGCGGGTGAGAGGCGAAGAGACTCACCTTGTACACACCGAAGCTGGGGCCCACAGGCTGTTAGTTCCTCCCGCCGCGTAGCCACCCACCAGCACGGCCACCGGGGAGGTGAACTACAGCTATCAGCAGGCCGAGCGGCATACTTCCGATATCTGCACGCCCGGAGGCGCTGAAAGCGAGGAGGCTCCCACTGAGGAGCGGGGGACCATAGCGCCTGACACAGGGGTGCGGGTGAGAGGCAAAGAGACTCACCTTCTACACGCCACAGCTGGGGCCCACATGCTGTTAGTTCCTCCCGCCGCCATAGCCACTCACCTGCAGGGCCGCCAGGGAGGTGAACTACAGCTCCCAGCAGTCCGAGCGGCATACTTCCGGTATCTGTGTGCCCGGAGGCGCTGAAAGAGAGGAGGCTCCCACTGAGGAGCGGGGGACCATAGCGCCTGACACAGGGGTGCGGGTGAGAGGCGAAGAGACTCACCTTCTACACGCCGCAGCTGGGGCCCACACGCTGTTAGTTCCTCCCGCCGCCATAGCCACCCACCTGCACGGCCGCCGGGGAGGTGAACTACAGCTCCCAGCAGGCCAAGCGGCATACTTCCGGTACCTGCATGCCTGGAGGCGCTGAAAGTGAGGAGGCTCCCACTGAGGAGCGTGGGACCATAGCGCCTGACACAGGGGTGCGGGTGAGAGGCGAAGAGACTCACCTTCTACACGCTGCAGCTGGGGCCCACACACTGTTATTTCCTCCCGTCGCCGTAGCCACCCACCTGCCCGGCCGCCAGGGAGGTGAACTTCAGCTACCAGCAGGCCGAGCGGCATACTTCCGGTATCTGCGCGCCCGGAGGCGCTGAAAGCGAGGAGGCTCCCACTGAGGAGCGGGGGACCATAGTGCCTGACACAGGGGTGCGGGTGAGAGGCGAAGAGACTCACCTTCTACACGCCGCAGCTGGGGTCCACACGCTGTTAGTTCCTCCCGCTGCCATAGCCACCCACCTGCACGGCCGCTGGGGAGGTGAACTACAGCTCCCAGCAGGCCAAACTGCATACTTCCGGTATCTGCTCGCCCGGAGGTGCTGAAAGCGAGGAGGCTCCCACTGAGGAGCGGGGGACCATAGCGCCTGACACAGGGGTGCGGGTGAGAGGCGAAGAGACTCACCTTCTACACGCCGCAGCTGGGGTCCACACGCTGTTAGTTCCTCCCGCTGCCATAGCCACCCACCTGCACGACCGCTGGGGAGGTGAACTACAGCTCCCAGCAGGCCGAACTGCATACTTCCGGTATCTGCTCGCCCGAAGGTGCTGAAAGCGAGGAGGCTCCCTCCGCGTCGCGGGATCGCGCGCGGGACGTGCCGGGAGAAGCCCGGGACAAGGGCGGGGCCATCTGCAGCCAGAGGAGGCCAGAGGAGGCTGGGACGGGGGCATTCCCTTTGGTTCTGATCGAGGAGAAGAAGAAAAAGTATTAAAGGTACTGCTACCCTTTATCTATCCCCGGTCCTTCCCATTCGCCATCATAGTGGAACTGTTGAACTGGTTTCTTTAGAAGATGGCTGATGATATGACCTGCAAGGGGGTGTCAGAAATATCTCCGCCCGGAGTGACTTGTTCAGGGGAACGATGGACCATTATATAAAGAGGGTAACGCTCCCTATTGTCAGAGAATTCGAGAGAATAGAGCGATCCCCAGCCCTGGATAGTTCTGCCACTATGTGCCCTCCTTCACAGACTGCCGATGTATCTCCAGAGATATAATTACTGGAGGAACTAAACAAAATGTGTAAATCCACATACGCTCCTGTGGAATTGGACAATGTGCAAATTAGTTCCCCTATCTGCGCCATAGCAACGACTAGTCCTCAGTCTAGCAATCAACCTCAACAAGCTCATAGCATACAGGATGCCCCCTTTTAACACGACCAAAAGTAAACTCGCAATCTATATTGACCCCTCAGCTCACTATCGCTAAAAGGAAGAGAGATGGGGTCAAACAATTGGGGAGTCAGGCCAAGCATCAAAAATTAAATCCTTATCCGGTACCGCCCAACATTCCCAGCATTGCCATATCGAATGCACCTATCCATGCCTCTTAATGGCCTCGATCGAGAACATGATTAAGACTATATTATCCCCGTTGATGGATAAAAGGGCTAGTCTATGGGACAGGCTCACTGGTGTCAAGGAAGCTATTAAGGCCAATTCATTACTTGTAAAAACTATGGCAGTACGCACTCAATCAGAGCGCCCAGCCTCCATAGAAATGCCTGAAACCTCCACACAAAGCAAGACCATTCGTAACCAATTAGTAACTCCACATGTGAACATTTTTTATCCTCCTGCCACAACTATACGGAGCTCTCACCCTAGAGTAGGGCTAAACAAACAATCAACATTAAATAAGGGAACAGCGGTTAATCATAACAATATGTTACTCAAAACCAATCATCTACATTTGCCTCCAGAGGCCACTCCTATTGTGTGCGTCCTCTCGGGAGTACCAGAACTTATAAGGGGGAAACACGAAATTCATATGGACCTTAGAAACAGGGTTGTGTTTTGGCTAACCAAAAATAGACCTCTACCACCCAACATCGATGGCACCATACTAAGTGTCAGAAGGGTGGTCTGGCTAGGACCTCTGCGTAAGGATTTAGCGGGCAATTTGGTACTTGTCAAATTCAGGACTAAATGCGTTGTTCCTTTTCTCCAATCTTGGCAGCCACAAATAGGAGATGGTCCTATATCTATCTGGAGCATAAGCGACTTCTACCCTAGATCATTCTATGTCTAGTCGAAATGTCAAAAACCACAGAGCAACCACCTGATGGGCAGGAATGGTCTTGTATCAAGTGGCCGTATCATCTCCACGTCTGATCAATTTGACTCATTATCTCGCTCCACAATGTTTACCTGATTTATTTTATCGATTTGATTTTATTTTAACATATGTAATTCTGATGAAATGTACTGGTGTATATTTATATACTGTTGTTGCTTTTATGATTTTTATACTGAAATTGAATAAAGCTAAGATTGATTGATTGATCTGGGCCCCCGCACAAGCAACCCCGGTGGGGAAGTGATCTCTGGCCAGCCGCTTCCTCCGATCTCCTTAGTGCCATCTAGTCCGGTTCTCCTACAGTGCCGCCATGTTGTGAGCTGCTGCCACAGTGATACTACGTCTGTTTATGGGACTCTGCATTCAGTTATGTCTTCGGTACAGTCAAGTGTGGATTCAAATGTAGGTGGAGAGGCATTCTTTTGGTGTGTTTGTTCTAAGAAGGCCCAGCCTCCTCACCTGTCCAATAGGGCCTGGCTCCCTCCTTGTTTCCCATTAAAGTGCGGGTTTTTACTCGCGAGAGCTTAAGGACACCTTTGTCGTGTTCTTTCATTTAATGGAGCTACTCCTTGGGAAATTCTCTGTTTCCCTACACAATGGCAGACAAAGAAACGCTATCCTTTAGCGAAAACCATATTCAGAATCTCATAGACACTTCTCCCTTCTCTAACGTGACATTCAGCACTACTGCAAAACAGCAGAATGAATCAGATAGGCAGATAAGATTACAGAAAAAGCATGTACGAACAGAACTACATGGGCATTTTCTCCTTAGGCACCTCAAGGGTGGCACCATTCCTTGGGGCCTACAGGTAAAAAATGTCCCAGTAATATTCACCGAGGACACAGAGTATAAAAAAGGCTTCAGCTTTATAAATACAAAGTGCAGCCGGGACCTTATGGTTCACACCATAGAAACCGCCCAAAGATTGTGTATACAAAAGGAAAAGGAAATTGAGGAATTAATCGAGGTAATTAAGAGCAGTCCGGTTGTGGCAGACGCCAAGGCACTATTGGAAAAAATAGATAAAGAAATTAGAACTTTCAAAGATAACACCATTAATGACAAAACTTTTAAATATGAGAGGGACGTCAAGTCATTCAAAATTGAGCAGGTGTATCCTTTCCTGAAAGAGGATTACTATACCCAACAAGAGTCTCGTAGGGCATTATCTACATATCAAGGACGGTCGAGAAACCGTTTCACAACGTTCTCTGAAACTTCTTCATCTGACTTATCTGGATCAGATAACCGTAACCCCTCAAAAAAACAGGTGTCTTTTTAAGAGCAGGGCCAACAGCCAAAATCCCGTTACAAACCACCATGGGAGATGCGAACGAGGAATCGCTCGTACAAATCATAGGCAGTACGAGCACTGTGGTCAACTTATCTGCAAGAACGTTAACAACAGACGAGCTTTCTGTTTTAAATCTAGGACTAAAATTCGTCCCATGCAAAAAAACTGACTACACAAGATTAAAGCTAGAAGCGATCAAATTTTGTCGCAAAATTCGTTTAAAAACCTTTTTCTGGAACCATCCGCCACTACCCAATACGGAAATAACGGGTTTAAGAAATAAGTCCAACTTTGTCCTTCATCAAAACATCCCCAAAGAAGTTCTTGCGTTTGAGCAAGTCCTCCTGTCATCTATCGACAAACTTGAAAAAGGCAAACATTTTGTGCAACAAAACATGGGCCAAAGACAATGCGCAGATATAAAAGCATTGAAGGAAGTCACCTCTATCGTTATCAAACAGGCCGACAAGGGCGGGGCAGTGGTAGTTTGGGCACGCGAGAAATACTTGGCAGAAGGAAGTAAAAAGTCAACAATCAAGTCTGGTATAGACGCCTACCAGAAGACCCTTTGAATGAAATTCAACAGCTCATCTCTGAGACATTACAAACAGGGCTAGAAGAGGGCTTTTGGGGCAAAAAGGAACATGAATATCTCCTCAAAAAATGTCCCAGAACCCCAGTTCTCTACCTCTTGCCCAAAATTCACAAGAGCCTCCACGACCCCCCAGAACGTCCGATTGTTTCCGGATGTGACTCCTGCCTTGAACCACTCTCCCAATTTATAGACTTCTTTTTAAAACCATTCTTGGCCAGGGTTCAATCCTACTTAAGAGACACTACAGACTTTCTACTTAAAGTAGAGGGTACCGAATTCGACCCAGACACCCAACTCATGGTGACAATGGATGTCACCTCACTCTACAGGCAGATCCCACAGGAAGAAGCGTTAGAGGTGATGGAGCTATACCTTGAGATGAGAGAAAAGCCACATCGTGTGCCTACTGCGTTTATTCTTAAGCTGGCAGAAATCACCCTTAAGAAGAACTATTTCTCATTCAATGGGGAATTCTTCATGCAGGTCAAGGGCACCGCTATGGGGTGCCCTTATGCCCCAGAAATGGCCGTATTGTATATGGCGCAATATGAACAAAAATTCATCTTCAACAATAACCCTTTCGAACAACATGTCACGCAGTGGTTTCGTTACATAGATGATGTCTGGCTCCTGTGGCAGGGGAGCCAGACCCATCTGGTGGCGTTCCACGAATGGCTGAATAATAGGCATGGAGATATTAAATTCTCCATCGCACACAGCAATGAAAGGATGACTTTCCTTGATGTAGAAATAACATGCATCAATGGTGAACTTAAATCATCCCTCTACAGAAAGGACACAGACAGAAATACTATTTTGTACCACAAGAGTGCTCATCCTCGAAACCTAAAATCAAATCTCCCTTATGGGCAGTTATTGCGCATTAGGAGAAACTGCTCGCACTTGGAAGACTTCTCGTCCCACGCGGAGATATTTTGTCAAGAAATGAAAGAAAGAGGGTATCCAAAGAAACTATTGAAGCACTCTCTCAAAAGAGCGCGCTTCACCCCCGAGAAACCCTCTTACAAGTGCGTCCAAAACCCGCACTTGACAGACTAGTCTGCGTTACCACTTTTGGACCAGACACCCATAAATTGAGGAAAACTGTGTTGAGTAAGTGGCACCTGTTGGACAACCTGGAATGTTAATTTCCCCATCCGTTGTTTGCATACAGGAAAAATCAAAACCTGGGACAACAAATTATGAGGGCAGATGTTTCATTACCCAAAAAGAAAAACGACTTATTGACCCAATGGAACCTTAAACCAGTCACAGGGCACCACAAGTGTGGCACTTGTGTTGTGTGCCCCAATACCATTGAAGGTGACGAGTTCCAGCATGGGGGGACCAGATGGAAACACACTGAATTTTCCAACTGTAAGACCAAGAATGTTGTCTATCTGGTCTTATGTCCCTGCGAGAAAATCTATATAGAGAAAACAAGACAACAAGTCAACACTCGCATCTGCCAGCATAGGTCCCGGATTAAAAACAAAATCCTGAATGCCCCAATGGTGGAACATTTCTTGGAAGCCAAACATGACGAAAATGATCTTAAATGGACGGTGCTACACACACTCCGATCGCTACATCGCAACGCAGACTTGGACAGAATACTCCTCAAAAAGGAAGCATATCTTATCCTTATGTTCAATAGTGTACAGAAAGGCCTTAACAGCCTATCAGAAATCTCAAGACTTTAACACCATACTGCCTTGGCGCCATGTAGCAGCCTCAGCTGTTCGCCTTGCTTCATTCCTCCTCAGTAAACCATTTTCACAACATTTTCAAACACGGGGCGCCACCCCCTTCATTTCGATGTAAATTATTCTTTAATTGCATTGAATTGTCTTCAAATCAACTGGCTTTGTGCCCTTGTGCACAAAACTACATCTCCCATAAGGCCTAGCTCTCCACCTGAGGGCTTGTATTAGGTAATCACACCCACTCCCATCTTGAAACCAGGGCAGAACGCCGTATACCAGGACCGAGACAGACACAGGTATGCTACGCTCGTGCATTCCCCTATCTTGCCACTTAAACTCTCGATTTGTTAATCAACCCATTCCGCTATTTTTCGCAGCGGATGCCGTCAAAATCCCGATTTGATAAAGAAAAGGATTAACAGAAAAACACGAGGCCACTCGGTACCGAGACTGCTTACTCCAGGTACATTTTCAGGGTAGATTTGCCGAGCTCGATCGGGTTACTCCCAAGCATGTTCCTGATCCAATTGTTCTCTTGCCCCCACAGTGCCCGCCCTGCATGGCTTTTCTCAATTCCGTCATGGAATACTATGTGAACGTAGCGCCAGCCGCCAGCTTTCCTTAACGTGTTCCAGCTGACGGTAGGTCTTATCATCCCTTTTTCATTCATCGACTGGCCACAGTTTTTTGGAGCCAGTTCTTTAATGGTCCATTCATTTTGTAGGTGGCCCCCGCTCTCATTGTGATTACACAACAACAAGTCTATTCCTGCACTTCAAGACTCAATGTGCTCTTTTTCTTGAATTTGCTTCAACCCCTAACCTGGTAGGTTCATTTCAATACCGGAGTGTCACACTAATAGGGTCTAGTGTTCATGATTACAAAAACCAAAAACTAAATTTCGTTACCCTTCCTTTACCCCACAGACAGATTTTTGCGCCCTGATGAGATTCCAGGAAACCACTACCTGAACTCGAAACGCGTCGGCCAGTTAGTAAAGATTTATTGTGATCTATTCCTTCATACCAGCTCTTGCTGGTTGTAAAAAGAGTTACAAAGTGTACTCGCATCATTGCTATTTTCTTTCCCTTTTTCTTAAATTCTTTGGGTACTAAACTCATTGTTTAATTTTTGAAAATTCACCTTCTTACACTGCACATGTTTAAACTGTTCTGTTTGTTTTTGAAGTATCTTGTCATTTATGCTTGAATGTCTTTTTTTTCTCAGTTTGTAATTCATTTGTATGGCGATCAGCCCATCAATTTTGGTGTAAATATGCATTGTTGATAACTGTCTTTGTGTGTCTTCTCATTCATGATTTTTGACAAACTTTGATTAACTGATAAAAAGTGTTGGTATAAATATAAATACCTAGTTGATTACTACAATTTGCGTGTTCAACTCTCCTCAAGTGCGGATTCAAATGTAGGTGGAGAGGCATTCTTTTGGTGTGTTTTTTCGGTACAGGCACAGCATGAATCCGTGCCATTCCTACCTCCAGCTCCCATCTTTTGGCTGAATAGTCGAGAAGAGAAGGATTAATGCTGGATTATTCACCAAACCGCAGGAGCCTCACGTAAATGCGACCATCTTGCTTGGCGCCCTCTAGCGCCCCCACCTTCTGGGCCTTACTGATAATTGACATGCCTGTAGAAGTCTCTTTAGTAGTCTTCACTTGTCATCAGAACTCCCCAAACTCTTCTAGAGCTCCACCTTCTCAAGTGCTTCAGTCTCTTCTCGTACCATCCTAATCATTATCCATCCAAGGCTGCCTCCATCCTTAATGAATCCATTAATTTGTTGATGTTGGCCACTCTCAGTTACTTCACAAGATCCCTTCTCCCTTCGTTTGATATTTACACCTGATCTCCCTGTATATTAGCTTATATATCTTACAATATTTGTTAGCCCAAATCTTTCTCTTCTGTTCATGTTATTAAGTGGTACCTATGTTTGACATTGATGTCCATTCCGTATTACCTATCTCCTGTCCTTCATCCCCTGTAATGTCTTGATTTTTCTTTTTCTTTAGTGGCAAGACACATTCCTTCACCATACCTACTGTGTCACTTTCTTTGCCACTTATCTCTCCTTTTAGTTGTGCTTAATCTGTACTTATCCTCCTCAACACTCCGGTTCAGTAGCCTTCACCTTCACATGCCAACTCCTTTTTATCCAGTGTCATTTTCAGCCCTGTGTCTCACATCCCACAAAATTGGTACTTTGAAGTTAACCAAGCCTTTTGAAATGCCTCAAAAGCCATCCCTCTACTCTCAATTCCTGGACTAGGTTGTTCAGCCTCACCATCTACTTCATCCAGACTACCTTCTATCCTGGCTTAACTCTGCATTTTCTACCAATTGCCTCATGCTTTGTTTCCTCTTTTTGGGTGCCATGCTTTAGGCTTCAGGCCCATACTGATCTATTGTCATTGGCCTCTCTCCCTTCTACTACCCTTTCTTTGTACTGTTTTCTTCTTTTCTACATCTATATCAGCCTCTCACCTTCATAGGCCATACACTTGTTGTTCTCCCTTCCATAAACATTGAAACACTTCACCCATGTCCCCTTTCATTCTTTACTGAATTGCCATTACTACCCACTATATTTGATCTCATCACTATAGGTTTGTTCCTCAATCTGGCCCCTTTCGTCTGATGTAGATACATCGAGCTCTAAAATTGTGTCAAACTCTAACAACACTTAGCTCCTATGATGTCCCAGGGCCTACACCTTTTTTGCAGGCTCTTGGCCCCAAGCATTGTGTTAAGAAAATGACACAGGGCTCCTCCAATTCCACACCTGTCCCCAAACCTAATCCCCCCTTGCAAAATGTCCCTCGCTCCATCCACATATAACTCTTCAGTGGGTGCAAGATGGCAGTACAGTAGCATACTTGGTTCTCTCATTCGTCACAACCCACTGTAAGAAAGTTTCCCTCTGCCCCTGGGAGTTAGAGCCACTAAACCCTGTGGTCTCCTCAATCTCATATAGCTATCAGCAGGGCAAAGCAGTTTTGTTACCATCAAATGGGTTGCTGTTGACAGCCCCTCCCAACATGCCACCAAGCCTTGAAATCTGGGAAATTCTGAAACAGCCAAAGCTGAGGACATAGCGAGGCCTCAATGCAAACATTCATTGGAAAGGGAAGCCAGCACAGCGTACACCAAGAAGAATATGGCAGTCAGTTTTGGAGCCGCGGACAGCAGTCCGAATCTTAAAGACTGGAATTTGCTTCACAAGGACCAAGATAAGTGAGGCTTGACTCCCCAAACAACCAGGAGCCAGGCCTGGCCGAAATTAGATAAGTGCTCTGAGAATCCCAACAAAGCTAAATAAGGGGCTATAGCCAGAACCAGATACAGGTGCTCACAAGAAAAGGAATCTCAAACAGGGGGCACCAAGATAATTAAGGTGATTGGGGTCCGAGTGACTGCCAGTGGCCCCAGCATCCAGTGGCCAGAAATACTTTATTGGGTGCTGGGTTGCGTGAGGTAAGGCACCCCCCCCCCCTGCCTACCGGTACAAAGGCCCAGTTGATAAAATCGAGGCACCTCCTAGGGACCCAATCATGTCTAACCAGTGGGACCAAAAGGGTCACAGAATACAGAGGACACAAATTAAGCCCATGATTTAGAAAAGGGGGTGGTGATGAACAGAGTGTCTGAGTTAAACAGACCACTCTTACCCAGTCCAAAGATCAGGGCTTGATCCATCACCGTTATTTATCTCACTGCCCCATCCCAGCTCAGAACCTGGCTATATGCAAATCAGTCTGTCCCTGGCCCAGTGCATCATGGGAACAGGGCAGACTAAACTACCAAGCCAATTCTTCACCAGAAAGGAGACAAGCTACCGGGGACCGGTTTCTGGCATTTCAGCCTTCTTCGGCCCGGCTTGCTTGAATCCTGATGGAGCAGTGAGAAAGGGACTCATGTCTGAGTATACCCTGCCACACCTATAGTGCCCAAAAATGATTTAGAAAAGGGGGTGGTGATGAACAGAGTGTCTGAGTTAAGCCCAGGCACCAACAGAGCTTTGCTATGGATTGAAGCATTTAAACATCATTGACGCAAGCTGAGGTTGAGCGGGCTCATGTGATTGAGAGACCATGTGAAAACAAAGCAAACACAGTTCCCAGCACCATTGATGGCATACCTGCTACTCCACTGCACCCACCCAGATAATACCTACCTGAGTAATAAAATACTTTGGGGGCCAGAACAGCTTGGGTACTGACCCAACACAGCTGAGAAGGGATATTTTGATAACTGGGCTAGCGTCTGGAGCTACACACGGAGGATGCAATGGCATGCACTAAAAAGGAAAATGATGCAAGCATACAAGATATGATCCACAGATCAGGATCTCAAAAGCAGGACTCAGCTTTCAGGCACATACCGAACTCCACAAAGAAAGAGACCCTGCTGGCCATAACCCAGTGCACTCTAAGCCACTGCTAACTCACTCTTTTATGGAGGATCTCTTTCAGGGCATGAGGGATGAACTCTTGAAGCTGCGGTATGAAGTAGGAAATGATATACAAACTCTCAAGTACAACACACAAGACATTACCAACAGTCTTTGCATTTCAAGAAGTGGTGGATGCCATTGAAGAGGAGATCAAAACTTTGAGGCTAGAGGTCATCTTGTTGAAAGATCGAGCCGAGGGTCTCCTTTTCTACCACAAGGATAATGAAAAGCAATTGAAAATGCAAAATATCAGATTTAAAGGAATGCCATGCTTGCGGGAAAGAAATGACATACAGTACTGTGTGGAGAGACTTTTTAGACATCTACTACCAAGCTTAGATGGAAAAGATATTCTTCTAGACCTAAGACAGTGAGTCATCTCTAGATCACCAAGGTCCAACTGTTGTGCATCTGTAGAAGCTCAGTATTTAACTGTGAAAATAAAAGGTCAATGACAACACTGAAATAAACAATTCGCTCTCAGCACATTTGTTTGCAAGATTTATTGGGAACCCAATCAGAATGCAATCACAATGGAATATACATGCAGCACGGAGACCTCAGCAAAGCTTACCGAGTGCCCAATTGGCATGACAGTGCAGGGACATTTTATAGGCACAAGCCCTAGAGGATGGTCATCATAGCATACGTAACCTAGATCAGACTATGTCCTGCTGGACCAATCAATGAAGGGCAACTGTGGCATGATACCCTTTTAAGGCTCGAAGTATGTCTATACCCTGGTGTTGCTGCCCATGTGCCATCTAGAAGAGCAGATTTGGGCTTTCCCCTAAAGGTGAAATCTGTGCTCCTGGTATACGTGGAATTGGCACGTACGTGACCGGCCAGGCCAGCAGGTCATGTCGACATGATTTACTGAAAATGTGAGGTTTTGCAATAGCTAGCTGGAAGCTGGCATGTTTGTTCTCGGAAAGCCTTGCGTTGCTTTTCACCTTGCAACTGACTGACACACAAAATGGAGCGTGCAACCGTTTTGTGAATTCCTGCTGGTCTCAATTCTTTAGTATCTCAAAGAAGACTATAGGCCTGAAAACATATGTATTTGGTATCATAGAAATGTCTGCTTCGTCATCCCCAAATCTGATACAAAATCATATGTTAATCAGAAGTCATCCATCCTCATCATCTCTTGTCCCTCATCTTATTCCTTATGGGTGTGGTGTGTTGAATTACCTTCCCTGGATAAGCAGCAGGCACCGGAGCTGAAAATTACTGTACAACAAACTGGGCATATCTTGATCGGGAGTCATAGTGTCAAAAAGGCTGCTACCACTATTATAACTGCCTTAAGTATCCAAGAACTCCAGTCTGTGAACCAGTTCATCACATCTTCCTATAGGCCACCTGTGTGTACACTGTGGGCCTCATCTCTAATGTCTTTGATCTTTTTTATAGCTTTGTTTATATTCCCATTGTTATCCGGAATAAATACACAGCATTGGCTCTGAGCCAGGGAAGATGCTGGGGAAGATGCCTCATGGAGGACAGAACAGACTCCTCCTTCCTTGGCCAGAATGATATCGAGGGCATTTCTGTTTTGGACCACGACTGCCCTCATGGAGGTAAGTTCCTCTGTTATATTTCCTAAGGCATCAGTGGTAGAGTTCGCTAGATCCTCAATCATCATGGATAACTGGTGTAATCTTTCTGAGGTATAAATATTGCCTAGTACTGGGATCATTGCCCCAACACCCATTAACATGTGGTATACCCATGCGGCTTTTCTCTTGGCCCTAACTAGTGTCAACTCTGTCTTTTCTGCTGGCACTAATTTTGTGAAGTGCGTCATCTGTGGGATGATGGATGCCAGGTAGCAACTTTTATACCATCCTGGGGGCAGGTAGAAGTATGCCCATGGACCACAGACAAACCTACCAGAACTGGTGACGGCTCATCACAACTCCTAACTCGAGTTAGTCTGGTTGTATGGTTACAGCGGCTCGTCCCCATGTAAATTTGGGGGACTGCCTTGGTGGGTAGTATGCCTTTTATCCTGTTTATCCTGTCCTCACAGTCAAACAACCCCTGCTCTCCTCGGGCAACTTCTTCGAAAGTGCATCCAAATGAAATGCAGTCTTTCCAGTTGTCTCTGGACAGCAGTTCTGAAAAACTGCCTGTTCGGGCAGCTCCTTTTGGCAAAACCGGTATTCTTTTGGGTGTTACTACTTCATCCTTGAGGATGCAGGAGGGGGCTGAAACTTCCCCCACCCTGAACCTTGGTACTTTCATGTTGCCTGCCTCTATGTTCCCAGCCTGTTCGACCTTTCCATTCCTCATTCCTAGAAGCCCTATCAAATCCTTTTAGCATCTCTAAGTCTCCCTTAGTTGGCTGCATATTCATACAAGGGATCCTCTTAGGTCTGAGAGGAGGGTCTGTTGTTTTTCTGCTATAGCTATAGCCGCTGCTACCGCTGGGATCAACAGCCAGTATTTCAGATGAGGGCATACCTATCGATACTGACACAGACATGCTGTGTTGACTTTGTAACATGTCACGCAACAGGACACAGCCTACAAATTTGGATACTGGCAGTACGTGGTACTTCAAACTATGTGTGGCGTCTGTGGGCAGGTGTGTGCAAACATAGCAGTCAGATATATTCAAAATTGTCACATCCAGTTTCAGCATCTCTATATACTGGTTTCCTTCGTATGTATCCCACAATCCTTCTTGAATCCCTTTATTCACATCCACCCCCAGTAATGTTCATTGTTATATTCTGTTCATAGTCTTTTAGGGATTTTGTTGGCTCAGTTCCATCACTACCATCCCCCATCCTTCCATTAAGATGTGGTATCTCAAGCTCAGCAGAATACATTATTATTATTGCTGTTACTATTAGGTCTGGTACTGGTAACAATATTGCAAGAATCACTGCTCTCCAGTTACATGTGTGTCTTTCAGTGGACTGCATGACTCTGTACAAACCTTTCCCTTCCCTATGCTATGCAATCTTCTTGTGAATAGGCCCTAAGTTTATTCTTGGTCCACTCGGGCTTGTGAATAGGCCCTAATTTTGTTCTTTTTCCTCTCGGCCCTATGCTAGCTGTCCCTTAGAGTCAATCATTTATCCACTGGTTTTTTTATTCTCTTGTATTTAATGTCTCGAATGAGTCTAGGACCAGTGACCTCTGTTGCAAAACGGCACAATGGAGAATGTTCAATGTTTTGAATAATGCTAGAACCAGTACTTTCTATCGCAAAAATGGCACCATTGAGAATGTCAAAACGTAGATCTGTTAATTCTTGCTCAGGGACTTGCTCTGGGCCCGTTGGAAAGGCAATCTCATGAAAAATTAATCTTATTAGCTCACTGAGCTGTCAGTCTCCCTCCTTCCAATAATTTAGTAGCTGTGCCCACCGCATAGGATTCTTGTAATACTCCCGTGTCATCCCTTAAGCATGACCCGTCTACAAATAAATCTCCCTGGGCATCTGGGAGTGGTGTATCTTTAAGGTCTGGGCGTATCTTAGTATGCCTATCTATGGCCAAGGCACAATCATCAAAGGAATCATCTGAATCAAAATCCTCCAGCTCATGTTCAGTTGGTAACAAGCATGCAGGGTTCAGAGTGGTACATCTCTTGATGATAATGTGTGGTGTCAACAGTACCAACTCATACCTGGTGAGGCGTGCATTGGTTAGGTGCTGTGTCTTAGTGGATGTGAGAAGTGTGTTCACTGCATGCGGAACGTGTAGGACTAGTGTGTGTCCTAACACTAAGTTGTCTGACTGTTCCATGGCAAGTGCTGCAGCTGCCACTGCTTTCAGACACGGTGGGAGCCCTGAAGCCACTGGGTCTAGCGTGGCAGAGTAATATGCCACAGGTGTTAGAAAGCTCCATGTTTCTGAGCCAAGACCCCCATTGAACAACCACCCTTCTCGTGACAAAACAAGTGAAAGTCTTTACTATAATCTGGTATGCCCAGTGCTGATGCTTCCTTTAATCCTCTTTTCAGTTCATTGAAGGCTGTCTCACATTCTTGTGACCAGGGTACAGTGCCAGGTATGTCTTTATGTGTCAGTGCCTGTAGGGGTTTTGCAATGAGAGAGAAATTCGGTATCCAGTGACGACAGTATCCTGCAACCCCTAGGAACGCCCTAACTTCCTTCTGAGTGCGGGGTCTGGGAAAATGTGTTATTGTCGAGATTCTGTCTGGCAACAGTCTTCTTGTTCCTTCTGTTAGCTTATGGCCTAAGTACTTCACAGAGGTGAGGCAAAACTGTAACTTTTTTGGGGAGACTTTGTATCCCTTTAGTGCTAAGTGGCATAGGACAGCAATGGTGTCCTTTACACAAGCCTCCTTTGAAGGCGAGGCCAATAGCAAATCGTCAATATACTGGATAAGTGTGGACCCCTCCTTCAGTACCAGGGAGTCTAAATCTGTTTTTAAGGCATGTGTGAAAATGGATGGTGACTCTGTATAGCCCTGCACTAGCCTTGTCCAACAAAACCTCTTCTGTCTAAAACTAAAAGAGAAGAAATGTTGGCTGTCAGGGTGCAAGGGGATGGTAAAGAAGGCGGAGCTAAGATCCATCACTGTGAAGATGGTAGCTGACACTGGTATATTAGATAATATTGTTGCTGGGTTTGGGACCACTAGGAAAGATGGCAGCACTATTTTGTTCAATTCTCTCAGGTCTAGGGTGAATCGGAAGACAGGGGCCCCGTTCGGGCCCTTGGAGGCTTTCTTCACCGGGAGAATCGGGGTGTTACATTGACTGTATTGAATCTCTCTTAAAATTTCTTGCTTCAGGAGGTCTTGTATCACTGGAGCGATGCCTTCGTCCCCCTCTTTGGAGATGTTGTATTGTGGCACTCTTGGGAGAATTGCCCCTGGCTTCAGTTTTATCTGTACCGGTGGGTAGTTCAATACCCTCCCTACGTCATTGGCACTTGTTGCCCAGACTTCAGGCGGCACACAATAGCTTAATTCTGGTGGTATTTTGGGGTCGGTGCATTTCATGAAGGCTTGTACCATCAGGCCATTTGCCTTGCTCTCCAGAAGGACCCCTGCTGGTGAGCAGTGTATGGTGCATTGCAATTTGCATAACAAATCTCTCCCCAGCAAATTCACGGGGCAAAACCTGCTAAAAATAAATTGGTGGTGAACTGTTATTGTGCCTACTACAAACTGTAGTGGCTCAGTAAGGTATTCTGTAATAGGTTGGCCAGTCATGCCTACTGCGGTTATCGTAGTCCTAGAAAGTAGAGCCTCTGGCGTTGTTAGTGCCTTCAGCATTGATCTTTGAGCCCCTGTATCAATTAGAAACGGAACAACCCTGCCCAATATCTCTCCCTCTACATATGGTCCGGATTGATCTACTGCTATTGCTGGTGCTATCACACAGTTTCCCACTTTCAGGCATCCCAAGAAAGATGCTGGGGGTGGGGGTGGGGGCCAGTCAGTCGTTACTGGAGTCCACCCTTCCCCCCTGTCCATTGCTGCTGGGACTCATTTTCCTGTTGCAGGTTGTCTCGGTACCCTGTGTGCCGAGTGTAGTTGGTGTGCTGGTGTCTGCCCTCTTGACCGCTGTTCTGTTTGTACCTACTGTCCTCATTTCTTTTTTTTAATATTGGACAATGTGCTTTCCAATGATTGGGGTCCTCACAATAGAAACATGCTGTTCCTTGTGGTAGCAGGGAGGCTGATCTGCGGGGTAGGGAAGGTACCCTACTTGTCTGTTGTTTTCCTGCGCCTCGTGCCCCTCCCCTGATCCTCTCTCTTCCTCTGTTATTGCTGTAAAACAGTTCTTGTGCTACCATTAGCCTCACTTTTTCTTTCTTTAATTTTTCTGTCCCCATTGCCTGCGCACTAGACTGGAAATCTGCGCAGTAGTTTGCCGCTGAGAGCACTTTCTCTATTGGCTCTTGTTGCCAGCAGACAAAAGAAGTCTGCAAGTGTGTTCTGATAGGTGGTGTGAGGCCTTGTATAAATGTAGTTACCAGAGCCGGCATCGCATCTCCCATTGGGTTTTCCAATCCACTGTTCTGCCTATATACTTGCAGGAGGCGGTCAAAGTATGTATTCACACTTTCATCTTTCTCCTGTTTGGTACTTGTAATTTTGCTCCAATCAACCCTATCTTCAGGTACCTTCTCCTTCAAGTGTTCTACCACTTTTTTGTATAACTCATCTACTTCTGGGCCTGGCATCCCTCCCTTCCCCCTCCTTGGTTCCACATCTGGCCAACCAACCTTTCTTTTACAATCTTCCCAAAGGTCATTTGGGATGATGATATTGAATAACGTGTCGAGGTCTCTCCATAGTAAACCCCCTAACGCTGCCATTCTACTAAGCTCTTCATACCATTTTCATGGTTCTTCTCTTAGCCTGGGAAAGTCTTTACTGAAAATGCTAATGTCCTGCCTTGACCAGGGGACATAAACATATGCTAAAACATTTGGCGCACTGCCAGGTGGTGGCGGTATCTCCCGTAGGGGCATGATAAGTGATGGGACTTCTGTTGTGTTGGCTGTGGTGATGGAGTGGACAAGAGAGTGAGCTACGTCAATTACTGCACATGTGTGTATTAGCTGATTCCATTGTTGCAATTTATCTATAGCATATTTAAGCGTATCCTGCAATTTAGACTCCTCCCATGTTATTAAATCTGAGTCTGTGAATCCGAACTTCCCTACTTCCCAATCATATTTTTCTGGTAGTTGGGCACAACTAACTGTGGTTGTCTGGGTGTCAGCTTGCTTAGCATATGCTAAATGGGTCTGGGGTGCCTTGTTCATTAACTCTGCTCGCGCTAAGGACATTGTTTTCTCTTTTTTTTTTAAATCTTTTTATTGAAATGTTTTACAATTATGTACAGGGCACGGCAATATTAATAGAAAAAAAAATGCATCACATTGAGAGAAAACAGCAGATGAAGCAACGACATAAATAATAAAGGAAGCTACAGCCCATTAGGGCAAAAGAGTAAGATAATTTGATCCATAATCTTGTTCCAAGTTCTATAACATAAGGCTAATCAAACAAAGTTACCCTTCTCTAATGTTTCCATAGGATCAATTATATCTCTCATATTATAGCCGACATAACAATTAATACCTCATATGTAATCCTGTATCAACCAAATTTCAGACAGATCTCATTTTTAAACTATTACAACATCCTTCCACCGCGTAATAGGATCCCATATTAGCTTGCCCAGCTTCCTCCCCCTTTTTCCTTTCCGTGCATAGATCTCTTTCTCCACATTGTATGTTGTTATTAATTTAGCCAACCATTTATGGAAAGTAGGTGGTATAGGGTCAATCCATGCCGAGGCTATGCATAATCTCATAACAGATATTGCTACAAATAAAAATTCCCTCCCGCTAAATAATCGTGCGTCCTCCAGATTCACTCCTAATAATATAGTTCCGGGGGTTAACACAATTTCAGTTCCTAATATATTATTTATGAAGCGTTCAATATCTTTTTTTAGTAAATCTAGATGAGGACACGTTGCAAATACATGTTGTAAATCAGCATCAAAGCTTCCACACCTATAACACTTAATACCCACTGTGCCTCCCCATTGTGCTATCTTAGCGGGCGTATAATATAAGTGATATATCGTTTTATAATGTTGCGCCTGCAAGGGTGCTGAACATAACAAAGAATATCCCTTTTCGAGAGAGATACCAAAACTATCTCCACTTATATTAAGATTATCCTTCCATTTTTCGCTCCATTTTTGATGGTCATCCTGTTTTGATTTTAGCAGTTCAGCATAAAGCCTTTTAATTGTGCAATCTTCCTCTCTTTGAATTACTTCCATAATTGGATTGCGTCTGAACCCCAGAGCACCTCCTTTTTTATTCAAGAGGAAACTCCTGACTTGTAAGTATTTAAAGAATTGCCTGGTTTCTAGGTTAAATCTAGCTTGTAAATCTGAGAATTGAAAAATCCCCTGGTCCCCCTTTACATCCCCTATAGTTCTAATTCCCCTGTTTTCCCACTCAGCAAATATGAGCCCCGAAAAAATATCTTGTGGAAGATTTGGGTTATGTGAGAGTCTGATGTACACATTGTATTTCCCCAAGCCTATTCTTTTAGAGAAGCTTTTCCAAATTTCATATGCTGCTATGAGCGTCTTAAACTTTGTCCTCTTGTAATAGCTAGCCTCTGTAAATTTCAACAAAACATTCTTCGCTTCCATTCCCAAAGTTAGTCCATAAATTGCCAGTGTTCCAAATTTGCTCCACTCTTCTGATTCTTCCCCTCCCAGCATGCCAGTCATATTTTGTAGAGCAGCCGCCCAATAATAAAATTTTAAGTCTGGACCTCCCCAGCCTCCCCTTTCTCTCGTAAGTGTCATGAATCTAAGGGCTCTTCTCGTTTTCCCCTTTGCCCAGATAAATCTGTTGATTATACACTCTAGTTTTTTAAATATTTTAACTTCAAATAATAAAGGTATTGCTCTAAATAAATATAAAAATTTTGGGAGTATCAGCATTTTTATTATATTTGTCCGCCCCACTATTGACATATGCAAGTTGTCCCACCTATCCAGGTCTTTCTCTACTTTCTTAATCAGAGGAATAATATTCTTTTCTACTAACACGTCCAGATCTGCCAAGATAATAACCCCTAAATATATGCCTTCCTGTGTCACTCGATTATCTATACAGGGAGTAAATGAGTTTTTTATTATCTGCGTTTTAGATGTATTTAATTTATACCCCGATATCTTTCCAAATTTCAACGCCTCGAATTCCAGATATTCTATGGATTCAGAGGGATTTGGAGTAATTACAGCAATATCATCTGCATAAGCTAAGATTTTACATTGCCCGATGAGTGTTGTTAGGGGTACAATCATCTCAGATGTCTCTATTCTACGGATTAATGGATCCATGTATATAGCAAACAATAGCGGTGAGCAAGGGCACCCCTGTCTAGTACCTCTTTTTATTTGAAATTGACCCGTGTTTCCACCATTCACCCGTAAGGTTGCTACCGGATTTAAATAAAGAGTCTGTAAGGCTTTAATAAATCCTTGTTTAATGCCTGTTCTTTCCAGAGCATACCAAAGATAGCCCCAGGAGACCCGATCAAATGCTTTTTCTGCATCAGGTAACATTACTGCCATCGGGTCTCCTGTGACTGAAGTAACATCGAATAAAGTTATTACTTTGCGTATATGGTGGGTAGTTCCTCTCCCTGGTATAAAACCGTGTTGGCAGCTACTGACCATTTTATGAATAACTCTGGCAAGCCTTGATGCCAATGCCTTGGAGAACACTTTTACATCCGCATTCAGTAAAGTGATGGGTCTATAAGATCCTGGATCTTCCGGGGTTTTCCCTTTTTTTAATATTACTACCACCTCAGCACTCCCCCGTGACTTGGGTGCTGATTTGCCCAGCTGTGCCAGTTGCATAACCTTCATTATCTCTTCTGCCAACAGGTCCCAAAACACTTTGTAGAACTCTATAGGAATTTGATCAGGGCCCGCTGCTTTACCAGAGGGCAGATTCCATATTGCCTCCTTAATTTCTTCTGTCTGCAGAACCCCCTCTAGAGCATCTGCTTGATCCTCCTCGATTGTATCTATAGGGATCTCTTGGAGATACTCCTTCATTTCCTCATTATCTCTTTGTTCATTAACTCTGCTCGCGCTAAGGACATTGTTTTCTCTAAGTACCTCCTATTCTATGATTGTATAAAGGAGTCCACTGTTAGTGAGCCCTCTACGAGTCATTGTAGTAGCGCTTTACAATTTAAAGTATCGCTCTTTAGCATTATTTTGGCGAGTTTGGGTTGGAGGCAGAAGCTCCTCCCACCCCTCCTCCCAAACTGCCTCTTCTTTTGCACTCTGGAGCTGACTCTGTTTCTGCCAAACACTGCTCTAATGTTGAAATGTCGTGTTCTGTGTGATGGATATATATAAATGCATCCCATATTAGTGAGTGCCACTGTGCTGGCTGAATGAGTCATCCTGTGATTCATCCTCAAATAATTGCTGCCAAGGTCTGTCTATTAATTCAGAAAAGGGGGTGGTGATGAACAGAGTGTCTGAATTAAGCAGACCACTCTTACCCAGACCAAAGATCAGGGCTTGATCCATTACCGTTTTTTAGCTCACTGCACCATCCCAGCTCAGAACCTGGCTACATGCAAATTAGTCTGTTCCTGTCCCAGTGCATGATGGGAACAGGGCAAACCAAACTACCAAGCCAATTCTTATACTGGGAAGGAAACAAGCTTCCGGGGACCGGTTTCTGGCTTTTCAGCCATTGTCGGCCCGGCTTGCTTGAATCCTGATGGTGCAATGATCAAGGGACTCACATCTGAGTATACCCTTCCACGCTTATGGTGGACAAAATGATTCAGAAAAGGGGGTGGTGATGAACAGAGTGTCTGAATGAAGCAGACCACTCTTACCCAGTCCAAAGATCAGGGCTTGATCCATCACCGTTTTTTAGCTCACTGCACCATCCCAGCTCAGAACCTGGCTACATGCAAATTAGTCTGTTCCTGTCCTAGTGCATGATGGGAACAGGGCAAACCAAACTACCAAGCCAATTCTTATACTGGGAAGGAGACAAGCTTCCGGGGACCGGTTTCTGGCATTTCAGCAGTCGTCGGCCCGGCTTGCATGAATCTGATGGTGCAATGAGCAAGGGACTCACATCTGAGTATACCCTTCCACGCTTATGGTGGACAAAATGATTCAGAAAAGGGGGTGGTGATGAACAGAGTGTCTGAATTAAGCAGACCACTCTTACCCAGTCCAAAGATCAGGGCTTGATCCATCACCGTTTCTTAGCTCATTGCACCATCCCAGCTCAGAACCTGGCTACATGCAAATTAGTCTGTTCCTGTCCCAGTGCATGATGGGAACAGGGCAAACCAAACTACCAAGCCAATTCTTATACTGAGAAGGAAACAAGCTTCCGGGGACCGGTTTCTGGCATTTCAGCCATCGTCGGCCCGGCTTGCTTGAATCCTGATGGTGCAATGAGCAAGGGACTCACATCTGAGTATACCCTTCCACACTTATGGTGGACAAAATGATTCAGAAAAGGGGGTGGTGATGAACAGAGTGTCTGAATTATGCAGACCACTCTTACCCAGTCCAAAGATCAGGGCTTGATCCATCACCGTTTTTTAGCTCACTGCACCATCCCAGCTCAGAACCTGGCTACATGCAAATTAGTTTGTTCCTGTCCCAGTGCAAGATGGGAACAGGGCAAACCAAACTACCAAGCCAATTCTTATACTGGGAAGGAAACAAGCTTCCGGGGACCGTTTTCTGGCATTTCATCCGTTGTCGGCCCGGCTTGCTTTGTGGTAAATAGAATTACCATGCAATTTTTTCCGTATAATTAATGACAGGTAAAAGAATAGCTCAATCAAATGAGAGGCAGAGTCCGTGGTATCTGAGTCATACGCGCTTTAATAGGAATGGCTCGAGCCATGGAAATCAGATCCATCAATACAAGGGTTCAGGAGGGGGAATATGATGGCAAAAGATGTCAACGATTGATTAACAGTACATGACATATATAGTAAAACTGTACAATGGTGATGGATACAGTAGGCGTGACAAGCGAAAAGAATATGATAAGAACACATGTGCGTAGCAAAAAGGCGTGTACAAGGGTGTGCACGGAGGCGTGTACGGGAAACGTCACAGAAAGTGTCATAAGTGGGTGGATGCATAGAGGATTCTGCAGAGTCAGCTGAAACATTTCACCTGGGTGCGCGCGCAATTAGTATGACGTGTGATTGACGTGGAACTGGGGAAAGCTGGAGGTCTGACTTTTAGCACTAATAGAGGAGACAGAAGTCGGGCATGTCAGATCGACCTGTTCCTATAACATATCTGATATCTTGTGTTTGGAGGATGTTTAATCTGAAGTAAAAGGTCTCTCGGGCAGAGGCTATTCTATCTATACTGAATGCATATGTGTCTAAGTGCAATGCGCGGGGCCAGAGGCCTACCATGGTAACGGGAGCAATGAATTACATGAAGGAGACAGGAAGGCTTGGCCCTTTGCTCTGCAGCCAGGAAGCTGTTTACCTATTTCACTAGACTGGAATGTGTTTTCGAGGAGGCTGGACTGATAACTTGAAGACAAAACACTGTTTTGGCAGGCAGGCCAGGCCGAGCCAGGCACCGCTTCGCTTGGCAGGAAGTAAGGCAGAGGCCAGGGATGCATCTCCATGCTGCAGCTTTCAGAGGCAGAGACAGAAGTGGTTTGGAGTCAGAAATCAGGGCCTAGCTCGACAGAGCCAGGAAAACATAAAAGTGCACCATGTGAAGACGTTGGCATGGCATGTTTAGAGACTGAATTATTGATCCATTCATGGTGGATCTGGTAGAGGACATGTTGACGTTGGATGCAAATGTATTTGCGTCTTCAGATTCGGTCGGGGAGGGAAGCTACATGTACTTCTAGCTCGTACATGGAGACGTTGGGGTACACGTTAGGGGACATACTGGACCATAAAAAATTTCAATTACCTCATTCCCTCCTTGTCCCCTACGTTCCCTTCAGGATATATCTATTTTCATGAGACCATCTATCTGTTCATATAACATCATCTGCTCATCCTTTCTCATACGGGAACTGGAACGTGAACTAGGATGTGGAACGCAGGCTGTGGCACACAAGCCGCAAATCGCTGGCCCGCATTGTAGGCATAGACAACAACTGAATACTATGAGCAGTATGATTCCTAGGAATGACAGTAGCTTCCATCCCCAGGCTGTTATTACACTCCAAAGCCAACCGGACCACGTCCATGTGCCTGGATTCTGGTGTATCTGATGGGCTATTTCATGAAGCCTGGTTATCGCTTTGTATACTGATGGTGCGTTATTAGGAATAAACACGCAACAACTGGATCCGATGACTCTACAAGCTCCGCCCCTATCGGCTAGGATGACGTCAAGGACAAGGCGGTTCTGAAGTACAACAAGTCTCATAGCAGACTGCTCCTCTGTTAAGTTACCCAAAGCAGAAGTAGTCTCATTCACTACCGCTTCGAGGATTCTGGTTAATTTGCGTATCAGTTTACTATTTGAGACAGTGCCTAGATAAGGAAAGAATCCTTTATTGAAATCTGTATATTGCTCCCAGGTAGTTTCAGTCTGATCGACAATTGGGAGATCTCTCTTGTGTCTAACGTGAGTGAGGCGGGAATTCCTGTGATAATCAGATGGGGCTAGAAAAACTGGTGGCAATAGGAATGCAATGAAACAAGTACCATCCCAGTCTAGAGGTAAACGTACATAAGCTGTCTGACCACAAATGAAATAGGAATGTCGGGAAGCTTTGAAAGTAGACTTGCCTTCATCACTGAATTCAACCACAGTAGTACAGTCACTGTGACCTAGATGTACTGAACCATTCTTTCTGACGCATAATACACCTTTTGCTGGTAAAACTGATATAGATGGCAAGTCTGGAGTAGTCTCTGACTGAACATTTAGAATCATAAGGTTAAGTGTAAAATTACCTAATCCATACACTTCATTTTCTAGATCCGTCCCTGTCATTTGTGGAAGACCTTCCTCGTCTGGGAAACATGCTTTGTTCATGACTGTGTTCAGGTTTCCCCATATCCAATTGCCTTGGGAAACTCTGGATTCAGTGTCTAAAGAGGATATTAAACTAAACCATGCACCACAGGAACCATTATGTGTAAACGGATAAGGAAAGAGGGGCAGAGCTCCCTTGTAGTTCTGATAGGGAGGGAGTCGGCCACATATCCAACAATTAGTGGCATTGTTGATCTGGTGAGAATGGTGTAACATACGGATAAATGTATTGTTGCGCAGCGCAAGTCGATAAGACAACTCATGGGGGGGTAGTTCACTAAACGTGTGCTCTGCAGTGTCATTAGAAAAAGAATGTGCAATAGGAAAGTATATATGTAACATCCAACTAATGCAGATTAACGTAAGACTCAGAAAAAACATTATAAGTAATGTCAGAATACAACGACTTCGGAGATTTTCACAATACTTTCGTTTCTTGATCTCCTGTCTATCTCTCTCTCTATTGGGGTCTATCTTATACATGTCAGGAACCTGTCTAACCACTTCACCCAGGAGGGGACTTAAACAATTAAACTGTCTGACTTACTAGACCTCAATTTCAATCTGTACTCCTGCTGCGGAGTTTTCTCTAACAGGGGGAGTTTAGTATCAGTGTCTGGAATGCAGAAGTCCTGGGAAACAGTCTTTGGCGGAAGTCAATAAAAATTTTTTACGTGGCTCGAGTGCAGCCACCCTTTCCTGCCTTCGACCTTTACAGCAGTCCTTGTGGTCATCAAAACGATCTTCGGTTCTTTCCAGCGGGGCTCCAGAGGGCTTGATCAGTCAAAGTTGCGGACCACGACGACATCACGTGGGACAAGTTCATGCGGCTTCACCTCGGTGTTGTCTGGGAAGGCTGCCGCGACCTGTGAACGACATGATAGTAGTGCAGACATCAAGGAGGCAAGGTAATCTGTCAGCATAGTACTGTCAACATCTGTAATCTTACGGGGCATAGGCGTCCCCCACATATTAGGAGGCCTACCAAAGACCACCTCATACGGGGATAGCCCTGTCCTAGAATGGGCTACCATTCGCATATAAAAGAGGGCAACTGGTAAAGCTACCATCCAATCTACACCTTTCTCTGCACATACTTTGGCAAGACGGGTTTTCAGAGTCTGATTGTGTCTCTCCACGAGACCAGCGGCCTCGGGATGTCGAACACAGTGGAACTTCCATTGATAGCCTAACAGGAGTGAAACCTGCTTCATGAGTTCGGCGAGAATGGCTGACCTTTATCTGAATATACGACACAGGGCAAACCGTACCGTGGGAAAAATTCACGAACCAACTGCTTAGCAGTGGTTACGGCAGTGTAATCTGGGACGGGATATGCTTCAGTCCACCTGGATAGGGCACATACAACTACGAGGACATACTTGAACCCTCGACATCTGTCCATCTGGATATAATCCATCTGGAGGACTTCAAAAGGATGGTCGGGAGGATGAAATCCACCTCGTTCCACGAGAATACCTTTTCCTGGATTGAACTGACAACAGATCATGCAGGTATGCACTTTCTGTTTTGCCGCTGCACGTAAATGCTTGTTGAACCAGAGGTTCTGTAAACTGTCTAACATGGCTTTCTCTCCTAAATGTGCTGGACTGTGTGCTGTGTTGATGATAACTTGAACCATGGAGTCGGGGAGAAACCATGTGGTCTTTCCCTTCGTCATCCATCCCTGTTCTGTCTGGACCCCTCCTTGTTCAGTCCATTTCTTTATTTCGTCTGGGGTTGCATGTGTCTGTATGTCAATGACATCTTGTGTGGGATCCCTAACAGTCATGCAATGTGTCAGTGAAGTTACGTCGGTCTTTGTCATATCAGTCGTATGAGTATGAGTCTGGACTGTATGTTTCGCTGTTCGATCTGCCAGGTCGTTACCCTGGGAAATGGTGTCCGTGACTTTAGTATGTGCTTTGCACTTCATAATGGCTATGGCTGTAGGCAAATGTATTGCTTCCAACAGAGCTTGGATGAGGGGACCATGCTGGATCTTGGCTCCGTGAGAGGTCAAAAAACCTCTCTCTTGCCAGAGGACACCGAAGTCGTGTACGACTCCAAATGCATAACGTGAATCTGTGTATATGTTTACTTTAAGGTTCTTGGCTCGTATACAGGCTTGGGTCAGAGCAATAAGCTCTGCTGCTTGAGCTGACAGGGTGTCAATGCGATGGGTTTCTATAACTTCGGTTTCAGTGGTCACTGCATATGCGGCCACTAACTCTCCTGTACTTGTTCTCATACATGAACCATCCACATAAAGTGTCAGGTCTGGATCGGTTAATGCAACATCTGTCAAGTCTTGTCTGGGCTTCGTGATTGTATTAATGACATCCACGCAGTCATGTGGAGTAGGATCTGTTGTGCTTGATGGTAAAAGTGTAGCAGGATTTAGTGTATTGCAGCGTCTGATCTCTATGTGTGGTTGAAACAATGTCAATTCATAACCTGTCAATCGTGCTATAGTCAAGCGCTGAGTCTGTGTTCTGTTTAGGAGAACTTCCACAGAGTGTGGAACCTGTACTGTCAATTAATGTCCCAATACAATGGAATCACTCTGTCTGATTGCTAGAGCTGTTGCTGCAACTGATTTTAAACACGCAGGCAAGGCCTGGGCTACTGGATCTAATGTACTCGAAAAATAAGCACACGGTCTGTGTTTGTCTGCTTGAACCTGAGTAAGAACCGATAATGCTGTGCCATCGCGTTCTGTGACAAAAAGGGTAAAAGGTTTGCTGTAGCATGGTGTTGCTAAAACAGGTGCTTGACATAAGGCCTTCTTTAATTTGTCAAAAGCTTGTGTATGTTCCTGAGTCCAAGGGAGAACAGTCGAAGACGCTGCCTCCTGTGTTGTCAACTGTATGAGTGGTTTAGCTAGATATGCATATTGGGGAATCCATTGTCTGCAATAAGAAGTGAGTCCAATAAAGGCTCGCACTTCCTTCTGTGTCTTGGGCTGTGGAAGATGTGCAATTAACTGGATACGATCAGGTGTCAGCTGCCTACCCCACTTGGACAGCAAGTGCCCAAGGTACACCACTTGCTGGGCACAGAATTGCAGCTTCGAAGGAGACACCTTGTGTCCCTTGTCCGCCAGAAAATACAAGACTGTCAGTGATGCATGTTCACATTCTTGTTCACTTCGGGCGGTGATCAGTAGATCATCGACATACTGGAGTAGGGCAGTGTTAGGAGGCATATGAATACTGTCAATTTGTCGTTTCAATGCTTGGCTGTAGATGCTGGGGCTTTCTGTGAATCCTTGAGGGGCGCGTGCAAATTTGAAGCTACGGCCATTTAAACAGAATCCGAAAAGGTACTGGCTTTCCGGATCAATGGGGACACTAAAGAAGGCGTTCTTGAGATCGAATACAGTAAAGAACGTTGCTTCTGAATCAATAGCTGTCAATAATGATGAGATGTCTGGGACCACCGGGTACTGTGGTACAATACATTTATTTAACTCTCGCAAATCGATCACCAATCGATAGACTGGAGGTGCATTCGGATCAGTATTTTTAAGAATCGGAATGATAGGGGAATTACAAACATTTGAGTCGGTTTCTACAACCACTCCTTGTGCAATGAGCTCGTCAATGATTTTCAGTAAGGCCACTACAGCATCAGGTGGTATCTTGTATTGTCGGATTCGGGGTAGTACAACTCCTGGCTTGAGTGTAACACGGTATGGTGTAATGTGCATACAACCTACATCAGTTGGGCCTTGTGCCCACAAATGTGCAGGAACATTCTGTAACCTGGAATCAAAATCTCTCAGCACATAATGACCCTTAAAATCACGAAGGAACAGCCTTACTCCTTCCGGAGAACAACAAATTACAGCTCCTAGAGCTTTCAGTGTTTTAATACCAAGCAAGTTCTCTGGGCATGATTTCGTAAGCAACAAATCTGTCGTACGGGATAATGGACCAACTGCAAGGGGAACTGGTTTCGATACTTCATTAACAATAGGCTTTCCTGAAAATCCAAGGGAAACATTCTGTGAGCCTGAGAGGGGTGCCCCTGGAACCTCGTCATGACTAATGGTAGTTCTGCTTGCCCCTGTGTCAATCAAACATTTTCTATCCTTTCCTAATACCTGACTATGTACATAAGGACCCTCTTGATCTACAGGAACCTCAATAAGAGGCAAGCCAACCTCCCTCTCTAGGCTATTTCATGTATACTGCTGATAATCGGGGTAATCGGACTGTGCATACTGGTACATCTGCTGTGTGACATGTTGTGTTGCGGCAATGGGCTGGGGCTGTGGTACCGCTACGGTCTGTTGAGGTACCTGCATAGGCTGCACATTCTGCGGAATATGTTGTTGGACCTGATCCTTTCTAGGTGGACACGGTCTTTCTTTCGTTTTACCTGTAGCTATATTGTGTTTCAGAACTGCACAATCGCTTATATAGTGACCTGGCTGTTTACAATAGTTGCATGTCCCTTTAACAGGGGCTGTCGGATTATTGGACTGTGTCGTACCCCTTTTCTGACCATCAGCTGGAACTGACTGAGCAACTAGCACTTTCATTTTCGTGTCTTTCATACGTCTCTGTTCGTGTTCATGTTCCTCCCTGATTCTGTTCTGGTGGTACTGTAACATTTGTAACATTTGGGAAGGTGTATTTGCTTGCCATGTGCTCTCGACTTTCAATACACGGTTTTTAACCTGGGGTAAGGAATTCTCGACTAATTTGGTCACAAAAAGGTGTGGGTATGACTCGCTACTTGTTTTCAGGCCGCTATTAATAATAAAACATTTCTCGAATCTAGAATAAAAATCACTAGTGTCTTCGTCTTGTTTCTGTTTGCAGGCTGAGATTGCGTCCCAGTCTTCCTTTTTAGTTGTCAACAACCTTGGCAAAACCTGTACTAATAATCCTGGTAATGCTTTTGTTTTGTCCCCAAGACCTAAACCTGGGGTTCGTCCGGTTTCTTCGTTTTCTAGTTCAGTCCAACTGATCTTTTTATCTCCCACCTCCCATTCTTTTTCTTTGAGTTTCTCGTAAATATCGGCAGGTAATAATACTTTTAATATTTTCATGATATCGGGATATGTGTAATCTCCCATGAGTAACATGTCTTTTATTTCACGGTGAAACCCTGCTTGATCTTTATCATGACTAGGCACTATTTTCTTCATTTCCAATAATTCCATTTTACTTATGGGAGTGTATACGAACACGCGTTGAAGCGCACCCCCGGGAGATGTCTGGACGGGATGAACTTCTCGTAAAGGGTTCTGTCTGTCTACGTGAAAAGGATAACTTACTGGGGGTGGAACAGGAACGAAATGTGGGGTCAAAAAGATTCTGTATCTATGACTTTGTTCGAGAATCACATTAATCAAATCAGTACCTAGGCCTCTCCATCTGTTCAGGAGTAATTCGTCCAATACATTGTATAGGGGACCAGGATCAGAATGCTGACTCTCATTTAGCATAATGATATGCTGGATCATGTACATACCAGCTAAACGTTGTTCAGTTGGAGTAAGACTCAAAAATGTTTGCGCTACTGAATCGTCTTTATATACGCTGTCATTATCGGCCCACTGTACTGCGGACCGTGCTAGTTCTTGTTCACGCATTGTACTAAGTTCATTGTAACCTATTCTATCTTTCAGGATTTTATCAGTGGCTGTTGGAATAAATGTTCAAGCGAGCATTTTTCTGGTATGGGAGTAAGAAAACATCTTTTGTTTTCTAGGCGTATCGGTCTGTCAAAAGGTCTATCAGAAGAATACTGTTTAGGGAGTTTCGCCCTACCTACGTACGCTATTGTATCTTGAGTCGCTACTGGATTCTCTGATTCTTCCTCCTCTGAGGAATCTTTCTCGTCTGACTCGGCTGTCCTATCAGCTTTCCGTCGGATATGTATTGCCAGTATTTCTTTACGGATCTTTCTGGACATGGCATCTATACAAGTCTGTTTATCATGTTTACAATCTGCAATATTCTGACTCCATTTTGTCAATCCCTCCATCTCTTCTTGTGAAATACCTGGCTGATCTCGTTCCCTTATCAAACAATTTATCAAAAATCGCAATATCAACCCTTGTGTCTCAACTTTCTGATATGCCATGGCCTCATGAATACTTCCAGGTCCCTCCCCCGTTCTAATAAAATGATATATTTTGTCTAGATGGTCTGGCATTTCTGGTAATGTCATCAAATAGTCTGTAACACGTCGTAGACGTAACGATGCTAACACCATGTCCCCCTGCTTGCCAGGTACGGGATCATATCTACAATCTGTAAGTAATTGTTTAAGCTTTTCAGATGTGCCCGCTTTCGGTGTGCGCTGCGTTGCTAATTCTCTGATTGTCATTCGTTTCAATTGTGGCGGGGTGTGGGGTAGGCCACCTACGGCACCCCCTAAAACGGAAGCGTGGGCATAACCTGACTGTGTTGTGGCAGTTGAAGTCATGGCGGGTATATGTAATGGGGTTGGGCCCTGGATTGCATCTGTCGAAAAAGGATTAGTAGGACCAATAGTAGGGGGAACAGTAGCAGGAAGGCCAGTAGGGGAAGTGACAACATGCACGGGAAATTGGTGACGTGGAGGGGTCGTGGCTTGAGCAGCCGGTGCAAGCTGCTGTGCATTGTTGTCGGGGGGTACGGGTACATTAGTATATGCTGGAGCTACACCATCTAAATAGGAAGAAAGGAATATGTCTACTGCAGTCTGTTTGTGACGGAGTTTGGTTGGAACCAATGGTGGCGGCAGATCACTAGGCATTTTCGAGGTAGCCTTGGGCAGGCCCTCGGCTAGAACTGGATACAGTCCTGTAATAAGGGCATTTCTCTGTCTGTCTTGTTGTTCTATTCTGACTCGTTCTCCTTCTTCTAGTAGTTTTTTTTCTCTGGCTTTTTTGGAATCTTCTCTACTTTTTTCTGCCTTTCTGAGTTCTTTCTCTGTTCTTCTATGCGATTCTTTACGCCACAATTCTATGGCATCTTTCTGAGATTGTCTGGCTTTCTTTTTCCACAACGCTTCTTCTACTCTCATGATGCACTCGGCATCCCATGTCCCTGTAACAGCCCATCTCTGTTTCTCTTCACATCTGAGTATACCCTTCCACACTTATGGTGGACAAAATGATTCAGAAAAGGGGGTGGTGATGAACAGAGTGTCTGAATTAAGCAGACCACTCTTACCCAGTCCAAAGATCAGGGCTTGATCCATCACCGTTTTTTTGCTCACTGCACCATCCCAGCTCAGAACCTGGCTACATGCAAATTAGTCTGTTCCTGTCCCAGTGCATGATGGGAACAGGGCAAACCAAACTACCAAGCCAATTCTTATACTGGGAAGGAAACAAGCTTCCGGGGACCGGTTTCTGGCATTTCAGCCGTTGTCGGCCCGGCTTGCTTGAATACTGATGGTGCAATGAGCAAGGGACTCACATCTGAGTATACCCTTCCACGCTTATGGTGGACAAAATGATTCAGAAAAGGGGGTGGTGATGAACAGAGTGTTTGAATTAAGCAGACCACTCTTACCCAGTCCAAACATCAGGGCTTGATCCATCACCGTTTTTTAGCTCACTGCACCATCCCAGCTCAGAACCTGGCTACATGCAAATTAGTCTGTTCCTGTCCCAGTCTGTCTATTAGTTTAGGTGTTTTAACCTGTTTCTTAACACATTCTTTGAGAATACTGTGTTTCTTCTTGTTGTAATCTGAAGCTTCTTTGACCGCTGTTTCTCTCATTAGTTTTAGAGTACCCAGGTCTTGGATAGACTCCAATTCCGGTTTCGCAACCTTATCTTTCAATGCTCTGCGTACAAAGGTTATGGCTGCCTCTCGTTCCCCGGGATTTAGCTCAGTGTGTTCTGGCTCAGGTACATGCAGCGGTGAATCACCATCCAGGCATCCCAAGAGAATATCTTCTAACAGTTGGTCTTCCACCCCTGCCCACCTTCTACCTTCTCTTCTTCTTTAACTTGAACGCATGGGAATGCGCCTATTGTGTCTAGCTGATCTTTTCTCCATCTGTCCTCCGTTTTGCCTGTAATACTTTCTTTTTAATTTCCATAAGTTCACTGTGGACCTTTGATTTGACTGCGCTTGTTGAATGCATCTCGCTTAACACAAAGTCCAAATTAAAGAAAGCCTCCCATTCCAAAGTTCTAACCTTCTTTCCCTTTAAATTTAACATGTGGCGCAAGTATGACAATTTTGCCATGTCAAATGTGCCATTACATGGGAACTGTAGATCTGGGTTTTTAGATGTGAGATTGTGCCAGTTGTGTGTGTACATAATTGAGCTTAAGCCTCTTTTTATACCCACATTATATGCAGGTGAGTTCTTGGGTGGGGCTGGCTGAGCCGTATCTAAATTCTTTTTACTATTGATGTTTCCCATGGTTGAGTCATGTGTAGCAGCTAGTCCTAAACACCTTAAAAATAACTGTTCAAGTATACCAGACAGATGGGTTGCAGGGTAGATTTCAACACAGTAACATGTGACACAATAGGTTGACAGAAATACTTCACATATATATTTCAGCCGCACAGTATTTGCAAGAGGGCAACAAGAAAGCCATACATCAATCACCCCAACAGGTCATGTAGTGCCAAATCACCAAAGCTGTTTCACAAGGAAGAAAGAAGCCAGTTCCTGGTTGTGTGTTTGAGCCTTGACGGCCTGTGAGATAAGTAAGATAGGAAACCAGACCCTGACTGTGGCTGTGCCACAGGGTGCTGACATTCAACAATAGAGCAATAGTGGTGAATTGCTTTGTGCAGTTCAGACAATCATATAATAGATCTAGGACAAATTCTGGGGATCCCACACGGCAGCACTGTAGAAAGAACCCTCTGTGCAGAGAATGTGGGTGGGTCTGCTGTACTTAACCCCAAAGGAGTGAGGGGAATAACAGAAATTCTATTACGTTTTGGAAATTTAGAGAGGTGCACCTTAATCGGTCTTTTCAGCCAGTCCCTTTCCAAGGCCAGAGAGTATTTTGGACGGGAGACTTAGTTGGCAATGTTGGTAAATGGGTGTGTGAGGTGAAGGTCTTTTATCAAATCTCTGTCAAGTGACGTTCTAACACCCAGATTAAATAAATAGGCTGGCAAAGGAAACCTAGAACCTAGCACCAAGCGAAAATACTCCACCTACCTAGCTATATTTGGCCACTAAATAAGCCAAGCACATCACAAGTACACAATAAAAAAACGCACTGAAATCTATAATGATTGAGAAAAGAAACACTGGTGTACCAAGCGTCACACCCCCCTCTTCGTGCCGAGGAGAAACCCGAGGCATGAACCTAGAACCACTCTGGTGCCTAGGTTGACGTCTCAAGGGGGAGGGTGGAGGCGTAACCCAGGCAGGGCGATGGGCGTCAGCCAACGAGCCAGGAGCGCCTGGGCGTTCCTCATAAATGCCAAAATATTAGGCCAGCAGCGCGTGGGCGATGGTGCTGGACCCAAGTCAGAGCTCATGAGAACAAATAAAATCACGATCAACAAATACACAGTAGAAACAAAATCTAGTAGCCAACCTGGCCACTTGTATCACGATACTTAACAGGCACAAACACTATGTGCCAATCTGGGGAGCGAAACTGCCACGTCCTAAAACGGCGTGCTACCTGCTACCACCCACAGGGGAGCAAAAACTGCCACAACTCAACAATGAAGGGCCAACTGCTACAACCCAATACTGGAGGATGAAAATCCCCCCCAAGTGTACTCACAGGGCTTCGTCCAGTCTGTTAGAGCAAACCGACGTCCACTGCAGCCAATGGGAATGGCCTGGCGAGGGTGTCCCGCACTCCCAGCAGCCGGTGACTCTCTGCGGCGGGGGGGGGGGGGGGGGGGGGGGTTGCAGACCTTCGCCCTCAATGGCAGGCCAAGAGCTTACTGATACCAAAATCACCAAAGAGTTACTGCCGGCCAGGAATCCTGCAGAAGCTTGCCGTCACCAGCCAACCAGGAAACGCTGGAGACCAAGGCCAGACCCTATAGAATAAAAAAATGTATGTGAGAAAAGGCAGTGGACCACAGGTAGCAATGACAGAGGCGAACACACGCCCGTGGCACAGGAACGAAGAAAGGTCAACAGCCCAGAGAGCGAGAGAGAGAGAGAGCTAGACAGGAGTTACCTCCTGGGCAGTGTGGTGACAAAGACACAAATAAACTATCAGAGCCAATGACAGCAGAATGAAGAAAGCGATCGGAAAAGGGACCACGAAAGACATGGAGTCTGAACAGGCCGAGTAAAAATCCCCAGGACACAGGCACACTGGGTCAGACGTAGAGATCCAAGAACAAGAAGAGTCAGAAGAGGCAGAAACACAACACAAGCGTGCCGAGAGCGAAAAGAGCAGGATCACACCAAAGACAACAGAGGGGCTACAAAAAGACCATCCACCGGATCCGACCCTTCCAGCAACTATAGAGGCCGGGGAGAGATAAACAAACAGAATGTTGTCACCTCAAATCCCCGCCCTCAGAAGGGTGCCAAAGGGTCCGATCACCAGTGTCCGCTGATGTAGCCAGTCAGTTGTAATGGGTCTGCATTCTCTCCACCAAATGTAGAAGCTCAGTATTTAACTGTGAAAATAAAAGGTCAATGACAACACTGAAATAAACAATACGCTCTCAGCACATTTGTTTGCAAGATTTATTGGGAACCCAATCAGAATGCAATCACAATGCAATATACGTGCGGCACGGAGACCTTAGCAAAGCTTACTGAGTGCCCAATTGGCATGACAGTGCAGAGACATTTTATAGACACAAGCCCTAGAGGATGGTCATCATAGCATATGTAACCTAGATCAAACTATGTCCTGCTGGACCAATCAATGAAGGGCAACTGTGGCATGATACCCTTTTAAGGCTCGAAGTATGTCTATACCCTGGTGTTGCTGCCCACGTGCCATCTAGAAGAGCAGATTTGGGCTTTCCACTAAAGGTGAAATCTGTGCCTCTGGTATATGTGGACTTGGCACGTACGTGACCGGCCAGGCCAGCAGGTCATGTCGACATGGTTTACTGAAAATGTGAGGTTTTGCAATAGCTAGCTGAAAGCTGGCATTTTTGTTCTCGGAAAGCCTTGCGTTGCTTTGCACGTTGCAGCTGACTGACACACAAAATGGAGCATGTGACCATTTTGTGAATTCCTGCTGGTGTCAATTCTTTAGTATCTCAAAGAAGACTATAGGCCTGAAAACATATGTATTTGGTATCATAGAAATGTCCGCTTCGTCACATCGATTAAGATTCCATATACATTTCTCGATTTATGCTCTAATATAGGTATATTTCACATTGCCCTTATATAGGTATAGAAATCCAGTTCTTATTTAGGCATAGTCCATGCTATCCAAATACAGGCATGGCTACTTCCATCCGTTCATCTACTTCACAACGAGTTCTTGAAAAACCAGACTCTTAAGCCGTTAGGGACTTCCCCTTGCTTGAATATTGATTACTCCAGAAACTCATTTATTGCGCATGAACATCTATTCCTTAAGGGTTCATTCATGACATTCATATGCCCTACTTTTACGTCAATACTGGCATTCCTAAACACATTCTTTTTTTTTTTTTCTTTTTTTTTCTTTTTATTTGGAGTCAGCAATACATCACAGAAAAAGGAAGATTTTTAAAAGTACATATTTTGATCATTCAGGACTCAGGCTTAATAATTAATTCTCATAATCTTTAAATACAAAAGACAAATAATCATTCCAAACATACATTAGATAAATAGTTAAGACTTCTAAAATGGAAAAGCTCATGTAAAATCATCAGAATATAAATAGGAGGGGGAGACAAGGTGTATAATTGTATTTCCAATATCAATAAACATCCAAATATGCTAATTTAACATTTCATACATTTTTTACTTGAGTCTCCCTCCAATTGGTTACCGGGGCCCAGAACCTTCTTCCGAAGTCCCGTACTTTCCCCCTCTTATACTCATATAGGCAGATCTCAATATTGTGTATACCAAGGAGTCTAGATAGCCACATTTGAAAAGATGGTGCAACTGTATCCTTCCACCCCGCAGAGATCAAGATCCTAAGAACAGCGACAGAAATAAATACCAGTGCTTCTTCTTCCTTGCCCAAATTTAAATTCGAATCAGTGCCCAAAATCATCAGGGTAGGGGATAGATCGATCTTATGACCTAGCAGCCCCTCCCATAGTTTTTCAATCTCTTTTTTCACTGGTGTCAAGAGAGTGCAAGAGAAGAACATATGCAGTTCAATGCAAACACCTTCAATGTATAAATATACTTTCACTTGCTATGGAAAAGCACGGTGTGGTTCGGTGCAGTTCGACTACCTACTTTCACAACACAGCTCGCCACAGCAAGTTCCGAAGGAAGTCAACTCCCCAGCTGACGCACTGACTAGACGCTGTCATCCTCCTGCCTAGAATCCAGCTCCAGTGTTTCTGACTCCCCTTGCGTGGGTTTTGAGAAATCGAGTCCCGGGAGAGAGATACCAACCTCTCTCATTCTAGGGTAAGGAGCTGATTAGAACCTAGAGAAACCTTTGGCAATTCTTGGCAGAACTAAAACTTATACTAAGGCAGCACCTACTTCTTCCCTCGTACTAGACCTAGGTTAGGTACACTGGGGTAGGCGTATTTTAGAAGCACCAGTTGAGTATTTTAGCCTGTGTTATTTATGTATGTATTTTTATATATGTCATAGCAACAGACAATGCTATTGCAGTTTTATTTTATATTACTGTTTACGCTTTACGTATTATAATTCGCATTTTGTCTAACGATTGTTGCAGTTCATGTGTCTTGCATGGGAAATAAGACTGTTCAATAAACCCCTTTCTTTGAAACGCCTGTCTCTCTATTTCTATGCAACTCTGTAGAAACAAAGCATGCACGATTGACTGAGTGAAATAGTTATCTATTGTTTCCATGACTCTGAAGACCTTGTTCCAGTTCAAGGGAAACAAAGTTGTCATGTTTATGCAGTTGTCCGAGACTAATCCCTTCTTGTGTATTCGAGAAAGTTTCTAGTGACCTCTGAGTTAGCTGGCACACATACAATTAAGTTTAATATACTCTATAGAGACATACTGACCTCAATCCTATGTCAAATCTATAGAGTATGTTATTCCAATGCGCAGAGCCCATTAGGGATATAGGAACTACACTACACAGCCAGTCATCAAATATCTTGACAAATCTTAATTATTTTAGGCAGAAAGAAAGCTTCACGAAGGCTTCAGGAAACATGGGAATAATCATATTTGAAGGTCACACTGTCATGCTATTCCAAGGCCGCTCCATGATAACCCTGCAAAAAAGACCAGCCTTTCATATAGCAACAGCATTTCTAACCAGCAAAGATAGAAAAATGCAGATTGAGTCATCATTTTAGAATCATCTTCACCTGGGAAGGGACACTTTATCAATTGAAGTCCTTTAGGGACAGCTGAAAGATCCTGGGACTTTGGGACAGGCACACCAGTCCATCTATAGGAGAAACGCCAAACTCCAAAACAAGAACACAAAGAGCAGGAAAAGACTAACATCCACCAAAAAGCACATAAAGCCCTCCGGGAGCATCCTATAGGCAGATTTGACCAAATTAAGGGAACCATCAGGAAGAGGAATTTAAGAGCAATACTGACTCCCACAGCTTGTGGGCTCAGCCTAGCTGAGCAAGGGAGACCTGCAGACATGGTAAAGCATGCAGGACGGGTGCGAAGGGGAGTGGACGAGAGAGTTGATAAATGAGATTGACATAATGCTGGCCCAACTATGTCAGAGAGCTGGGATTGACATTTTGATTGATTGTCTATGTTTTATTAAGCTAAGTTATGTTTTTGGAAGGAAGGTCATGTGGTGCTCTATGAAACCAGAGATTTGAATAAGAAGAGAACATGTCCAGGACAGGAACGCAGCAAAATTAAAGGGCTGCTAAGCAAACAACAGAAGATCTTAGTAACACAGCACTTTCTAGACACCACAGGCAGGGTGACATACATCTTACTTTGACTCAAGTAAGAATACTATAAGGGAAGACATAAGCCGGGAAGACTAATGACCTGCAGGCTCGGGACTAAGATAGTCATATTCTCTACATTATAACACAATACAAATAGAGACCAAGGACAAAGGCATACAGCACACATTTAGAATTCTACACTTGAGTTTTCACTATACCGCTGAGTTACAAACACAAGTACTAATGATCCATCGGGTTACCAGCAACAGGTGATCTAATGCCACAGAATCATTGTGGCCCATAAATTAATTCCCAATACACTGGCAATAACCACTGGGGTCATGTCTTGCTAATTCTCTAGATTAGTTATCTTTAATCCCTACTAATCTCTCACTAATCAAAGGTTCTTTCCTCTGGTCAATGGACCATTAGTTGGAACTAGTTGATGGTGAAATGATATAAGATTTCAAAATACTAACATATTGGAAATGATCACAGAGTCGGGATGTCTTTTACTTTTTTTAATCTTAGATTAAAATTCATGTGAACCACTTACACAGTACAGAACAAACTCCGTCGCTCACAGGAAGGAAGATTCAAATAATCAATCAAATTTGCATTCAATTATACTTTGCAATGACACTGCATGAAAGGGAGAGGATAGAGAGAAAAGCACATAAGCGCATATATAGATATTGATATAATTACCAAGTATTGTTTGGAAACTAACTCCCAGCCCCAGGAAAGGTCTGGCGAACAAAGACCTCAGGACAGGGAATAGGACAGGAATCAGGACAGGACAAACAACCTCTCTATCACCGACGCTTGCGTAGCACCCCTCTCTGACACTCTCTTCCTCCTCGAGATTCTTCTGCGATCTTCTAAATTAGTTTGCTTAAGATAATTGGTACAGTAATGCAAGTCTTCATCAGCATCTCAGACTGGGACTTCTCTGTGCTCTCGGAAAGCATCCTGGTCTCTTGACTAACTTACTAACTACTGCTACCGCAATTATACCTTTCTGTATGCTTGTACCACCCATTAATGTTTCAAATTTATGAAAATCCTAACTCTGATTGGACAGGCAAGGGCAGATGATCATCACACCATGCTTATTTCCCATTATTTTCTTTCAGCTCTTTGTTTAAAATCGCACCCCTTAAGTTTTACAGATTAATCTTTATTCCAACACATATTCACAATGTAATTGTACAATATTAGAGAAAAAAAAACGTAGTTCTCATGCATTTAAGTTGATTGTCGTTCCGGATCCCATGAAAATAACAGTTTGAAGCCTTGGCCGATGTTCAAGTTGACATCGAGTCTTTCAGTTTGGGTTCACTGCGCATGTGTAGTAGAACGAGAGGGTGATGGACTGTAGTTCAGGACTCTAGGCCCGTAACAAGCACTATTGAAAGAGTCAAAAAGACAAATGTTAAAATCAAAAATAAATGGTTTCACTCTATACAACCTATCTCTACTCTAATCCCATTTACTTATTATTATTCCAGCATTAGCATTTGTATAATAGCTGGGCTTAGTTTTTCAGCAAGCAGGTGGCAAACATGTAAGTTTCAAGCGGCCATTTTTTTAGCTACTGCGCAAGTGCAGAAAGTTTCCCTCCAAGCATAGATAGGTCATACTACGTATATGCAGTAGACGCATGCGCACTAAAGAATTCCGGTTAGTGGCCATTTTAGAATCACTCTCGAGATACTGGTTAGTAAGACACATGGGCAAGCTTCAATCTTATACTCAAAGGTCGTCTAAATGCATGTTATTTCCACAATACAAGTTTTAATACAGGGTTAGCACTTACCTGAGAGGATTGCATTCAGGTAAGTCTCTTTTTCATGAGTCCTTGCTTCATCACTAAGCACACCCACTGAAATTGCCGAAGTTATAAAGGCCATTTGACAACTCAAATAACAAAAGCTCCTAAAAGCCTCAGTTCCAGATGTCCTTCACTTTCCTAACAAAGCCAGATAAAAACCTTCAGAAAAGTATGTCATACTGCTCGATCTCTACTTAATTTTGGACATAAAATCTCTGTCTGGTCGCCTTGGAGCCAACATGCAATTTCTGGTTGAACGGGGCTAAGCAATGTTCATCCCTGTTTGCAGCAATGCAGACAACACAAAGAAGATATTACATATCAAAGACAAGATGGAACGCATAGGTATAGAAACAGTACCCCTGGCGGTCAGCACTGAAAATGTTTTTAACCAAGTTAATTGACCATTCCCCAAATCCACACTAAGGTTCATGGGATTAGATCCAAGGTTCATATCACGGCTATTCATTGGTTATACTGACTCGAGAAGAGAATCAGAGTCTATGGTTCTCTTACCATGCCATTAAAGATTCAGAAAGGGATGGAACAGGGGTGCCCTCTGTCCCTCCTTTTGTTAGCATTGTATATGGTACCTACGGCAGTATCTATTATATGGAATAAAACTATCAAGTGGATAACAATTGGACACACAGAACATAAGCTCCGCAAGTATGTGAGAAATGTGCTTCTAACTATGACAGACCCAGTGCCCTCCATCCGAGAAGTGATTGAAGTATTGAGGCTTTTTAGGAGGGTATCTAGCTTCAAAATGAACATACAAAAATCCCAATTACTCAGGTTAACCCTGCAACAAATGTCAAAGATAAGGCTACAGTCCCACCTCACACTACAATAGGTGAAAGACTGCATTCTTTACTTGGGTTTGAAAAATGCTGCAGCTCTAGCAAAGACTGCACATGTGAGCTACATGATACTAATGAGGCAACTACGAACACATTTTCAGAGCTGGCATAGAGCCGGTTACACCTGGTTAGTTACAGAGCATAGTTTAAGATAACGGCACTACCAAGATTACTGTACATAGTGCAAACTCTCCTGTTCCAAACTCCAAAAGGCGCTAAGCAAAACATCCAACAGATGTTCACTGACTCTATATGGGTAGGCAAGAGGCCGATATTAGCAACATGACTGCTGTACCATCTATTTAAATAGGGAGACAGGGTTTCCCTAATGTTTTGCATTTTTATCATTTGGTTGATCTTAGATTTGTTGTGGAGTGGCGTTGTGATGAAACTGATAAACACTGGAGTGTTAGATACCAGATCATAGCTAGAAGACATATTTGCAAGGCGGTTTGGCTTCCTGAGCCTGGGGTAGAATGGCACTGAGGTCCTGAGATAAAAGGGTAGGTATGCCAGGATAAGTCACACTTCCATCCCCATGACAACTGAAGATTTCAGGGAATTGCAAAAGGCAGGATGTTATTGAATAGAAGATTTATATTACTGGTAGGTGATAAAGACTTGAGCTGGCCAAAAAGGAGAACAGGTATCCAGAGGGTTGTAGATTTAGATACTTCAATATATGTCACTGGGTACCACACCCTACAAACAAGCAGCCCGCAGACTTGTACCACCATTAAAAAAAGGCTTATCACTAAGACAGTACAAGTGTATCATGTCAGAAATATACAACCACCTTTTGCATGGTCAGTCTGCTAAGAAGACTGCAGGTGGTGAGAGGAGATGGGAGAAAGAACTTGGCAGGTCACAGGATAATAGGGAATGGATCCTGGTTTTCCAAAAGGAAAAGGTCATGCCATCCAATGCAGCAATCAAAGTCACTCTCTAATCAAGTTGGCCTCCTTCAGGGCTTTTACACTGGAGAGAGTTCATGCATGGATTAAACACAAATCTAAAGGTTGCTAGTGAAAACAAAGGGAAACTGGCTTACTTCTACACAGACATTGGCACTGCTCTAAACTGAAGGATGTTAGGGGGAGGTATTGAATGATATAAGCAAGATGTTTGATTTTCGCCCTATTAAGCTTCCAGCATACACTCCAAAATCACATATGCACTCAGATCCCTTGGAGTCTTTACCTTCTTGAACTGAACCTGTTATTGTTGGCCATTGAGGCTCTGCACACTTTACTCTAGCTAACTAGTGGTAAAGTTCTCAAACTCTCCCTTTTAAACAAAGTAGAATTGGCATACATGAAATTAGCACAATTAATTTACTAATAAGTTTCTTACATATGGTACTACATGTACCTAGGACTTTTAAATTAAACGCTAAAAGTGAGCTGCAGCATTTACTGTGCCTCCCACTATGGTAGCACTATAAAGCATTTCTATAGGCTTGCCCTTACAGTTTGTGTGTGCTATTTTAAACTGCTATTTCAACCTACCAAAATAAACTTTTTGCCAGATCTAAACTTCCTTTTTAGTACGTATTAGCACCTCTAAGGCATGCCCTAAATGCCCATAGTGTCGATTGCATGATATTTGAAAAGTACCTCATGTACATTAAGACTTTCCAGGTCTTTGCAGTGAAAATTCTTTAAAGCTGTTTTTCACTCTGGCGAAGGCTGGCTCTCCCATAGAAAAACACGGGGTTATATTAGAACCATTTATAATGCTGAATGTCAGTCTAGGAGCAGCTAGAAATCTAATTCAAGAACTCGGTTGAATACTAATTTAAAATCCAACTTAAGGGTTTATTACGATGTTGTTCGGAAAGGCTCCGAATGGCATTCAATTTGTCCAAATCTGATTTTGTACCCAGCTTTCCGACTGACTCGTACACTTTTCCCAACAAGCGATTACGATGGCTGGAAAGTGTTCCGACTGTCCGACTCAGTTCCTGAAAGGCATTGGGAGTAACCGAGCTGGTCGGAGCTGAATCGTAGTGATCTTCAGACTGCATTTCCATCCGAGTGATTAGGATGTCAGATTTTGACAGCCTTTCCGAATCGGTTGTTCCGAGATGGATTGCCTGTTGAAATCTGACTTTAGGGTCCCATAGCAGGCCCCCCTTCATCTGGGGTCTTCCAAATAAGGCCCATGGATGTACCCATAGGTCACCCCTTTTCATGCATGCACAGTGTGGCAAGCACCATCGGGTCCCCTCCACAGGGTGCAAGGTTTTCCCCAACAAACCCTTTTGTCAATGGGACATGAGTTCTCATTCAGAACACAGGCTCCCGTTGGAGTCAATGGGAATCCGACCAAACAATGTTGGGAAGCATCGTAATCGGTTGGTCAGACTCGCAGAAACCTCATTCATCTGGAAACGATTTCAAAACCAATTTGGTGAGAAGAGTTTCCTAATGAGATCGTAATCAGCCCCTTAATGGTAAAGTGGGATTTTATACTATTATTTTGGAAATTACACTTTTAAAAAGTTGCAATCTTCCTGTCTAAGCCAAAGGTGTCTTTCTGTCAGAGTCCAGTGTTACCGGACAACTAATGGCTCCCCTGGAGTGTTATGTGTATAGCTCCCAGACAGTGGACAAAGAGCCTTGGATGTGGGAAGGGGAGTTCCCTTCATAAGTGGGAGGGCCTAGGGGCTGTACCCAGCCCATACTGAGCATCAAAGGATATCCTGGGGCTGCGGACAGCCCTTTCCTGACTTTGAAAAGTACCTATCCTATCACTTGCAGATGCAGCTCACACCTGGGCATGCCTCTTCTTTTCCTCTCTTGTCAAGCTTGCGCCTAATCCAGTAGAGGAACTGACCAGAACTGGTTTAAGGGTTGGACAAAGGTTTGCCCTGGACTGACAAAATGGCACTGGGTTTAAAAGTGAACCCCCACAGGCAACCCCTCAAAACACTTTTGGGTCTGAGTGGATCCAAAGAAGAACAGCCGTGCTGTCCGAAGAACCTGAAGAAAGACTAGACCTTCCTTTTTAATACAATGTGGTCACCCATAGGATAGGCACCTAAAAGCTCACAGGGTAATGCGCAATTGTTGTGCGGTTCCTACTAATTTAGTAAGACTGTGTGTTAGGGCAACATGCGTCAAAACTATGGGGACTAAACCCACATATACCATTTGAATATGTTGACCTAATTCCTATCCTCAGAACATGACAATCCCCAAGGAAAGGGTGGAAACAGATCTACCCCCTCATTGTTATCTCAGGCATGCCCAAAGCAAGACACAAGAAACACACAAATTGGCCTTTGAAACACACATTGAAGCAATTGGTTTCTTGTGTAAAATATGTGCACTGAACTGATTAGCAGAAGGAGATAACAAATTCTAACCAGCATTACAAGAATGGTGAAAAAGACAAATAGTTCAGCCATTAAACCCGCCAGCAAAGCCACAGACCTCACACCTTCCCAGAAACTCTGCGAGAAGCTCAGCGCTAACTTCCATCTAGAGCTCAAGGCCCTCTATGACAACTTCAAAGAACCGAAAACTAAAACCCCCTCCCCCGACACCACCAACATGCCAACCATCACGACCTGGGAGCCTGCCACCATCAAACACATCACCGCCACCATGAAGAAAACCCACTCATGTGCCCCTGCGGACCTCTGCCCACCTCTCGTATTCCACAGGTCCGCTGCCACCATCGCACCCGAACTAGGACTGACCATCAACGCCTCCTTATGTTATGCATCTTCCCAGATGACTGGAAGCAGGCGGAAGTTAAACCGCCCATGTCCGATTATAACAACATGAAAAACTGGTGGCCCATCTATCTCCTCTCTTTCGCGGCCAAAGTCACAGAGAGACTTGTGAACGCCCAGCTGACCACCTTCATCAAAGAGAACTCCATCCTAGCCACCTCCCAGTCCAGATTCTGCAGCAACCACAGCACCGAGACTGCCCTGCTCGCCACCACAGACGACATCCGCATGCTACTTGACCAGGGACACACTGCAGCCCTCATCCTTCAAGACCTCTCCGCAGCATTCAACCTCGTCTCTCATTACACCCTTGCAGCCAGACTTCACAACACAAGGAAGCAAGGAGCTGATCTCGGCTGGATCAAATCCTTTCTATCCTGTAGGACCCAAAGGATCAGACTCGCTCCCTTCCTCTCCAAAACCAACAGAATCAATTGCGGAGTACCCCAAGGATCGTCACTCAGCCCAAGCGCTTCAACATCTACATGGCCCCCCTCGCTGCCATCGTTAGACAACTGGGACTCAGCATTGTATCCTACGCCGATGACACCCAGCTCATCCTCTCACTCATGAAGAATCCTGAAGACACCTGACTCTGATTACAAGAAGGAACACAGAAGGTGGCAGCCTGGATGAATGATAGCTGCTTGCAGCTCAACTCGGAGAAGACCGAGGTCCTCATCCTCGGACCCCACATCTCTGCCTGGGACGACACCGGGTGGCCCTCCGCCCTCGGAAAGCCACCCACCCCTACGGACCGTGCACATAACCGCTGCATCATCTTCAACTCCTCCCTCTCCAAGAACAGCCAGATCAACGCCATCGCCTCCACCAGCTTCAACTGCCTGTGCATCCTCCACAACCCCTTCAAATGGATCCCACGTGCTCATACCCAACTGACTGGACTATGGAAACACCCTATATGCCGGTATCAACCAAACTCTACTACACAGACTCCAAACTATCCAGAACGCTGCTGCCAGTTTCGTCCTCAGAACACCACGCCATGAACACATGTCCCAACACCTACGAGACCTCCACTGGCTCCCCGTCAAGAAGAGGATCACCTTCAAACTCCTCACCCATGCCTACAAATCACTGAACAACATCGGTCCCAAATACCTCAACAAGAGAGTATCCTTTCACATATTCAAGAGGAACCTCCGCTTCGCTTTCCTTACCCTGGCCGAGGTCCCTCGCATCCGCAGAAACAGAACAGGCGAGAGAGCTTTCTCCTACATCGCAGGCAAGACCTAGAACGAGCTCCCGGTGACCATCAGATGCTCTCTGACCCTGCACATGTTCAGGAAGGCCCTCAAGACCTGGCTTTTTGACTGATCCGGAGCTGCCCCCCCCAGCGCCTTGAGACCCTCACAGGTGAGTAACACTCTCTATACACCACTGATTAATTGATTGATTATAAATACTGCAATGATCTTATGAATACACATAATTGTACTCCTACCTAGCATTACCTATCCTAGAGAGCATAGTGTGGATGCGCTTCTGTCAAATACCTTGAAGTGGTCTAACTCACCATGTACCTGTGTTTGTGTTTCACCCAGAAGCAAGTCTGGTGTAAAACAGGCTGCTGTGCTTTTCAGATAGTGATGAGAGTCAGCTCAGCTGGAATTCAGACAGGGACACCACGATAATCCATGGAAATTCACCTCTGCTGAACAAAGGCTTGGGGGTCATTTATATAACAAAAACTGAAAACATTCTCAATGTGTCTGCGTTCATATCTGACTGTCATTGTTTATTCTACCAATTCAGAGCTGTCTCCAAAGAGAGAACAAATGCAAGGGCAGTGCGCTCAGTGTACCCAGTCCTTGGACAGGGAGTAGGATGTGCTGATAATGTGCCTACTTAGAAATGCATATGCAGGCAAAACACTATCTGAAATCATTGTCACACGCAGGTAAAATGTGGTTACAGTCATTGTCTAAAAAGATGTAAACTTTAAACTTGAACATATTAAATTGGAATTTGTGTGCACAGATCCTTTCAGTCTTCTCTTCCTTGGCCATAGGGGGACTGAAACGCTTCAAGGTAAAAATGAAGACATATCCTAAAATCAAAGTTAAGTTACAGATAAATGAAACCTAAAAGAGACATTGCACTTTAAAAGTGAAGCATTAAGAAAGCCAAATTGCATGAAAATCCAATAAAAAAAATGCAATCAGTAACTACATTAAAAATAAAAATAAATTGTGATAAAAAGATGCCGAAGTAAAAGATCTTGAAACTTGAAGAATATTTTACATGATCCGACAGTCTTCAGGAAACATGATGGATCCAGTTTTAGTATACGATGTTTCTGTTGGTTCCCCCTGTCAAAAGTTCTAAAGAACAAATGTGGTTGTATGTAAGCATGGGCGAATTTTGCGAATCTCGCGTTCGCGAATTTTGCGGATTTGCGAACTCGCAATCCGCAAAATCCGCAAATTCTCGCAAATTTGCGGATTTTTTTTTTGTGTGTTCGCGCGGGTTTCTGCCAGTTCGCGAGGGTTTTGTACAATTTCGCAAAACGCGAACTTACCTGTCGGGTCGCAAGTTTCGCGAACTTGTTGTTTCTACGTGTCCAGCCTGTTTGGGACACTCTTCTTCATCACTGCCACTCTCTGTCACCACTGCCACTCTCTGACTACTCATGCCACCCTCTGGCCCACCGATGCCACCCTCTGTTTCATCACAGCACCCTCTGGTTGTCCAGTCAGTGTACATTATTGTGGCAACGCAAGCACACCTTCCCTGCCTCAAGTGACCTGAATTAATTTGGGGCTGATTAATGTGTCACAGAATATTTTTTTAGCTGGCACCTGCTTCCTTAGTGCTTCCTGATTAGTGATCTTTTGCACTTGCTAAGTGCTTTCATTGTTGCAAAATTAGTTACAACACCTGCCCTGCCCCAACTGACAATAATGAATTAGGGGCTGATTAATGTGTCACTGGATTTGAACTTCCAGCCTGGCTCCTGCTTGTCTCCCTTAGCTGTAATTCAGGACCTTTGTGGCATATGTGTAACTATTCTGAGGTTCAGAGCAGGGTCACATAATAGTTGCAACTGGCAACTGAACTCTGGAGGGGCCCCTCAGGAAGCACTACAGGAAATGGCTACTAATGATGAGCCTGAACTTTTGAACCTGGTAAGTAGTTTCAGTTTTGCTAAGATCGTATTTCTGCAATTTTGCACTTATTCGCGGGGCGCGAAGTTGTACTGGGAAGCTGCGAACTCACGCGAACAGTGCGAGCAAGCCATGAAATCCGCTGCTCGCGGATTTGCGGATTTTGCAGGAGATTCGCGAATCTCGCGGATTGCGAATTTACCGAAAATCCGCAAAATCCGCGAGCGAAACGGATTTTCCGCCCATGCTTAGTTGTATGCAACCCAATCAGCAGTTGCTTGATGGTGTGTCAGCCAGTAGTGCATCGGCAGAGGACGAGCTCGGTTCTGAAAATCCAGGAGCCAAAGCATCCACAGAAGGCTCATATTATGTTTTATAACATCAGAAATCGCATGGGACATCTCTGAAAATGGATTCCTAACGGATCCATCAGAAGTTCCACCTTCATAGATTGTACCAATTGCATTCCAATGCATGTATCCAGGGCACACTCGAAAGTGCACCGCAGACAAGGGAACACAGGCGGTACGCAATGTAACCAAACAGGTTAAAAGGACAAGGACCTGTTGTCAAAGTACTGTATCATGTGATCACGACACATTAGCTCATGTAGTATTGCCATTGCTATTTGGCCACATGGTGGAACATCCATTGCTGAGCATCAAAAATAGAAGTAGAGACCCGACAATCAGAAATAGAATAAGCGGGATGCCTTCAAAGAACCTGGAAATCAGGGAGTGTATAAAAGATGGAATCACTCTGAAGACAGTCTTGGAAAGTGCTAAAAAACCCAGATCCAATCGCTTTGAAAATATTTACTACTCCCACGGTACTTGAAGCATTAAATATGCAGTGTACAAGTTCTCCAAAATGTTATGGGAAGTCTGTGCGTAGTAATGACTGTATTTCAGAAAAGACCTTGCAACTTTGAAATCAAATGTCTCTTTTGCAGATGTTAAGGAAACTTTCTTCTGAAACAATATGGCTTTCAGTCTGGTCAGACTTTCAAATTTCACATTGAAAATAGAATTTAAAGGCCAAACCGTCACTCCTCTAACTGAGCGATTAGGTGGAAAAAGCACATTCATACAACCGGTCATGACCCAGGAAACCGTCACCACTTAGGGTAGTTCCGGTCTCATCTCACTGCAACCTTGGTCATTCAGCATCAAGTAGCTTCCATTGGAAAGTAATCTAAATGCCAGCCAAATTACAGCAGCTGGGGAACCCTCCAGATACTAAGGTAAGCTTGCCTTTGAAGCATTACAAGCTTCGTGAAATACGATCTCCCTACAAACTAAAGAATGGGCAAAAAGTATTCTCCTAGTCTTTACCACTGAGAATAACTTTGGTTCCCCCATTCAAATACCTGTAATTGAAAGGTAGGATCCGTGTCTCATGTACAAATCTCTCCTCTAATGCTTCATATCTGCCTACCTAAAATATTGTTTTAAGCAAGAAATTATGAGAAATTGGCAGTGAAATAAATCCTCTGGTGTTTCTGCTACTGAAATTGGTAGCTATCTCTAAGTGTTCTATTTTAACATTACTTATGTCACTTGTTGCATCGCTCTTAGCCATTATTTTTTGCTTGTGTGGTAAATTTTATGGCAAAAGCATCAGTGGCATTCAAATGCTTCCAGTGCACGTAACCACTGTTCAGAGTCTGCAATGTCCAGCTAAATAGCATGATGGATCCAAGCTGACTTTGTCAGTACTGTAGAAGGGACATGTCACTTTGCATAATATCAATAACTGACTACACAATATTAATCAAGGAATAAACTCTAGATGCTAAATTAATCATACCATTGTCAACTACTGCTAAAGCTTTTTCTAAATGTACTCTGGGGAGACATTTGCTGATTGCCGCTGAGCACGAGCTCTGTCCTCGTGAGGTCCTTCCTGCTGGGCTGCCTTTCATTGCATCTGACCTCGTGGAACCCGCTTCGTGGGTCCCGCTTCGCCCGTGTGCTTGGGCTCACCATTGCTGTACTGCTGCCGTGAGAGGGAACTTTTGGAACTGCGGGGAGCAGGGCTGCGAGCGCCAGGTGAGGTTCAGGGACTCCATTGCCCAGGAGTCCCTGCGCTGACATCATCACCTGCACCTGGACGCTCTCCCTGCTTGCCCCGCCCCCTGAACACCGCTGAAAAGTGCCGGTTTGCTACCTGTGCGGTGGGAGACATTTGCTGATTGCCGCTGAGCGCGAGCTCTGTTCTCGTGAGGTCCTTCCTGCTGGGCTGCCTTTCATTGCATCTGACCTCGTGGAACCCGCTTCGCGGGTCCCGCTTCGCCCGTGTGCTTGGGCTCACCATTGCTGTTCTGCTGCCGTGAGAGGGAACTTTTGGAACTGCGGGGAGCAGGGCTGCGAGCGCCAGGTGAGGTTCAGGGACTCCATTGCCCAGGAGTCCCTGCGCTGACATCATCACCTACACCTGGACGCTCTCCCTGCTTGCCCCGCCCCCTGAACACCTCCTTCTCTCATTAGGAGTTGGTTTACCCGCTGCGCTAGAGCGCGTGGGAGGGCGCCGGGAGAAGCCCGGGACAAGGGCGGGACCGTCTAAGGCCGTCATAGGCCGGAGTAGGCCGGGCTGGGCCTACTCTCTTGGGCTGCTCAACCAAACTCTGGGTATATCTACTGTTAGAGGCCCCTGCTGATTATGCCATCCCCGGCAAGGGAGAGCACCCCTTTGAAGCCGGGAGGAGCTAAAAATAGGACTCTAGAGAATTATTTCTCTCGAGCAGTGGGGGAGGGGGACAAAGAGGGTAACCTGTCCAGGCTAAGGGCAGAACGGAGACGCTCAATAGATAACTTGAAAAATACCCCCCTTGGAGATCAACTCATTACGCCCAGGGAGGAGTTATCCCGAATTGATGATGTCCCACTATTGTTGAGGGATTGTACTAACATTTCACCTGCTGCAGTCATGAGTATAGCTCCAGCTATCAGTCCCAGCCCTAACAGGGTGACCATTGATTTAATTTCCCAACCCCCCCCAGCCCCCAAGATCAGGAAGGGCAAATCTAAGCCAGTCACCACACAAGTAGCCTTTGGACCCCCTCCAAATAAACGTAGAGAAAATCAAAGGGAGGTCAAGGAAGGAACAAACCAAAGGTTCTACATTCGGACTTTGGGAAGTTTCCTAAAATCCCCGTATTAGTAGAGAAACCATTGGCTGATTCACATCCCAAACTCATTGCGCATGAGGATTTAGCTCCTGCCACGATAAAAGATACAGGAGCTAGTATTGCCAATATTCCCTTGTCTGTTGTCCCGCTTGGAAACTTAGAATTTTTGCTAAGGTCTCTATTATTACCGATCAGCGAAAGTATAAAAAAGATTGAGATCAGACTAACCATCCTGGAGGCCACATTAGGCAGTCTGAAAACTACAGCTGGTCGACAGGGTAGGCAACCAGATTCCATTCCCCCCACTGTAGTCCCTCAACAATCGGCAAATAGTGCTGTAAACCCTGTCCCTCCACAAGCCGCGAATGTGGCGGCCTCACAACAACCCCTAAATCCAAAGCCTGCACCATCTAAGCCCCTTATTGCTAACATGCCCAACCCTCCGCCAGGACCTGTACCTCCGGCACAGCCGGTAGATAATACCACCCCGACCCCTCTAATGAAGCTCACCCTGAGACCACATAGACCTAATCTACCCCCAGAGACTAACGCCTTCACTGTAGTCATGGCGGGTGTTCCCCCACTCGAGGAAGGGAAAACTGAGGATTTTTGTGCCCTGAAAAGTAGGGTAATTAAGTGGTTAAACAAAAAAAGACCCCTCCCGACACATTTCAATAATGAAATTATAATGGTAAGAAGGGTACCATGGGTGGGTAGAACACAAAAATCCATTATAGGGGATTGTATACTGGTGAGTTTTAGAGATACAGGAATGGTGTCCTATATATGTCAAGGGAAAAATAGATCTAGGGAGTCTACCATCCAAACCCTCCATGTGTCGTTCTTTTTTCCCATTGCCCCAGTCTCATTTCAGCCACCCCAAACTCATGACAGCTGGGAGAGGGTTGGTGGGAGGGGGAGACACCAGGCTTTTAACCCTAGACCGATATTTGGCCGACCAGAACAACCCTTTTACACCTATAACCGGTTTAATTGCCTGAATGGCCTAGAGGGGGTCGATTGACAAAGAGATACTGTCCCCCAGGGTTGCACAGAAAAGGGCGCTCTGGTAGAGGTGTTGGAGGAGCAAAGTCCCAAGGTTCAGCAAACCTTAGTGGCTGATGTGGGGGAACCTAAGTTGTCTGTACCTAGGGCAATAGTCACAGATAGTACAGGAGGGGGACAAGGGCGGGCAACACAAGGCTCAATGAGGGAAATAAGACCAAGGGCACAGGGGGGTGCCGAACGGAGTGGAGAGGGGGTGAGACTCATCTCATGGAACGTAGCAGGCATAGCGGGCAAATTCAACAACAAGGAATGGGTTGATTTCATTAGAAAATTTCATATTATATGTGTACAGGAGACATGGGCTGTGGAAAATAATTACCACCTACAGGGGTACAAGTGCTTCTTTGTTCCCGCCCGAAAATCCAGCTCAGGGAGAGCAATGGGCGGTTTGTCCCTCTATGTAGATCTAGACCTCCCGGGCACCTGGTCCTTCCCAGACTGGACCTCACATGGGATCCAGGCAGTTCGGTTCCATGGAAAGGGGTTAAGATTCTCTGTCTTTAACATCTATAACACTGAGCTGGCAAACAACCATACCCCAGTATTAACTGAACTCGATCATAGGCTAGGACAAGAAATCACATCCCAGAATAAAGGCCCGTCTCACGGGCTGCTCGTGGTGGGGGACTTTAACTGTCACCTCTGCCCGGCACTGGTCAAAGCAAACACAGATTGGGCACAATGCCCAATTGAGAAGGGGCCGCATTTTTCTCACTCACCTATGGGGTCTGCTCTTAGGTTGCTTCGGCTTAAGTACGACCTAGAGCACACCATTAATATGATAGACCCACAGTCGGATGGTACACTCCCACCAACGTTTAAGGGCAGGGGCTGCTCATCTATCATAGATTACATCCTGGTCTCGAGATCCCTGGTTAACAAAGTAATCAGTGTAGGGATAGATTGGAACAGCTTCAGTGACCATAACCCGCTTGTCTTAACGCTCTTGTATAGGGCGGGTACTGGATCCAATTTCCATCGTTCAATTGAGGAGAGGGTCACCGACCAAGGCAGGAGACTGAAATGGTCTAAAATAGATGGGGTGAAGTTCTATAAAAACTTGAGTGACAAGGGTTTGCTGGCCATAAATGACTGTTTAGATCTGGAAGTCCAGGGACCAAGGTTACTAGAAGCGTTCGATCATATTGCTAACCTGATCGATGGACTACTAAGGTCCAGTGTGCCCACACGTAACTTGGTCAACCCCCGGTGGTTTGATAAAGATTGCTCTAAGGCACTGAGGGAATTGAAATGCTCTCTTAAGTCAAAACCACGGGATCCACAAAAAATTAGGGCGTGCAGAGAAAAATATAAAAAAGAGACCAAACGGAGGAAACTCACCCGGCAGGCAGAAGCATGGGCAGATCTGAGAGAGGCGGGGGAAAGAAAGGACCTAGCGGGGTTTTGGAGAATCAATAATAAACCAACATTTCAAGAAAATGATTCTCCAGAGATAGGAGCTAACATCCTCCCGGAGCAGTGGGTTACCCACTTTAGGAGTTTGTATAACCATGAGCCGGGCACCCAGGCAGAGCCATCAGTAACCCCATGTCAGGGTACCCCGGTAGTATTTACTCTTAAGGAGATCAAGGCTGGGATGGAGAGTCTAACTAAGAATAAAGCTCCGGCCCCGGATGGTATTCCCCCTGACCTGTTTCTTAGTAATATAGAACTATGGGCCCCACTGATGACTAGGGTCTTAAACACTGCTATCACCTGCGGTCTCCCACCATCATGGTCTAAAGCGATTATCGTACCAATCTTCAAAAAGGGCAACAAGGACGATCCCAAGTGCTATCGCCCTATTTCCCTGATTGACGTCTCGGCTAAACTTCTGGGAAGGGCAATCCTGAATAGACTGTCCGAGTGGACCGAAGAGAACAACATCTTCTCGGACACTCAATATGGGTTCAGGTCAGGGAGGTCCACTAGTGACCAATGCCTGAACCTATATATGCTGACTGCCAAATATACTCTGGCCAGTGACAATCCCATTTACATGGGATTTATGGACCTGGCAGCAGCATTTGATCACGTCAATAGAGGGAAGTTGTGGGACATGATGTCAGGCATGGGGATCGAGAGTGGTTTAATCGCCATACTGAGAGAGCTGCATAGTGATACCATGGCCAAGGTTAGATTTAACAGGGAGGGAGGATTGTCTGACTCTTTTCCATGTAAAAGTGGAGTCAGACAAGGTTGTATTCTCGCCCCTTTTTTGTTGTCCTTGTACATTAACAATTTGGAGCAGTTTCTTTTGGGCCTGAAGGCAGACTCCCCAAGGGTCGGGTCGCGGCATATCCCTGTCCTGCTTTATGCAGATGACGCGGTTCTGCTTGCACGCACACCCCGAAGCCTACAAATTCTGATAGATGGTTTTGTCAAGTTCATGAGTAACCTGGACTTATCTGTTAACTTAGGCAAATCTTACGTGCTCCTGGCAGGCAAAAAAACTTTCCTCTAAATTCTCTTACACAATAGGCACCCATTGTCTAGAGGAGGTTAAAACGTTCTCCTATCTTGGAGTAACTTTTGATGGTGCTCTTCAATTCAACTCCTTGGTGGCAGAACGTTGTAGCAAAATGTTTGCCTCTAATGGGGCAATAGCTGGATATGGCAGGAGGCTGGGCAGATGGAGTCCGGAACAGGTGATGAACTTGTACGGCTCCATAACATGCTCCAAAGTAAGCTACGGGGCAGAAGTCTGGGGCTTTGTGAACACCACCAGAATCGAACAGGAAGAAAACAGACACTTGAAATCTATCCTGAGGGTACCACCCAGTACTGCTGGATTCATAGCTCACAGGGAGTTAGGGAGGCCATACTTGGCCGATTTGTTAAAACTTAGGCCAATTGTGGCCTGGCTAAAAATCTGGCTAAACCCAGACGCGCATTTAAGCAGAGAAATTCTATGCGCATCCCCTGGCTTAAATATGTGAGAAACACCCTTGAGGATCTAGGTTTTGGAAACCTCTTCAGGAACCCCACAACCATTAAAGCACAGCACAAGAAACAAGTAGGGGAAATTTTCCTAGAGCGGAAAACCCAATGCCGAGCTGAGGCTGAAGGAGAGAAAAAGTCTGTGAGGGTTTATAATCTTGTGACGAGTGTGGAGGGTATGGAGCCCTATCTGTATCTTGTGCATAGTACACAGGATAGATTTCTTATGTGTCGTCTCAGATTGAACTTACTTCCCTTTATGTTGGCTTCACCAGCTGGTTTTACCACGTCAATTGAGCAGAAGGGACCCTGCGGCTGCGACAATCGGTCTCCGCAGGATTCCCTTCATTTTATCTTGCTTTGTCCCTATTTTGCTATGCCCAGGCGTTGATTCCTAGTAAATATTTTTTAAAAAGTCCAACTGGAACACGCCAGGGATGCACTAGTCTTCTTGCAAAAAGCTTCTGACCCGCTAACCTTGTGCTGCGTTATGAATTTTATCAAGGTTGCGGTCCGACTAAGGATGACAAGGGGAGAGGAATGAAAGTCTTGGGACTCTCTATTTTTTAAACTCACTGCCCTGTATGCTGGTATTTTTATTGTATTATCTATGTACAAGGATCTAGATCAATATTTAATGCTTTTTTATCTATGTATATGTATGTGTGCTTTTATGGTGTTTTTTAATCACCGAATAAAGATTCTTAAATTGAATTGAAATGTACTCTGTCAATTTCATATTTCAGTCCAGCAGCTTCCTGATGTGAAACCTTCCAAAGTTGATTGTACAAAGCATACAAAAAGAGTTTATGATATGGCTTTCTAGGACCTAATAAAAAATCCTGTAAATCCATGTCATCGGAAAGGAAAGGCAAGTTTTTTTTCACCTTATTTAACATGGAATGTTATAACCCTTGCAGGCATACATCTCCCCCGCTGTATGCTGTAATAACTCCCAAATGTTTTGTCTGCACATAACGTGGGTCTGTTATGTTTGTTCTAAACTCTTCATGTTGTTCAAAAAACAGGCATGACAACCATTAATGTCCAATGGCCACACTAGCTGGTCTTCTGGACTGGAAAGTGAAGAATTATGTGTACCATTCTGAACCATGATGTCAACCTGTTCCCCTGTTAAGTTTGTACATTTTTGCCAATATTCCAAACATGCAAATTAATGTTTGGTTTGTTCAAATCCTTTAGCTTAGCTAAGGATGTTTGCTGTACAGTCTTCTTCAGAAAAATCATCTTTTTTGGTACTAAACACACTCTAAACAAAGCTTCAGTGCCTTCCACATGCCAAATATTCATTCCCCAAACTGAATTTAAATCAATGTTTTCCTTCCAAAAGTCATAACCGTGTCTTGACAACTGTAAATTAAAGGAGGACGAATAAATAATTTTGTTTCAGTCAGCATATTTTTCTTTTCCGGGGAGAAGCTTAAAATAATAGGACACTGAGTCTACAGGGTTGTTGCCTGAAAATATGCAAACTTTTGTATGTATGTTCTGGTGCAACTCAAAGGTGGTGTTGGACAATATTTCCATTGTGTATAATTACATACAGCACATGGAGTATTAGCTTTGTGTGAATAATAGTGTGCATAGTGATGGTAACAAAGCAAATCATAATTAGATGTACCACTTTACATATCTTCACTTTCATATACAGTATAATGGTCTAGCTCAAAAAAAAAAATTTTTTTTCAACTACATGTATATTCTAATCAGCAGAAATGCTGCCAGGAGTTATTACTTCATTAAATGAAAACTTAAACATACGATATTTGTAAAGTTTCTGTGGTACCAAAAATATAAAATGAGGCCTTATCCCAAACAATGCCAGGACAGGATCTGCAGAATTGTTCACAAGGGACAGGTCTCTTCACACTTTGTGTGACTAAGAATGAGGCTTCAATACCTTGGTTACCAGTTAACAGCACAACCATTCAGGAGCAAACAGAATAAGGTTACAAAACCAATTTAAATGAAAAGTAAAAGTAACAATATGGAAATCCAAATGTAAATCTAAGGTGGAACAAAGCAAGTCTTTTTGAGCAAATTAATAAATGCACCAACTCCATGTTATGGTGGTTCTGACAATTCTGAGGAAAAGTCATCAATGTCGGCAAAATAGCCAGTGGCAGTCTGTGCATAAATAGGGACCTCACAGGGCAGTTTAGAACTAGCAGATATTTCCAAAGATGGATCACAATCAACAACTTCTTTGTTAGTTGGGGCAGTCCAAGTCTGGGAATTTGCTTGTAGTGTTTGTAGTTATGACTTCAATCAGTAGAACTTCAGTGTCAAACATCACCCGCCAGGGAACCGAACATTCGGGTTTGGTAATGCTTGCAAAAGAGATTTCCTGTATGGTAGTGAGAGGAGGCAGTAAACTACCATTGAGCCCTTGAGGCAAATAGTGTAGGATCGGCCACATGGTGTGGTTTGATCAGATCAATCAACGCACATCTTTTGTGTTTATAACCATCAAGTTACGGTAAAAGTACTGTTCTGGTACCTTCCACTCCTAAAACCAGCAGGGTGCTCTAGAAGATGGGCCAAACTCCTTCTTGTCCACTATCTTTTCACAAGCTAGATTCCTGATCTTTGGAATCCAGCCAGGAGTTGTTAGCTGCATCTTATCTTCTCCAGTGATAGCACATTTCTCTATCTCATTTAAGTGCTCATCGTGGATGTTTTTGAGCTTCTGTAGTCAGTCAAATTGCCATTGATGTCAAAAGGAATTTCCGCTCCCACTCTGCTGGGATTTTCAAGGGCCATAACCCACATCTGTACTCCAAACTGGACCTCATAGGATGTCCGACCACACAAGGATCTTCTAGGCAGATCTTTAGGGCTCCCTGGACCTCATACAGGCAATAGATCCAAATACAACTTGAACCTAAAACTCTGACTGTTAACATCTGCTTGAAGCCACTTTTTTCTTTTCCACTATCAAATTTCCGTCAGGATAAAAGGGTAAGGAATATTCTACAGCCACTCCTTATGTACCCATGGTACCCCAATACGCTTTAGAGGCAAACACGGTCCCTGGTCTGAAGTTAATTGAAATGAATTCAGCTAATGCATGTGTTCCAATAAAGACTTGCAAGTCAAGTGCCAGCCGATCACTGTGGCCAAACCCATTGGAATCTATAATGTGAATCCACTGCTAGCAGAATGTATTTAGAAGAGATGTCACTGTTTAGTGACCGGCAGTAGTCCAGATATACACAGGACAGAGGCTTGTTAGAAATCAAGAAACGTGTCTGTGGTGGACATACTGCGGTGGAAACTTTTTTTGTTGGCAAATGTCCCAGCTAAGGATGTAGGGTTTAGCCTGTGCGTATCAAACTGGTCACCAATAACATTGCTGTAGCAATGAAACTGTAGCTGCCATCACATCAGCACAGGCAGAAGCTAACCCCTAATGTGCCCGCATGATTAATTCTATTCTGCGCTCTGAATTTGAAATTTCTCTAGCCCCCAGTCCTGGAAGACAAGCAAAACAGTACATTTTGCACACTCAGTAGCTAGGAGTATTTTAGCAAGGAAGTGCCATAGCGCAGAGCTTTAACCGCTACCATGATGTCTCCATCCACCCTTGTATGTGAACAAGTAACTGCATTTACAGCGGCCATTTCCACTACTACCTTTGTGGCTTTATCAGCAGCAAAGTTCCTTCAATGTGTATTCCTACACGTTTATGGCTCAATGTATGGATAACATGAGCCTGTGACAAACATGCTGAAGGGAACTGACTCTGTATATGGTATTGCCACCAGGTGGTTATACTGTGCACAGAGACCAGGAGTTCCCCAAATGCTCAATGTAAAACCCAGAGTGCTCAATTAGTGATAGTTTGGGTGAGCAGCCTTTGGCCTAATACAGAGGAGTCTTAGACATTTATTACACATTCTTGACCAATAATGGACACATGACTCAAGAATGAGATCAAGACCAATTTTAGGAAATTATATTTTGTGTACTTTTTTTAAGACCAACATCTTCCCAATAAGGTAAGTATGTTTTCAAATAAAAATACTTTTCACTTTGAAAAATCAGCACTTAGTAATTTTTAAAAACAGTTCAATGTTATCCTGTGGGGAAAACAATATTGTGGGTGAACAGACAAGTAAAGCACTTAATAATTCCAGTTTCCAGGACCAAAAGTCAGCAAGAGGGCAAGGGTCTGGTGAGTACCAAAAGTTCACCACCAGAGACACAGAGTTAGCCATAGGTACTCAGGGTACTCGGGGTACCATTTGCTAGGGACTTACAGGGATTAGAGGTACCAACGGGGAATTTCTTTTTAGGGAAGAAGCACTGGCACAGGGGACCTGGTTTGCACGGACCCTCTGCACTACAATTGAAACCAGGCAAAAAATGGGGGCTAATGATGCAAGAAGAGGCACTTTCTCACATTTAGAGTAAGATTTGCCACCTCTCTCTAAAGCAACTTGTGCTTGATAGTTTAATCCTATAAGTAAGGGTGGGTGGTGAACTCCGCTCCGCTGGCAGAGTTCACAGAGTTTAGGCACTCCGGCTCCAAGCAGAGTACAGAGTTCGGCAACAAAAAATCTGATAGTCGCTGGTGGAGCAGAGTTCACTGGTGCACACTGCTCGCTTACCCATCCTGACTTTGCTGAGATATTTTGGACGTGGCTATGTTACACCCAGTATCAGAGGCTGAAATCATCCAGCACTTGAGGGGTTACTGAGCTGCCGGGACTGTGCCACGCTGCCTCCTTCACCATAGGTAGCCGCAGCCACACAGGAGAGTAGCTCACAGCACCAGTCTGAGCGGGGGCACTACATCAGATACACAACAAACAATGGGAGGAGGGTCTGAGGGCAGGTTTAACGACCGGCCAAGTACACGCCCCAAACACAATATTATAACAACAAATTGTACCTGGGAGTCATACAGAGTAAGTCAATCAGCATGGATCACAAAACCAATACTACGCAGATAACACCCGTGAGAACACCGTGCATGCTGGTTTATGCAGGCCAAGTCAAGGCTCAAGAGCATATGGAGAAAATAGTTCCCATCAGAAGCCACACTGTACCGCCCTCTTTTTCATCATCTGGGTTCTCCTTACCCAGGAGACAAAACGGCAGATCTGATATTACCGTGACCGATGGATGTGACAAGTGGGTAGTATGTATTATTCAAAAATTAAGGTGGCTACTGAAAAAAGCAGTGTATACACTGCTTTTTTCAGTAGCCACCTTAATTTTTGAATAATACATACTACCCACTTGTCACATCCATCGGTCACGGTAATATCAGACCGGCCGTTTTGTCTCCTGGGTAAGGAGAACCCAGATGATGAAAAAGAGGGCGGTACAGTGTGGCTTCTGATGGGAACTATTTTCTCCATATGCTCTTGAGCCTTGACTTGGCCTGCATAAACCAGCATGCACGGTGTTCTCACGGGTGTTATCTGCGTAGTATTGGTTTTGTGATCCATGCTGATTGACTTACTCTGTATGACTCCCAGGTACAATTTGTTGTTATAGCACTACATCAGATGCCAGTGCCAGCCTTCTGCTGGGTGAAGAGTGGCTGTGTGAGGGGTAAGACATCCCCTCTAGAACCAGGGCCATGAATTAATGGGGGTGCATCATATATACTTAAGATAACAGGGCTCAACAGGATACCAGCTGTTAGTTTACTTTAGATGCTGACGCATTTTACTATAGTCCTGTATATGACTCTTTCGTGGCTTCGCTACGGTTGTCCCTCTCTTCTATGTTTAACCTTGGGCTCAGTATTTGTGAACTACATACTGAGGTCATTGTAGGTGATTTTATCAGTAACACTGGGCAGCATCGTTAGAGGCAGCTTCCCACCCTCCACAAAGTCAATAACTCCTAATAACTGGAAGGTAAGCTCATTCAATTGCCTCCCGTGAATAAGGCCCCGTTGGTTAGGGTGAATAACCTCCCGTATTACTCTAGCCAGCCAAGCTGCGATGATCCCAGAAAAGATCTTATAGTCTGTGTTTAGTAGTGAAATCAGCCTGTAAGAATCTATCTTTTGTGCATCTTTATTAGGCTTCTGGATCACAGTGACTGTGGCTTCTAACCGGGATTGGTGACGCTTTTTCCACCCAGATATATCTTATTAATCCCTTCAATGCTGTTGACGGAACGGTTCCGTCATGCACGTCGGTTGAGCTGTGCGGATGACGGAATAGTTCCATTATGACTCCGCCCACGCAAGGCGGAGTCAGCATGGGCGGGGAATTCGCGCCGCAGCGATGCGGTTAAATAGAACCTGAAGAACAGGGATTACAATCTCTATAATACAGAGAAATACCTCTACGGGGAGGTCATCCGGCCCAGCTGCCTTTCCCTTAACCAGTTTTTTACACTGAGCCCTTATCTCCCCCTCCATAATCTCTCCTTCTAAGGTTTTCGCTTGTTCAAAAGATAGCCGAGGGAGGGTCGTTGACAAAAGCCACTCCTTTATTTCCACTTGGCTAGGTACAGTATCCTCTTTATATAACTCCTGTATATATTTGCAAGCCTCCTTACACATATCTGAATTAATATTCAAGAGGACTTCCGTTTCGCCACTGATTAGCTCTTGATTGGAATACAAATGTGATTTACATGCAATGGTACAGTGTCGCCTTTCTTGAAAGTTAAATATGCGTATCCAAATTTGTGGTGTTAAAACATGTGTAAGTGTTTTGAAGCTAGTATGTCCACTTGTACTGATTGCGAGATCTGCGTACGTTCTGGTGTCCAATGTGTGCTTGGGAAGTCTGGGCGTATTCATTCATAAAAAAGTTTTCCCCATTGTGCATAATCTGGTATGTATGTTCTACCTAAATGTAGAAAGCCCAAAAGTGATTGTAGCTTGTTTTCATAGTGGTTGGTGGGTGCAGGAGTGCATATTACCCTAGGAAATGCAGCACTAAGCTATTGCCTTTTGATAACTCGTATCCCAAGAAGAGGACTGTGAGAAAGGCACTTTTTGATTTCTGGAAATTAGATTTGTATCCTAACACATCAAATCCCATAATGATCCTAACTACCCTGTCTAGTTATGTTTCTAAGTCATCATCTGTAGGGTATATCTCATCGACATAGGACAATGCTACTGTGTCAACATTTTCTAGTAGTCATGTTACATGGGCAGATAACAAGCCTGGCCAGTTCTTATAATGTAGGGCAATCAACAAAATTGTTTTACTGACCCACGTTCAGTAAATACTGTCAAATACCTGCTTCCAGGCACTGTATTTTGGAAGAAAAAGCCATTTGAAATATTTAATGCTGTTATATATTTTTGTGCACTATGCTGTGCAGTGTGAATCTTGTACTGCATGTGTGACCGTTTAATTGTCAGTTGTCTAAAGCTAAGTGGTATGAATGACATAGTTTCGCTACTGGAAACAAAAGATTGTTTATTGGTGAGATATAAGGCTCAATGATGACTTGATATTCAAGTTCTTTTAAAATTTCTCTAACTGGGTATTTAGCTTCATGTTTAATGGGGAATTGTGGTTGCACTTGAGGACCTTATGAGTATTATGTGATAAGGGGAATCCTCATTCAAGCCTACATGGTTGCAATGTAATGCCGGAATCGTTCAAGAGCCCACTCCTTGTCATACGCTTGCTTGCCTACTTTAGAAACAAAGATGGAGAAATACGGTAATATCACATTTTTCCCTGTTGGGACTTCACATACAAACTCAGGTGGCCAATCTTTTTCAGCCAAGAGAATTTCATAGCCAAATGTCAATTTCTCCCAAAAGAGAACTTTAATGATTCGTGTATATCACCTTCAATTTGGAGTTTCAAAATATATCATCATGCCTGGAGAGCCAAATCTGTTGTTTAGACCTGAGCAAACTCATTAGTTGCTCTTGCCACCAGAAACTCTTGACGGTTCTGGTGAACTATTGTGGTGACCTATGGCCCACTTTCTAGCCGAGTCTAGCTTGTTCAGAAGACATTTCCTTAATATGTATGGCATATTTGAGTGAAGTACATCCCACTTACTACTCTTTGAATTGAGAATTCTGTAGCAGACGTTTTTCTTCCTTTTTTATGGTGATATCTGAAGAGCATTGTGAGTCACAATTCACCGATTTGCACTCTGATCGTCCTCCTCACTCCAAGCATTTTTCACATGATTCCTGAAAGGAACGAGAAGGATGTGGATTCGCTTACTGATACCTATTAGACTGCTTTATAGTTTCACAGTAATGCAGGATATAGCATTTTTCAGTGGACTCCTGTTGAGGACATCCACCTCGCAATGTAACTTTTTCTTTATTGTCCTGTTTTTCCTTTTCAGAAATGCCCATCAATAGAGATTTATTTGGTCTGGCTCCAAACTGATCTTGACAGATAGATGTATAGGTTTCAGCAATCATTTTTGGTAGCTTGTCCACCTGGTCAATGAGAGCCACCTGTGTGAGGTGGTAGCTTACTGCATATGCTGCTGCTTCCCATCTATTATAAACGTAAAATTTTTGAGGCCATTGTGGCATAATTGCTAATCAGTTTCATCCCCAAATCCAGAGCAGGTTTTGCCCTGTATTCATTTTTAATCTGTTTCAGCACATCTGGCAAAACCGCTAGAAATGGTGTACCATGAGTGATGGTATAAGGTGCAGCAAAAACTGTGCCCCATGGGGCATATTTTTCAATAGGGGGAACCATCTAGGAAGGTAGGAACATCGTGAGGATTCTAAGTTTGTCTTGGGGTCCCATCTGGAGAGGCACTGCTTCAAGCTTATTTGTTTTTGTGCAATCCTAAAAGGAATCTCCTCCTATCTGATGGGAACCTTATCTATAGTTGCTTTTATAGTAACTGGACAAATTGCTGGCATTATTAAATGTGTTTGTGCAGCATAGCGGAGTGTGTCATAAGTCTATAAAACCTAACAAGACCTGTGTAAAGTGTGCAAAGCTCTTCTGCTGTGAGTGCTGATAACTGTTGATATGGTGTGTAGCCTGCTAAGACTGGCCATGTTACCCCATTGTTGCTGAGTGGACCTCATCTAGCGTTTGCTAGTGGATGTGGTAAGGCTCCTTGGAACCAATGTGTAAATGCCTGAAATGTAAATTTTATTTAAAAAATCCTCATAAACTCCGTAATTGTTTGCCATCACTGCTTCTGTGTGTGTGTGAAAAACGCTAGTGTTTGCTTCTACTGTTGGAAATGCTACCAATGAATACAATACCTCTGTTTATATGTTTCATGGCCTTCTATCATGAAGGTAACATCTACTCCCATAAGAGGAAGCCCATGGTGTTATAACATCAATGTTTCTGCATGTCTGCAACTTAGTGGAATAACCACTGGCCCTGTGTTAGCCATTTTGCAAATGGAATTCGGAGAAGGGGAACTATATTAACAAAAACACAAAGGTATCCCATCTGAACCAGGATGGCTCCTTGGGAAACAATGAACAAATGGGGGGTAGTCAGTACGCCGGGTGGCAATACACCCACTAATGTGAGTGGGGAAGGAAAGTGACCCTTTTCTTTATAACCCTTATTTACTCTATTAGTGACATGCTTCATCATCGGCTTCACCCCAACTCTTAAAGGTTGGGGTGGGCTCGACCATATTCCAGAGATCACTTATAGAATTACTCACCCACTCCTTTATTTGTGGGGTTGGAGAGAAGGTTAAAAAATTGTATATAGGGCTAAAGGGTATAATGGTCCTATGACCATAGAATACCAACATGTTTCAGCCCTTTCCTATTGGCCTATGTAAGGTCCTGGGCTTTCGTCAGGGTGGGTAGCAATGAACTCACTCCCCCGAAGACGTGAATGTGTGCGCATGCAATTTGCATGTAAGAGAATTACAAAAAGGCATGTACTTGCTACAACATCATGAGGAAATTACCTACAAGAAAAACTTCACAGTGCAGTACCCGAGCAACAAAGTGCATATAGTGAAAATCAATATTTTTACACTTAGGATAATGTTTCATTCAGTGATCTCAGTGATTTCAAACCAGACGTACTCACTCATAAATCCTTTTCGTTCATTAGATATAGTGGCAAGTAAAGGTGAGTGAATTGAATGTGGGTTCACACATGTGGTCTCATCCGCACATTTAAACCCTCAACGTAGGGCTGCTCACACTTACACCAACATCCAAACCTTCTTATGTAAACAGTATGTATTTTAAAAAAAATATTATGTACAATTTCGGTTTTTTGGGGGTGATAAAGTCACTCACCCAATTTTAAGTGGTGCACTTGCACCCACGGGGGTATGAGAGGGAGGCCTTGTAGTCACACACTAGATACAGAAAAGGAGAAAGGCCAGAATATTGTTAAGTAAGGTAAGACAAAGGAGGGCTAGTGAGCATGGAGACAAAGCTCCATCAAAGTAAGCCTCTGGCTATTGCTCAGACATGGAGAGCAAGAAAACACTGTAAACTTACTTTGTTAAAGGTCCCATCCTTGCAGAGAACCTACTGTCAAGGTCAGGTCCCCTGCTTGTGGTAGCCAAGAAAGATTTGGTGCTTGGTTTAAGTACTGTGCCATTCCCGAGACCTGGAATACAGTTTCTGTGTGTAGCCCTGCTTGTGGTAGCCAAGAATTATTTGGTGCTCAGTTTTAGTATTGTGCCATTTCTGAGACCTGGAATGGAGTTTCTGTGTGTAGCCCCGCCCTAACGTGGAAGATAGTGAATTGGTGCAGCGTGGGAGCTGGTCCAGGATCAGGGTCTGGACTTGCCTCTTTCTTCATTGTTAATGGAGGCACATAACGTCTGTGTGAGGCCCCGCCCATTGGGGCGTGGAATGAGCTCTTACATTGTGTGTGGGAAGCTTGTTCACTGCGTCGCGTGTTGTCAAGGGTAGTGGTCAAGCAACTTTTAGGTGATGTAGCAACATGGCCGCTCCCTCGGAAGAGAGGAGGGTCAATGTTAGGGATTATTACACGTACAACCTGAGATCATATTAGTTGATGCACAGAAGTAGATCCTCATAAATGGTGCATTATGGGTAATGTAGTTCAATGTAACATGTAATTACTCTAGGGGGTGCCTTGTTAACATGTACGGTATTAAATAAATACTGTGCTAGTAAATTACGTCATATTTGCAGTGTATGGGAAAACTTGACCAAACAACTGGTCACAGATTGAAACAGGGTAATTTTGTCCATGTTTAATAGTCAAGTGTGCATATCTAAAAATATGGCATGTGGATATTAGCAGCTTGAAGTGGTGACTTACCAAATAATTAGAAATATGGCAGGCAATTTTAGGGCACTGAGAGTCTATAAAAGGTATTGCCTGAATAGGTAAAAAGGCAAAAAATGCAAAAACACAACAAAGTTTCAATCTGCTGATAGTCGTGGTTGCCATGTCTCAAGTAGATATCTCTATGTATCTATAGATTTGATTTCAGCCAGTCAGAGACCACATGTGTGAATACACGTTCAATTCACTCACCTTTACTTGCAAGTGTATCTAATTGAACACAAAGGGCCTCATTTATGAAAAGTGATGAATCACTGCTTGAAAACAGCGATGCGTTGCTTTTCATTGCGCCCTCCTTGCGACAGTAATGATGCAACATATTTACAATATAACGCATCATATCGCAAGGAGTTACAGATACGTCAGTATTTCTGATGTATCTTTAGGCATGAAAATGACGCATTGCTGGAGTGTGTCAAAAAAGTGACGCAACTCCAGCAATGGGTCATTCCACATGGGCAAGTCCCATTTCAAATGTGCCTGAGTCAGTCTCACGTCTGCTTTGAAGCAAGCGTAAAATAGTGACGCATTTGCGTCCTAGAAGTGGCGTAGTGAAATCTCACGAGGCATACTTTGGTCAGAATGCCCACCCTCCATATATTATATCTGGAACAATAAAATGTGGCGCAGGGATTTCCAAAGTGACGCTTCTACCTTGATGCGTCTCTTTGCAAATATGAGGCAGCATGGCACATTTTTCACGCCGCTGGTGCGTCACAAAAAGTGATGCACCGGCAGCACAAAAGTGACGCAAGGGCTCATAAATAAGCCCCGAAGGATTTATGAGTGAGTATGTCTGGTTTGAAATCACTAGGATCACCGAACGAAGCATTATCCTAAGTGTAAAAACCTTAATTTTCACAATAGGCACCTTGTAGCTTGAGGACTGCACTGTGAAATATCGCTGCAACAGTACGCCAATCTCTGGGTTTACAGCAGAAATTGCAGTTTGTACTCCTGTACTATGTTTTATCATGCAGGTAATTCCCTCATGATGTTGCAGCAAGTATATGCCTTTTTGTAATTTTCTCACATGCATATTGCATGCACACGTCACATCTTAGGCAGATAGAAAAAGGTTTAAACAAGTTGGTGTTCTCGGGTCATAGGACCATTACATCCTTTAGCCCAATTTAAAACATTTTTTTAACCTTCCCTCCCACTTCACGACCAAGGATACCTTTGAGTGATTGAGAAATGTTTTCTTTAAAGTTACGCCCCCATACACCCATGCTTCATAAGTGCTCCCTGGAATATGGTTGAGCCCACCCAGACCTTTAGCAGTTGGGGTGAACCTGTTGATGAAGCATATCACTAAAAGAGTGGGATAGGGTTGCATAAAGAAAATGAAAAGGGTTACTTTGCTTTTCCACCCACAATATTGAGCGTGTTGCCACCCGGCGTACTGACTAGTCCCCATTTCTTCATTGTTTCCAAAGTAGCCATCAATGGTTCCAGAGGGGAAACTTTTGTGTTTTTGTGTATATGTCAGAGAGGACGTATCCCTTCAATCCTCCTCATTGTGGACCTCTCTACACTTCTATGGTTCCAACTCGGAATCCCTAACCTTGTGTAAAAGGAAACTATATTAAAAGCCTACAGAAAGAAATAGGGCTTCCCTATTTATCTCAGGAGAATTTTTACCTGACACCACAGACATCTCTGTTAAAGGTGACTGGGGACTTTGGGCATATGTAGGAAAACTACTCAGGCGACCCATTAAATAAGTAATTCACCTATAACGTTGGCAGTGCCGTGTTGTACGGTTCCTACTAATTTAGCAAGACTGTGCGTTAGGGCAACATATACATCAAAACTATGGGGACTTAGTTCATTCATGCCATAAGAATATGTTGACCTAATTCCTGGCTATCTCCCAGTGAGCCATCTGGCCCCATAAAACTTAACAGGGTATCTGATGAAATCTGCAACATCAAAAGATTACAACAATGATTCCCCCAATGAAATTGTTACAAGAATGGTGAAAAGATGAATAGTTCAACCATTATATTTATTGCAATGATTGTATGAATACATATTATTGTACTACTGTTTAGCACTACCTATCCTAGAGAGCATAGTAGGAATGCGGTTCTGCCAGATACCTTGAAGTGGTCTAACTCCCCATGTACCTGTGTTGTTTTTCATCTGGAAGCCTTTATGGTGTAGAACAGGCCACTGTTCCTCAAAGGGCAGTGATGAGTCAGCTGGATTGGAATTCTGACACGGCAACCAGGACAATCTTTAGAAATGCTCCTCTGCTAGCTATGGGACAACAAGTTGACCGGGCGGAAAAGGGTTTAATATGGTAGCGGTGTCCGTTAGACACCGCCAGCCATATTACTATGCAAATGGGGACATGCCTTACCGTGGTGGCAATGCCGCCACAAAAAGGCATGCATTTTTAGACATTTGGGGCCTGATGTGGGCCCCCAGGGACTCTGGGGGGTGGGACATGGGGGTTACCTATAGTACACCCCAGTAGTTCCATGCACAACATGGCAGGCACCGCGCAGTGCCTGCCATGTTGTGCATGGAAGTGCACAACATTCCTTCCTGCCATTGTGGCGGGCGGTGCTGAGTGCACCGCCCGCCACAATGACAGGAATGCAGGATGCACCCGCCACTATGGCAGGCACATCCTAATTGCCCCCACAGGACCCCCGCCCTTATGGCGGGCGGTCCCATTTACGAATAGGGTGACAGGTAATGGGGCCCCAAGTGTCACAGTAATCCCGGAGTACTCCCCGATGGAAGATCATTTTTTCCTCAATCCCATTGCGGAGAAACACACATCCAAAATTTACCAGAAATTGATAAACAATATACCCGACTCCTTGGTTAGTTTCAGAGCAGCCTGGGCCAAGGACCTTGGGAGCCTTGGCGAGGAGGACTGGCAGGATGCACTCCAGGGGCCCAGGGAGATCGCCATCCATTATAGGTTTAGGCTCGTACAGTTAAAAATCCTTCATTGCACATACTATCCTCGCACCCACCTGTGCACATGGGGAAGTTGTATGTCGGCACTTTGTGTGTGGGGTTGTCAACAGGAGGGCTCCTTCTTTCATATCATTTGGGAGTGGCTTCCCTATTTATCTCAGGAGGGTTTTTCCCTGACACCACAGACATCTCTGTTAAATGTGACTGAGGACTTTGGGCACATGTAAGAAAAATATCTCAGGCGACCCATTAAATAAGTAACTCACCTATAAGATTGGTGGTGCCATGTTGTATGGTTCCTACTAATTTAGCAAGACTGTGCGTTAGGGCAACTTATACATCAAAACTATGGGGACTAAGTTCACTCATGCCATCAGAATATGTTGACCTAATTCCTGGCTATCTCTGAGTGAGCCATCTGGCCCCATACAACTTAACAGGGTATCTAATGAAATCTGCAACCTCAGAAGACAGAAGATTACAAAAATGGTTCCCCCAATGTTATCGTTGCAGCAGATTTACCCTTTTGTTGTTATCTCAGGCATGCCCAAAGGTAGACACAGGAAATTCACAAATTGGCCTGTTGAAACATTTATTGAAGCAAATAAATTCTTGTGTGAAATGCATGTGGTGCAATGATTCCAGAAGGAGACGAAACATTGCAACCAGCATTACAAGAATGGTGAAAAGATGAATAGTTCAACCATTATAAATATTGCAATGATTATATGAAGACATATAATTGTACTACTGTTTAGCTCTACTTATCGTAGAGAGCATAGTAGGAATGTGGTTCTGCTAGATAATTGAACTGGTCTAACTCCCCATGTACCTGTGTTGTTTTTCATCTGGAAGCCCGTATGGTGTAGAACAGGCAACTGTCCTCAAAGGACAGTGATGAGTCAGCTGGATTGGAATTCAGACATGGTGACCAGGACAATCTATAGAAATGCTTCTCTGCTAGCTACAGGGCACTTTATATAATAAAACTGGACTTATTTGCACTTTGTATGAGTTCTGATCTGGCTGTCAGTTATTGCGTATTCTACAAATTCAGAGGGTATAGAGTCAGAATATCGAGTTGGAAATGTTGACTTGCACTAATATCGAGTTTGAAATATCAAGACACAGAAATATCGACGGCAAGAATATTGTGAAGAATATCGAGTTTAGATGCCTTCCGTACTTTTGAAAATCTTCAGAAGGAGTACAGCTTACATACCTCACAGAGATATCAGTACACACACCTCCAGCATGCCCTACGCTCCCACACACCAAGTGTCACAGTAATCCCGGAGTAGTCCCCAATAGAATATCATTTGTTACTCAATCCCTTTGCGGAGAAATCCACATCCACAATTTACTGGAAATTGATAAACAATATCTCCGATCCCTTGGTTAGTCTCAGAGCAGCCTGGGCCCGGGACCTGGGGAGCCTCGACGAGGAGGACTGGCAGGATGCACTCCAGGTGCCCAGGGAGATCGCTACCCATTCTAGGTATAGGCTCATACAGTTCAAAATCCTTCATTGCACATACTATCCCCGCACCCACCTGTATACATGGGGAAGGTGTCTTTCGGCGCCTTTTGTGCGGGGTTGTCAACAGGAGGGCTCCTTCTTTCATATAATTTGGGAGTGTTCGGTGATCAGTTCATACTGGGTGAAAGTTATGGATACAATGTCTAGGGTAAAGGGGGTGTCGGTCCCGATGAAACGAAAGTGGCTACTTTTGTTGATCAGAGGGGACCATGACTGGGCGAGATATGTAGAGCTTTGGCTGACCCTTGCTGCAGAGGTAGCGAAACGGAATATTGCTAGGGTCTGGGGCGTGCAGGCGCCCCCTCTATGGGAGGATTGGCAGCGAGACCTCGACTGGTGCCAAAGAAACGGTATACAAAAGCAGGGGGTGCACGAAAAAATGTAAGAAAATATGGGCGCCCTGGCGGAAATATAGAGAGGTGGGTACCCTCTTGGAGGAGTAGTCAATTTGTATTGATGAAAGACACTTGTGTTTCCCCGATGTGTAATTCCCAGATGATGCCTGAACTGTTCCCCAACGGGCTATTTGTACATGGTATTGCATTGTATGGTCTTATGAGCACTGTTAATAATAAAAAAGATTTTCTAAAAAAGAATGTCGAATTTAAGGTAAGAAAGATCCTTTTTTTAAATATCATTAATATCGTTTGCAAAAATATTGTTGTTAAAATAAAGTTTTTTTAGCTAGCGTTATCTATTTTAGTATGTATTTTAAATGTGTATTTTTTACTATTAGTGGTAATTGTTTTGTACTTACTATTTTTATTTTGATAAAATTGTGCGTTTTAGTTCTGTAGCGGGTTGTGGGTTTATCGGGGAATAGAGTGGTAAGAAATTGAATTATAATACAATTATTACTTTTTAAAATTAATTAATATTTATTTATTTAATATGTTATACTGATAATTGTGGGTATTTTATTATTATTAATGTTTATTAATTGTTTGTTAATTATTATTATGTATTGCTAAATATGTTAATTGTGTCATTTTTATAGATGCTGGATGTGTGTTGATGGGGTAGTAGGTGGGAAGTAGTTTTATTTTAATATATTTAGGGTTCGATTCCGATTCAGTAAAATCCCCTACGAATTGCCGTACGGAGCATTTTTCCCATACAAATTGTACACCTTCAACGTCCCTGTACATACGATGAAGTACGATCCAAACCCAAAGCAGATCTCCGTAAGAATCGTACGAAAGACCATACGACTTAAAAATACGTACAAATCGCATTCGGAACACGCAGTACGTGACGTCCATATGGATCAAAGCAGCTTTTTACGAACCAGCAAGTACGATTTGTTACGACAACACTCCGTACAACTCTTTTTCTAAGGGAGTTTAAAACATCCGTAAAAGCATATTTTGACTCGAACCGCATGCAAAACGGATCCCCCCAGGTACGCGAGTGCACCCCATGATTGCAGGGGTACGGTGCGTAGGGGTACGGTGCATAGGGGTATGGTGCATTGGGGTACGGTGCATAGGTGTATGGTACGTAGGGGTACGGTGCATAGGTGTACGATGCATAGGTGTACAGAGCATAGGGGTACGGTGCATACCCCCATGATTGCAGGGGTATGTGAATGTGTGGCTCTCCGTACGAATTTCTCATAAAACGTTTCCCGTTCAAATTGTGTTCTCCGTCCCCAGTCCAATCGTACTTGTCGGGTCGTACAGCATGTTTACGGTTGATACGGTTCACCGTGAGGGTCCTGTATCACACGGATTTGCCCTTGCTTTTCGTATAGTTCACAAACATTCGTACGTATTAGTTTCCTATGGATCATACTACGTGATTTGGAGGTATTTGTACGATTCGTACGGAAACGGCTACGAATTAAAATCGTCGTATGGATTTGTTTCCCGAATCAGAATCGACCCCATAGTCATATATATATACTTTTTAATTGTTTATATTGAAAATGATACAGGGCAAATAACAGTCGTATGGCACAGGCATTGGGTAGCACAGGGCACAGTAATCAATAGCAACATTGTACTCATCAGTAAAAACAGTTGCACGAAACTTATACTTATTGGTATTTCCCCTGGGTCCCAACCTCCCCACGCCACCTAATCAGATTCACTCTCTCCATCCAGCATTGGCGGTTCACATAGATATCCCCTGTATTTGTTCCAGGCCTCCCAAACCTTTTCCCATTACCGGGGGCAGCCACAGTGTAGATAAACCACTCTCACTGCCATCAGTGATGCATCCAAATCTTTGCACCAATCATGGAGTGCCACTACCTCTTCGGCTCCCCAATATTTGCCTATGTTTCGTGTAGCATACATCATACCCAGCGTCACCCAATCCTGAGCGGGGTGAGAGAGGTCGTCCGGCTCCCAGAGGTTTAGGAGGCAACATCTGGGCTCAGGGACAACCGATAACTTCACCACCTGAGACACCGTTCTCATGACTTTAGCCCAATATGCTGCAATCTGGGGGCACTGCCATAGAGTGTGAAAGAATGTTACCTCCTCCCACCAACCTCTAAGGTAGAAGCGGTGTGTAGCCCTTCCTATGGTGTAAAGGGTGACCCTCGTATAGTAAACACGGTATAGTATCTTTAGCTGTACCAGGCAAAGTCTAGAGGGTATCATCATCTGTCGCGGGGAGGATAGTGCTGTCTGCCAGTCCGCTTCATTGAGTTCCCCCAAGTCAGTGGACCATTTGTGCTGTAATTTTAGTGTAGGGTCTGGAATGTTGTTTATTAGTTTACAACTGGTAAATGAGGTAGCTTTCTTGTGCATAAGCTCAGTAAGCAATCTGTCCTCTAAAGGAGTGGATTCAGGCTTATCTGTGCCAGGTGGGAGAACAGCTTTCAAAGCGTGCTTGATCTGTATATACCTAAACTTCTCGGTTCCTGCTAATGCATATTGGGCCTGGAGCTGGTCAAATGATACCTCGCCATTCTTCCATAAGTCTCCCACCGTGGAGTTGCCTATTAAATCCCAGGCCCCAAATCCCTTACTATTTCGAAGTCTACCCAGCTGCTGTGCTGACCATAGGGGGGTCATTTGGGTGATTACATTCGCACATTTTAGGTGGGTCTGAGCTGCATACCAGGTGGAAACTGTATGCGCCGTCGGTCCCAACAGGGAGGAGGATCCGCTCCAGTCATATAACGCGGAGAGAACTCCAGCCTCACCCTGTTCGTTCCCGTCTGCCTCAAAACGCTGGTTCCGCCTGGGGTGTGTGTAACCATTGGTTAATTATTTTTAATTGGGCTGCCCAGTAATACAACTGGATATCTGGGAGGGCTATTCCTCCATCATACCAGCTCCGGATGAATTTACCCCTAGAAATACGCGCTGGTCTATTTCCCCAGAGTAGGCCCAATACCATTGCCTCTATACTTTTAAAATATTTTAAAGGGACTGTGAACGGGGTATTTTCTAATACATAGAGGAGCCGGGGAAGTGTCATCATTTTAAAAAGGTCTGCCTTGCCCAGGAGGTTCAGAGGCAGGGCATGCCAGTGCAGCACATCGCACCGAAACTTCTCAAGTCTACATTCTTGACGAGGAAGGCATCCGATCTAGGCATCAGCCAAATACCCAGGTATTTAAATGAGTCTTCCCTTATCGTAAGCGGGCAATCCACCGGAAACAATGGGGGCAGGCCCTTAAGGACGAACAGTACCGACTTGGTCCAATTGATGATATACCCCAATGCCCGAAGTTAGCAAATATTTAGCAGTACTAATATTGAGCGTCTTGGGGAAATCAGATACAACAGTACGTCATCCGCATATAAAAAAATGCGGTCCTCCTAAGTTGCTGTCCAGTTTAATCCCCGGATCATGGGATCCCATCTGATCCAGGCCGCCAATGGCTCTAGCACCAGTGCAAACAATAATGGAGACAAGGGGCATCCCTGGCACATACCCTGTCCCAATGGAAAGTCTTTGGAGATATGCTCATTCGCCACCACATGTGCAAGTGGACATGTGTACAGTAATTTCACCCAGGCGCAGAATTTTGGGCCGAAGCCCAGGTGTCTGAGAACTGCAAACAAATATGGCCATTCCTCCGTATCGAATGCCATGCGGGCATCGAGAGAAAGGATAACTGCAGGTTCTTGGAGACAGGATACATGCGCCATTACTGCGTGCACCCTCCTAAGATTAAGCGGTGTGCTCCTATTGGGCATGAATCTGTACTGGTCCGGGTGAATCAGGGTATCAAGGTGCGGGGTCAGTCATATGGTGATCAGTTTAGCTAGTATCTTGGCCTCGGCATTAAGCAGAGATATTGGGCAATAAGAAGAACACTCATCCTGGGGTTTACCAGGTTTTGGCACCGTGATTATGGTAGCCATTCGTTGGTCACGTGGCAGTTCACCAGCCTTTAAGCTATTTTTAAACATTGACAAGGGATGTGGGGTAGTTAGTTCAGCAGTACGTTTATAAAGCTCAGTGGGGATACCTTTGGGTCCCTTGGCTTTCCCAGACTGCAGGGAGTGGATGGCAGTCTGCAGTTCCTCGGTCGTGATATCGGCTTCTAGCGATAGAGCGGCCTCTGCCGACAGGGCGAGCATCTTAATATCTTTAATGTATGTTTGTGCCTCTTCTGTCGTCATGAGGAAGTCAGTTACGTATACTTGTGCAAAATAACCAGCTACTGCATCTACTATGTCTTCAGGGGCGGTTACTACCTCCCCAGTCTGAGTACGGAGTTGTGCTATTGTTCTTTGTGCTCTTTCTTTTTTGTCCAACTATGCCAGCAGCTTGCCCGCCTTGTCCCCTACGTCATACACTGTCTGTCGTGTGGCTTGTAACCTCAATTTAACCTGGCCACGCTGATATTCTTGGAGTGTGCACTGCTTAAGGCGGAGAGTATAAGCTGTATCTATCTCCTCGTGCTGGACCTGAGACTTAGCTCCACCTCCAGGGCCACCAACTCACCTACAGCCTGACGTCTATAGCCCGTGATGGAGACGATTGCTTGACCTCTCAACACCGTTTTATATGCTTCCCACAGTATAGTGGGGGATTGCACATTCTCTTGGAAGTAGGGTTTCGTGACTGAAACTATATCCTTCCGGATCGCAGGAACCTGCAAGTATCCTGGGAAAATCGGGAAAACACGCCTTCTCACCTTAATGTGCATCGTGTAAGTTAGTAAAACGGGTGAATGGTCCGAAATGCCCCGGGAACAGATCTCAACATCTGTTAGGTGGGGCAGGCTGTCAGCTGAAAGTAAAAAGTAGTCTATACGAGAGAGGCTGTTATGCACCCGGGATGGAAAAGTGTAGTGCTGCTCAGCTGGATGCCTATACCTCCAAGCGTCAGTGAGACCCAAAGTGTCCAAGAGTCCCCTCAGACGGGGACCACCCGCTTCAGTCACCCTACTTGGGTAGAGGTCTTTAGTGCCATCTAGAACAGTATTCAAATCGCCACCCAAAATCAGTTCCCCTCGGGTAGATTCAAGAGGAATGCGCTGAGTGCCGGGAAAGCCAAAGTCTGGAGTGCCAGGGGAATATACACTGATACAACATTAAACCGCTTCCCCTCCCACTGACACAATATGGCTGCGAAAGGTCCCTGAGTATCTGTCCAGGTTTGGTGTATTATTAGGGGGAACTGCCCGCGTATCAATATGCCCCCCCCCCACGGAGCCTGAAGTGAATTCTGAATGCACTACCATTTTGTAACCCCAGAGATCCATGGCTCGACACGCTGAGCCCATCAGGTGTGTTTCTTGTATTAATGCCACCGCTGGTGCATTGCGCCTTAAATACTGTAGCACCAGCCCCCGTTTTATCTTATCTCCCAGACCATGTACATTCCAGGTAAGTAACGTTAGGGGAGATACCGGGGACCTCAGCGGATTGTTAGTACCATCCGCCGAGCATGGTGAACCTGCTTCCACCACCATGAGCTACGTATTGACACCCAGCAGCCCCAATGCTGTGTGCCCAAAGACTGACAACCTGCACATTCTACACTAAGCATTGCCATGAACATAAAAACAATTAAACAAATAACATTACGAATGAACCTCCCTTAACCTGCCTCCCTGCTCGACGGATTTAAAACTACCCGCCACCCCAACAAAGGAGAGAGCTTATTACCCTTTCCGAGATCTTCAATGAAGGGGGTAGGAGAAAATAGCTCCTGCCCCTCTTCGGGCAGTACACATATAACTTCAGTAACCCAGAGCCCATCAGTAGAGCCAGCCAAAACTTCAACAGTGTCCAAGTATCATCACAACTGGGTTCCCCCTGGTATATAGCGTAGAGTACCTGCAATCCGTGATCTAGAACAGCTGTAACATCCTCCTATTCAACTATTACCCATAGCAGCCACTGTCAAAAAAGGATATGGTCCTAGTAAGGCCATGGCTCAGTTTTTCCTCCGTGGTCATCAGTACAGTCATTGATGGACAAGGCGATTACTTCCAGAGAGTAGTGTTCATTCTTGCTCCATTTCTCCCTGTTGCTCGCTGCGCCTTGCATCTCGTCGTGCAACCCGGTCAGACCTCGCTGCCTTATGCCATCCATCCAGCCAGTCTTGTACCTCCGCCGGCGTTGAGAAGAACTATGCTTTACCCTCTGTCTCCACTCTCAACTTTGCCGGAAAGAGCATGTAGTATTTTAGTTCCCGTTCACGAAGAGCCTTCTTCACTTCGAGGAATCCTCTACGTTGTTTCGTGACGGCTGCCATGTAGTCTGGAAAGATCGCGATCGCAGCGTTGTCAATGCATTTTGAAGGGGCCTGTCAAGCAGCTTGCAGGATTGTATCGCAATCCCTAAAATTGAATATATGCACCAAGATCAGTCGTGGAGGGGCCCCTAGTTTTTCCGCCTACCACCTGGAACCCAGTGCGCAGATTCAACAGAAAAGAAAGTTGATATCCTTCGTTGCTGGAGGTGAGTCGGCACTAGGTCTTCTACAAAAAGATCCAAAGCCTGGCCCCCTGCTGTTTCCGGCACGCTAATAAGGCGGATGTTGTTTTGTCTTGAGCGCCCCTCCTGAGTCCATCATGAGTTTATTATCCGCCTCCAGCTGCCGTACCTGTTTTTGGAGATTGGAAGTGTCCGACGAGAGGGCCGCTGTGGTTGTTTCAACCTCAGACACTTTGGTGGACATTTTATTAAAATCAGCCCGGATCAGCGCCAGGTCAACCGCGAGGGTACGGATTCTAGAATCCACCTTGTTGAGGGTGGTCATAATATCCTGCAGGGTTACCTCCTGCGGAGCGCCACCAGTCGCCCCCGCCATCCCCGGAACATCCTTGTCGTGTGCTTCTCCCTGTGATTTAGTAAATGCATATTTATCAAGCTGTACCTGGTTGGTCCCCTTTGTCTTTCTATTACTCATGTCTGCTGTAGAGGGAGAGACTCTGCTCACAACCAGGCTGTGAAGGCAGTTGCACTTGGGTCTAAGCAATGTACTGCCCCAGGCAGAGAGTAGAGACAGCTCCCTTCGGCAGGGGGGCAGAGGGGGAATCTATACTGCCGCGTGGAAATCGTGCGTTATCTCAGCTGGTGCCCCAGCAGGCAGATCAATAAGCGACAGGTGTGGAGCGCCGAGATACCAGAGCAGCGTGCACTCCGATACCGCTATGAAGGAGGTAGTCCCTCACAGAGTTGCATGGGGTATCTTGGCATCCCCGGGGGGCAGTATATCTTTCAATATTTCCAGCAGCACACAGTGATTGACAGGTTGGAGCTTACTGGCGTATGTTGGCATCTCTACAATGTGGAGCATGTGTCACAGCCACCCCCCAGCAGACTTCAGTGAAGGGTCCCAAGATGGCAGCGTGTGGAGTCCCTCTGGCCTCAACCTCATCCTCTAATTGTCTTACGGGCAGCTTCACTGGGACTTCATCCAGCTCTACTCCATACCTCTAGACACAGCCACCAACTCCGGCGCACAGCGTCACCTAGGGAACGTCAGGAGGGAGGGAGCACCCCGACCACTGATTCCGCTGCTGCTCCCCGAGCCGATCCCGGGGCCGCTTACACCGGACACCTTCGCAACTGTGGGTCTCGGCTGCCACGTCGCAACAGGCTGCAGGGTGCCGCTCACCACCAACATCACCGGGAGCCTCACGCAGTGTCAGATTTCGATGGAGACGCTGCCGGGTTCTCTCCCATCCTTCCCCTCGCAATTCTGGGCAGAGTGGGTTCAGGATAGTGGTAGCGGATTGATTTGGCCCGCTTTGGTAGCTCAGAGCCTCTCTAGGCAGCGGCCATTCTCATCGGTCGCTAGCCACGCCCCCAGTCATAATTTTTTACATAATATTTATTTAATTTTATTTCATAGTGTAAATTGTGGTAATTAATTTCATAATAATTATTTATAATGTGTTTGTTAATTTTTATTAATTAAGTAATTAATTGTTAATCAGTTATGTTATTTCTGTCAAGTTGTTAGAAATGTGTTCTGGGGTTTATACTAGGGGAATAGTGTGGGAGGTAATTTATTCATAAATAATTCATTATTTGTTAATTAATGCTAATTAATTAATTACAATGTAAATATGGCAATTGTGTAATTAATGTGAGGTGTGAGTTGTGGAGGTTATATTGGTAAATTATGGTAAGTATTTTTTTAAAATAATGATTTGTGGTTAATTCATATTAAATTATTAATGTAAAATGAGTTATGGAAATGATGTAATCATTTTTGAGTGGGTCTTGTGGTGTTTACAGGGATACAGGGTGGAAACTAATTTAGTTTAAATTAACTAATCCTTGCTTGAACATTAATTTTAATTTATTACTTGATAAATATTTTTGGTAATTGTTTATTTTTATTTTGTTAGTAGATTTTTGTTCTATGGGAATTAACGTGTGGTTCGTACATCAATTTGTATCTGTTTTAATGTGTTTTTGAATGAATAATATTTGTTTAATTGATCAATATTTGTGTTAATTATGGAGGTACACTTTAAAAAAAATGTTGATGTGTCTTTTAAATTGTGTGGTAAAAAAATAATATATTTATGTATTAATTAATGTTTTTGTTTATAAATATTTTTCTATTGCAAATTATTTGTTTGTTCCTTATTTTAATTGTGTTTAAAATTAATCTTTGTATGTAATTTTTAAATTTTTGTAACATTATATGTTTCTATGTTTTATAATTTGTATATTTTTTTATATGTTTTATTCTTTGGTTCTTCTGTTTTGTATTGCATTTAATATTTTGTTTGTTTTTAAATTTGAATTTTCTTCAGTGGGTATAGTAATTGTTTCCCCTCAGCTATCCAATACTTTCCCTAATGTTGCACTCGCTGAAGTGGGAATAGTAATTGTATCCCCTCCGCTATCCAACACTTTCCCTACTGTTACACTAGCTAGAGTGGGAATAGTAAGTTTGTATCCCCCTCCGTTATCCAACACTTTCCCTACGGTTGCACTATCTGGAGTGGGAATAGTAATTTTACCCCCTACGCTATCCAAAGCTTTCACTACTGTTACACTAGCTAAAGTGGGAATAGTAATTTTTTTCTCCTCTGCTATCCAACACATTCCCTACTATTGCACACGTTGAAGTAGGAATAGTCATTTTTACCCCTGACCTACCCAACACTTTCCCTACTGTTGAACTCATTGTAGTGGGAATAGTAAATGCTTCCCCTCCGCTATCCAACACTTTCCCTACTATTGTATTCACTGGAGTGGGAACACTAATTTTTACCTTTTCGCTATCCAACACTTTCGCTACGGTTGCACTCGCTGGAGTTGAAATAGTAATTTTCAATCCTTCCCTAACCAACACTTTCCCTACTGCTACATTTTTACCTATGCGCTATCCAGCACTTTCCCTACAGTTGTATTCTCTGGAGTAGGAATAGTAATTTTTACTTTTCTGTTATCCAACACTATCTCTACTGTTGCACTTGCTGGAGTGGGAATAGTAATTTTTACACCTCCGCTCTGCAACACTTTTCTACTGTTGCCCTCAATGTAGTGCAAAATATAGTTTTAAAAATAAAAAATATTTTAATATTTTAATTTATATTGTACAAAATGTTTTAATCAATTTTTATGTTCCAGGTGTATGTATATATATTTATTATAATTTTTAATATATTTATAACATTTTCATAATAATTAAAATTATGATGTTTCATTGTTTTTAAGTAAATATACATATATTACATTTTATATATGTATGTTTAAATTTCTACATTAAATGTATTACCTATAATTGTTAACATTTACAAATAAATCTAAATGATTTTTTAAAGTTATATTTATTATTTAATCTATTTTACATTATTTTTATACATATAACAAATCAAAATTTTATACATTGATATGTATATATTATTTTTCAGTATTTTTGTACTTACCATTATGAAGCTAGGAGGTTAATATTTTTGACAACTATATTTATGTCCTGATATTTCTGTAGGTCGAAATTGTTGTTGATATTATGTCAATGATCCAGTTGAGAGATGTCTCGTAATGGACAACAGATGCAAGAGTGGTATGCTCAGTGTACCCAGAACTTGGACAAGATGTACAGTGATGTGATAATATGCCTATGAAGAAATGCATTTGTAAGCAAAATACTCTCTGAGTACATTGGCACATGCAGGCAAAACAATGTTAAAGCCAATCACCTAAAAAGATGTCAACTTTAAACATGGTAATGTAAAATGGGGGCATTTGTGTTTGGGCCCTTTCAATCCTCACAACACAATGTATTTAAAAAGTAGGATAAATACTTTTAAGTTTTAAATGTCTGAAAAGTGAAAGATTCTCCCATTTGTTTTTCACTATCGCAAGGCCTACCTCTCCAAAAGGATAACATTGGAGTTACGTTAGTACATTTTATAAGCTGTAAATTCTGAATGGGAACAGATGAATAGCTCATGAAAAATCATCTTCAATGATAATGTCAGATTTTTGGTTACAATTTGAAAAATTCCCTTTTAGAAAGTTGGCATTTCCTGACTGTCGTATAGTGGCTGCTGCCTATTTCTGGGCCACATGACTGGGTATACTGGCCAGTTGGTCATTGTGCATTACCCCTAGACAGCTATGCAAAATAGAGAGCTTAGGGGTGCCTGGATGGGCCATCACTGGTAGGATGGGACCGAAAAGTTAGGCAGAGCCCAATCTACACCTGATTAGGATGTTTCCTGCCTTCACACAAAGGATTGCATACCCACTTTCTGGAATCAGGGCACGAAAGGCAGTAAACCTGGGCACTTTGCAGGCAAACTTCAAGAAGCTTCTCCCACTTGGATGTGCACAGGTATAAATACTACACCTGAGACACCAACTCCTCAGTACACTTATGGACCTGTGCAAGACTCTGCCAGAATGAACAACTGCTGTGCTGATGAAAGGACAGCCATTAAGCTGGGCAGTTGCCTTAAATGACTGCTGCCTACTGTACTGACCTCTCTCCCTCTTGCTTGGGTAAGAAGGACTGTACCTTTAACCCTTAACCAGGACCGTCAGAGTGATTCCAAGGGCCAGTGTCTTCTAACCAGCACCTTGACTCTGCAACTGTTTGTCCTACCCTGCCAAGTGGTGCCACCCCAGTAGCGGAAACATGGAAGTGTGCCTGAAGGTATTCTCCAACACATCCGTGGATCCAGCAGATCCAACACATCATCTCTGCTGTGAAGATTCTTCCAGCGCAGGGACTCCCCATCTACCTTGCAGCCTGCGGCCCTATTGAAACTGAAGCAGGCCCTTGCATCGCAAACCTCCCATCGACTGCAGCCTTGATGACAACACAGGACTTTGCATTGCAAGCCCAGCTTTCTCTTTGGAACCATCAGTGAGTAGCGTATCTTCGACACAGGACTTCACATCGCAAGCTTACCTTGTAGACAATGAAGCAGGGCCTTACATTTTATTTATTTGGCATTTTATATAGTGCGAACATGACCCTGAGTAGGGTGTCAGAGCGCTTTACATTTTCATTTCCAAAACAGTTATCTTACGAAGTCATCAGTTGTTGTACAATGATTTGCAGCCTCTAGTTCCCTAGGACTAACACATTGCCTTTCCTTCACACCACATCCTCGGTGCAGGACCTTAAATTGCTCCTCAACCAGGATTTAAGGTACTCTTGTTCAGCTGGACTAACTGAGTCCCTGTAGCCAGCACGTGCTCCATTGTGGTTGCCCCTAACTTGTGACCTTATCCCAGTCTTGTGCAACCAGATATTCAGAGTGAGTGTTTTGTGATTTGTGGTGCTATTTTCACTTACATTTTTGAAGTTGCATGTGTCTGGATCTATTTATTGGATTTTAGCCTTTTTTGTCTTGTTTTATTTATTAAAATGTATTCTGATGTTCTAATCAGGTATACTTTGGGCGGTGTGTTTTCATTTTGTTACTGTGTGAAGTGTTTCACAAATATTTCACACGTGGCCACATTTGCTTTGTGCCAAGCTACCTGAGTGTTGAGCAAAGGTTAATTTAGGGTTTGCTTGTGACTTCACTTTGACAATGATAGCAGGTTCTGCTGGAGTAGAGTTTCACCCCCTCAACCTACAACCCAATTTCTTACATCTAGGTATACAGCCTGGCCAATTTAGGGCTTAGTAGAATAATGTGTCTTCTGTAGGGACCTGTGTTTGATATCATGGCCGCGGGTTCTAATCCTGGTGGTTCCACTCAGCCTTTCATCCTTCTGAGGTTAATAAAATGAGTACCATTAAGTTGGGTAGCAATAAACATCTGGTATTCAGAGCTAAGATACTCTTTTACATTAATATGTGCTTTACAAATGCACATGGTATGTTATGTAAAAAAACCTTACCTGCAGTCAGCATGCTGGTGTGCCTCAGTGGCTTTCCTTGGCTGTATCTCTTTACTCGCAGCTGAGGTGGGCTATTTCTGCGACCAGGTCTACACTGCAGCTGTGTAGCGAAGACACAATGGCATCCTCGCTGCCACTCAAAATTACAAGTATCTGCCTCAGAAGGGGATTTTCTTAAAGAAAATTCCTTCCTCAGCTGATAATAATGAATATTTTTCTCTTACAGGGTTTAGTATCAATTCCTTGTAATTAATCAGTGTTGATTCACCATGTACATGTTTTCTCACTCATTTACTCACTTATATTCATAACCCACGGTGGCAGATTCCTTTTGAAAATTGGAAATTAAGGCCCCCATTACGATGGCGGGCAATGCTGCCACGGAAAGGCATTGGAAAATGCCCATACTAATATGGCTGGCGGTGTCTGATAGACACCTCCACCATAGAGAACCCTTTTCCAACCGGTAACAAGGCAACAGGGGCGTAAAAGCGGTGGACGGACTTTCCATCCACCGTGGACCCTCCAGCCATAATAATATGGCGGGGGTCATTCCGACATGGATTGCTGGCGGATCGCCCGCGCTAGGCCGGCGGTGGCTACCGCTGGCCTGGTGGGGGCGATCCGCCCGCCGTCCTAATGGGGCCCTAGTCTAAGGATGTCCACATAGTCCTCAGGGTTTAAAATGTGTGGCTCCTGTCTCCGTGCCATGTTGGTTATGGACCCCCATCTTGTGTGCCTTTTGTGCTTGGAGCACTACAACGGCCCAAAGTTGTGCTCCGGACAATATCAGTTTTAGGGACCAGTCCTTAAAGCTGCATGAGGCCTGGCGTCCGGTGACTTAGACATCTGCTCAGGGATCTTGATTCTGCTTCTGGTCTCGTATGAGAGGAAGGTCCAAGCACCACTCCAGCGTATTAAAATCTTCGTCCTACCATTCGAAATGTTCAAAGTGGTGAGGTAAGAAGCACTATAAGAAACCCAAGAAGTCGAAGCATGCTTCGACTTCGCTTCATCCACCACCCGACTAGATGGAGGAGTTTCGACGTACGAGGCCCCCACTCCATAGAGCGAGTGCCTGGGTCAGCTCTGTGGTTCCCTCGCTTTCCAGGGCAGGAGCAACACCGGCCCAGTTAAAAGAATTCTATGACACCATGTGAGCATATTTGGGTGGCCTGACCCTCCCTGTGTGCCTTCAGGCAATTTATGATGGGTCACAAGCACTTTCAGTTTGCTGTGCTCCCCTTTGACCTCACCAGTGCCCCTCAGGTATTCACCAAGGTGATGGCGGTGGTCGCAACTCATATATGTAGCTCAGGGGTTCCCGTCTTCCCCTATCTAGACAAGTGGTTTTTAAAAGCGGGCTCACCCAGGAGGTCGTCTCTCACCTCCAGGCTATTGTGAGCCTCTTGCATTCACTGGGATTCACTATCAATGCGCCAAAGTCACACCTGGCTCCCTCTCAGATGCTCCCTTTCATCAGTGCCGTTCTGGACATGATGCATTTTCGGGCCTATCCTCCCGGTCAGCGAGTCCATGATATTCAGGCTTGATACCGATGTTTCAGTCTTTAGCCTGGATTTAGGTGAGATTAACTCTGAGGCTGATGGGTCACATGCATTTTGCAGGAAACTGCGAAAGATCTACAGTGGTGGTTAACAAACCGCAATTGGGTTAGAACAGTCCACTCTACCTTTCCCAAACAGATCTCAGAGTAGTAACAGGTGCGTCACTTCTCGGATATGGTGGCCATTTGGAAGCGTTGGCGTTCAGAAGACTCTAGTCTCTGAAGGAAGCTGGGCTCCACATTAACTTGTTGGAGTTTCAAGTGATCCAATTAGTACTAAAAACCTTCTTACCATCTCTCAAGGGAAGGCTAGTTCAGGTGTTCATGGGCAACACCAGTGCCATGTAGTATTGCCACAAACAAGGCAGGTGGGGTCATGGTCCCTCTGTCAGGAGGCCCCATGACTCTGGACTTGGCTGGAATAACAGTGCCTAGCCCTGGTGGTTCCACACCTGGCCATTTCTCTGCATGCCAGGGTTAATGAACTCATCAGTCAGTATCCAGCAAATCACGTGTGGGTTCTCCATCTGGAGGTTGTGCAAGAACTGTTTCAGCAGTGGGGAGAGCCTTGGCTGAATCTCCACCCTCCTTTCTGCCTTTCTGCTCATACCACTCTTGTCCAAAAGTGCTCAAGAAGATTAGGAGTGACAGGGCACAATTATTTCTTGTGGCTCCAGACTGGGCACTGAAGAGTTAGGTGTCCCAAGCTTGACAGGAGTGGTATGGGAGAAAGGCAAAAAGGAGGCCAGAGCTCCACTCAAGACAAAAAGCGTCTGAAAAATGCATGGCTGTCTGGGAACAGGTCTCCGGACTTGTGAAGGGCAAGATCAGCAATTGTGCATTGGACCACTTTTTCCTGGGTAATGGGAAGCCACAGGTTATTGAGCAGCTGTATTGCAGGAGAACGGAGTATGTCTCCATTGAGGAGTCGAACAAGCATTTGCCACGCCCAGCTTGCGGTGTAGAGAGTTATATTTTTAGGGTCTAATGGTTAGTCTGATATGAGAAGCACCCGCAGAGGTATTGGGGCCACTAGATCTTTTTTCAGGAATGTCGTAGGGATGTATATGTCAGAGTGATACCAGTGATTGACAAACTGGGGCTGTGCAGACAGATAATACAAATGGAAGTGTGGGGAACTGAATCTACCAAGCTCCTACAGGAGGATCAAGACAGTCAAACAAATTTGGAACGGTTCATCTGCCTACATAAGTCAAAATAGTAAGCCCCGGAGTGTAGCAAGAAAGGAGTTTGTGAATGGAAAGGGCACATTCATTATTTATCTTTTTTGGTACAGCCTGTCAGAGACATACATCTAATCTGCTTGCATTTTACCAGTGGATGACTCTCGGTTAGAAATTGGGTTTCTGGTTGGCAGAGGTATGTACCCTGTCCAAGTAGGAACCTCGGTCCTTGACAGGGTTTGTCACTACACAACCTAGATTATGCTTTTCTCACCCTCTCATAGCTTAGCACAGAGCAGTCTGCCTTAACTTAGGAGGCAATATTTAATATGATATAGGTCCAGTACTTATACCCATTTGTGCCTTTGAAGTGCGGGAGGCTTCAAAGAAATTGTTGAAGTCCGCAGAGGTCCACCTTTCATGCTCTGGCTCCAGACTCACCACAGGAGGGCATGCATCCCTTGTTTATAGGCAAGACACAGCCTGTTAGGTGTAAGGGTGTGCTGTGTCCAGCCCCTGCCTTCCATTCTCTCAGGAAAATCCAGAAGTCACACCTAAGAGCCCTTTGTATATGGCTGCCTAGAGGGAACACACAAAGACCAGCTGTCACCCAACACAGACTGAACAGAGACAGGCAGCTGGCATCAAATGGCTAAAAAAGTAAATAGTAACCTTCTAAAAGTGGCATTTACTAAAATGTAATTAAAAATCCAACTTCACCATTAGTTGTAAATTTAAATTGTGAGAACAGTGGCAACAAACTTGAAATGTCTATCCCTCCACAAATGAGAATTGCACTCAAAAGATGAAATAAGGTAATCCCAATGTTATTCTATGGGAGAGATAGGCCTTACAGTAGTGAATAACAAAATTGGTAGTTTTTCAGTACCAAGACATACAAAACTTAAAAGTACATATCCTTTTAAATTTATTGCACCCTGCCCTCCAGGTTATACAAGACCTGCCTTAGGTATTTCACATATATAAAAAAGGGAAGGTTTTGGCATGACAAGAGGGTTTACTTTCCAGGTCCATGTTGCAGTGTAAACAGCACAAACAGGCTCTGCAGTGGCAGGCCTGGAACATGGTTGAGGGGCTACCTGTGTGGGTGGCACAGACACTGCTGAAGGCCCACTAGCAGCATGTAATTTACAGGCTCTGGGCATGTGTAGGGCACTTTACTAGGAACTTATAAGTAAATTAATTATGCCAATTAGGGATGGAACAGTATTACCATGTTTAGGGGAGAAAGCACAAGCACTTCAGCACTGTTTAGCAGTGGTAAAGGGCACACAGTCTTAAATCCAGCAAAAACGAGGTCAAAAAAATGGAAGGATGCAGGCAGGCAAAATGTTGGAGAAGACCACCCTAAAGCTGTTAGGACTAACACTCTCCCACCGGCAAATATGCATATAAGTAACTAGAGGGGGGTGCCATTAGTGGTTTTCCACGAGAATATCACTGGGTCAAAATAATTAAGGCAGGTATTTTACTCCTCAATATTCTCTCATGCATCCTCCAACAGCAAACGTCCAGAGGTGCTTTATTAGAGGTGTGCTGTGGCAAGTTCCATGGGGTATATTTCACTTTTCCTTATAAGTCATCAGAAGTGCCCATGATAGAGAACCTTTTCTTAACTCTTTTACTGTGTTTAGCTTTATGGGTTTTTTTGTTAAATATTGGAACCCATGCATGTACAGTGAATGTATTTTTCACTATGACAACATATGATACTGGTTGGGTGAGTATTTCCTTAGTGACCAAGAATAGGGACGAGGAAGAAAGATCATGAGGCAAAACAAATGTAGCATTATTTTTTCTGAGTCCTATTCCTCCTCATCCCAGAGCTACAAATATCTTCCTCCACCTCTTTCACCTCTGGCCCGTGCGGCCACAGGAAGGTAATTCTTTGGTTGAAGATTAGAGGTAAGTAATCAGGTCGTAACATAATGCTTTTCTGTGTCTCATTTAAAGCATTTTTAAGGTACTTTGCATTAGGTGTACTCAAATGTGTTGTATGTGATGTTATATTGGGCCTGGAAAACTGTTATGAAAAAATATGTAACCATGATCTGTTTTTTTTCTTGCAGACATGGACCCTGTAGTGGTTGCAGTTGTGCAGCTCCAGCAACATAAGTAGAAATCGCAAATAAGATCAAGGCAACATCAGCACTTGTGGACAAAACTGTCAATACAACACCTTATGCTGCACAATCATAATAAACTTCCCTCACTGTGCTGACAAATTGAGTGGTTATTGTCTATACTGTAATTTCTATATCTCACTGGATATCACATATGGTTTAATGTTCTCTAAGTGCCTTGAAGGAATGTTTATAATCTTTTAGGAGACCTAAAGGCCAAGTGTAACTGTTGATAGAACATCTAAGGTGGAAACACAAATGCAGGCATCCTCAAACAGTAAACAAATTGAAGTTCATAACCACTCCCCCCAGCAGTGCGAGCATCCCGTGGACCCATCCACCATTCATCCTCTCCAAATTAGTCATGGACAACAAGAACTTATGGTGTTAAAATGGTCACTGTTCATTCTCATAATAAACTGGTGCATACGTTATCACAATGGCATCAGCTCAGCTCTTTGTTTACCTTGCATTATGTGTAATGCATAGAGTTCATGCTGGTCCACAGTGCAATCATATATTTATTGCATATTAATTAATACCCATCACTCCGCATAATTTGCATGCTTCATCCTTCAAACCATTAGTCTCTTTAATGGGAGTTATAAATTGTTATAAATCATTGTTTGACATCCTGCCAGAGATAGCCCATCCAGGCACACCTACACTCTTATTTTGTAGGGCTGTCCTAATAGGAATACACATTCCCATCTGTCAACTACAGTCAGGCATGTGACCCAGAGACATGCTTCTGGCACCAAACAGCTAAGTCAGGAAAATGTCAACCTTCTAAAAGTGTCATTTTCAAAATTGCAATTTAAAATCTGACTTTGTTATAAGAGAGAGTTTTCATTACAATTCAAAAGACAGCAAACATGAATTAGTTTCCTGTTCCCATTTGGAAATACCAGCTTCATACTCGTAATTAGCTAACGCTAATTTTATCATATGGGAGAGGTAGGCCTTGCAGTAATGAAAAGCTAATTTAAGAGTTTTTCACTACCAGGATATATAAAACTTAAAAGTTGTGTCCTCCATTTTCTAAATACACTGCACTCTACCCTCTGGGCTACTCAGGGCCTACTCAAGAGTGACTTATATGCATTAAAAGGAAGGTTTATGCCTGGCAAAAGGTTTATGTTGCCAGGTTGACATGGTAGTTTAACACTTCACGCACAGGCTGAAGTGGCAGTCCTAAGACATGTTTGAAAGGGTTAAATAAATGCATGGCACAATCAGTGCTGCAGGCCCACTGGTAGCAATTATTTAACAGGGCCTTGGTATGTGTTACCACTTTACTAGAGACTTAAGTAAATTAAATGTGCCAATAGGGTATAAGCCAATTTTCCCATGATTTAAGGAGTGAGCACTTGCGCTTAAGCTCTGGTTAGCAGTGGTAATGTGTGCAGAGTGCTAAAGCCCCCAAAAAAGAAAATCAGCAAAAATGGAGAAGGAAGGCAAAATCTTTGGGGGATGTGCAATCTAAGGCTGACAGGTCTATCAAGGACAACAGTTTGTATATACACCAAGAAACAGTGCCATATTATCCACATGCGGCACTTCCTACCACTGCTATAAGCAGAACTGCAAAATCTGATTCATTACAATGGATCTATGAGGTGAAATGAGTGGCTAGGGGTGTACATCGAACAACGATATTGTACTACATAATGTTCAGTTCCATTCAAATAGCTAAGTACCAAAGACTTCTTCAGCTGAGCGCTGGCTTTGTTTAAAAAGAATTTCTATAAAAAACTTAGACGTAAAAAGAAGTATTTGGAAAGTCTTGATTAGAGAATTATATCCCTATTTCTACAACTGTAGGTACACAACCTCACCTTAAAGTCACTTAGTAAGGTACTGTCAGACCTCTCATTCATATAAAGCCCATGAAACAATTTGTTTTATTAGACAACTAATCTTTGCCGGAAATGAAAAGATATGTATTTGAGTCCCATCTGCCTTGTGAATAGGCTAAACCAAGGATAATATTATTCTTTTTGTAGATGGTATAGGAAAGATGGTGGGTATGTTACCAGCAGCTGAGTAAATAATGCTTGGTTTCCACGGTTGGAGCCGTTGCCCCATAAAAAAATGATACCTTACTTTCTGAAATGCCCCACTACTGATAGAAACTACTACCTGCAGAAACTACACAAAGCAAACAATAACAGTAGCAGAGCAACCATTTGGGCTACTACCTTCTAGCTCTCAGGATCACTTCATAGTCTACATTGACTGCAATTAATTATGCATTATATGGTGGTCTTTTGTGCACAGTCACAAAATCCTAGGCCAATTCATGATACTAGTCAGAAACAGAAAATGTGAGCCTCTGTGATAGGTAATTGTTATGTTCCCATCAGTTGACACCCTAAGTAATTGTGTAGACTTGCTCTAATGTCTACCTGACCCTGATCCAAGGCTCTTCCTTAGAAAGCACAAGCTAGACCTTCTCTTGAAGCTCCGTTCAGACCACTTTATCAGACTGATATACAAAAACTTACTCGAACAATTACATCCAAAGCCTCATACATTCCCCCTATCTCAAAAACCCATTCCTAACCCACTCTTGATGGCACATCTAGCCTCTACTCTCATAGTCCTCCCAGACTTCCTCTTGAATCCAGAAAGCACCTGTTTACCCCGCAAGGCATAAGACCCTCTACCGGGCCCACATGAAGTTCACACTTTGACCCACATTTTAGTCCTGTCCTGTGCAGGTATCCCTCTCATTGGCATTTTCGGACCCATTTGACCACCCTAGAAGGAGCCCCATTTTAATTGACCTAAAAGCAGCCCTATCCAGATATTCCTCTGCCAGCCTCATCCATACCCCTATAAAAAGGGCAATCTAGCCCACCCTATAAAAACAACATCCACTCTAAATATTATTGCTTTTAACCAATACGTCACCCTTCATGCTGTCACGTAAGGTCTGTCATGATCAAGGGCCACTGGTGTTAATGAGTGTTGGGTCATTGACCTACCTTTCATGGAGGAGGAGGTGGAGAAGATACACCAGGGTGTCCCTCAGGGGTCTGCGATCAGCCCCATCCTGTTCAATCTGTACCTGTGTCCCCTGATAAAACTGATCAAATCCTTCGGCATCTCAGTGATTAATTATGCCGACGACACCCAGCTCATCTTCTCCCTTGAAGGAGAAGATGCTGTGTCTACAGAGACTTTCCCTCGCTGTATGACTGCCACTGCCGATTGGTTGAGAAACAACTCCCGCAACGCCTGCAACCTCGGAGTCATGTTTGACTCTAACCTTCATCTGGACGGTTTTGTTAATAAAACCATTTCCACATGTATGCTGCTACTCCGCACCTTGCGGAAAATCCCCCCCCTGCTCCCCCTCCAGGCTAGACCAGAGGTGGTGCGTGGCATTATCCTTAGCAGGATAGATTATTGTAATGCACTGCTTCTGGGGGCACCTGGCACTTTGATCAATAAGCTGCAGCGCATTCAAAACATGGCTGTGAAGCTGGCTCTTTCTAGGCCGCGTGCTGCCTCCTCTTCCCTTGCACTTAAAGACCTTCACTGGTTGCCAGTTCAACAGCGAATTCTTTTTAAATCATCCTGCCTGGTCTTTAGGGCTCTACATGACCAAGGTCCAGCCATGCTACATAACCTCTTTTCTTGGTACCACGCAGCGAGACGTTTACGCTCCTCTTCATTACATCTTGTGGTGGTTCAGAAGATCCATAGGCTACGGATGGGGGGCCGGTCCTTTGGACACGCAGCTGCCAAGATCTGGTATTCCCCCCCTCTGTCCTTGAGGAGCTTGGAGGACCTCCCATCCTTCATGAAAAGTCTGAAAACTCATCTTTTCCCTAGAACAGCTTAAACAACGTGTCTGTGTAGATGGTTCAGTAGAGTCAAAAGCGCCAGGATACCCTTTGGGTGGCAGATTCGCGCTATACAAGTGCACAATACATACAATACATACATACATACATACAATGCTCAGGGCAGCAGGCTGTCTGTAGTGAAACAGCTGAGGCATTGTTTATTTAGGGTGAGGGAGGGAGGGAGAAAAGTAGGATGAAAAAGTGTACTACTGCTTATGTACCGGTTGGTTGAGGACTTCCTCGCCCTCTGTCAGTGCAGTGGCGTCAGGAGTAGGTGTGGTCTGTGTCAGTAGTAGTAAGAGGAATACTTTATTTGGAATTAAAGTACCATCAAAGTGTGCATACACAGGATAATACAATAAATACATCAAAACACATTTCTAAAACATCACATGGCTCCTGAGGAGCAAAAAGGAGCAAATGCTATTAAAAAATCATTCCTGCAATCATTTCTTGTGTACAAAGCAGAGTGCAAAATTTGAGGAAGGAATATGCGCAAAGCAAGCAGTGGACAGCATAGAAAGTCCAGATATTTGTATATTTAAAAAAATATATAAAATATAGTTCAAATTGGTCAATAATTAAAATGTATCTTCATCACTGGCAGTCACAATCTGTATTCTACTACGCTTGAACCAGTCCGCCTGTAAAACTTTACTGGTAGCAAAAACAATTGTGGTAGTAGTACCACTCTTTAAAATTCTAAAAGCCACTAAATGTCTAGTCACTTCCAGGTTGCGGCATAAAGGAATAATCCATTTCCAGCGCGGGCCTAAATAGCAGGACAGAAGAATAGTATGTGTATCTCATCTTCTTTTTCCAGGCCACACACTGGACAAATACTGAAACCTGAGACCTTATTCCATTTGTTAGTAAAGGACCTCAGAGGTAACGTGCAAAATCAAAGGCGCATAGACAGACTTTTCGCTTAAGGGAAGGAGACAAAATCTAAAAATTCCTCAAAGCAGGGAAATGGTTTAATATCTAAAAATCTATTTGTCAATGTGTCAATTGACTGATCATTGGTATATGTCTAAATCAAGGGGGGGGAGATAGAAGAAGCAATGATCCATTCACCTTCCTGTCAGTCATTCATAATCAAGGGGGAATGGATCACTTGTACCTGCTACCATGGTCCAGATCGTTCTATCCGTCAGTACTCACAGAGTACTTAAAAAACCCTCATTCACGTAGATAGGTTCTATGGTGGTGGAATTCTTGATTCTCCGCCTTTTTGTACGTGACAGCATCATCATTGGGTCTCTTGTTGGTATGCTACCTCCACCTGGAGGGAACTACTGGTTTACACAGTAGCGATCAGAAATAGGTGCAAAAACGTGATGTGTTTAAAAATGTGATGTGATTTAAAAAGGACCTCATACTGCCTAGGAATAGACTTTATTCTGTTAGGTGTATGGGGAGGCTATTACAAATGTTGAAAGGTGTGCAAGGAGGGACCAGTTATGAGTCCTCTGCACTTTAATGTTCTAGTTCAATGGTCAACATGTTTCACCCCTACGTGTTGCCCAAAAGGGGTCAATAGGCTTTCTTCAGGACCTAGAATGTGGGACAGGAGCAATTCGGTCTTATCCACCAGGAGTGACTGTGTATTGTACACTCTAAATTGAGGTTTAAGAATACCTGTAAGGTAAAAGAGACGAGACAAAACAGAAAGTGCTGGTGGTCAAACAGATAATGTGAAGATAAAAGCATGTATTTGAAATTACAAACAATTCTGAAATCACAATTATGTCTCATGAAGATGTGTGTTTTCGTTCAACTTGAACATAAGATAAGCAACAATGAAAAAATGGCAATTCTTTAGAACTGTTCAACCTCACTTTGGGCACTCAATTATAGTTGTGAAGTTAAAGTAAAAAATACAGAGTTTAAAATTCAGACAGGGTATCTTGGTACCTAGCAACGATAAAGGGAGAATGTGCCTTAGTGCGTTACAGAAAAGCGCTCTAATGTCTCTGTTTAAATGGCTGATAGCATTCTCGAGCAGCACTTGCTAATAACATAGCCATTACTTAATTCCGTCCCAGTAAAGGTTTAGCCTTATGATACTGTGAAATAGAAACCTGTATTGTTCTAACGTCTTGGTGTTACTACATGAATTTAGTCGAGCGATATAAACGGGGGATATTTTCAATCAGTCCACGGAGGTAATGGGGACGGGGACGGCAGTGCGTAGAGTGTGAAGGACCCTGCTCTTTAAGGAGGTGTTCACGCTTGCATATGCATACCTCTTGAAACCCTAGTGTTGGGGCTTAACCGGGCATCTGGCAGCGCGTTACCTCCTGTAGGAGTAAAGCACAATAAGTTACATTTCAGTTCTTGTTACATTAGGTGTCTTGAGAGGGCAATTCCTGCGCTGCTTGTACCTCGTCTGCAGATAGCACAACTAGTGTTGGCGCTGTCTTCAGGGTCCCGGATGAAGCGCAGGCTCAAGGGAGGGCATGATGTTGAGGCACCGTATCGAAATAGAAGTAAGACTGCTGGGGAGATAGGAAAAAAGACTAACGTGTAGGTGTATGCTTGTCGGAATCAACGCTGATTATGTCTAGGTGTTAAAATAAAATAGAATAAACTCTAATTCTCTAGATAATTGTGTGGCAAATAGAGATATAAATTCTAATTAAACAAGAAAACTTCTTGTTGGACTTGGCCCTTCTGGCAGGTTCACCCCTAATCTTTTTGCTTTTAATATATGATCTATGTTAATGATTTTTGTTCTGTGCGCACTTTTTCCCTGTGTCCCAGAGTAAAGTGCGTGCATGTAGTTAGGCTGGCCTGCTCTCCCATAGGGATGCATGGGGAATGTGTGTGTCCCTAGTAGTTCCTGATGCGTGGGGAGTGAAGACTCAAATTTGGTATGTGCGAGCTCGTGAGAATGAATGCTTCGCAATGATGTATGTGGCATGAGTGTGTCATGTGTAGAAATGCCACTTCTAGGACTTGGCATATTAATGTAAAATATGCCTGCCATGTGATTGGCTGGAGCTGGCTGGTGAGCCTGGCTCCAGGAAGGCTGGATGGGTCTGCCCGGTGGTGAGTGTGAGATTAGCATGTTGATAGCTGGGGCGGAGTTCACCTGGTCCCTGAATGAGGCTGGGTTTTCCCCACACAATGCTGGCTCCAACCCCTGTAGTGCGACTGATGACCCTAGCCCTGCCAGTGAATGAAATGGGTGGTTGAGCTATCAAGGGTACTTCAAAACCAGCTGCGACTGGTTTCCGCCCACCCTGCACCTACAGACAAAGGAATTTACTGTATAAGAAGGGGCTGTGTCTCCATACAATTTGTTCTGTTCCAGGATCCTGCCATAGGGGGCTGCTGCTGTTGCCGGGGCCAGGAGGACCGCCACTTGGATTGTCTCCCTGCCTGGAGACCCAGTGAGCTGGCTCTGGGCCCAGCCTTGCCCCCCCTGCCTGCCTAAGGACTTTGCTGGAGCTTTTGCTGTGCCTATAGTTCTGAGAGCGTTGCTCTCTTACCCTCAGCGCTGTGAGCGCTGTATTCTGGCCTCTGGCGCTGGGAGCGCTTAACTTTGCCTTTAGAGCGCTTGGGAGCGCTTTGGTTGCCCAGCCGGTGCCCACCCGGCATTTGCTGGATTTATTGTGCTCGCTTCTTAAATTATGAGCACTCTTGTTACCGAGCCGGCATTTGCCCCAAATTGCGGCCCAGCAAGTGCCTACCTCGCCTTATAATTAATTAGAGGCCGGTGCCCACCTGGAATTGCCCCTGAGGAATTGTGAATAGCGACTTCACCACCGCAGCCCGGGAGACCCTGCCCGGCCGCCGCGCTGCCTACGGCGAATCAGAAGTCCCGCCTCCATACCCCCAGGGCCGCGCTGCCATTGGTGGCCCTGAAGCTGAAGTCAGGCGGAGTGCAGCGAGACGGGGCCGGGCGGGAGACGAAGGAAGCAGCCGGCCGTGTCCGAGGCTCCCCGAGTAAAGAGGAGCCCCCGTGCTGTCCAGAAGAGGAGCCGTCCCGCCAGCGAGACAGCCGGTGAGTGGGGCCCAGTGTGTAGGATCGGAGAGGAGGGCGTTGGGGCACATTGCCGGTGCCCGCCCCTCCCCGTCAGAGTGGAGAGCCGGTTGAGGCTCTTGGGGCATTCCTGTTTGCGAGCCTTGCGAGGCTCAGGTGGCATCTATTGTTTTCGAGCCACGAGGCTCCCGGCCAGAGTGATTTAGAGCCCGAAGAGGCTCTGGGGGCATTTCCTTGTGTTGCGAGCCCAGAGAGGTTCGAGTGCCGGCACCCTTGTTCCTTGAGCCCTGAGAGAGGCTCCTGAGTGCCATATTTGTTTGAGAGCCCCAGAAAGGCTCTTGAGCGCCTACATTTGTTTGGAGCGCTGAAGCTCTTAAATGCCTGCATATTTGTTTTGCGAGCCCTGAGAGGCTCTTAGGGGACACAAGTGTGGTCAGAGCCCCGAGGCTCCCACACAGTACTTCCACCCCTGTGTTCTTGAGCCCACGAGGCTCCAACGTTGCCCATCTGTGATTTACAACTGTCCAGCACTTAGTGGACAGTTGCTACGTTTAGGCTTGTGTTCTTGGCTGCCTGCGCAGCCTTCCCTGACAATTTTGACTCAGGGCATCTCAGCTCTTGCGAGGCCAGTTGGCCTGAGGGACAGTTCTAGTGTTGTGCTATGTGCACCCTGCGCATTGTGAGTTACTTGCTTATTTGATTCCCGCGCAAATGTTCTACCTGCACCTCTGAATATGTTTTAATGTCTCATGTGCAATGTGTTGATGTTATTACCTTTGCTAAAAGTGACCTGCTTAGGTATTTTATGTTTTATCCCCTTTGCTAAAAGTGACCTGCGTAGGTGATGGTTTTCCTTCCATAGGTCCTGATGATAAGGTCCTAGTTCCCTGCGTGATTTTCCTACAGTGTTTAGGGTTGCATAGGAGGTATTTACTCTTTACCAGTGATTACTGGTTGTGTGCTGCATTTACTATTTTGGTGCTACAGTCATTATATGTTTATGTGCTAAGTGTTATACCTGCAAGTATTATTTCTAACAAGTGCCTACCCCTGACAGTGGTCCATGTGGCCCTGACTGTACATAACCCCCTGTCAATTCTGCCCGTGCCTGCTGGCACATTGTAAAGTTTTGTGTTATCTAATGTGTTTTTATTATAATACAAAGGCTATTTTTTAAATAACCTTGTGTGGAGTTTCCTTTGTGGTGAGCCTTGGGTGTTTTTGCTGGGTGCGCGCGCAAACACTTTACACATCGCCTCCGAGATTAGGCTTGCTGCTCGCGTCACGTTACCTAGAGGGTGAGCAGGGGTTATCTTGGTGTGTAACTCCCTTGGCCCTGACCTTAGACTTGGTGATCCCTGACTGACTTCGGCGTGAGCCTTGGCCAGCCCGGGGTCCCGGGTTTAACATTGGTGGCAAGCGGTGCGGATTGGACTTGCGTTTGTGCTGTACCACAGTGGCGACAGGCCGCACTACAAAACTCTAAATTTTTAGATAACCACATTTTGGGGATTATTGTTTTTTAGGTGAAGATCAGTATTGCTTCTCCTGAAAGGTGTCATTTTGTGTTTTCTCCAGTACCTTGTTCCCCGCCCTGCTCCTAGAGTTTGGTACCTGTGTCGCTTGTGGTCAGGTTGAGAAAATCAGGGGTGGTAGAAACTGCCTTACCAGTCCGAGGGGAGGGTGTGTGTGAATGAGTGTGTGTTACACTGGACAGAGGAGTGCAAGTTCTCTGAGATAGGAATCTTGCTGAATTTTTTTAATTGTATACTCCTGTTTAGCTCAGACCCCCAGGTTCCCTGTGTCAAACTTTTCTTGAGAACGTCCGCCAAAATGGAGCCTACTTTTGATTTCTGTGGTCTGTTTAGATACAGTATGTTGGAGTTGGTCAGATTCTGTGAAGAGAGAGACATAGGGGTGGATGAGTCAGATACTCAGTCCGAACCTAGGAGCAGCCTGATCCTATGGCAAAAGGATCAGTGGGATCTTGAGCACAGTGAGAGAGATAGGGCCCGGGCCTCACACCATGAGGGTGGTGAGTCTGTGGGGAGCCCTGAAGATGCTGATGAAGAAGATGATGACCGTGGAAGGGCACCAGCAGATAGTGAGGACCCCATAGGTAGGGAGTCCCTTGCTGGGCCCAGTGTCAGTACCAGCGCCCCATCCCTTGTCCCGTCCCCAGAGGGGT